>NC_084798.1:71317275-72013941 GCF_963169125.1 Humulus lupulus
GGGAAAGGTGAAGAGAGAAAGGAAGAAAGAAAGGAGAAATGAAAATGATATTTTTGTCCTAAGATAGGATATTGGCATATTTTACCAAGGATTGCATTCTGTGGGATTTTCTTTTAATTATAAGGTCAAAATAAGCATAGAAACTCAAATTTCCCTTTTCTTGTCTAAAGAATTATTATGAGTATATGCATAATGCATGTTTGTGTGGCATGGTTTATTTTGTCATTTGTGACAATGTATATGCTTAAAGGTTGTTTGATCTATGTACGGACGAAACTTTTGTGTGGGTGTTAGATGATTTTGATGATGAGTTTAGTTTTATTGGTATTAGAAGTACTAGTCTGGTTTTTGATAAAGAATGAACATAGAAATACATTTTGGAATATATTTTTTTACAGGAATATATTTATAAATGTTAAAGTGTAATTTTAAAAAGCCAATGAGGTCTAATTGAAATAATTGTGAAAATGAACTTTCTTTTCAAGTACAAACAATCTTTGGGATGAAAATTAAAGTTATTTTTTTTAAAAATCAGTTTAAGAGACATGATTCATTTTAATTCCATCATTTGTGTGCTTGGGCCTAGATTTGAGCCTGTATAAGAATACAAACCGACTTGTATTTTGTAAATGGATTGGCTGTTGAAAGCCTGACATGGGCCTGAGCACGACACAAAAATATCATGTTTATGGGTCGTGATGGGATTTTTCTATCAAAATATGGGCTTGCATGACATGACTTGTATTTTTATACGGGTCGACAGAACACGACCCATATTTTTTGTGCTTCTACAAATCCATGTCGGGCTCTGTCAGGTCGCCCATATTTACAACTCTAGTTGGATAGTGACACCAATGAGTCATTATTAGGTAATTTCACCCTTCTTTCATATTCCTTTGTAATGAAATGGTTTTGTCCTCTGCTCGGGGTTGCTTAGTAGGTTGCTGCTCCAAGGACATTACGACGCCACTAGCGTAGTGTCCCAAAATTTCTAATGAGGCATAGTACCTTGATTAGTGCGTCAGGAGGGCATAATTGGATCTTTTGTGTATTTGTGATCCTTTGGGATATATAAATATGTGATTATGTGAATTGTACAAGTTATATTATGATATGATTGCTTATGCATGTTTATGAGTATTGAATATGCTTGTGGGCCCATTTTTGTTAGAAAGAGCATTTTCGTAATTTTAGCCCATTGAGGACATAGTTGTAATTTTATACTATGTGATTGAGACCACATTATTATGTGGATATATTTGAGATACTCGGCACGAGTCGATCCTATTGATCAATTTAGCAAAAAATTCACAACGAGGTTAAATATCCAGCTCAGAGTGAGCTAGGGGGTATTTTGGTAATTTGAAAAATTATCGAGGTTTATTGGTAATGAGAATTAATTTGGTGAGTATTTGGGTTTGTTGGATTTAATTGGGATCATGTTGTGTAATTTGAGGTTAATGGGAGATTAGGCTAAAATGTCTATTTTACCATTGGGGTGCTTTGGAGAGTTAAGAGGAGGTGAGTGCAAATTGGTCATTTGATCAAATGGTAGATAAGTTTGACCAAAGCCTTTGGCAGCCATGTTTTGGGAGCATTTCCTATACAATGGGTCACTTTTCTCTTCTTGGAGTTATCTTGAAACATTAGAATAAACCAAAGCTTAGAAGCTTGGAAGCTAAGTGATGTGTCTAGCACTTTGAGGATTCTATGAGGGACTTTGAGCTCAAGGAAAAGAGGTAGCTACAGCTAGGATCATCTGTAATCAAGAGAAATTCGAATTCCATTCTAGAGGTAAGCCTTTCTCAATTGTTCTTGGTGGAATTCGAGTTTTAGTGTTGATTTTCAGAATTTATGGGTGTATTGATTATGGTTAAGTATCTTGAGGATAGAACAGAAGTTATTTCATGTTTTGGACACTACTAACTGCTGGGATTTCTGGTTTGAAGCTTTGGATTTTTGGACTTGAAAAAAAAAGAGAGAGAAAGTTGGGTTTTAAGAACTCAAGTTGTGATTCTTGGTGTTTCCCGAGTATTGAATGTTTTGAACCTGTTTCTGAGTTCTTGGACACTTGGGTAACTGGTATTGGGGTCAAACTACTTTGAAATTGAGTTAGGAAACTTTGTTTGATGACTCTTGAGGGTCTTGGGTCGATTTTTGGCATATGGGGTTGAAGAAATTGGAGGAAATGAAACCCATAATTTTGGGTTCGTGTCGTAGCGCCCCTGCACTATGCATGGGAAATTTTAGGGGTGTCTCTGCCTTCTGGGCGACCATGCCCTAGGGCCATTTCAGGATGTGTCATTTTTAGGGTTTTGGGAAGAGCTGGGGGGCTCGGGGGATGGTTCCATCACCCGGGTTGATGGAATTGGAAATCCCGAGAGAATGGGATTGGTCTCGGAGTCATTATTTGCATTTAGTTCTTAACGAGAGTATCGTTTATGGTTGTGACTAGGTTTAGCACAAGGCTCGGTGGAAAAAAGGATCACGCTCGGGGTCATACCATTATTCTCACAAGACCTGAGGTAAGAAAATAGAACCTAGGTTGAGATTAAATGTTGAGCCCTGGTTACTAAACGTGGTTATAACCATGTTTTGGAAAATCTATTTAAACATGAATCAATTTGTTATGAAAGATTATGATATCTGTAAAGTGCATATCTGATCGTATTTGATTAAAAAGCTCGGCTTATAAGTCGTGGTCGGCATTAGCATGCAGAATGCAGGCCGTCATGGCCGAGCCACTCTAGAAGTTTGATATGCACTTGCCTATATCTGAAGCCCCTCAAATAAATGGAGAGTGATATGCACTTGGGTGATTCCACGGTCGCATAGTTATGATTAAATGCCTACTAGAGTATAGTTATTACTACTAAGCATGCTAATTATAATCTATCGATTATCTGTATTTGTATCTATGTATTTAAGTTTTCTTGCTGAGTCTTGGCTCACGAGTGCTACGTGGTGAAGGTAAGGGCATAGAAAAGATGGACTAGTTGCGAGTTGGAGAGTTTTGGGAACAGTGTGTACATATGCAGCCTACTTGACCACCACGGTCGGGATCACTTTGGAGGAACTAGGGTTAAGTCTTATTTTTCCGCTTAGGCCGGTCACTTTTGCATTCATTTTGTATCTGTAATTAGCTATTAAACCCTTTTTGGGACGACATGTATAAACTCAAACTTTTTAATGAAAGTTATCACTTTGACCAAAAATTTTGGTACCTAAACCATCAGCTAATGTTAATTACACGTTTAAGTCCAAATGACTCACTTAACAAGTTAAGCACAATTTTAAACACACAATGTAATGATTCTGGATTAGTAGGGCATTAAAACTAGCATGCTTGAAGTTTACTCGATAAAATATAGTTATTTTTCATTACTTTTTCTTATAATTTGCATTAGTTTAGGGTGTTTTTGGTTTATTTTCTTTGAGTTTTGTTATTTTATGAAAAATATGTTGGTATTTATAGATCAAATCAGAGATTATACGCAGCGGAACAACAATCAAAATTGTTAATTTAACCCCACAAGATTTCTAGATCTACTTCTTCACATACATAAATATATATATATATATTGAATCAAAGATATGAATAGAAAATTACCTCAAGTCCTTCCTTGCTGCTATATTTTTGTATGACAAAAATCCTTGAGATCTCACACCAAGATCTTCCAAAATATTCTCAACACACAAAGAATGAGTGTGGGCTGGCTATACAAAACAATAGGCAAAATCTATTTACAAGATGTTCTCAACACATGAGATCTGATAAAGTTTGGACCTAAGTTTGTGAAGAACAGTGATCTATGCTTGTACCACTGTTCTCTTTCTCTCAGAGAGATTTCACGATATATTTTCTATCCCTAGAAAGTATCGTTCTGAAAAACGGATATCCTATATTTAATATATCCAATAAATTAAAAATAAACTAATAGTTATTTTAAACAATTTGAAAATAATTAATCAGTTATCAGATTTTGTTTAAATAATAATATTTTAATCATATTACAATATCTCATTATTTATTTAATATTTAAATAACTAAATTTGTGGAACAAAGAAACTTCTAGAAGCTTCTTGTGTGTGTAGCACAGTGACTGTGCACTGTGCTACACGTGCACCACATGCCAAGGAAGGCATGTGATTTTTTCCAATTTTTATTATTATTTAAATACCAAAAAATCCCCAAAATAAATTAATTCAAAATTAATTATATTTTTGTTAAATCAAATTATTAATTAATTCTCAATTAATTAATTACACATAATTGTAGAATAATTATGTTTAATGCATAGAAAAATATTTTACTTATCAAATAAGTCATTTTGCCCATTTTTGTATTTATCTTTGTCATTGTTTGTTTGAGCCATTTCGGGGACCATGGACCTATAACATTAAGCTCCAATAAATTGAAACTAAATAATTAAACTCATTAATTATAATAGTTAATTTATTAATTCTGATATTTCTCCACTATAAATTCATAATTGAACTATTTATGTTATAGATATACTTTTACAGAAATCTTATTCTAAGCTGTCCATTGATATAACCATCTTACAATAGTTCAACCCTCTAATTAATTAGTTCATAAATTAGAATGGAAGAATTACCATTTTACCTTTCTAATTTACTTCTTATTCCTTAAGTACCATTAATTCACTAGTGAACAATTAATCTATAATTTAATTATAGATTTGAGCTCAAAATCATTCAGTTCCAGAATTAACCCTTAAGGGAACTAATATACGATTCGTTAGGAAAGATTAGATTCCGTATTGTTGATACATGTTCCCAGCCATCCATGATATTAAATCTCCAAAACAAAAGTCATTAGCCTCATTCCTTGAAGAGACCTTAACGAATAAATCAAAAGATTTAATAAACATGAACAGGAGTTCATGAACATTCAGGATTTAGGTTGATCTATAAATGATCATAAATAATGATATGAATTACAAGTCTTTATTATTAAATGGTTTTTGGATAAAGACTTTTATTCATATCGGTCCATGTCATATATATTCATATTATATAAAGCACATTTACCGAGATGTCTTACCACATCAATAATCCGAATCTAGATTATTTGTATCAACATGAAACTCAGCAAACCGTACTTACAACCCCAATTAAAGATTTTCATAACTTCAATTTGTTGTTGTTGACTATTTTTATTCATTCATGTGATCTTAATTCTCTCGTACTAATACAAGATCACATCCTCAATAATGAATATGGAATTTTTCTGATATTTACAAAATTATTCAAACAATAATTTAATAATCTAAATATAACAATAATAAACCATTGTATTTATTTATTCATCGAAATAATAAATGTCTTTTACATGCTTTTAGGACATACTCCAAACAAAATAATGTTTGATTTTATGCTTAAGATGAAAGTGCATAGAAAACACCAAGTTTGGAATTATGCTAACATGTCACGTTCGAATCTCTTAATTATTCATTTCATCACTGGACAAGTATGGAAATTCGCATTTTATTTTGACGATGATCCCATCATTTTCTTGAAGAACTCGTAACAATGAAGTTGAAAATATTTTTCTTATATTTCCATATAATTTTGAATAATCATATTTAGAGATCAGATGGGAGTGATATGCATATTTTACTGAGTAATGTCGATTTAGAAAAAACTAAACACTGAAGTTTTGAGTAGAAAGCTTACCACGGGCGCGGTAGAGAAAGTGATGTGCATTTTTTTGTCTTATTTTCCACGAGCTCAGGAGACCTTGTCATGAGCATAGTGGGTCGAGAACCCTATTAATATATTACAATTCTTAACAGGGATACTGGAATTGGTTTATTAATTAAATTCATTTATGATTATGAAGTAACTTTATGAATACTTATAGAAACCCTAGACTAGAAATTAGAACATTAGAGTACATAAGTTGAAATATCAAGAGTATAAGTGGAAATTAAAGACCTAGATCTTTTGATTCTTTACTCTTGTTTTGTATTTGAGTTATTTTCTTAAGTTTTTATTTTAATTTTATTTATTCTCTAAATATAATTTGACTTAGATTGAAAGAATGATAGTATTTGAAAATTAACAACTAAGAGAATGGTCGTGATCTTGTTACAATATGTAATCTTGTAAAAGGTTTATAATATCAATAACATCAAGGCTCGCGGGCATGCCTGTTCTATGTCTGATAACTTTCTGCAGTAGGGTGAGGAATTCTAGCAATGATCTTAATCTCTCATTGAATTTCATTAGCCACATCTTTTAAGTGAAGAAGTCTTGCTTGTAGTTGTCTCCGCTCTTGCTACCTCTGGGGTTGCTTGCGTGTATTGGCCTAGATAACCTCGATGAATCATGAACTTGATCTCTTCTTTGAGGTGGTTGCATTCCTTAGTATTGTGTTCAATATAAATATAGAATCTATAGAACTTGCTCTAATATCTTTTACGCCTATTCTTTTTGTTAGGTGGTGATCACCTATAGGGAGTTTGGACCTTCATCCCCACAAATATGTTTTTATTATAGTCAATCATGTCTATGCAGTTCGTGAAGAAAAAAATGTACATCGACCAATCCTC
Organism: Humulus lupulus; assembly: GCF_963169125.1. NCBI lineage: Eukaryota > Viridiplantae > Streptophyta > Magnoliopsida > Rosales > Cannabaceae > Humulus > Humulus lupulus. Next base: position 71,323,854 of record NC_084798.1, read on the forward strand.
GCGATACTTTGGTTCACTACTAGAAAAATACCCTTTCGTGTCAACCAAACACGTTAGTCAACGAAGTTGACTGATGCTATTGACCATATTTAAGCATTTGCGTCAATTGAGAACTGACAAAAAAGATAAGAATAAACAACATCATTAACAAGATTGATGTCGTTTATTTTCATAATTTGCATCAATGGTGAGCAGACATAAATAATGTAATAATAGCCTATTCTATTCTCTTTGTAAAAACATCACTCGGTTTATATTTATTAGAAAAATACCATTATTGAGAAAAGTTCAGTGGGGCCCTGTCAAAACATGCAATTTGGGTCCAATTGTTTTAAAATAAAATGTAGTATCTTTTATGCAGTTTTAAAAATAAAGATAAAGTCCCATTGTAGCATAATAAGAAAAACATAAGCCATAAAATAAAATAAAACATAACCTAGATCGTTTAATTACTCATGGATGCCCCGCAACATACATTCTTAGACGTTGGAACTCCCCACACCACAATGCTTGCCAAGAATAAACCCTATTGCCAACCTAAAAGGGGGAGAGTAGGGGGGGTGAGCTAAAAGCCCAGTCAGGAAGTACAAACAAGAAAAGAAAACACAACATAATAGCATAAGCGACATATCTCATAAATTCTTAACATATTTTCCTTATAGCAATCATCATCAACATAAGTCATACGAAAACATAACCATAATAACATAAGTCATAATCATAATCATAAACATAGGATTATATAAAGCATAAGCATAAACATAAACATACATCGTGTGATCATGACACCCCTATTGTCCATGTCACATCATGTAGTTCTATGAGGGAACAAGTAAAGCATAAACCATTAAATCCTCTTCTATGAGGTAAACATCCCTTCTCTCTCTATACTCAGCAGCCACCACAAGATGGGTCAAGGTTCTCCTTGTTTCCCCTTCTTAACCTAGCAAAAATCCTTATGAATCAATTTCCCAATTCATTGTCCAAATCCTCCCCTTGATTCCCTCTCCAAAAATCAAGCAATTGGCTAAAGAAAAGGAAAGTTCTTTCCCTAGTTGACCTTACCTCTCCAACCCTTTTATCACTTCTACAATCATCAGCCAAGACCCCAATATTTGTTGGTATTAAAAGTGTAAATCAGAGATACACAACAGAAATTGGGTTTTTAAAAAAGTTATTAATACCAGTCAGGATCATACATATATAAATATATTAAATCACATACAAATATATTAGAGATTACCTCTTGAAGCCTATCAAGTATCCATGAATCTTTTTGTATAAATCAATGATCTTCCAATCCAAATTCTAAAAGCTCACACCTTGATCTTCCAACTCAATCCTCAAACACACAAGGACGTGTGTGGGCACGTAGGATTCAAAAGATTGATTAGGACTCTCTAGATGTACTCAACACATGAGATCTAAAGATGTTTGATTGAGAGAAGTAGTATTGAATAGTTTTTCAGGTTTGGAAAAACTATCGCTTTCTTTTCAGAGAGAGAGTCTGACAGTCTATGAAAACAACTTCTTGTTATTCTTGAAAAGTATCGAATCATTTTAGGTTTATAAATATAATTAACTAATTTAATTAATCTTTATTTTATTTAAAATAAAACTGATAAGTTATAACTCATTTAATTATTTAATTTAAGAAGAATAATTAAATAAAAAAAAATTTGAAATTCAAAATTAAAATCCCAAGGATAGGAAATCCTTATGTGTGGCGCCACTCACTATGCAATACAATGAGTAGTGTGAGCCACATTAGGATTTTCCATAATTTTCTCATTTTTTTATTTAATTAATATTTAAGACAATATATTTATCCCAAAATAAATATCAATTTCAAAATTAAATTTATCTTAAAATATTTGTTTGAAATAAATAAATATCTTTGTTGACGGTGAGAACTCATCAACTAAGTTAAGTTATAAAAATAGTAGTGTAGAGATTATCAAAAGAAAAGTCTTAGAAATCTAAGTAGAAACTCCAAGAATAATTGGAGAAGAAAAATGGTGAACTCAATTTGTATTGATTATGGTGCAATGCTATAGTAATTTTTCCAACCCCCTTCCATGTGGAAGTGGGGTTCATTTTATAGTAGGCTCTAATGGCCATGGATACATGGTGGTCCAGGGGACCTGGTGGTACACGAGTACACTGTCAGGAGAGTGGTCTCAGGGGTATTAGTGTTGGTTCCAGTACATGGCCAAGTACCATAAGGATGTCTCCACTACTTGATTCGTACGAATGTCAGAGGAGTGATGGCAGGCATAGTGGTGCAGGTGGTGGTGGTGTCGACTCTGACATCTAGCCATAGACACACAAACCATGTCCCTTCTCCCAGCACTCCCACTACACGATTGGTATGGGTGTCCGTACTTGACATACGGGGTCTTAAAGGTCGTACCCCGTACAAGATTGTACTATTATGATCCTTTGAATCATACTTGGGATTTTACCTCCAAATGCTGGAGTTTCAATAGGCCTTCGTAAGAGATACCACATTGAAGTGTAGGGAGTGAGACACTTGATGTATGTAAGGGTCGTGGCATGAGATGGGGCTCTTGGGCCCTTGGCGCGAGACGCCCGAAGCATTGTGAGGCCACTCACGAGATGTGAATGACAGGCACACAAAATGGGTCTCGCGAGAGGCCCCTGGTGTAAGGTGTGAAGCGTGGCCTTGCTGGGTGCATGAGGCACGAGACGCCTCTTCTCGCGAGGCCATCCGGAGCACGCGCGTGAGATGCCTCCTCTCATGAGGCCATCAGGCGCACGCGCGCGAGGCGTGAGACGCCTCCTGTCGCGAGGCCATTTGGGGCAGCCGCAAGAGGCACTGCTTTGCTGAGTGCACGAGGCGCAAGACGTCTCCTGTCGTGAGGCCATCCGGGGCAGCCGCGCGAGGTGCTGCCTTGCTGAACGTGCGAGGTCCGGGGCGCCTCCTCTCGCGAGGCCATACGGGGCAGCTGCGTGAGGCGCTGGCTTGCTGAGTGCGCGAGGCGCGAGATGCCTCCACTCGTGAGGACATCAGGTGCACGCGAGGCGTGGCCTCGCTAGGTGTACTGAGAGAAGGCTGGTGCGAGACAATGGTTGCCCAAGGGAATCGCGGCTCAACCATGTAATTAGGCTCTTATGGGACCTTGGCACTTGCTTTGGGTCTTCTACAAGCATGAAATTTTGAGCATCTACACTTGCCCCCCAAGTCTAGGAGAGGACCTTTAGGTGCTTTGGTAGACTCTTCTCTTTAATTCTTATAAATAGGCCCCCATGCCAAGCCTATTACTTACACTATATCTCCTTATCTTAGTGGTATTTAGACCTTTGCTCCTTTCAAGAGGTAAGGAGTTCAATCCCCCACAACCTCACTTTTATTATAGTTTCCTGCTTTTTTTATATATATTTGGGATAATTTTTTGTATGTCTATACCCCTTAATATATTTGGAGGCTAACACATCTTTTCTGTTTATTTTTGCAGACGCGTACTTTCGAACATTTAGCTCTTTTTGACCGTGACGGTACTTTTGGCCCCCAACCTCCTTTTGACCACGACAGCATCTCATTTTTCCTGCTTGAGGTATATTCTCTTTTTCCCGTGTTTTCATTGGGTCAATATTAGCACCACTCGGGATGGGGTACTTTGGCCTGAGCCTATCGTGAGTTAGTTTTAAGGCATGCCCATTTATTCACACCCCGTGGCGGGTCATTTAGAGTGTTTATGCCTAGAAATTTTGAGCCCATTCCTTTGTGTTTTGTAGCAATCCTCTCATTTATACGTGAACCCCTTGTTGCTTTCGGGACGAGGTCTCATGGCAAGTGACGGTCCGTTCGGCATACCTCCGAGGGTTGAGTTTGTTGACTTGTCTTCAGACTCAGAGTCCCCTGAGGAAATCCCTTACCAAGACTATGACTCCTTAAGGCTGACCCGTATTCGTCATCTCGAGCACATGGCTGAACTTAGTTGTAAAATTTGGGTGGTGGAGAGTGAAATTGACTCGGTGTTGAGAGGAGACGGAGCACCTTTCCCCCTTGACCTTAGTGACCACGTAGCGAGCCTTAGGGTGACCCTTTTAGATTTGCAAGGGGAGTTGGAGTTTATGGAGGGACATCTTCCGCCTGAGCCCTCTAGCCCATCCTCGCCTGATGACTGTCATGGGGCAACTTCTACTTCTCTTCAGCCCTTATTTTCGATCTTCCCTAGCTTAGCGCTTCCGCAGCTGGTGCCCCGGTGGAAGACTCTTGCTAGGAAGAGAAAATGGAGGGTTAAGTGTTCTGTCTCTTCCTCACCTTTTTCTTTTGGTTTTGCAGATATGCCGAGGGCACGACGACAGGTATCCACCAATGAACCGGAAGATGCTCCTTTAATGGCATCCACCTTGGTGTCACATGTGTCAGAAAATATACTGAGGGAAATTATGAAGCACTACCGCATTCTTCCAAAGTACGCCTTATACACTCCTTTGGACACATGCCGGGCTCACTGCCCTAGTCCCAGCTTCGTGGCCCTTAGTGAGCACATCCTGAAGGCGGGTGGTACCATCCCATTACACCCGTTCTTTATTGCGGTCCTCAACTACTTTGACCTTGCTCCACTTCAACTGGCACCCAATAGTTGGCTGACTTTGAGCTGCCTTTTTATTGCGTTTGTGGAACTTGTGAAACGTGCTCTGAAGGCGCTAGAGGTGCATTTACTGTACAATCTCATGCCTTCTCCCAAATCCAAGGGCTTCTATTACTTGCAAAAAGAAAATAACGAGGTCCCTTTGATAGAGGGCTCAGTGTCCAACCCGAGGTCCTGGAAGCAGGAATTTTTCTTCGTGAAAGGCCCCCTCTCTGTTCGCGAGCACTTCCGTGCCACTCCCAGTAAGTACCCTAAGCCACATTTTCTCTCTTCTTCTTTTTTTGTAACTTATTATTTCATGAATTATGTTTGTGTCGACCATGGTGTGGATTATGTAGAGCAATTCGCCGCACCCGTAGTTGTTGGGTCGGAAGCGAAAGCTGTGAATAAGCTTATCAACGCTGACCCTGCTATGAAAAAGGTTGCGTACCTATTCACCTCAGAAAATCTGAACCTCCACAAGCTGTCCCCAGTTTTAGATCCCAGGTTGATGTGGACCATCCCTAGGTCCAATAAGATGAAGGCGGCATCGGCTGAGCCTTGCCCAGATGAAGGTGGGGCTGAGGATGTGTCGAAGGAAGCCTCCCTTGAATGCGGGGGACCTCACCAGCTGTCCTCGTCTCCTGGGGGATGCCCTCCTTTTGTCTCTTTCGACCCGGACATAGCCTCCTAATCCCAAGACCAGCATGCCATTCCGGGGCATTTTGTAAGACCTTTTGGCCTCCTTGATGTTCATAAGGGTAGTTAATCCTTGTGAACCCAAGAGATACCTTGCAAGGTCCTCTCCCTGTTTATAAGGGTTCATCACACACTCTTCTTTTTTTATATATATATATATAAGGACTTCATTTAAGGCCCTGGTATAAGGGGTCCTTTTGGGATCCTCCTGTTAGAGGGTCCTTTTTAGGATCCTCCTGCTAGAGGGTCCATTTTTGGATCCTCCTGATGCATAGGGTCCTTTTTAGGACCCTCCTGATTCATAGGGTCCTTTTTAGGACCCTCCTGTTTGCTGTGTGCTTTGCCCTCACGGGCCACTATTCCCCCCAAGTGTCTGGTGAAGTTTAATTCGGCAGGCACTTTGATTGATGCTCACATAAAGGAGAAAGATAGCATGTGAAGATGTGAACAGTTTCATTCATAGTAGGCATGTTACAATGTATATATATATATATGAAAAGTTTACATCTTCTTGGGGGTTATCTAGGCACCCTCCTTGATTCTTGTCTATTGAGCTAACATAACACGTAACAATCTAAGCATGGATACTGCTTGTATTGGGTGTGGAAGTCTCACTGGTAGTACTTCTTGAGGTGCTCCGCATTCCATGCCCGAGGTACGACGGTGTCGTCCATGCGTGCCAGCTTATAGGTGTTTGGTGGTATGCACTGAGCGACCTGGTAGGGTCCTTCCCAGTACCCCTGCCCCCAGGTCTCGCGTGTTGGGGAGTACTTTCCTCAATACTAAGTCTCCTGCCCTAAACTTTCTCTCCCGCACCCTTGAATTGTAATATCTTGCTGCCCACTTTTGATACATAACCAGCCTTAATTGTGCCATTTCTCTCTTGGCTTCCAGCAGGTCCAAGTTCTCGACCAACGCTGTGGTGTTAGCCTCGTCATTATATGTTTGCGTGCGGAATGAGTTTACCTTCATTTCTACTGGAATGACAGCCTCGCAGCCGTAGGCCAAGGCGAAAGGTGTTTCCCCAGTGGTGGAACAGGGGGTGGTCTTGTAGGCCCAGAGCACATTCGGGAGCTCTTCGACCCAGGTCAACTTCTCTAGTTTAGTCTTCAAGTTCCTTTTCAGGATCTTGTTGATGGCCTCTACCTACCCATTAGCTTGGGGGTGTACTACTGCAGAGAAAATCCTCCTGATCCCCTTGGCCTTGCAGTAGTCTTTGAACACTCCTCCTTCAAATTGCTTTCCATTGTCGAAGATGATCTTGTAGGGTACCCCGAATCTGCAAACAATATATTTGTTGACGAAGGTGGTGACCTGCTTAGCCGTTATATTGACTAGGGCTCCGCTTCCACCCACTTGGTGAAATAGTCAACCGCTACTACTGCGTACTTGGCTCCTCCTCTTCCGGTTGGCAGTGCCCCTATCAAGTCAATCCCCTACACAGCAAAGGGCCATGGGCTGGTCATGCTCACCAGATCATTTAGGGATTGCCGCGGGTAAGTCACATGTCTCTGGCACTTGTCACACTTTCTCGCGAAGTCACTCGCGTCCTTCCCCATGGTAGGCCAGTAATACCCTTGGCGGACGGCCTTTTTTGCTGTGGACTGCCCCCCAGCATGGTTCCCACACTCCTTTTCGTGTATCTCTTGTAAAAATTTTGACCCTTCTCCCTTATCAACACACCGCAGGAGTGGGGTACAGAAGCCTCTCTTATACAAGATCCCGTCTACCAGGGTGTATTGGGCGGCCTTGTAAGCCAGTCTGCGGGCCTCCTTCTTGTCCAAGGGTGAGGTCCCGTCATTCAAGTACCTTCTAATGGGGGCAAACCATGGATCCTCAGAGCTCTTGACCATGTTGATCCTATCTTCGGCTATGCTTGGCTTGGGGAGATATTCCACCGGTATAGACTCAAGCGTATCTTCATCTCTTGTGGAGGCGAGTTTCGCGAGTGCATCGGCGTTCGTATTATGCTCTCTGGGGATTTGCTCTATTGTGTATTTTTCACATTGGTCCAAATACTCCTTCACCTTGGAAAGGTATGCAGCCATTTTTGGACCTCTGGCTTGGTATTCGCCCTTCACTTGAAACACCACCAGCTGTGAGTCACTAAAGACATGAAAGTGGGATGCTTTTAGTTCCTTAACTAGCCATAGGCCAGCCAACAGCGCCTCATATTCTGCTTCATTATTGGAAGCCTCGAATCCAAATCTCAAGGCACAATACATTTTGTGCCCTTCAGGTCCTATCATCACTATGCCAGCACCGACCCCCCCTTCGTTAGACGCCCCATCTACATGCAGACTCCATTCTTCGGGGTGCCTCTCCTCTTCAGGTGCCGGCTCCTTCTCCTCTATTTCCCCCTCCTCTTGGGGTCGGTATGTGAACTCGACTAAAAAGTCTGCAAGTACCTGCCCATTGATGGCGGTCCTTGGGGTGTAGGTGATGTCGAACTAACTCAATTCAATTGACCACTTTAGCAATCTTCCTGAAGTTTCTGGCTTGTGCAAGACTTGACGCAGGGGAGTGTTGGTGAGCACCTCAATCGCATGAGCATTGAAATATGGCCTCAATTTTCGAGAAGCCACTACCAGGGCATATGCTAACTTCTCTATTTCCGGGTACCGGGTCTCCGCGTCTACCAACCGCTTACTTATATAGTAGACCGGGTGTTGATGCTTCTTCTCACCCTTGACCAAGGCGGCACTTATGGCATGCTCAGATATGGCTAGATACAGATACAACTTCTCTCCTTTTTCTGGCTTGGCCAAAAGGGGTGGCCTTCCAAGGTGCTCCTTCAGCTTGGTGAAGGCCTCCTGGCATTCGTCATCCCAAGCAAACTTTTTGTTCCCTTTCAGGATGTTGAAAAAAGGAAGACATTTGTCGGTCGACCTAGAGATGAATCTATTGAGGGCTGCCACTCTCCCCGTTAGGCACTGCACCTCTAATTTGCTCCGTGGTGGGCTCATTTCCAGCAAGGCCTTGATTTTTTCAGGATTAGCTTCAATACCTCGGGAATTCACCATGAAACCTAGGAATTTTCCAGATGAAACTCCGAAGGTGCATTTGAGTGGGTTCAGCCTCATTCTTTACTTGCGCAGGGTGTTGAACATCTCCATGAGGTCGCTAGTGAGTTCTTCCGCTTTTTTCGTCTTCACTAGCATATCATCCACGTACACCTCCATGTTCCTTCCTATTTGATTTGCGAACATTTTGCTCACCAGCCTCTGGTAAGTGGCACCTGTGTTTTTTAAACCAAAGGGCATCATCTTATAGCAATACAACCCGTTGTCTGTTATGAACGAAGTGTGCTCCTCGTCAGCAGGGTTCATTGGTATTTGGTTATACCCTGAATACGCATCCATGAAGGTAAGTAGCTCGTGTCCTGCTGTGGCGTCCACCAACTGGTCTATCCTAGGAAGCGAGAAGCTGTCCTTAGGGCAGGCCTTGTTGAGGCTGGTAAAATCCACGCACGTCCTCCATTTTCCATTGGGCTTTGGAACCAACACTGGGTTCGACACCCATAGTGGGTAAAACGCTTCTCGAATGAACCCGTTCGCCTTCAACTTGTCCACCTCCTCTTTTAGCGCCGTGTATCTTTCTGGGTCTAGTGCTCTCCTTTTCTGCCTGGCCGGCCTTACTTTCGGGTCGATGTTCAGGTGGTGGCACATGACCGCTGGATCTATCCCTACCATATCCTCGTGACTCCAGGCAAATACATCGAGGTTTGCTTTTAAGAACTCTACTAGTTTCGCCTTCATGTCGTCGACAAGGTTTTTTCCTACTTTCAATTTCCTCAACGGCTCATCCATGACCGTTACTTCCTCAACTTCCTCTACTGGTTCAGCTCTGGGCTCTTCTATGACTCAAAGGTCTAACTCGCTTGGGTTCGCGCCTTCGTGCACAACCATCGCCATAGGTGATGTTGGCTTTGTGGCTGTGTGGAGGGATGTGTTGTTGCATTCCCTCGCTTCCTTCTGTTGTCCTTTCATGCATGCTATTCCCCCGGGGGTTGGGAACTTCTTAGCTAAATGGTACACAGAAGTTATCGCCTTCAATTCTCTTAGGGAAGGTCTCCCTAATACCGCATTGAAGGCTGAGGCGCAATCTCCCACAACGAAGTTTGCCATTATGGTGGTTTGTCTGGGCTGTTCTCCCATAGTAAGGGCCAACTCGATTGCCCCCAGGGGCTGTATCGAATCTCCCGTAAATCCATACAAAGACGTAGCGCAAGGCTTTAGGTGGCGAAGGCTTAATCCCATCTTCTCCAGTGCTGGTCGATACAAGATGTCCACAGAGCTCCCGTTATCCACCAAGAATCGATGTACCCTCATGTTAGCAAGCTGGACTGTCAACACTAGGGGGTCATTGTGGGGGAAGTGCACACCTCGAGCGTCTTCTTCGGTGAAAGTTATTGAGTCATTTTCACCTTTGAAACTCTTCGGGGGGTGCTGCTCCAGACTTAGGACGCACAGAGGTGGGCTTCGCCTGGTCTCCCTGGCATATCTATCTCATCCCTTCCTCGATTCGCCCCCGAATCCTGGTCCACCAAGATGGTCCTGATCTCTCCTTGCACTTCTGGGGCTACTTCTCGCGCCTGCGGTGAGGATGCTCATTCTTCTAGCCTATGGTTCTCCTTGCGGGCATATCTGCCTAAATGCCCCCTACGGATGAGCTCTTCAATCTCCACCTTCAAATGGTTGCATTCCGTAGTTATGTGGCCTATATCTTTGTGGTATTGGCAATACTTGCTGGGGTCTCTCTTAGACCGGTCTTTTTTCATCGGTGGGGGACTTCAGAAAGGGACCTGATTTTCGTTCGTAATGAAAATATGCTCTCTCGCATGAGTGAGGTCAGTATAATAGGTGTAGGGGCCTTGTCTGCGCTCGTCAGAGCGCTGGTGCTTTCGGGGTCGATCATCCCTTGCCCCCTCATAGACCCTCTTTTTCTTGGCATTGCCTTGGTTCTCCCGGATTGAGGGCTTCGGCGAATTTTGGTCTTTTCTGGCCTTGAGGCTTTCGTGACCATCTTCCACGCGACCTCCCTCTTGAGCATGTTATCCCATAATTTTCTTCCTGGGCGCACTCCAGCTGTGATGGCCATTTTCAGCTCTCGGCGGGTCAGGCTCCCCACTTTAGTTGCCTCCATGTTGAACCTATGAATGTAGCTTTTTAGACTCTCATTTTCTCCTTGCTTCACATTGGCAAGGCTGGTGCCTGGCATCATGTAGTCCCGCACGGCGTGGTGCTGTTGGAGGAATTCATTGGAAAACTGTTGCCAGGACCTGATGGATCCCGGTCTGAGTCTTTTGAACCATTTGTACGCAGGTCCTTTCATTGTGACAGCAAAGCAGTGGCATCTGGCCCCGCTACTAATTCCCCTTAGTTTCATCAGATCGTTAAATGCGTCCAGATGGTATTTCGGATTTGTGCTTCCTTCATAGGGGGTCATATGGGGCTCCTTAAAATTGGTTGGGAGGTAGATGGCTTGGATCTCCTTAATGAAGGGTGACTCGTGGTCGAACTCTTCCTCAAAAGCTTAACCTCCAGAGGCGGTGATGATCTTGCTTCGCAGGCTCCTCATTTCTGTGTCCATGTTCTGCCTCCTCTTACTTAGGGAGTCTCTTAAAGCGGATGGGTTAAGATCCCCCTTTCCTTTGCCCTCTCGAGGCGCCATAGGGGGCGTGGTCCTTTTACCCACCCTCTTCTTGTTGAGCTCCTCCCATAAATCTGAGGGTGCTCTCTTTGAGGTGACCTCGTCATCGTTACGAGGGGCAGCATTGGTCTTCGGCTCTGGTTTCTGGGCCTACTTCGATGGTCCGGGATGTTTGTGTTGCTTCGTTCGGGAGGTGTTACTAGTGGAGAGTCGCGTCTTTCCATCATCTACTGGGATAGTTGTTTCTACCTCCCTCTGGTCTCTCTCTTTGCGCTTAGGGAGTGTCACGTTTGATCTCCCTTGCAACAGCCCATTTATCATTTCTTGCATGTTTTCCAAGGTGGTCTCTAGCTTCTGGTTCTTACGGTGAAGTTCTCGTATTTCATGTTCATAGAATTGAGACTTCGAGCTTGAGCTGATGGAGTGGACCCGAGGGTGTTTGTCAGCCCGGCGCTTCGATGGGCCTGGATCCTGTCGATCGTGGTTTGGCACCTGTGGCGGCTTTGGAGGCAGGAACTCATCGGTGCCCCTTGCCGGGGCAGTCGCCGACCTTGGGCGATCCTCCTCAGGTGGGACCATTGGGGACGAGGCCTCCCTTTCGTCTCTAGGCGCCTCAGGCTCCCTTGGGGCCTCCATGTTTGTAGGTGGAGGAGGATCCCTCATGGAGGCTTTTAGATGATCTCCATCAAGGTGGACTTCCACCTCATGTGACTCTCTCAACCGTTTCAAACGTCGCGACATTTTTTTCTTATTGGAATCGACGGAAGAACAGTGACTTGCAATCTCTTCTTCCCACAAACGGCGCCAAACTATTGACGGTGAGAACTCGTCAACTAAGTTAAGTTATAAAAATAGTAGCATGGAGATTATCAAAAGAAAAGTTTTAGAAATCTAAGTAGAAACTCCAAGAATAATTGCAGAAGAAAAATGGTGAACTCAGTTTGTATTGATTATGGTGCAATGCTACAGTAATTTTTCCAACCCCCTTCCATGTGGAAGTGGGGTTCATTTTAAAGTAGGCTCTAATGGCCCTGGATACATGGTGGTTCAGGGGACCAGGTGGTACACGAGTACACTGTCAGGAGAGTGGTCTCAGGGGTAGTGGTGTTGGTACAAGTACATGGCCAGGTACCATGAGGATGTCTCCACTACCTGATTCGTACGAATGTCAGAGGAGTAATGACAGGCATAGTGGTGCAGGTGGTGGTGGTGTCGACTCTGACATCTGGCCATAGACACACAAACCATGTCCCTTCTCCCAGCACTCCCACTACTCGACTGGTATGGGTGTCCGTACTTGACATATGGGGTCTTAAAGGTCGTACCCCGTACAAGATTGTACTAGCATGATCCTTTGAATCATACTTGGGCTTTTACCTCCAAATGCTGGAGTTTCGATAGGCCTTCGTAAGAGATACCACATCGAAGTGTAGGGAGTGAGACACTTGATGTATGTAAGGGTCGTGGCATGAGATGGGGCTCTTGGGCCCTTGGCGCGAGATGCCCGAAGCACTGTGAGGCCACTCACGAGATGTGAGTGATAGGCACACGAAATGGGTCTCGTGAGAGGCCCCTGGTGTGAGGTGCGAAGCGTGGCCTTGCTAGGTGCATGAGGCGCGAGACGCCTCTTCTCACGAGGCCATTCGGAGCGCGCGCATGAGGCGCGAGACGCCTCCTCTCACGAGGCCATTAGGCGCACGCGCGCGAGGCATGAGACGCCTCCTGTCGCAAGGCCATTTGGGGCAGCCGCAAGAGGCACTGCTTTGCTGAGCACGCGAGGTGCGAGACGCCTCCTCTCGCGAGGCCATCAGGCGCACACGGGCGAGGCGCGAGACGTCTCTTGTTGCGAGGCCATCCGAGGCAGCCGCGCGAGGTGCTGCCTTGTTGAGCGTGTGAGGCACGAGGCACCTCCTCTCGTGAGGCCATCAGGCGCACACACGTGAGGCCATCCGGGGCAGCCACGTGAGGCGCTGCCTTGCTGAGTGTGCGAGGCATGAGACGCCTCCACTCGTGAGGCCACCAGGTGCACACGAGGCGTGGCCTCGCTAGGTGCGTTGAGAGGAGGCTGGTGAGAGACAATGGTGGCCCGGGGGCATCGCGGCTCAACCATGTAATTAGGAGCTTATGGGACCTTGGCACTTGCTTTGGGTCTTCTACAAGCATGAAATTTTGAGCATCTACAATCTGATTCTAAATAATATAATTATTGTTCTCGTTTCATATTATCCAAACATGATTAATATTTATTTTAACATATAGTTTTTCAAAATAAAAACCTATATAGTTAAATAATTAATTAATTCATAATTAATCAATTCCCATAATTATCACATAATTATTTCCTTGCCCTGAAAAATAAATTCATTTGCAATCAAGTCATTCTCTCTACAAATCATTCTTTTGACATCCTTACCCTTGACAGTGTAAGACAGATGTGATTTGGGGACCATGGATCTATAATACGAAGATCCAATAAACCAGATTATTAATTAAATTGTTTAATCTAATAATCTTATTTATTAATTCAATGATTACTCCACTATAAATATGGAATTGCACTCTAAGTATTTATAGAATTATATTTACAGATTTTTCTCTTGTAGTACACTGATATAATCAATGAATGTAGTTATGTCCTCCATTTATTGATTCATTAATTAGAGTTGGTCAAGATTACTATTTTACCATTCTAATTACCTCTTTATCCTTAAGTACCATTAATTCACTAACGAATAATTAATCTATTATCATATTATAGATTTGAGCTCAAAAACTATCCAGTTCCAGAATTAACCCTTAAGGGAACCAATATTTGATCCGTTAGGAAAGTATAGATTCCACTATTGTAAATCATGCTCCCAGCCATTCATGATATTGAATCTCTAAAAAAAAGTCATTAGCCTTATTATACTAAGAAACCTTACCGAGTAAATCAAAAGATTCAATAAACACAAACTAGAGTTTATGAATACTCATGATTTAGAGTAATCTACAAATAATCATCTATTATGATAATAATTAAATATTTATGTCAAATTATAAGTTTATAAAGATAATTAATTCTCATCGGTCATGTCATATATAATCTCTATTATATATATCACCCATACTAAGATGTTTATCCACATCAGTAATATGAATCTAGATCATTTGCATCCCGTATGCTTAGTAAACCACACTAAGTTGTTCATTAAAGATTCCTTACTTTAATATGTTATTGACTATTTTATTCATTATATATGATCTTAATACTCTTGTACTTATACAAGATCATATTCTCATGAATGAATAAGGAATTTTCTTGATATTATTATATGATTAATTTAAACATTAATTATAATATTCAAACATAATAAAATTGTACTTTTATTTAAATCAATAAAATGTCTGTACATGCTTTTAAGGTATTAACTCTGACAATATTCTCTCTATCAATTCCCAATTTACTTACTCAAATGGTCAAAAGACAACTTATGTCATTATCCTCAATATAATAATGTCCATTCATAAAAGAAATGTCTTCTAAAATATTCCTTTTTCACATCTCCTATTATTCTTTGAATATTATATTTAATAAAATAAATAATAAATGGAGAATAAAATTACTATGTGTTGATACTAATGCATGCTCACTATGCACATGCACACACACAAGTGTTAAGGTGAATTTCTACTAACCATACTCCTTGGTGTACACAACCAAAACTCAAGAACTCACAAAATAAAACAATTAACAATTTTAATTCACATAATTTCTACCAAACAATTCAAACAATAAAAGTAAATTCCTAACACTTAAAAATTAATAATACTATAATGCACATAAATTAATAAAATAAAATAAAAAAATTGGTGCGCTACAAATAAATAGGAATGTGAATGTGATGAACTGACACAAATGAATAGTGTTGTGTCACTAGTGAATTGACGCGAAAAGGATTTCTTTAATTAATAATAATAAAAATGCTTAGTCGTATATACCCCTAAGTTAAAACCCCAACACTTCATGTCTCTTTCTCTATCATATCTAATCAATGCCTCCCCTTGTCTATCTCTCTTTCTCAAGCACACACCTTCACCATCTCTCTCTCTCTCTCTAAATATTTATATATCATGGCATGGGTCTCGACAACGGAGGGTCTTGAATTATCTGGGGGTCTCTCCCACATTCACCGCATAGGGATTTGGGATTTTAGGTTGGGGGGACATAGGGTTATGGGCTGTGAAGTGGAGATTCATTGGGCATGGGGTCTAATCAGGTCTATGATAACCAGGGGGTCGAGGGGGGGGGGGGGGGCGGGTTCGGGGTTGAGTTGAAATTTCTTCACCATCTATATGTTTGTTTAGGCTATCTATATACTTATGTATATATATATGAGTTTTTAGATTATAAGTTTCTATGTATGATTGTTAATTGTATAATTGGCAGAGAAAATTGTTGGTATTAAATAAGGAAAAATATAAATACGTAGTGGAATTGTGTAGAAAATGGATTTTAAAAAATCATTAATACCAGTCAGTATCATACATATATAGATATATTAAATAATACATAAAAGGAATAAAGATTACATTTTGTAGCCTATCAAGCGTCCTTGAATCTTTTCGTAAAATCAATGATCTTTCTTGTAATATCCGCCTTTGCATTTTATGGGTATTTTGGTAACCTGGCTTGTGAAGACAATTCAGTAATTTATGATTGATGCATATGTGAATTGTTTTCTTTTAAATTTCATGAAAATATGTGATTTGTTTTATGATTATAATATGCATATCTATGACAGCGAAAAAACACAATTCCCTCAAGTATCGAGGGCTTAAGTGCCAAAGATATTAGAAATAAGGGGTCAAAGTAGAAATATGAGTTTTATGGTAGAAAGTGTAATTAAGGAAAGTCAAAATTAATAGTTTTGATAGAAAGTACAAAAATGGGCTTAAGTAAATATTGAGGAAAATTAGAGAATGAGGATAGTATGGTAAATTGGCTTTATATGATTAATTATCAGAAATAATTGGGAATTAGGTTTAGAATTGATACGATAGTCAGACATTTCTTGTTTACGCCTGATAGAGTAACAGGCCAAGCACACTTCTCTTGTTCTTGATTTGGATCTTGGAAGCTTAGGGATCCAAAGGAGGATGTGGATTTAGTAATTTGGCGGACTAAGAACCATATAAAGAAGCAAGGATTGAGAGATTGGTGGCTGAATATTGATTGGTAAGTTCTTCCAATTTTGATGTTTAGGGTTGATGATAGATTTATGTTTTTGATGTTGAAAATGAATTTTATTGTATTTGTTATCATTGATGTTAATTATATGTTTAGGATTGGTTATATCTGAGTTTCAAGGGTTGGAAACATGCTAGGTTGACTGATTTGGTGAATTGGAGTCGAAACTTTGCAATTTGGGGTTGAAATCTAGGTTTAAAATTGCAACTGTGAGTTCTTTATTTGGGGACTAGTGCGACTGCGCTACTCTGCTAGAAAACCCATGTGCTCTGTGGGCGCGACTGTGCCCAGGCACTGGCGCGACCACGCCGGTTGCCTAGAAATGCATTATTTTGGGTCAAATGCACCATTTTGATATATATTGGCACCTTTTGGTTTGAGGATTTATGCAGTAGGGTTTTAAGATTTTTTTAAAATATATTTTGGGTATGAGTTAGCCATAAGAGGGACATGGGTATATATTATTATGGTTTTTGGTTTCTCTTGAGAGTAAAGCTTTTGATGTTATATAATATAATAAGATCAATAAGGATACTTGAATGGACATGTTAGTGTGTGTGGAGCATTGTTGGACCTAAGGTAAGAAGAGTGGACACCTGCAGACAAGGTTTATGATCGACGTACTTAATTGTGGTAAATTTTGTTTGTTACTTTATAAATCATGTTAGAAGCTATGCTATGAATTATGTTGTGAAATTTTCTAAGAATTAAGATATGAACTATGATATGCATTATGTTATGAGTTACAATATGAATTATGTTATTAGTTATGTTATGCGCTATGTTATGAGTGATGCATGTTGTGTGTGACTGAAATATGTGTGAATATGTTGTATGTTTGTGTGTCATGCCTACGCTATGAAAATGCATGCTCACGTTATGATAAATTGCATGCTTATGTTACGAAAAATGCATGCTTATGTTAATTCGTGTTCGGTTGCACTACTGACTAGATCAGCCCTGGCTTACAGCTGAAACGACGCCGATAATACGTGTTATGGATTGAATATGTTATGCTAGGATATGTTATTTTATGCCATATTTATGTTACGCTATGGTTAGGTTAGGATAGGATAAATTATGCTATGATTGTTTTATGTTGCGATATGGTTGATTATGGAACTTTGTATGATAAGGTATTGTCTATGAGTAGTTTGTGTTTAGGTTGTGATTATAAGAATTAGTTTTTGTCTATGTTTTATGTTTTATGCCTTATATTTTTGGGTTTTGGGGGAATGTGTCCTATATAGCTCTTATTGCTAGGCGTTAACTCACGGGTACTTTGTGCTGCAGGTAAAGGCATAAGTGTAGTTGATGAGTCGATGAGTTGGGGCAAGCTCAGTCAGATGTGTGCAAGTCATGATCAGTTGACTTGGGGGCTTAAAGGGGTTGCTACTCATGCATGATTTTAAAAGTCTTTAAGTCAATTCTTGGTTATTTGTTGAGTTTTAGTAACTTGTATTTTTACCTATGATATGCATGTAAAAGATGGTTTATTTTAAATAACGAGATCTCGAGTTTCTGTAACACCATAAATTCTAACTTTAATTGTAGAAAATAAAGATGTTGAAAAATGAACATAATAAATCACAAAAAGTGTTGCCTTCTTTATTGATAATTTAAAATAAACATAACTCGGGTTTAAGAAATATAAATAATAGTCTTTACAATAAAATAAAAATAAAACTAGGCAACATTTATTCATAAAGTTCATAATTTCCCAAGAAAATAACACGCGGCTATACGGCCCCCACATATTCACACCAGTCATGCTATTGGGAATCCGCTCACCTACAGTCATCTAAGGTTAACTTATTCTGCAAAAGTAAAAGAAGGGAATGAGCTTCTAAGCCTAGTAAGGAAAATACACAGCAATTCATACAGAAATCAATCATAAACTTACAACGAATAATTTCACATGCAATACTATATTCATAATAGAAACTAAGGTCATAATCTATCTTGTATCACTGTCATACTAAAAATCACACATAGATCTAGATCATAAATTATATCATGCAATCATAACATTAGTCAAAACAATCATACCATCAGTTCATACAAGAGTTCATAACAACACTAATTTGTACTAATCATACAAGATCAAAATATATCCTAGGTCATAGGTCATAATCATAGGTTATAGTCATAATAACAAGACAGATATAATAAAAAGATAAGTGCTTATACAGGGGTGTCAATTAAGCCATGGACATAAGTCTGTCATACATCGGACATCAACCTAGGTATGTCATAAAATTTTGGCATCCGAGCCTAACCGGACATAAGTCTGTCATACATCATTGGACACCTTAGGTCCAGCCACACTTACCCCTTTATTGTACCTGAAATGTTAGGTCATACAAAACATAAACTATGTCATAAACTAAACTACCTAATTTTCCTTACCTTGAGTGTGTGGTGCACGATAACTATACTTGAGTCCTTTATATGGTAATCCCGCTTAAAACCCTATTTCATAAACATAATACCATTATTAAAACATAAACTAATAGATCTAAGACTCAAACACAATCAAAACGTAACTATACCTCAACCTTGATCTTGATCTTGAAGAAAAATCTTAGATCCTTAAATGCTTGCTTGTAGGGTTTTGACAATAACAAAGATAACATTGGTCGTGTGGCCTCTTTGGGTACTAGGGTCAAAGATTTGAAGAGGTGATGGTGGTGAGGATTTCGACCTTAGAGTTTGTGTTTTTATGGTGGTGCACAACAACAATAGGGAGAGAGGGAGAGAGTGTACGTGAGGGTGTCAAGAAGAGCAAGAGTGAATGAAAATAATGAGAAGGAATAGGCTCTATTTATAGGCTCACAAAAATCTTAATTTCATTCTAAATATAATCCAAAATTAAATTTAAATAAAATAGAATCCTAACTTCTATAGAAAATATCTCTACATTATCTTATTAATATTTTTATTAAATAATTGAGGAATAATCTAACATCAAACTACCTAGGAAAAATATCTCAACATCTAACTACCTAATTCTCGTAACTCTGGACTCACCTGTAGTAAAATCAACATAACTGAAGTTTTATGAGTCTGATTTAATCAATCTTTATATCGTTAGAAAGTTAATTCAATTATCTATAACTTTTTAGAAATACTATTTTTCCAAAATGATAATATAAATGGGTCTGAAGTTACAGTATCCTAAAGTTACGAAAATTTTATTTAATTATCTAAATAACAACCAAATCCACAAATATCCTAACTAACCATAAAATAACAAACTCTAATTCTCTAGCCTGATTTTGACTTTACTAAGCCTAAAATCTTATTGGGCTTTATGTAGACTCGATCCATAACAATTCTTAATAAGACCATAATTAATTTATTCTTACACAATCACCCATTTTCCCACAAACAAGGCTACTAATATCATAAAGCTATACTATATTATACTATAATAATTATAACCACTAAATATTTAAAATAATTAAACCTTATTCTATCACCACAACTCAAGTTAAATCTATTCTATAAAATTAAGACAACCTATAGTCTCATAAATAAAGAGGTCTAAGAGAAATGTAACCTTGGTTACTACAGTTTCATATTTTGTAAAAGATATTTAATTCATGTTTGCTTTCAAATGAGTTTCGATAAATTTTTTGTAGTAAATTAATTACATTATGTCAGGTCATTACATTCCTATCCTTATGAAAGCTCGCAACTTAGCCTTCCAAGCTGATCCTCTAACACACAAGGATGTGTGTGGGCACGTAGGATTCACAGATTGATTTTAGGCTCTCTAGATGTATTCAACACATGAGATCTAAAGAAGTTTGAGAAGAGAGAGGCTGTAAAAATTTATAGAATTTCAGGTTTAGGCATTCTATCATTACTTTTCTTAGAGAGAGTATGATAACAACTGCCTAATTAAAACTTATTCTTCTTGAAAAGAATCGCTCCTTTTCACGTTTATAAAGATAATTAACTAATTTAATTCATCTTTATTTTATTTAAGTAAAACTGATCGGTTATAACCCATTTTAATTATTTAATTTAAATCATATTTAATAAGAATAATTAAATATAAATTCAAAATTCAAATCTCAGGGATAGGATATTCCCACATGTGGCGCCACTCACTATGTGGCACAATGAGTGGCGTGAGCCACATGTCTGGCTAATCCTAATTTTCTCATTTGTTTGTTTAATTAATATTTAAGATAATATATTTATCCCAAAATAAATTTCAATTAATTCAAAAGTAACTTTATCTTAAATATATCAATTTTAAATAAATAAATATCTTTTAATAAGATAATAATTAAACTCTCCCAAATATTAATCCACACACGAATAATATTTATTTTAACATAATGTTTTTCAAAATAAAAACTATAAAGTTAATTAATTAATTCACAATTAATCAATTGCCCATAATTATCACAAAATTAATTCCTTGCCCTGGAAAATTAATTCCTTTGCAATTTAGTCACTCTCTCTATAAATATTCCATGTGACATCCTTACCCTTGACAGTGTAGGACAGAGGCGACACGAGGACCATGTACCTATAATATGAAGCTCCAATAAACCAAATTATTAATTAAACTCTTTAATTCAATAATATTATTTATTAATTCCATGATTACTCCACTATAAAGATGGAATTACACTCAAAGTATTTATATAATTATATTTCAAGAGTTTTCTCTTGTATTCAATTAATATAATCAATAAATGTAGTTTTGTCCTTTATTTATTGGTTTGTTAATTAAAGCTGGTCATAATTACCATTTTACCATTCTAATTACCTTTTGCTCATTAAGTACTATTAATTCACTAGCGAATAATTAATCTATAATCAAATTATAGATTTGAGCTCAATAACTATTCAGTTCCAGAATTAACCCTTAAGGGAACATATATTTGATCTTGTTAGGAAAGCATGATTGTAAAATCATGTTCCAAGCCATTCATGATATTGAATCTCCAAAACAAAAGTCACTAGCCTCATTATATTAAGAGACCTCTAAATGAATGAATCAAAAGATCCAATAAACACAAACAGGAGTTCATGACTACTCAGGAATTAGACTGATCTACAAATGATCATCTATTATGATAAGAATTAAATCTTTATGGAAAACAATAAGTTTATAATGATAGTTAACTCAAATCGGTCATGTCATATATAATCACAATTATATACAACACCTTTACCAAGATGTATATCCACATCAGTAATATGAATCTAGACTACTTGCATCTCGTATGCTTAGTAACTATTTATGTTCCTTACTATAATATGTTACTAACTATTTATGTTCCTTACTATAATATGTTACTAACTATTTATTCTTTGTATATGATCTTAATTCTTGCGTATTAATTCAAGATCATATCCTCATAAACAAATATGGAATTTTCTTTAAATTTATATAAATTATTCAAATAATAATTATAACATTCAAATATTATAAAATTATACTTTTATTTAAATCAATAAAATGTCTTTCTACATGCTTTTAGGGAATAAACCTAGCAATCTCCCATTTGTCCTCAAAGCAAGTGAGGCATCTCCCTTAATCCCATGTTGCGTACATGACCTATAAATGACTTTGCAGGAAGTGTTTTTGTGATGCCCTACTACCTTAGAGCCGTTACCATGTGATTTATAAAAGTGCCATTAGCTCGCTAATCGAGGTTTTAGGTTAAATTTTTTTATTAAATCAAAATAAAGACTCATTTAATGAACCCTAAGTATAAAGAGTTGGTCATTCATTAAAATTTGTAAAAGTGTCACATTGGGATTTCAAAATACTTTTTTGAAATACATTTACAATCCAAAGATATGGAACTGTAGTGTCTCAGAATTTTACTTAGCTAGATAGTAGTAGTAGTTAGTGGTAGCTTATAGTATGTTAGTTTCCATGGATATTGGTTCAAGTCGGGACTTAGTTGGAAACTCATAACAACAATTATGGATTTTATAAGTTTAACCTATAGTTTAGAAATATGAATTATAACATAAGTTTGATTAATATAGCTGGTTATGGAGGTATTATTTATTATAACCTAAGGTTTAAATAGAATTTATAAGAACGTGACACTTGTCACAAGCATGTTTATTATGGATTTAAGCATTTTGGATGAATAGTTTAATAATGGATAAATCTAGAAGCTCTAGAACCTTCCAGCAGCTATTAGGATCACATTTTTACTCAGTCAAAGCTGTATAATCAATTCAAAATATGCTGAAAGAGTGCAAATACGTGTTTGATTTATCAACGTCTGCCAATATATCGCAACTATAAGGGTCAATATATCGCCTACGGGAGATACGGAAAACACATCAAATTCGCACGAACGAAAGCAGAAAGGCTCGGGGCATAGGCAGTGGTGATATATCACCTAGGGATGGTGATATATCGGCTCCTAGAGATATTTTTGAAAACTTTGTGGATTAAATTATAAACAACCCTTAATCACTTGGACTTGCTCTTGAACAATTTTGACCGAGTTCTAGGCATCTGTTGAACGAAAATTGAAATCCTTTTCATTTTATATTCATTTATTTATTCATTTTAAAAGGGGTTTGTTTCACTTATCATTCAAGCATTCATCAGAGCCTCCAAGCTACTAAGGTTACTCTAGAGAGAAAACACTTGGGTTTTGGGGTAAAAGCTTTTCCAATCTAACTTTTTCTAAACACTTGGGAAGTAACATAGAATGTTATTCTGGTATCGGGGTGTAGATCAAAGTCATAGTACATTCAAGGTATTCTTATCCTCAAGTTCAATTCTTCATAGTTCTTTAGTTTTCTTTTGTTTTCTTTCAGATCCTAACTCTTTGTTATGATTATTGGTTAGGTGTTTAAGTTCTTTGAAACTTAAGGTTTTTGGTAGGTTTCTACTTTGATGGTTTAGTTCTTTTTTTTTTCATCTCCTTTTCTTTAGAAACTCTTGGTTTTACTGTTGGTTTTAGAAGTGTTCCGATCCCGTTCTTGTCTCCAAATATCTCGATCTTAGGTAAGTAAAATAGGTTTGATTATAAGTGTTTATATGATATGTTATGATATGTTTTATGCTATGATATGATATATGTTTTGTGGTCACTTGGGCATATGATTTGCTTAGATAGAAAACCCCTAGAATTTTTATCATTTTCGTGGTTTAAATTTATGATTTACCCTACCTCGATTAGTGGACTGAGACCTAGATGGTTTTATCACATACCACGTTAATGAGTTAATGGACATTAATATTGTAGTCCTATATGATATATGTTTTTACATCATATGCTTTATATTATATGCATTATGATATAGTCTTATGTTTTATGATTTATGACATATATGATTTTAGTAGATTTTCCTTGCTGGGCATTAGGCTCATTCCTTTCTTTTTAGATGATGCAGGAAAATGAACTTGGAAGGCGGGTCGGATTTGTGGCAACTTGGCATGTGTAATGAGGATGGATGGATTGAATGGACTGCTGGAAGATCGAGGATGACGTTTTTTTTAAGTCTTTTGAATTTATCTTTTATGTATTTTTCGCATTTAGTAATTAAACAATTGATTTAAAGTTTATGTTTTATGTATTAAACAATGGGATCTCATACCTTATTTTGTATTTCGTACACTATTTTGGATTTTAAATAAAGTTATATTATTTTGTGATGTATGTATTCAAATTAGTAGCTATGTCTTAGTAGTTTTTAATGGTCCGAGTCTATAATTAGTCAGGGCATTACAATTGGTATCAGAGCCACAATTCATATGCATGAAGTTCTCCTTGATACACACGCACAAGCTCCAGATATAACTGCCAATGTAAGTGTTTATGTTATGATTATTATGTTTATGTTTTTATCTAACATTTTAGCCATTATGTTTTCAGTTAAAATGGATGGAGCCTTGACCTATCATGATATCCGAGCTATTAAGGCATTAAAAAGGATTAGAGTGCCAAGGAATACAGTATGAGTGTTAGATAGAATCACTCAAAGATTCATCTTATTTCACAAGGAGATAGTTCACCTTCAGACTACTAAGCAAATTATGATGAGAGCTACGGAACAATATGCCCTAGTAATTAGGCTTTTTAAAGATTTTCCTTCTGTAATTTCAACATTAGAAGAAATATGGGAGAATATAGATGATGAAGATGATTTACCGGTAGCCATGAGATATTATTTTATCATATGTAGGATCACCTCTAAGTTGGAATTTCAATTCACTAATGAACAAAAGCATAGCATCTTCATGAATCTTCCCCGAGGTAGTTTTGAGGCTTAAGATAATGATAATTATAAAGAAATATATCATGATGATATGTTAGATGAAGGGTCAGATGTAGAAGATCCTGATTTTTAGATTTACCCTAGTTATTTTTTTTAGTTTATTTATTTATTGCATTTATGATTATACTTAGTGAAAATATTTTTCCAAATGAATAAAATTGTTATTTTTGAATGACATGTATGAGTTTGATTTTTTTTACAATCATAATAAATTTAAATAAATTCAATAAATAATGATTGGGTTCAATGAGGGTGGAGACAACTTAATGGACCGAGTTCTATATTGAGAGTTTAGGGGGCCATAGTAGTTGGAACGATTTTACTGATCCCAGCCCTCCCTCAAAATGGTTAACTTTGGAACAGCTATGAGTTTCGAGCCTGAGGATTAAGTCATATAGGATAATTAGAAACAGACTTAGAAAATAATAAAGATGGGTAATTTTCTAAGTATATAAACACACCCTAATTACAAAGAAGGCAAGACCATAGATTTCTCTATATCAGGAAAGGAGTTCTTGAGATATAAGGGACGGGTATGCGTGCCGAATGACCATGGAATTAAGATGAAGATTTTAGAAGAGGCACACAATACTCCATACTCAGTTCACCCAGAGTCGACCAAGATCACCCACAACCTTAAGACACTATATTGGTGGCCGGGAATGAAGAAAGACGTAGCAGAATATGTGTCCAAATGCCTAGTATGCTAGCAAGTGAAAGCAGAACATCAGCGACCCGTAGGCTTAATGCAACCACTTAGTATTCCATAATGGAAGTGGGAAGATATAGCCATGGCCTTCATGATAGGAGTACCACGAACAAATAAGTAGCACAACTCAACTTGGGTAGTAGTAGATATACTAACCAAGTCAGCTCACTTCCTGCCTGTCAAGACTACGTACACTGCGGACCTGTATGCAGACATTTATGTCCGAGAAATAGTACGACTGCAAAGAATCCCTAAGACCATAGTATCAGATAGAGGATCAGTTTTTACATCGAGATTTTGGGGAAGCTTGAAGCAAGCCATGGGTACCAAGAAGTCTTACTATGACATTTCACCCTTAGACCGACCGTCAGTCCGAGTGTACCATACAGATTTTAGAAGATATGATGTGCGCTTGTGTACTGGACTTCGGAGGATTGTGGAGTAAGTATTTGCCACTTATAGAGTTGTCCTACAACAATAGCTACCAGGCAACGATCGGTATGGCACCCTATGAGTTACTGTATGGAAGGAAGTGTCGATTGTTGTTACATTGGGACGAGGTAGGAGAAAGACAACTTCTTGGACCCAAAGCTATTAGAGACGCTCATGATGTAGTGGCGCTAATTATAAAGCGTATGCTCGCTACTCAGAGCTGACAGAAGAGTACGCAGATGCCAAGCGGCGAGATGTGGAATTCAAAGTTGAATATCAAGTCTTCTTAAAGATATCTCATATGAAAGGAGTGAAGCGCTTTGGGAAGAAAGGCAAACATAGTCCTCGATATATAGGTCCTTTAGAGATATTGGATAAGGTGGGAATAGTTGCATATAGACTAGCCATACCGCCAGGTCTAGCAGATAGCCACAACATATTTCACATCTCAATGTTGCGTAGATATGTGTCAGACCCATCTCACGTCCTCAAGTATGATACGATAGCACTCCAGAAAGACTTGAGTTACGAGGAACAACTGGTTAGGATCCTAGATAGAGGGATGAAGGAATTACGGTCTAACAACATTCCGATACTCAAGGTCCTATGGAGTAATAGTTCATAACGAGAGGCAACGTGGGAGTTGATGTACAAAATATATTGAGGTTTGCTAGCTAAGCAACTATGAGCCCTAGATAACATAAAACAACATTGGGGTTTACTAGCTAAGTAACTATGAGCCTCAAAATACATTGAGGTTTGCTAGCTAAGCAACTATGAGCCCCTAGCAACATAAAAACATATTCATCGTAACATAACATATTAGAACATAAACATATCATAACATATTGGAACATAAACATATCATAACATATAAGCTAATAAAAACTATCCTATTTTCCTTACCAACACCGGGATATTTGAGAACAGAGACGGGACTTGGAACACTCCTAAAACAAACAATAAGAATGGTGAGTATTTCTAAAGAAAATAGATAAAAATAATAGAACTAAACCACCAAGAAGAAACTTACAGAAAAGGCACCTTAAGTTCAAAGAACTTGAATATCTAACCAATAATTGAAACAACGAGTTAGGATCTGAATGAAACCTAAAGAATCATATAGAAATGAACTTAAGAATAAGAATACCTTTGAATGTACTAGAATCGATCTACACCTCGATATTGAAAGCACACTATATCTCACTTTCCCAAGTGTTTATAAAGCTTAAGATGATAAAGCTTTTATCCGAAACCTAAGTGTATCTCTCTATAGTAATACTAGCACCTTAGAGGCTCTGATCAAATGCTTAAAGAATGAAGAAAATGGCTGAGCACTAGGTCCTATTTATAGAATTTAAGGAGTGAAACTATCCTATTAAAAAAAATACGTAAATCCTTAAATAAACATGATTATGACAAGTGTCATGCTCTTAATGATTCTGGAAGGTTCTAGAGTTTCTAGAACTTTCTTTTATTAAATCCGTAAATAAACATGATTATGACAAGTGTCATGCTCATAATGGTTCTTGGAAGGTTCTAGAGTCTCTAGAACTATCTTTTATTTAAAAAATACTTAAATCCTTAAATAAACATGATTATGACAAGTGTCATGCTCTTAATGGTCCTGGAAGGTTCTAGAGCTTCTAGAACTTTCTTTTATTTAAAAATACTTAAATCCTTAAATAAACATGATTATGACAAGTGTCATGCTCTTAATGGTCCTGGAAGGTTCTAGAGCTTCTAGATACTTCTATTATTGAATTATCCATTTAAAATGCTTAAATCCTCAAATAAACAAGATTGTGACAAGTGTCATGCTCTTAAAATTCTATCTAAACCTTAGATTATAAGTAAAATATTTCTATGACCAAAAATATTAATTAAACCTTATGTTATAATTAATATTTCTAAACTATATGTTAAACTTATAAAATCCATAACTATTGCTACGAGTGTCCTACTAAGTCTCGGTTTGAACAAAAATCCACGAAATCTAAAATACTACAACCTATTACTAACGATCTAGCTAGCTAAGTAAACATTATGGGACTCTACAAGTAGATATGTCTTAGTAGTTTTAATGGTCCGAGGTCTAGAATTATTCAAGGCATACAATTTTAATTTATGTTGATATACTTGTTGGTACTGATTGCTTGGTCGGGAGACCGTTAACGACATTACATGTGTAATGTATGCCGTAGTGGCGAGGCAATAACGCAGATATGGCATCTGCCACAGTGGCGGGGCCATTATGAAGATGGAATGTCCATCTACTCGGGAAGAATCATATGTTGTTTGGAAAAACTATGTCAACCAATTGTGATTATAGAGTATGTAATACATCTTGATGTTTATCTGGATATCTGTATGATTTGTTTGGGTTTTCTTGCTGGGCCTTGGCTCACAGGTGCTTCGTGGTGCAGGTAAGGGCAAAGGATAGCTGGACTAGCCATGAGTTGGAGAGTTGGAGGGGCAACATGTACATACTCAGCCATGGTTGAGATATTTTGGGAAACAGGAGTCTTTAGTTGAAATTTGTCACTTAGGTCAGCTAAGTCTATATTTTTGGATAAACTTGTATTTTATTAGAAAATTTTAGGATCCCCTATAATTACTTAACCTTTTAAATGAAAAGTCCAACTTTTGACCAAAACTTTTGATATGTGAATTGTTGTTTAACCCTAATTACACTTTTAAGTCCAAATGACTTGCTTAACGAGTTAAGCACTATTTTTAAGACACGGTGTAACGTTTCTGACTATTCAGGGCATTAGAGAATTGGAATACATCGATTCCATTTCATGGCTCATGGCTTCTTGCCATTTTTTATTTTTAGGATCCTCCATTGCCTCTTTGAAGGTCAATGGGTCGTCCTTGACTGTATCAGAAATAAGGACATGTGCCTCATGCTCATAGCGAACAAGTTGTCTCACAATCCTCCCACTATGATGTTGCACTGGAGTTTTTTTCCAGGAATAGTGGTTTCCTAGGTTTGTTGTTTATCATTTAATGATGGAAGTGATGGAATCTTATCGGTTGTGAGTTCCTTCAAAACTACCTTACTCTGAGGTTTATAATTATTCATATAATCATGTTCAAGGAAGGTCGCATTTATAGAAATAAATACCTTTTGGTCCTTGGGACTATAGAAATAACCGCCTTCTGTCTTTGGAGCATAGCCCACGAAAAATGTATACTTCAGACCTTGAATCAAATTTCCCTGATTTAGGTTTAAGACCATGAGCAGGACAGCCCCAAATGTGGAAATGGCACAAACTTGTTACCATTCCACAGTTCCAGTGGCGTCTTACTTATGGTCTTAGATCGGACTACATTCAAAATGTAAGTCACCGTTTGAAGTGCATATCCCCATAATAAGAGAGGAAGTGAAGAGTAAATTAACATAGACCTGACCATGTCCAACAATATCCTATTTCTTCTTTCTGAAACACAATTTTGTTGTGGTGTTCACGATGTTATGAGTTAGGATAGAATACCATGCTCCAGCATGAAATCTTTGAATTTTAAATCAAAATATTCACCATTTTGATATGATCGAAGTGTTTTAAGAGTCTTACCTAACTGCTTCTCAGCCTCAGCTTTGAAGTCTTGAAACTTACCAAAGGTTTCTGACTTCCCAAGCATTAGGTAAGTATGACCATATCTTGAGTAGTCATCAATGAAAGTGACAAAATTCTCATAACCAATCGCTGCGTACAAGCTCTAATGGCTCGTTAGCTCTATTTCCTTTCGCTGAGAAAGGATGTTTGCTCATTTTCCCTTCTAGAAAAGATTCACAAACTTGAAGAGATCCAAATAGGTAGTTGTAATGCCCTACTAATACAAGACCGTTACACCATGTGTTTAAAATAGTGCTTAACTTGTTAAGCCAGTCATTTGGACTCAAAAGTGTAATCTAAATTAAACGATGGTTAAGTACTAAAAATTTTGGTCAATGAAATTAAACTTTTCATTAAAAGTTTTGAATATATACGCAAGATCCAAACAATTCATAAACAAAAGATAGTTACATTAAACATTACAAAAAAAAAAAAATAGTCGACCTATGCGACAAAACTGAACTAATGTTCTAAGTTCCTCAAAATAACTTGACCGTGGTGGCCAAGAAGGGAAAATATGTACGCATCGCTCTAAAGCCCTCCAATTCATGGCTGGTCTAACTTTAGCTATCCCTTACCTGCACCATAGACCACTTGTGAGCTGAGGCCCAGCAAGCAAAACCCCCACAAGGCATAATGATAATATAACTATTCATAAGTAATAAACACATGCTTCACAGTCACAAAATATATTTATTCCAATCATATAAATCAAAAACATGTTTCATAGTTTACAAGTATATTCATTCCAATAACATTAATCATTTACACGGCCCAAGAAAAATAGCCTTGCCCAACGGCCATGCTGGGCAAGTGGGGATTGCACCCTTAAATTGGACTCTCCTTCACGGCCCAACACTACACACGCTTGCTGATCAGCCCCACGTTCAACACGATGGCTGAATATAGATCGTACCGATCATCCGTAGATAAATCAATGCTAATATACATAGCAAACAATCATCTCTATGTGCATATGCCAGTTTTCTTACCTTTGGGTCCCATGGTGCAGAAGGAGCAACCTCAAGTACGATCCCTATCTTGAGCCCCGCAGAACCCTAGTCACAACATAAATGGTATGTTTATTGGGGATTAACTTCAGATCTCGAGTTCAAACCTAAACCCTAGACCTTGGAACCACTAACGCTAGTCAATAGGGTGATAGACTCAACCCCCGAGCCCCCAAGTGGGCCTCCAAAACAAACCCGAGGAACCCCGAGACTTTCCCCAAAAATTCAAAAAATCAACAATTCATGGCACTTGGCATGGTCGCGCTACATGCTCTGAAATACCAAATTGAATTCAAAATCCCTTGGTTTCTTGGACACTAACACCCTAGCGCGGTCGCGCTAGGTCACCAGAAACCCAAAACGAGCCCTGAATTTTGGTGTTCTTCCTCAAATCAAACTTACGACTTTCCCTTTCAAACTCAGACCCAAATCCGACCAAAAACCTCATTCTAACAAGATTTTATACCAATTTCACCCTCAAATAGACAATACAAACCACAAGCAACATAAAGATACCCTAAAATACACCAAAAACACATCAAAACCCAAATTTGTAACTTAGAGTTCTAAACTCTAACTTTGGCTCTTAAATCCAAAAATCACACTCTCAAAACAGAATTCCAGTGGTAACCAAACATCAAGAACAGTTTTAAATCTGTATCTATACCCATTTATCCAACCTATACAACTCAAAACATGCCAACTTTTAAACTTGCTACCAAAACACCAAACTTTCTCAAGAACACCTAAGATGAGGAAAGTAAGAAGTTTCACCTCTAAATTTGACATCCCAGGAGCTTGGTGATGTTCTTGGTAGCTTAATCCTTCCCTTAAAGACTTGAATCTCCTTTGAAACCCTTAAATTCACAAAGGCTTGCCCCAACTTTGGAAACTTGAAGAAAAATGAAAAGAAGAGAGGATCAGCGTGAATGATGGCTTAATTCTAGTCCATTCCCATGGCTAAATGACCAATATACCCTTCCCTTCATAAGCCCTCTTAACCAAATCCAAGGGCATTTTAGTCATTTGCCTAAATCCCACTAATTTCAAAGTATACTTATAATTCAAAATTAAATCCTCTAATCTTCCAAATACAAATATCCTCCCCAATAATATTTCATTTTCCATTAATTCCCAAAATATATAAAATTAGCAAAAATACCCTTTGACCCACCCCGATCCAAGTTAAACTCCCCATTGTGACTTTTCCGCTAAACTTGCTCAAAAGGATCGAATTATGTCGTATATCACAAAAATATCCACATAACCATGTGGTCAAAATCATATAGCACATAAAATACAACTATACCCTCAATGGGTCAAAATTATGAAAATACCCATTTTTAACAAAAGTGGGTCTTTAAGCATATTTAATACACATAATCATGCATACTTAATTATATATTAATATAATTCACATATTTATTCCACGTGCCCTCCCGACATGCTTATCCAAGCTCTTAATCTTATTAGGAGTTTTTGAGACATTACAACTATCCCCTCCTTGTAGAAATTTTGTTCCTGAAATTTACTTGAACATCTCGGGATACCAGTCCTGCATATCTGAATCTAACTCCTAAGTCTTGTTCTCTACCTTGTCATTTCTTTATAACACTCTCACTAAGGTAATAGTATTATTCATTAAGACTTTATATTTTCTGTCCAGAATCTTCGCTGGATTCTCTTCCCATGATAAGTTTTACTATAATTACAGGGTATCTTAACCCAAACAGGTGTAGTACTCGACACATCAGTCCCTAGCATCGATATTTGAAACGCCCTATGAACCCCCACTAATGTTGGGGTAAGGCTAATTTGTAGGCCACTTGCCTAATTCCTTTCAAGATCTCAAAGGTCCAACAAACCTAGGGTTCAATACCATTTTCTTTCCAAATCATTTTATCTCTTTCGTCTGTGAAACTTGGCGAAACCCCAGAATCCCCAATCCTGGAACTCCATGTTCCTAAATTTGGATTTTCCTAGCTTTTATGCTCTTTCAGTGGAGCAAGCATTCCCACTCTAACATTTCTCAACAATTTTATTGGTACTCTGAACCGTTTTAGAACCAAGATACTTCATTTCTCCCATCTCATCCCCAGAAATTGATGATCTACACTACCTATCCCACAATAACGTATACAAAGCCACTCCAGTTGTCGACTGGTAACCATTACTATAGGAAAAACTCGATCAAGGGAAGGTACTTACTCCTTGATCCCTCAAAGTCCAATACACATGCCTAAAGCATGTCCTCTAATATCTAGATCGACATCTCGAATTACCCGTCTGTTTGAGGATGATATTTGTACTAAGTTTCAGCCTTGTACCCATTGCCTTCTACATGCCTTCCCAAAACTTGGAAGTAAAAAATATAAGATCTCAATCCAACAATATAAACTTTTGTGCCCCATGGAGACGTACAATCTCCTTTCACATATAACTTAGCATAATGTTCCATACTATAATTCATTCGCAGGCGTAGAGTGCACTAACTTGGTATATCAATCCACGATCACCCTGTAACGACCCAAAATTTGCTAATAAGGCTTAAGGGCCTTGATTAGTGTGCCAGGAGGGCATAATTGGTATCTATGTGAATGAATGATTAAATGCATGATTATATGGCATGCATGATTAAATGAGTATATGGATATGATTAGATGCATGTTTATGAGTATTGAATATGCATGTGGGCCCTGTTTTGTTCTTAAGGACATGTTTGTAATTTTGGCCCGTTGAGGGCATAAATGTAATAATTTGCGATAAATTTTTGAGACCACATTATTATGTGGATATACTTGCAGCTTGTGACTCGAGGCGATCATGATCAGCGGTTTAGCGAAACAGTCACGGTGGGGATTTATACTCGGCTCGGGGGAGCCTGGGGGTATTTATGGGAATTTGGGAAATATATTGGAGATTATTAGGCATTGGGGAAAATAATTGGTGATAATTTAGATGACGGGAATTAAGTGGTAAATATTAGGGACACTCGAGGAATTAGCGAGAATTGAGAACAATGACCAAAATGCCCTTAGAATGCTTAGAGACTTCGTTATATTTGGGAGGGCAAAAAGGTCTTTTGATGTTTTAAAGGGGATAAGTGACTTTCAACTCATTTGGACTCTGGTAGAATATTGTGGAAGGGTTAGCAACTGAAGAAAAAGAAAAGGAAAGAAAAACAGAGCATGCAACTCACCATTACCCTCCCATACGATTTCTTTTTCCTCTCTCTCTTTCTGGTGGATTTTGGAGCTGTGAGCTCAGGTAAGTGTGCTAATGCGGAATGACAAGGTAATAGCTTAAGCATCAAGGCATCTGAAGGAATATGAGCAATGTTATCCAACGCATGATATGGAGTTGGCAGCGGTGGTCTTTGCATTGAAAATTTGGCGCCACTTTCTTTATGGAGAACGGTGTGAGATTTACACGGACCACAAAAGCTTAAAATATTTCTTCACACAAAAGAAGCTCAACATGAGGTAACACAGGTGGTTAGAACTAGTAAAGGATTATGACTACGAAATCCTATACCACCTGGGAAAGGCAAACGTAGTTGTTGATGCACTAATTAGGATGAGTTGTGGAAGTGTAGCAGCGTTAGCTAGAATAGAAAAGCCGCTACAACATGAGTTGATCAATGCCAAAATAGAAGTAGTCAATGGTAAACTGGCTAACTTGTCCATCTAGACAAGTCTGTTACAAGACATACGGATTGGGCAAGGGCATGATGACACATTAGTAGCACATATGGATGTAGTTAAAGAAGGCAAAGCCACATATTTCTCGATATCAAGATAAGGGTTCTTGAGATATAAGGATCGGGTATGCATGTCGAATGATCAAGAGATTAAGATGAAGATTTTAGAAGAAGCGCACAATACCCCATACTCAGTTCACCCAGGGTCGACCAAGATGACTCACGATCTTAAAGCACTGTATTGGTGGCCAGGAATGAAGAAGGATGTAGCAGAGTATGTATCTAAATGCTTAGTATGCCAGCAAGTAAAAGCAGAATATCAGCGGCCTGCAGGCTTATTGCAACCGCTTAGTATTCCAGAATGGAAGTGGGATGAAATAGCCATGGATTTCATGACGGGATTGCCACGAACAAATAATCAGCACGACTCGGCTTGGGTAGTAGTAGATAAACTAACCAAGTCAGCTCATTTCCAGCCTGTCAAGACTACGTACACAGCCGATCAATACGCAGACGTTTATGTCCGAGAAATAGTATGACTGCATGGAATCCCTAAGACAATAGTATCCGATAGAGGATCGGTGTTTACATCATGATTTTGGGAAAGTTTGCACCAAGCCATGGGTACCAAGTTAAGTCTTAGTACGACATTTCATCCTCAGACCGATGGACAGTCCGAGCGTACTATACAGATTTTATAAGATATGTTGTGCGCTTTTGTTCTTGATTTGGGAGGATCATGGAGCAAGTACTTGCCGCTGATAGAATTCTCCTACAACAATAGCTACTAGTCAACGATCGGGATGGCGCCTTATCAGTTACTTTATGGAAGGAGGTGACGATCTTCGTTACATTAAGACAAGGTAGGAGAAAGGCAACTTCTTGGACCTGAAGCTGTTAGCGAAGCTTAGGATGCAGTAGCACTGATTAGAAAGCGTATGCTCGCTATTCAGAGCAGTTAGAAAAGTTATGCGGATGCCAAGCGGCATGATGTGGAATTCAAAGTCGGAGATCAAGTATTCTTAAAGATATCTCCTATGAAAGGTGTGAAGCGATTTAGGAAGAAAGGCAAGCTTAGTCCCCGGTTTATAGGTCCTTTTGAGATATTGGACAAAGTGGGAGCAGTTGCATATAGATTAGCCCTACCGCCAACTCTAGTAGATAACCACAATGTGTTCCACATCTTGAAGCTACGAAAATATGTGTCAAACCCATCTCACGTCCTCAAGTATGATAGGATAGCACTCCAGAAAGGCTTGAGTTATGAGGAACGACCTGTTAGCATCCTAGATAGAGGGATAAAGGATTTACGGTCGAAGAGTTTTTCGATAGTCAAAGTCCTATCGAGTAATAGTACTAAATGGGAGGCAACGTGGGAGTTGGAGGAAGACATGTTAGCACGGTATCCGGAATTGTTTGGTAAGTAAATTTTGAGGACGAAATTCTTTTTAGTAGGGGAGAATTGTAGAGTCCCAGAACTTTACTTAGCTAGTTAGATAGTAGTAGTAGCTAGTAGTGGTTATTGTATGTTTGTTACTGTGGATTTTGGTTCAAGACGGGACTTAGTTGAACACTCGTAGCAACACCTATAGATTTTATAAGTTTAACCTATAGTTTAAGAATATTAATTATAACATAAGGTTTGATTAATGTAACTGATTATAAAGATTTCATTTATTATATTATAAGGTTTAGATAAAACTAATAAGATCATGACACTTGTCGTGTGCATGTCTATTAAGGATTTAAGTATTTTGATGAATAGTTTAATTAAAAAGAAAGACCTAGAAGCTCTAGAACCTTCCAGCAGCAGTTAGGATCGTATTATGACTCATTCAAAGTTGTTTATCCAATTCAAATTATGTTGAAAAAGTGCAATTACGTGTTTAATATATTCACGTATGCCGATATATCGCAGCATAGGGGCCGATATATCGCCTACGGAAGATAGGAAAAACACGTCGACTTTGCACGAACGAAAACACGAGCCTGTGATATGTTGGTAGGGGCGATATATCGCCTACCCTAGGCAATATATCGGCTCCAGTGGCCTGTTTTCAAACTTCGTAGAAACTGAGCTTGATTCATTCCTTAACCTCTTGACTTGCTTCTGAACGATTTTGACCGAGTCTTGGGCACTTGTTGAATGAATATTCAAATATTTTCCACTTAATATTCATTATTTTATTCAAGCTAAAAGGAGATATTTTCACTCCTTGAACTCTATAAATAGGACCTGGTACCCAGCCATTTCTCTCATTCTTCAAGCTGTGTTCAAAGCCTTCAAGCTGCTAGGGTTACTATAGAGTGATACACTTGGGTTTGGGATAAAAGCTTTATCATCTTAAGCTTTATAAACACTTGGGAAGAGAGATATAGTGTGTTTTCAATATTGAGGTGTATATCGATTCTAGTACATCCAAAGGTATTCCTATTCTTAAGTTCATTTCTATATGGTTCTTTAGTTTTCTTTACTCAAATCCTAACTCTTTGTTTTCGATTCTTGGTTAGGTATTAAAGTTCTTTGAACTTAAGGTTTCTTTTCAATAAGCTTCTTCTTGGTTGTTTAGTTCTCTTCTATATCATCTCTTTTCTTTAGAAATACTCACCATTCTTATTGTTGGTTTTAGGAGTGTTCCAAATCCCGCCCTTGTTCTCAAATATCCCGGTGTTGGTAAGGAAAATAGGATAGATTTTATGTGCTTTTATATTATGCTATGTTGATGTTATAATATGTTTATGCTATGATATGTATATGTATGATATGTTTTTATTCCTTGAGCATATAATTTGTTTAGATAACAATTATATAACTTGTTTAGATAACAAGCGCCAATAATATATTCCTTGGGCATATGATTTGTTTAGATAACAAGCCCCATAAATTTATATGACTTGTTTAGATAACAATCCCCGTAAATTTATGGGCATATGATTGCCTAGCTAGCAAGCCCCAAGAAGTATGATGGCCATTGTAGTCCTACGGGATATATATGTTTTTCTTATAGTCATATGTTTTATGGTATATGTTTATGATATAATTTTATGCTTATATGTGTTAGTAGATTTTCCTTGCTGGGCATTAGGCTCACTCCTTTATTTTTTATAATGTGATGCAGGAAAATAGATATGGAGGCGAAAGGATTCTTGGTAGCTTGGCTTGTGTATTAAGGATGAAGGGATTCAATGGACTGTGTGACGATTCGAGGACGATGTTATTTTTAGTCTTTTTAAATTATGTTTTTATGTAATTTATGCATTTAGCTTTGTAAAAACCTTCATTTAATTTAAAGTTATGTTTTATTTTAAAACAATGGTATCCCATACCGCTCATTTATGTATTTCAATATTTACTTTGAAGTTTTTAATAAAGTTATGAAATTTCTTATGTATGTTTTCTCAAAAATAGTGGCTATATCTAGTAGTTTTAATGGTCCAAGGTCTTAGAAATAGTTGGGTCATTACAGTTCATAAGAATCAAGTGTCGAAACACGAAATTCTAGAACGAGAGACTTGTAAGTCTCCAAGCAGTGCAGACAAGAAAGAGTATGATAGTATGAGGTAGAAAAAGGGAGTTTGATTCCCGGTTTAACAAGAATTCTGAGATCGTACCAAGGATTAGGCCAGGGGCCTACAAGTTTGTCTTACCCTGGTATGGGTAATGGCTTATGGGTTTTATTGGTGTCAATAATAAGACGGAAAATTGTTGTGGATGAGATGAGTAGACTTTAGGGTTCAGCAGAGTTTTTGAAGCAAGAAAAGGTTAATGAGATTACAGTTATAAGTTAAGATCTTTTGGAACAAGACTGTCACTCTAGTAAGAGTGTTATTGCGGGATCAAAGGTAAAGAATTGGACTCTGGAGTTATGGTCAGAGGTATGGGACTTGTCACCTTATGTGTGTTCGAATAAAATTCGAGGATGAAATTGTTGTAAGGAGGGGATAGTTGTAACGACCCAAAATTTTCTAATAAGGCTTAAGGGCTTTGATTAGTGTGCCAGGAGGGCATAATTGGTATATATGTGAATGAATGATTAAATGCATGATTTTATGGCATGCATGATTAAATGAGTATATGGATATGATTAGATGCATGTGTTATGAGTATTGAATATGCATGTGGGCCCTGTTTTGTTCTTAAGGACATGTTTGTAATTTTGGCCCATTGAGGGCATAAATGTAATTATTTGCGATAAATTGTTGATACCACATTATTATGTGGATATACTTGCAGCTTGTGACTCGAAGCGATCCTGGTGAGCGGTTTAGCGAAAAAGTCACGGTGGGGATTTATACCCGGCTCGGGGGAGCTTGGGGGTATTTCTGGGAATTTGGGAAATATATTGGAGATTATTAGGCATTGGGAAAAATAATTGGTGATTATTTAGATGACGGTAATTAAGTGGTAAATATTAGGTACACTCGAGGAATTAGCGAGAATTGAGAGCAATGACCAAAATGCCCTTAGAATGATTTGAGACTTGGTTATATTTGGGAGGGCAAAAAGGTCTTTTGATGTTTTATAGGGGATAAATGACTTTCAGCTCATTTGGACTCTGGTGGAATATTGTGGAAGGGTTAGAAACTGAAGGAAAAGAAAAGGAAAGAAAAACAGAGCATGCAACAACCATTACCCTCCCATACGATTTCTTTTTCCTCTCTCTCTTTCTGGTGGATTTTGGAGCTGTGAGCTCAGGGAGGTCTAGGCTTGGTCTTGGGACTTTGGTCCTTGGAGTGGCTAAGGAGCTTATTTAGAGTTAACTATCAATTTAAGGTAAGGGTTAAAGGTTTTGTTTGAGTTCTCTGGGTTTGTTATGG
Source organism: Humulus lupulus (assembly GCF_963169125.1). Lineage (NCBI taxonomy): Eukaryota > Viridiplantae > Streptophyta > Magnoliopsida > Rosales > Cannabaceae > Humulus > Humulus lupulus. Next base: position 71,362,608 of record NC_084798.1, read on the forward strand.
TAAATCTCTGAATTTGGATTTTTGGAAGGGATTTAAAGACTTGAGCTTGAGGATCTGAGGAACTAAAGTCTAGAAAGGGATTTAAAGCAACCTAAAGTCGAATTTCCTCAGCTAAGGTAACAATTCTAACTTTGAAGTTCCGAGTTTCTGGTTTTCTGATGGTGTTCTTCAGCTTTTGAGCTCAAGTTTAGTTTTTGTGATTGATGATAATTTGAATTAGGTTTTGATGTTAATGGGTTAATTTGGTTGAGTTATAGTGGGTTGTAGAGTTGATTTTGATGTTTGAAGAGGTTTGGTGTGGTTTGGTGGGGTTTTGGCTTGGGAAAGTTTGAAGGAAAAACCCAGAAAGTGGGCTTGTGTTGGTTGTAGCGTTGTAGCACTAGAAGTGGAGCGCTACAGCGCTATACTTCGTGTTCTGGAGGGAATTTGTCTCTGCCTATAGCGCTGTAGCGCCCTCTTTTTGGCGTTGTAGCGCTGCCCTGCCTCCAGAAGTGGGTTTTGGGTGTTTTACCTAGGGTTTTCGCTTGGGGGCTCGGGGGTCGATTTCACCACCTCATTGGGTGGAATTGGGCTTCCCGAGAGCCTTGGATAGGTCCCTGAGTTGGGTTGCGAAATTGAGTTAATGATGGTTCAATTTTATGGTTGTGACTAGGTGTTCGCTAAGGCTCGAATTGGGATCGTGCTCAAGTGTAACGTCAGTTATCCAAAGTGCTCGGAATCAAAGGTAAGAAAACTGCACCCAGTTATGTTGTTATGTTGGGACTCAGAGCTCCCTATACTTGTATGTAATATCCTATGATGGTATTATGCCATGGGGACATGATATAAATGACCTAAGAGTGTCAGAATCAATATGTGCGCACAGGACGTGGCTCGGCCACTAGTAGCTGAAGTTAATCAAATAATCACTGAGCTTGGCCTAAGCGAGCCAGAGTAAGTGGGTTGAACACGGGGCTCAGCCTAAGTAAGCCGAAGATAGTGACTTATTTATAGGGTGCGACCTAAGGGCATTAACCCTAGATATTGTGTGTTATGTTAATTGATGTTAATCCGATGATTATGACATGTTTATTACTTGGAAGGTGAATTGTTGGTTTGTTGACTGATATCACTGTTTGTGTGAACGATGTGAGCTATTGGGTGTTTGATTAATGATTTGTGAGTTACCTGATTACTATTGTTGATTATGTTATGGATTATAGTTTTCTTGCTGGGCCTCGGTTCACGGGTGCTTCGTGGTGCAGGTAAAGGCAAGGGTTTGGTGGTTTAGCCATGAGTTGGAGAGCTCTGGGGGCGAGGTGTACATTGTCAGCTGCTCGACCGCCACGGTCGAGGTTCTATACAGGGACGGAAACCTAAAATCTATATTTTTCCATTAGAGTGGCCATGGTTATTTATAGCTTTTGGAATTTTCGTAAACATGTCTTTTAAACCCTGTTTTGGGATCCCATGTACTAAACAATCATTTTATATGAAAATTATCTGTTTATGACTAAAACCTTTTAATCTTTACCTAATTACAACTTTAGGACCACGTTTTCAACTATATGACTTGATTAGCAAGTCTTGCACCTTTATAATCACACAGTGTAACGGTCTTGGCTACCTAGGGCGTTACACACCCATACCAAGTCGTGTCATCCCACCATCCTATACAATTCATGTTCCAAATTCTCCCATTTCCATTCTGGAGTGCCCAAAACAACCCTACTAGCCTCTAGTATTCAGCTTTCACTTGCTGACAAGTTAGGCACTTAGCCACATATTCAACTATGTCTTTCTTCATCCCTGACCACCAATATAACACATCTTTGTGGTATCTGGATGTAAAAAATATGAAGAGGTATGAAACTCATATAGAATTTTATCCTTAATACCATCATCCATTGGAACACATATTCGATCCTTATATCTCAACATATCCATATCAGAAATAGTAAAGTCCTCAGCCGCTCCAGCTAAGACCTCCTCTCTATGCTTCACCAATCGTGGATCACTTCTTTACATTTCCTTGTAATTTTCTCAACAAGATAGACTGAGGGGTTCAATTTGCCAACTTACCAACCACAAACTCTACACCAACACTGATAATCTCCTCAACTAACTTTATTGTGTTCTATTTCAAACTATCCACTTAGCCAGAACCTTTTCGACATAAGACACCTACAACCACATTGGTTTTCCCCGAATGATAAAGGATTTCATAGTCATAACCCTTCATCGATGTAACCAATAATTCCATATATTGTTTGAATCTTTTTGGATAACTGAATACTATTACTCTTATGTTTGTGTATATCTCACACTTCTCCCCCATATAAGTGGTGTCGCCACACCTTAATTGCGAATACCACCGCTATCAGCTATAATCATGAGTAGGGTATGGATATTCATATTTCTTTAACTTTCGTGAAGCATAAGCAATCACCTTCCCAGCCTGTCCCAAAAACGTTGTAGTAAACCAGAAACTTTTCTTGATTTGAAGGAAGACGGAGTACTGACACAATAATTAATTATCATTTCAACTCCTGAAAACTATTCTCACACCTGTCAGTCTACCTGAACCTCGAGTTCATACGAGTAAACTTACTTTGCAATCCTCGAGAACCCTTCAACTAAAAACTAATAATACCCTGCCATTCCAAGGAATCTTCTAATCTCTAAAGCACTCCTTGTCCTTGGCCAATCTCTCACTAGATCCATCTTTGTCGGATCCACCATAATATTACTCTCTCACACAATATAACCCAAAATACTACTCAAAGAAGTCAGAGCTTATGCTTCTTGAACTTTACATGAAATTAATGTTCCCTTAGCCTCTATAGTACCAAACAGAGGTGTTCTTTGAATTCTTTTTCTAAGTGAGAATAGACCCATATGTCATCAATTAACACCATGACGATAACGCCCTACTAATCCAGGACCGTTACACAGTGTATTTAAAATTGTGCATAACTTGTTAAGCAAGTCGTTTGGACTTAAAACGTGTAATTAAATTAAAGAACGGTTTAGGTATTAAAATTTTGGTTGAAAGAGTTAAAACATATACAAGGGATCCCAAAAGAGTTTATAAAAAAAATATGACATGTTTGGGGTTACAACAATGGCCGACCTAAGTGGCAAAAACTGAACTCAACCCTAGTCCCTCAAAAAGATCTTGGTCGTGGCAGTTGAGCAGACTGAGTACACACTGCCCCCAGAGCTCTCCAACTCATGGCTGGTCCAGCTTACCCTTGCCCTTACTTGCACCACAAAGCACCCATGAGCCAATGCCCAACAAGGAAACCCAATTTAACAGAAACAGTTATTCAATAACATATAATTCATAATTAACATGCTCCACAATTATAAATTAACTCATTTACACGACATGTGCTAAGAGAGTGCATACCACACCCCTATAGTGGCCCAGCCATCACGACCTACACTACGCGTGATTATCATCGAATCTAGCCCATGTTGATCATTTACAAATAAATACACTACAACAGATGCATTAACCACATTTACAGATAAACACATAATTGTTCAATCATATATAATACACGAACATAACCGCCGTGTTCACAGGTCGGGACCAATTCCCTAATAGTGCAAGTATCAGTTTTCTTACCTCAAATCTTGTGCAAGTAGTGATACGACCCCGAGCATGATCCCTTTCCCGAGTATTGCGATAATCCTAGTCACAATATAAACAGTGTCCTCATTAAGAGCTAATCTTGAATATAGATTCCAGGCCTATTCCATAGCTCTCGGGACTTCAAATTCCACCAATCTGGGTGATGGTACCGTCCCCCGATCTCCCAAGCTTTTCTCAAAACTTAACAAAAAAAAAACCATATCCTGAAGTGGCACTAGCGCAGGGGCGCCACTCCCTAGAACTGTTGCGCCCAGAAGCAACAGAGACACCTAAAACTTCCCCTGCTTTAGTGCAAAGGCGCCACAACGGAAACCCATAATTCTGGGTTTCTTTCTTCTGCGATTTCTTGGACCCATATTCAACAAATCCAACCCCCAACTTAATTTTCAGCAAATTTTGAGCAGAATTTGGGTCCCAAAACAGTTAAAACACTAAATCCAAGAATTAAGCTACCAACTCAGGAGTTAGGGCAAAAAATCCCCATTTCTTCCAAATTCCAAAAATTCAAATCAAAATCCATGGTTTTTCAATTTCAATCCAACATTTATATTAGCTCGTAAACAAATTCTATCTCTAGTACAGACATTTAAACACCCTAGAAGCATAAATTTTGAAATTAAACCTAAAACCCCCAAACTCTACTCAAGAACAAGTATGAAAAACAAAGAGAAAAGTTCATACCTTTCTATGTGAATTGCAGCCCTAGGAAGATGAAGATGAAGTTGTTTAAGCTGTTAAATTGTAGTGTCCCAGAATTTTTACTTAGCTAGATAGTAGTAGTAGTAGTTAGTAATAGTTTTTAGTATGTTAGTTTCCGTGGATTTTGGTTCAAGCCGGGACTTAGTTGGAAACTCATAGCAACAGTTATGAATTTTATAAGTCTAACCTATAGTTTAGAAATATTAAATATAGTATAAGGTTTGATTAATATTAATGGTCTTAGAAATATTATTTATTATAACCTAATGTTCAGATAGAATTAATAAGCGCATGACACTTGTCATAATCATGTTTATTAAGGATTTAAGTTTTTTTTTTATGAATAGTTTAAATAAAAGAAAGATCTAGAAGCTCTAGAACCTTCTAGCAGCTGTTAGGATCACGTTTTGACTCAGTCAAAGTTTTTTAATCAATTAAAAATATGCTGAAAAAGTATAAATATGTGTTTGATATATCAACATATGTCGATATATCGCAGCAATAGGGGTTGATATATTGCCTACGGAAAACACGTCGACTTCGGACGAGCGAGTGAACGGGGCTCGGGAAAATGGTCTACACGAGATATCGCCCAAGGTAGGCGATATATCGCCCCTGGTAATTTTTTTGAAAGTTTGGGATTTTTAAATTTAAAAACAGCCTTAACCACTTGGACCTGCCTTTGAACGATTTTGACCAAGTTCTGGGCATCTGTTGAACGAAAATTCAAATCTTTTTCATTTTATATTCATTTATTTATTCAAATAAAAAGGGTTAGTTTCACTCCTTGAAATCTATAAATAAAACCTATTACTCAACCATTTTCTTCACTCTTCAAGTATTCTTCAGAGCCTTTAAGTTGCTAAGGTTACTATAAAGAGAAGCACTTGGGTTTTGGGATAAAAGATTTTCCAATCTAAGCTTTTCTAAACACTTGGGAAGTAAGATATAGAGTTATTTTGGTATCGAGGTATAGATCAAGTCATAAGATCATTCAATGTATTCTTATCCTTAAGTTCAGTTTTCATAGTTCTTTATTTTTCTTTTATTTTCTTTCAGATCCTAACTCTTGTTTATGATTCTTAGTTAGGTGTTTAAGTTTCTTGAAACTTAAGGTTCTTTTCGGTAAGTTTCTTCTTGGATGGTTTAGTTTTCTTTTCATCTCTTTTTCTTTAGAAACTCATGGTTTTACTGTTGGTTTTAGGAGTGCTCCAAATCTCGTTCTTGTTCCCAAATATCCCAGTTTTTGGTAAGGAAAATAGGATAGATTTTATGTGTTTATATGTTTATGTTATGATATGGTTTATGCTATGATATGTATATGTATAAATATGTTGTGTAGTCGCTTGGGCATATGACCTGCTTAGATAACAAGCCCCAAGAATATGTTTTGTAGTCGCTTGGGCATATGACTTGCTTAGATAGCAAGCCCTAAGAATTTTTATCATTTTCATGGTATAGAGTTATGATTTACCCTACCTCAATTAGTAGATAGAGGACCTAGATGGGTTATCATATACTATAGTGTGATCTAACCTACCTCGATTAGTAGAGAGAGGACCTAGATGGATTTATAACATACCATGTTAATGAGTTAATGGCCATTAATATTGTAGTCCTATATGATATACGTTTTTTTTATAGTCATATGTTTTATAGTGTATATTTATGATATAGTCTTATATTTATGATTTATGATATATGTTGTTAGTAGATTATCCTTGCTGGGCATTAGGCTGATTCCTTTATTTTTAGAATGATGCAGGAAAATGAATATGGAAGGCGGGAAAGATTCGTGGCAGCTTGGCATGTGTGTTGAGGATGAATGGATTGAATGGACTGCGTGAAGATCGACGATGATGTTGTTTAAGTCTTTTAAATTATATTTGATGTATTTCCTCAATTAGTATTTAAACAATTAAAGTTTATGTCTTATGTTTTATAAACAATGGGATCCCATACCATATTTTATATACCACATCACATTTTATATGTTTACCTTATTTGGTATTTGGTGCGATATTTTGGGTTTTGAATAAAGTTATGTTATTTCTTATGTATGTATTCAAATTAGTAGTTATGTCATAGTAGTTTTTAATGGGCCGAGGTCTTAGAAATAGTCGGGTCGTTTCATAAATCCACTCTAACACTTGAAATCATCTTAGCTATCTTGAAGAAATTGGGAGATTAGATGAGCACTTAGTTTAGTTTAATGGTGAGGAAGTGAAGAGGAAGCTAGTAGACGAGAGAGAGAGTACTAGAACGTGAAAAGAGGATGAGCATCAGTACTTGGTCATATTTCTCTAATGCCTTCACCAAATAACCAAAATTCCCCTTTTCTTTAGTTCCCACTAAATTAACCCCAAAGGCAAAGTGGTAATCTTGCTCCTAACTCTAATTATGCCACTAAGCTCCAATTATTCAACCAATATCCTTTAAACATTAAAAATTCCACTAACTAATTTTACACTACCAATAGATCTCGCTAATTTGTCAAATTATACAAATACCCCTAGGCTCACCCCGGCTTGGGTATTAATCCCCGTTGTTACTTTTCTGCTAATTTTCCCAAAAGGATTGACTCATGTCGAATATCTCAAATATATCCACATAATAATGTGGTCTCAAACACCTAGCATACAAAATTACAATTATACCCTCAATAGGTCAAAATTACGAAAATACCCATTTTTAACAAAAGCGGGTCTTTAAGCACATTTAATACACGTAAACATGCATAAACAGTCATATCATAATATAACTCATATAAATCACATATATATAATTCAAAACACATAATTCACCACAACAAATCCCAATTATGCCCTCCCGACACACTAACCAAGGTACTAAACCTCATTAAGGAGTTTTGGGACGTTACAATCACGAACTTGTGCAAACGATCCTCGCACTCTCTATTCGTCAAATACATAAAAGTCAATGGAGCATTGGTCATTTCAAAAGACATCCCTAAAAATTCATGGTGTTCATAACTCATGCGAATAGCAGTCTTTGGAATATCTTCTTCCTTGATGTTCATCTAATGATAACCAGATCGAAGATCAATCTTTAAGAATCTTGTCTTGCCTTGCAACTGATCACCTGAGTCGTAAGTATTTAACAGTGGATACTTATCCTTGATAATCACATTATCCAATTCTGGTAGTCAATAAACATCTGTAACAATCCCTCTCTCCTCTTCACAAGTAGTACTGGTGCACCCCACAACGAAAAGCTAGGTCTAATAAATCCCACATCAAGTAGTCCTTATAACTAAACCTCTAGTTCTTTTAACTATGTCAGTACCATTCAATAAAGTTCCCTAGATGTCAGTTCTATTTGAGGTGCCAATTCTATCACCCATTCGGTTTCTTGATACAATAATAATTCAAATAAATCTTTTGGAGACACATTCAGAACCCCCACCCTCCCCCCCCCCCCCCCCCCAACCAATCTAGTATCTTCCAATTCAACAGTTCCTATAATAGGTTACTACCCTTCAACACTGAGGTCATCGAAACACATGGTTCATCAATAACACCCATAATCACAAAGGGATCTTCTCGCACAAGCTCAACATTACCATATTCCCTCTTTACAATCTATAAATTCCCCCTACTTGGCTATTAAGGCATAACTCTTACTATGTCAAAATCGTCATTCTCTAATTCAACCAAATTCGAATGTAATTTCTTACCATTCAACTCCATCGGTCATGATTTAATCCATCTCTTAGGGATTATTAACTCTCTAATAGATAATAGGGTACCAAACCTCACACCATTCCCATCATAAGGTCTTCAAAATTCATTTATCGCCACACTTGATACAAACAGACAAATGGTACTAAGTTGTTGCCTAAGCGGTATACCATTAAAATAAGTTCTCTAATTCTCTTTTCCACCCTGACGCTTGCCTTGAGTACCCCAAAATATTTGACCTGACGGTACCAAAAATATTTACATCCTTTCCTTTAAATAAATGGGGTCACTACTCCTACTAGATCCTGTAGACAGAGGAGTCATTCTCCGAGCATCGCGCCTTATGACACCCTCTCCAGATCCCTTGGTCCATGTCCTCTTAACAATAAAGGACTCCTCCACCACCCGAGAATATGCAGTAACTCTCGATACAGATGTGATTCTCCCATCACGAGCCCTCATCAAATTCAGCCCCCAAAATAAATCTTTCTTTCATTGCGACGCCTATTGGCACTATGTCGTTACTGATTCCTCCCAAAATATTTAGTTTCAAGTCACGTTCAGTCATAATACTATTGCCCTGAACCAACTGCGTCAATATTATACTTTTCATATAATAACTCCCGGGACTCCTCGTTCATTGTAACAATCATTGCGTGTCTGGGATACAACCTCCCATCCTATCCAAGCATCGTCTCTTCTATCATTACCCACCATCCTCATAAAATATAGAATGGAACTATTCATGCTTATTCGTTGTTCAGTTCCACTCTAACCGAATCTATGCCTCCCTCAAAATCCAGGACTATTACATTGTGTGTTTAAAACAGTGCTTAACTCGTTAAGCCAGTCATTTGGATGCAAAAGTCTAATTAAAAGTAAACAATGGCTTAGGTAATAAAACATTTGGTCAGTGAAATTAAACTTTTCCTTAAAAGGTTTGAAGATATACACAGGATCCCAAAAATTCATAAACAAAAGGTAGTTACATTAAACATTACAAAAAATAGCCAACCTAAGTGACAAAACCGGGGCGAGCGGAATTCAGTAGAGGCTCGAAGAGGGGCTTACTAAGCGAAGGGCCGAAGGCGGCTTTGCTAACTAATGTTTTATGTTCCTCAAAATAACTTGACTGTGTTGGCCAAGCAGGTTGAATATGTACGCGTCACTCCAAAACCCTCCAACTCATGGCTGGTCTAACTTTAGCTCTTCCTTACCTGCACCATAGAGCACTAGTGAACTGAGGCCCAGCAATAAAACCCCCACAAGGCATAATACTGATCCAATTGTTCATAAGCAATAAACACATGCTTCACAGACACAAAATACATTTATTACAATTGTATAAATCATTAACATATTTCACAATTAACAAATATACTCATCCCAATCACATGAATCATTTACACGGCCCAGGAAAAATAGATTATCGAACAGCATGCAGGACGGGTGGGGACTTAACCCTCAAATTGGACTCGTCTTCACGGCCTGCATTACACACGCTTACAAACCGGCCCCACGTTCAACACGATGGCTGAATATAGATTGAATTGATCATCCTCAGATAAATCAATGATAATATACATAGCAAATAATCAACTATATGTCTATATGTCAGTTCTCTTACCTTGAGTCATTTTTTGCAGACAGAGCAACCTTGAGTGTTATCCCTTTCTCGAGCCTCGCAGAACCCTAGTCACAACATAAATAGTATATTTGTTAGGGAATAACTTCAGATCCCAAGTTCCAATCTAAACCCTAGCCCTTGCCCACTAACTCCAGTCAACGGGTTGATGGACTCGACCCACGAGCCCCGCGAGCCTTTTCCCAAAAATTAAGAAAATGAACAATTCGAGGCACCCGGCGCGGCCGCGCCCTACCCTAGTACGGTCGCGCTACAAGCTCCGAAACTGCAAATTGAATTCAAAATCCCTTGGTTTCTGGGACATTAGCGCAGCAACACTACTGCAGAGTCCCATAAATTTACTTAGCTAGTAGTAGTAGTAGTAGTAGTAGTAGTAGTAGTAGTAGTAGTAGTAGCAGTAGTAGTAGTAGTAGTAGTAGTAGTAGTAGTAGTAGTAGTAGCAGTAGTAGCAGCAGTAGCAGCAGTAGTAGAAGAAGTAGTAGCAGTAGTAGAAGTAGTAGTAGCAGTAGTAGCAGTAGTAGCAGTAGTAGCAGTAGCGGTAGCAGTAGCAGTAGCAATAGCAGTAGCAGTAGCAGTAGTGGTAGTAGCAGTAGCAGTAGCAGTAGCAATAGTAGTAGCAGTAGTAGCAGTAGCAGTAGCAATAGCAGTAGCAGTAGCAGTAGCAATAGCAGTAGCAGTAGCAGTAGCAGCAGTAGTAGTAGTAGTAGTAGTAGTCGTAGTCGTTGTAGTAGTCGTAGTAGTCGTAGTAGTAGCAGTAGTAGCAGTAGTAGCAGTAGTAGGAGTAGTAGCAGTAGTAGCAGTAGTAGTAGTGGTCGTAGTAGTCGTAGTGGTAGTAGTGGTAGTAGTTGTAGTAGTGGTAGTAGTGGTAGTGGTAGGTAGTAGTGGTAGTAGTGGTAGTAGTGGTAGTAGTAGTAGTAGTAGTAGTAGTAGTAGTAGTAGTAGTAGTAGTAGCTAGTAGTGGTTCAAGCCGGGACTTAGTTGAACACTCGTAGCAACACTTATAGATTTTATAAGTTTATCCTACAGTTTAAGAATATTAATTATAATATAAGGTTTGATTAATATAGCTGATTATAAAGATGTCATTTATTATACTATAAGGTTTAGATAGAATTAATAAGATCATGACACTTGTCGTGTGCATGTTTATTTAAGGATTTAATTATAGTTTAAATAAAAGAAAGTTCTAGAAACTCTAGAATCTTCCAAGACCATTAAGAGCATGACACTTGTCACAATCTTGTTTATTTGAGGATTTAAGCATTTTAAGTGGATAATTCAAAAATAGAAGTTTCTAGAAGCTCTAGACCCTTCCAGAACTTGCTGGAATCTCATGTTGCTCAGTCAAACCTGATTAATCAATTCAAATTAAGCTGATAAAGTGCAATTACGTGTCTAATATTTCAATATGTGTCGATATATCACCACACGGGAGATACGAAAAACACGTCAACTTCGCACGATTGAAACTACGAGCACTCGGGACATAGGGCCAGGTGATATATCGCCTAGGGTGGGCGATATATCGGCCCTAGGACCACTTTTTCAAATGTTGTAGAACCTGAGCTTGATTCATTCCTTAACCTCTTGACTTGCCTCTGAATGTTTTTGACCGAGTCTTAAGCATCTGTTGAACGAATATTCAAATATTTGTCAATTAATATTCATTATTTTATTCAAGCTAAAAGGAGGTCGTTTCACTCCTTGAACTCTATAAATAGGACCTAGTACCAGCCATTTCTCTCATTCTTCAAGCTGTGTTCAGAGCCTTCAAGCTGCTAGGATTACTTTAGAGTGATAAACACTTGGGTTGGGATATAAGCTTTATCACGTTAAGCTTTATAAACACTTGGGAAGTGAGATATAGAGGGTATTTTCAATATCAAGGTGTAGATCGGTTCTAGTACCTTCAAAGGTATTCTTATTCTTAAGTTCATTTCTGTATGGTTCTTTAGTTTCTTTTAGTTTTCTTTACTCAAATCCTAACTCGTTGTTTTCCATTCTTGATTAGGTATTTATGTTCTTTGAACTTAAGGTATCTTTTCGGTAAGCTTCTTCTTGGTGGTTTAGTTCTCTTCTTTATCATCTCTTATCTGTAGAAATACTCACCATTCTTATTGTTGGTTTTAAGAGTGTTCCAAATCCCGTCCTTATTCTCATAAATCCCGGTATTGGTAAGAAAAATAGGATAGATTTTGTATGCTTTTATGTTTTTATATATGCTATGATATATGTATGATATGTTTTTAGTTTTTTTTAGCATATAAATTGGTTAGATAACAATCACATACTTTGTTTAGATAACAAACATATAACTTGTTTAGATAACAAGCCCCAATAATATATTCCTTGGGCATATGATTATTTAGATAAGGAGCCCCATAAATTTATATGACTTATTTAGATAACTAAGCCCCGTAAATTTATGGGCATATGATTGCTTAGCTAGCAAGCCCCAAGAAGTATGATGGCCATTATAATGCATGTTTTATAGTCATATGTTTTGTAGTCTTATGTTTATGTTCTATGCTATATGTGCTAGTAGATTTTCCTTGCTGGGCATTAGACTCACTCCATTATTTTTGATGTATGTAGGAAAATAGATATAGGCGAAAGGATTCGTAGTAGCTTGGCTTGTGTATTAAGGATGAAGGGATTCGATGGGCTGCGTGACGATTCGAGGACAAAGTTATTTTTAGTCTCTTTAAATTATGTATTTTTCTGAACTTAGCTTTGTAAACAATTTCCTTCAGTTTAAAGTTATGTTTTATTTTAAAACATTGGGATCCCATACCCCGCATTTATGTATTTCAATATTTACTTTGGAGTTTTAATAAAGTTGTGAATATTTCTTATGTATGTTTTCTCAAAAACAGTAGTTATGTCTAGTAGTTTTAATGGTCCAAGGTCCTAGAATTAGTTTGGTCATTACAGCTACACCCTAGCGCAGTCACGCTAGGCCACCAGAAACCCAAAACGAGCCAAGAATTTTAGTGTCCTTCCCCAAATCAAACTTACGTCTTCCACTGCAAACTCAGAACCAAATTTGAACAAAATCCTCATTATAACCAGATTTTATACAAATTTCAACCTCAGATACACAATACAAACCACAAGCAACATCAAGATACCCTAAAATAAACTAAAAATACATCAAAACCCAAAATTGTAACTGTTGACCAATTTATTGGTCAACGACACAGAGTCAGATAAACGATATAAAGTAAGATGAAAATGAGAAGAACTCGACACGAAAAGATAAACGACACAAACAATTTATAGTGGTTCGGCCCCAATAGAATGGTAACAACCTACGTCCACTTAGTGTTCTTATTGATGTAGTATTCCAAGAACAGTGATCAATGAACTAGGGCTCACGAGTTTCACTAAATCTCAGATAAATAAAATTGTGATGGATAACAACACTCTTTTTCTCTCTTAGAATCTCTCTGCTCAAGCATTCTCAAGCCAAATGTTGGAAAATCAAAAAGTCCCCTATCTTGAGCCTTTTTTTTTCTTATTTATAGGCTTAAGGAGGTCTATATGGGTCAATGGGCCTTAATTGCACTTAATACATTAATATCTAAATAGTAATGAAAATTACCATTAATACGTAATTACAAGATTGCATATTTGAAGGAAATAACTGAGTATATGTGACTAGGCTGGTCGCCCATAATTATGATACTTGATAAGCCAATGATCTCCTGGTCGATGGCTGAGCAGGATACGCTCACGTAAAACTACCATGTGCATCCCACATGTAGATCAATCCTGCCACATCATCAGGTAGTCCGTTTTTGGGTAAACATTTGCCCCCCAAGTTTATTTTACTGCGACCAGCATAAAGTAAACTTAAATGATCGACCTTCCACGTGACCTATCAGACCTGTCAGAGCCATCAATGCCTTTTCGAAAAAGGTAACCAATCATGTCATTGTAGTTTCCCAAAAAGCAATTTGACGGCTCTCACACTTTCATGCCTTGAAAAATCATCCCCCATCATTACCTTATTAACCGTTCCTCGACCAATATAAATAACCCCACAGTTTCACTTTTTACTTTTTACTCTCCCTTTTTTTCCTCAAGAACACTGAAGAACGAAGCATGAATAACCCAGAAAACTTAGACGGCTTCGGTGATCCGTGGAGTATCTGTCCAGCCACTCGAATCAACGTTCGTGAATTTGCATCAATTTTTGTCCAAGTAAGTTTCTTGAACTTCTTTGTCTCTGAGATGTCGTGCAATAGTAATCCTTTGAGTTTTCTAACTTGTTGGTATCTAAGTTTCTGACTGTTCTTGAAAAAATGATTTTGGGGGTAATCGGGCATGTAGGTATTAACATGATAGGATAAGGAAAAAACACTAAATGAGGTTTAGGAATTGGCTTGGGAATTGGGATTACTAATTTAGGGCGTAAAATTGAAGTAAAAATTGACTTTTAGGCACTTGGAAAAAAACTGGGTTTTTCCCGCCCTCTCTCAGAGTCGAAAAATCTTTCTTGAAAAACTTTTCACTTCTGGTTTTTAATCCATTTTCCAAGTTGTTTGTAGGCTATTTAGTGTTTACGTTAGAATGATGCAGGTCGTATAAAATTTTAACTTTTATATACGAGCAACGTTATCCTAACATATCCACTCCTTTTTCCTATTGGTCGTAGGTTCTCATCTCCCCTTCTTTGTTCGCAGATTTTCATGCACGACCCATGGGGAGGTGAGAGGCCGATCGACGACGACTTGCTTGTTAGGAGAGTGTCCTAAAAGCATGTAAAGACATTTGTTTTTTCTGTGAATAAATAAATACAATGGTTTATTATTATTGTTATATTTAGATTGTTAAATTATTACTTGAATAATTTTGTACATATCAAAAAAATTCCATATTCATTATTGAGGATGTGATCTTGTATTAGTACGAGAGAATTAAGATCACATGAATGAATAAAAATAGTCAACAACAACAAATTAAAGTTATGGAATTCTTTAATTGGAGTTGTAAGTACGGTTTACTGAGTATCATAATGATACAAATAATCTAGATTCAGATTATTGATGTGGTAAGACATCTCGGTAAAGGTGCTTTATATAATATGATTATATATGACATGGGCCGATATGAATTAAAGTCTTTATCCAAAAACCATTTAACAATAAAGACTTCTAATTCATATCATAACTGATGATCATTTTTAGATCAACCTGAATCCTGAGTGTTCATGAACTCCTATTCATGTTTATTAAATCTTTTGATTCATTCGTTAAGGTCTCTTCAAAGAATGAGGCTAATGACTTTTGTTTTGGAGATTTAATATCATGGATGGCTGGGAACATGTATCAACAATATGGAATCTAATCTTTCCTAACGGATCGTATATTAGTTCCCTTAAGGGTTAATTCTGGAACTGAATGATTTTGAGCTCAAATCTATAATTAGATTATAGATTAATTATTCACTAGTGAATTAATGGTACTTAAGGAATAAGACGTAAATTAGAAAGGTAAAATGGTAATTCTTACATTCTAATTTATGAACTAATTAATTAGAGGGTTGAGCTATTGAAAGATGGTTATATCAATGGACGACTTAAGATAAGATTTATGTAAAAGTATATATATAACATAAAGAGTGCAATTCTGAATTTATAGTGGAGTAATATCAGAATTAATAAATTAACTATTATAATTAAAGAGTTTAATTATATAGTTTCAATTTATTGGAGCTTAATGTTATAGGTCCATGGTCCCCGAAATGGCTCAAACAATCACTGACAGAGGTAAATACAAAAATGGGCAAAAAAGGACTTATGTGATAAGTAAAATATTTTTCTATGTATCAAACATAATTATTGTTTAATTATGTGTAATTAATTAATTATTTGATTTAACAAAAATATAATTAATTTTGAATTAATTTATTTTTGGGATTTTTTGTATTTAAATAATAATAAAAATTAGGAAAAATCACGTGCTATCACTGGCATGTGGCACACGTGTAGCACAGTGCACAGTCACTGTGCTACACGCATAAGAGACTGTGATCAGTTTCTAGGTTCCACAATTTTAGTTATTTAAATATTAAATAAATAATGAGATATTGTAATATGATTAAAATATTATTATTTAAAAAAAATCAGATAACTGATTAGTTATTTTCAAACTGTTTAAAATAACTAAGATTTTATTTTAATATATTGGATATATTAAATATAGGATATCAGTTTTTCAGAACGTAACTTTTCACTACAAGAAAAAATGCTTTTAATAACACCGAAAATGTGTTATCAAAACATACGATAACACTTTCTGATGTGTTAAGACCGACTATGTTATCGTAGGTCAGGGTACTTTACATAACACTTTATCAGTGTTATACAAATGTGTTATTGTACTGTCAACGATAACACAATTTCTGTGTTATTTTAATGTATAGATAAGTGTTTAATTATGTTATTTATAGTCGATTATATAACACTTTTTTTGTGTTATACTACACTTTAGTATAACATTTTTTTTGTGTTATACCACACTTTAGTATAACACATTTTTTGTGTTATACTATGCTTTAGTATAACACATTTTTTGTGTTATACTACACTTTAGTATAACACATTTTGTGTGTTGTACTACACTTTAGTATAACACATGTGTTATATTAGCTTAGAGAAACATAATCTTTTTTTACTTACACAAAACTAGGAAAACAAATATGAAAGTTGAAGCCAAATAAGGTAACATAAATAGATTTTTATTAATTACTCAAATGTAATTACAATATTTAGTCTACTAGTCTAGGCTTAAGAAATCATATTACAACATAATTTATGCCCAATTCAGATTCCTTTATCACTAAATACAAAACAAGAAATGTATACAAAAATTAGTGAAATACATTCTTCCATTCTAAAGGCCTCAACTACAAATGTTGTCAAGAATTGCTCCAAAGAAATCATCTCAATATACCTGCACATTGTAAAAAAAAGTCATTTTATTATTAAGAACATAAGACTTAAGCTAGTTTCCACCTGTAAGCATATAAAGTTTAAATTAAATTAGTAATAACTCCAAAACTTGAAGAAACAGTAGGGTATAGCAAGATGTACTACCATGCAAAACAACGACTGAAGCAACAAAACATGCAACTTAAAACAAGGCTTGTGAAATGTATCAAGATAACAAATATATCATTCTCAATGATCAAAAAGTATGTGAGGAAGAATTGATTCCAGAACTCTAAATTCTGTCAATATATCCCCAAAAAAATTAAAGAATAAAAACAGATTCACACTTTGACTTCTTATACAACAAAATCATAAAGAAAAACAATAAAATAAAAAATCAAACATGAAAAGAATCGATGTTTTGAGGAAACGGTTTCTGGTATGTCTTAAATTTTTGTTTCCTGTTTGTGTTCTAAACTCTTGGCTTTAGTGTCAAGTTTATGATTTTTGAAGAAAAGGTCCATATATGATATAGAAGAACTCAATCATACTTTATGCTTAATCATTCAACTTTAGTTGCAAGCCAGAAGCAAAAAAAAAATCTATTTCATTTTCTGCCATCTGTTTCTTGTATGCATAACGTTATGTGCTATACTAATTTAGGCATATAAGGTCTAGTACTAAGCTATAAAAATAGAGGAAACCAAAACACATGCATATCTAGAATTATCAAAGGAAATACAACATCAGAAGCAAACCTAAATGTACCATCAGAAGCAAGAGAAATGGTAGACATAACAACATCAATAAAACTAGAAGCAGAACAGAACAAGTCTGGCTTTCCTTTTCTAGCTAATTACTGCAACAAGCTATGAATTCAATTGTTCACATGCTTAATAGCCACTCTATCAGTACTCTTGCAGTACCCTCAAAACCAAAGTGTAGGAAGTCATAAGACTAATAATAACCTGTTGGGTTCTTTGATCTCACTCTAACCCCCATGACAAAAATATGCTCCACATTTTTCTTCAAATGTGGATTTCTCATAAGGAAAATGGCTAAGTTTGTAAATGCTCCTATAACCATAACAGTTATAGGACCTGCAGATATTTTCTCATACATTACCTGCTGAGTAGTTGGTTGTTTAATAGGTCTATATCTCCTGCTTCCCAAAGTCATAAAAAAATATTTGAGATTCATTTATGTTAGTAAATAATTTTAACAATTCATTGAGATTCAAATTTACAATGCAAAAAGATTGATTCTCCACTTCTAATAACTAATAAACCACATTCTATTCTCCCTGGAAGATAGCCAATTACCAACTTAACTCAAGCAAACATCTCTTTTATCATACATAGAATAAGCATAACAGATCAGTGGAAATAAAAGTTTATATATACCTGAGGAAGAAAAGCTTTTCTAATGCCAAAATTTGTATCAACATCCAGACGACCTCCAATACCTACTGGGATAGCTTGTCTATATCTACATCCCCCAGTGGTTGTAACACCCTGACATACATAAACTAAACACAAATTAGAGTGGCCTTTAACTGAGATTGTATGATATACATGTTATGGCAATGTACTAAGTTTTTTTATGAGGAAAAACAAAAATCAAACATGTAGAAGGAAATCAATGAGCTCATGCCTGTTCTATTATGGGAAGATATCCACCAACATTAGGAAGAATGGTACCATCTTTTAGTATTCCACCTTCGTCACCAACTCCAACAGCGATATCATCATGCCCCATCATGTAAAGGATGTCATAAATTTGATTCACAGAATGTCCAGCATCAGTCCAGGCATTTATGTTGATAGTCACACCCTAATAAAAAAGAAAAAGAAAATTCTTATGTGTCACTATGTTGTAAGTTGGTTATGTACTATATATGGTTCGAAAATAAATTAGCTTTTGAGGAGAGAGATTTTTTAATGAGAATTAAGAGAGCTCAAAAAATTGGAGACTTTGGGAGCTAAAGTCAGAAAAAGCAAAGCAAGAAGCTTTTAAAAGTAAAAGATGTTATTATAGTAATTGGTAAAACACTAGGACCAAGTTAACTGCCAGCATTGAATTATTTGATCCGACATTATGGTCCTAAGGCCAAGAGTTCTTTTGTCCTTTGACCATATATACATAAATATTAGTAGGACCAAATATTTGAGAGATTCAAGTCCAGAAAAAAAGCAGGGTTTTTTATTTTACTACTTATCATCATCAATACCAGAAGAAAAGAAAAAGAAAAGAAAGAAAACTCAATGACTTGTTATCAAGGATTAAAATACGTAATTGTCAATATGAAATAATCTACTCGTAATTTACTCATTGAATCAGTATAGAAAGGGAAAAAAGATGTACTTTTTCATATTTGTGCTGCTGTCCAACCTTTAAGTGGCTAATATTGAGTTGGATATACTATATTCAACTTTGTAATAGACAAATCGTGAAGACTGAAAAGATTATTGTTACCAAAAGAAGACTTAAATTACCTCTAACTCAAACTCTGATCTGTTAAGCTTTAAGAGGTAGAGCAGAGCAAAGAAATCATCCGTATCAACATTTGTATCCAAGAGAATCCGGCGAGGCCTAGGCCGAGGAGCGCGTTTTGCAGCAAATTAGCTGGAAATCCTAAAAGGAGTAGAAAAAAAATAACCCAGAAGTTTTTTTTCAACACCATTTTCACTGTGATCATTTACACCCCAGAAAAGTATGCAGTCCTCACCAAACTTGATGAAAGCTATCAAATTCTGCTTGAGAAAAGGTTTGTGTTTAAGCCATGGAACAAATAAACAAACAAAGTTTCAAACCAATAAACATTACAATACAATACTTTGAATTAGATTCAATACATATGAGAAGAAGAAGAAGAAGAAGACTGAAATTTGATTACCTTTAGTTAAAGCAAGAAAGTAGCATCCCCAGTTTGAAAGAAAGTAGCACCACCACCAGGGAATCCCCCTGCTGCATCAGGGGGTGGCACTTGTCCTTTGAGACCTTCTTCAGCATATTGATCATATATGGCTCTCTTCTGAGGATCACTTAAAACCTACAACAAAAACCACAGAAAGAATCATATCAACAAAACCAGAAAACTCATAACAGAGCATAAGATACTGAGACAAACATATACCAAGTGTTAGCAACTGTTCTTTAACATAGCTTTTTAACATATGGATACTTATTCAAACCCTCATTTACTTCTGGCCTAATGATTGAGATCACATCTATACAAAATAAAAAATACTAACTATATGCTCAAACCAAGAAACAAGTAAAATAGAAAATTATCCAACTGTTAATTCTTAAAATTCAAACATCATATTCTAATTTCAAGAAGATTCATACTAACCAGAACATATTGGAAGCACTGCAATTGACATTCCAACAAATGCCAAGGCAACAGTCCGCCCAGCCAGCCCTTCAAGACCATCTGTTAAATTAACTTTGTTTCCCATAGAAACAAGACAAAATGAGGTCAACCAGTACCCATTTTATTCAGGGAACAAAACAAGCTATCAAAGGAGACAGAGATGAAAATTGTGATACTTCTCCTACCATAATTCTTGGAGTGAAAATATGTTGAAACTTTCGGTTTTAGTATTTAAAACTAATAGCTGAAGTATTTTAGTATTTAACCAAGCTAGTTTTTATTAATTTCTAGTTCCAGCTATTAACCCAAAAGATTATATACACATATAAATATATGTAGAATATATTAAGCAAAAGTTATAAATATGAGCAGAAAAAAATTCTGAGACATATATGTCATTAGCAAGACAGAACATAGTGTTTCCTGAGTAGAATATGTGTGCATATGTGTGCATATACACATATACAGACATATGTATTTTTATCTCCCTTTTCTTGTTTAATTAAATAAAATCTGATTTAATGTCAACTATTGCTTATTTTTTTCAAATATTTTCAACATGAGTTTTTAAAAATAAAAACACCAATATTATTACAAGAATGTATAGAGAGGCTTTGGAAGGGTTTTCTCATTGTATTTTATGGGGGTTCTAAGTGAAGTAAGATTGCTTGTTTTTTTTTCCTGGGATTGATTTTTAAGTGTCTTCAAACTCAATATTTCCACAGTTTCTTATTTAGATAACTATTGATAAACATGACTTGTATATATTATTTATGTCTTAATAATACAATTGCTTCAGTTTTATCATGTTTTTACTCTTTCTTGTTAACTAAAGTTTAGATGAGCTACATGTACCACAAGAATAAGACTAAAAAAATAAGACCACAAAAACAAATCAATAAATAACAAGAACAAATAATGAGAAGTAAGAAAGATACATGGCTAATGGATTTAGAATATCATCCCTATACATGCCATCCCTTGTAAACCACTACCGGTGATGTAAAGGATTTTTTTCAATAAGATACTAATAAGGATTTCACCTTGTACTAATACACCCCAGGATGATATATATATAAGAGGGTAGGTAAGTATGTCAAGGCACTACAAGAATCCAGAGAAGAACGAACTTTAAATCACCAAAATGGAAAATTGTTACACATCACAAGCACATTCAACATGAAATATTTCCAATTGTAAAATGGGAAAAAAAAAAAGTAGAGCAACTAAGGAAAGTTGAGTAGAAAGAAGGGAAAAACTACACACACACACACAGAGTAGGGCAGAGATATTCTTACAATAGGATGTGCCAACAGCTCGCCAAAGTTGTAGATATTATCCCCAAGCAGTGCTGAAAGTGATAAACCAAATGCCAAGTCCTAAAAAATTGTACAAAAAATTCAAAATACTGAAACTAACAGTCAAAACAGCTGGAAAAGTTTAATGCATGCTGTTGGTCAAACAAAATTTCTCTAAAGAGGCTCCAATTTAGAGAATACATTTTAAAAAAATCTGAATTTATTCTTCTGCCAGGTAACTTATTATTTCAGTTACTCTTTAGTAACTTATTGTATCCACTACTTTTCGAAACCAAATATGTAATAGATAAATATTAACTTATCCACCTGACTGGCTATGTAAGCAGAAAAGAAAAACAAACAAACAGAGTGATATGTCCAAAAGTAAAAAAATAAAAACACATTTTCATTACTTCAAAAGCGTTATTGTACAGTTTGGTAAAAGATATATACTGTAGAAAACATGAAGAAGAAGAAACTATATAGATCATCCTAGTTTCTACACAAAACAATAACATAAAGAAAGATTATAACATAAAAACACAGTGAACTCAACAAAGCCTTTAAAACTTCCTCATCTCATTTCAGAGGAATATGATTAATTCCTGAGACTATTGGAAAGCATTTGAAATAGAATAAATAAAGTCCAAGAAGCCTGTTCCCTTAAGAATACCTTTACTAGTCAATAGCTCAAAATCCAACAACAGCAAGAACCCAATTACAGCTGCCTTCCCATTTATAATCTCATTCTTCCCTGTGAAACCAAACCCTCCTGAGCTCTCATCAACCACCATCCTTACCTATCAAGCACACCAGCATTGATGATTATAGGTTTATAGTAAGGTATATAAAAAAATGGAAAAATAGAGTACAGTGTTAGCATTAAGACATTCAACAACAACATAAACCAAACTTACCTGCATGAGGGTGTTGAGAACATATTTATAAGATCTACATGATGCTCCTGTCAAGCTGAAATCAAAGGTCTTGGCAACCTATTTTATGGGAAAAAGTTCATAATCAAAGCGTAAATAATGCCAAAAAAAAAACCCCTGAAACAAAAACTAAAGTATAGGGAAGGACAGAGTAAAGCGCTACCTTGTTTGCAAGGCATGAAACAAGTCTGTCTGCATCTTTAATAAGTTCATCCATTGCACTGCCTTCTGGATCATTAGTGGCTTGTGTCAGCTCATGACACACGACTTTCACTCCTTCAACAGATTGCAATAAGGCACACAAATATTAAAACTTTTTTAATTTTAGAAAAATAAAAATAACAAAGAAGAGAAAAAGAGAAAAATGAACAATAAACAATAAACAAAGTTGCTCTACCCTACAAATACAAACGAAAGCTTTCATAACAAATAAAATGTATAGCAATGAGGCCAGACATTTGAATTATTAAATCAGACCAAAATGTAAGAATTACTCTTTTTTAACCAGAATAATAGCTGCAAGGAGAATATAAGGGGAAGGGGAATAATAGCTGCAAGAATTACTCTTTTTTTAACCAGAATAATTGCTAATAGCCTTAGCAATTAGCCACAAGACCCACTAACCATAATCTTTTTTTTATACATACATATATTATATTTACTTATCACTTAGTTTTTCCACGTAATAACTGAAAATTCTCCCATTGGCTTTACGATAAATCAAAAATAAAAACCTAAAGCTTACCCTTACAAAACACAAGGCTTATTAACTGTAAGAGACAAGCTAGAGTTTTCTCATAACTAATATTTCTTCTAATATAAAAGTACATATAAACCACAAGTACCTGCTCAGGAGAACCAAAAGAAATAATATCCAAAGCTTCATTCCAATCAGTGGGGCCATTGGTACCAACAAGAACACGGGGCATACGTTGTCTCTCCACATGTATGTCAGCATTCCCATAGTTTTTCCTGATACCAACATCATAGAATAAAAGAAAATTAGCAATGAAGCCAACAGATGTGATGGAAATGTCCGAGTAAATTTTGTATCACTTGTTAAAAAATTAAAAACAAACAATTAAATGATCACTATGCGGAGCCTCTAATACCTTGGAAGTACTGGGCCAAAGACAGATCGTGTAACCTCTCCACTTTGCTCTGCTACATCCAATCTACAATAAATCAAAATAAATAAAAGTTCAAAGTTAGTAGTCTAATAGGCTTGTATCAAAAGGACTCTCTAGATCCTGGTGACGAATTTTTTTAGCTATAAAAATATAGTAAATGTCCTCAAACAAGTTGAAAAATATTGGACGCAATGCAATGCAATGCAACAATTTGAAAACCAAATAAGTGCAGCCCAACAGCAGGAATGAAGAAGCACCAACGTGACCTCTGTTTATGTCACAACTAATTATAAAGAGACCTTTTAAACGCGTCAGAAATCAGCATGTTTTTTTATTTGATATGGACGAGTACCAAAAGAAACAAGATTGAGAAAGCTTTACAATGAGACAAACAATTCAAAGAAAAGACAGTTGAGAAAGAAACAGAAACTACACAAAAAATTGACAGAAAATAAAATATTATACTTTATTAAAATGTTGATAATCATCATTAGAAATAATAAAAGTAACAGAGACACTACTAAAGATAAAAAAGACAAGCTAAAAAACATACCCAATTTCCCTCACTGAAAGTCTCAAAGCAGCTCTGGCTTCGCCAGGCTTCCCTTCCTTCCATTTTTCCATCTCTCGAACCTAAAAGATGCAATATCATTAGAAGGATGGAATGGATAATAGAAACAGATCATTTAATCCCAAAAAAAATTTAAAATTTTACCTTACTTTAAATTCTAAGCTCAAATATATACTAACCTTCCATTTAAACCTATCATCCAGCATGCTTTTCTAAGCATCTGTTAGCTTCCCAACATACCTCCATTTATCCTCACCTAATGGGGAAAAAAAGGTCATTAAAAGTTAACAATAAAATATTAAAATTAAACAGATAAAATCTAATTGCATTCACTGTAAAGCTTGGGCTTGTTGCAAAGGAAAATAAAGAGAGTGTTGTTACTTCAGAACATGTGTTTGCAAACAAGGAAACTGAAGGTCCTTGCCAGCCCAAGGAAAACCTACAAAAGCAGTCTACTGTGAAGTCTGAGGCTGCTGATGTCAATGATAACCTGTCAGCTCTAAGGACTACTAGAAAAGAAAAAGGGCTGGGAATTCTTCAAATAACAACAATAATGAAGAATCTGGTCTTAAGTTACCACCATATTTCTTTTACCATATTACTAGTACAAATAAATTTTTAATTCGATGGTCACTTTACCTTTTTCTTACTTGCTGATTCTACATGTCCAGCAATCCAAAGGTAAGGACTATACAATTACAATTAAAAAGAAGAAACATATATCACTTTATAATTAAAATTGACAAATGTAAGGACCCAATGTTAACTCGGATTAAAAGGACATTAATATAAAAAAAAATCAGAAAGAGCTCAACCTCAAATACTTAACAATCTTACTAATACTAGTAAACATCTGCATTGTTAAGCTAATCTGATGCACATATCTCAAAACTCCAATCAATCATATCTTACTTCAAAGTAGTTATTTTTATAGCAATTTAACTAGGACCCTGTCTCCATTTTTTTTCAATAATGAAAAAAATCAATTAGTTTAGACCACTAGATCAGTGAACTAGTTTACACCACAAGCTTAATGCTTAGTTTTTCTATAAGGAAAGTATAAATTAGCTAATTTCAAATATATAAAAGATATATAGTCAATATCATTGTTCTGTATTTTCCTAGTATTCCATGAATGAATAATTAATAAACTAGTGATAGATCATTAACAAATGATACCAAGCATACTTAATACAAAATTAAACATATAGACAATATATAAATCAATATACAACCTCTCCTCTACGGGCCTTAGAGTATGTAGAAGGTATTATTCATTAAACTATAAGGGTCTCATTTGCATACCAGATTTTATAACCAATTTGGTCTGTCTATTGAGATTAAGAAGATTATATGTAGATCTAGGAGAGCCTAATTTCTCTATTTCTCTCTAATATGGGTGATAACTAAACATTTTCTTATAACATATTATACATAACTTTGGTCTAAGGAATTGGCTTTCATTGATTTAGGAAAGTCATAGAGATATGAAAGTGGAAACAACAGATGTAAGTAAGGATAAAAGACATCAAAAAAATTTGGAGTTGATGTGCCAAACACTCTGTGACCAATAAATAAATCAATTTTGAAGAAAAAAATTACCCTGTGACCAATATACTTAGCTCTGCGAAGGCACTCCCGGTAGAGCTACAAGCAAAAAAGATGGAATTCATTCTTATGCATTTTCAAGCAAAACTATTTCAATTTAAATGACTATCAAAAGAACTCTACAACTAATCTGAAAATCGTACAACCATTTAAAGTTTTTTTTTTTAAAAAAAAAAAAGCAATGAGGACTTTCATCAAAATAAAACAAACAATGAGAACACTATATAAGAAAATAAACAATTCGATGTTTAATGATAACTTTCATCAAACAAATGGAGTGCAAAAATATTAAACAAAATTATTTTACATACCTTACCATAAGAAAGCAAGCTTCTAAAATAGCTATATTGGAAATCAGAGGTCAGCTCCATCCTTAGGGAATAAAAAGAAATCAGAGGTCTGCTTCAATAGGAGGTCGGTTCCATCGATTGAGCTCATAGACAACAGAACACAACAATCAAAACATAAATATCCAAAAAAAAAAAATCAAACCTCAAGGGAAGATCTAACCTTTGTTAGGTTCTTAAATGAAAATTGAAATGGAGATGAAAATGATGAGGAGGAGGCATATATCTTGAGATTTACTTTGGCTCCATTTTTTTTTCTTTGTCAAGGCTACAGTAGGAGGTTTGGTCCGAGAGAGGAGGAGGAGGAGGTGGTGATGGGTATAGCAGGAAGAGAAAGGAGAGAAGGAAAATATGGTGGAAAATGAGACAGAGAGAGAAAGAGATGAAGACTGGTTTGGTCCGAGCTAGAAAGAGATGGTTCGGTCCGAGCTAGGGAAAATGAGACAAAGAGAAAGAGATGGTTGACAGAGAGAAAGAGATGAAGACTTCGGTCTGAGATAGGGAAAATGAGAAAGAGATGAAGACTGAGACAGAGAGAGAAAGAGATGAAGACTTCGGTCCGAGATAGGGAAAATGAGAAGGAAAATTTGCCTCTTTTATTTTCACTTGCCGCTTTTTTTTTTAACTTGCCGCGCGTGTGACTTTACTCATTAAATTTATATATACAATAACTCTTTTTAAATAGTATTATAATGATGTGTTATGGTAATTGGTGTTTGGTGTAGTGTTTCAGGGATAGAAAAATATCTAGAAATCTCTCTTAGAGAAAGAGAACAGTGATACATACAAAAGTCACTGTTCTTCACAAAACCTAGGTCCAAACTTTATCAGATCTCATGTGTTGAGAACATGTGATAAATAGATTTTGCCTATTATTTTGTATAGCAAGCCCACACTCGTTCTTTGTGTGCTGAGAACATTTTGGAAGATCTTGGTGTGAGATCTCAAGGATTTAGCCATACAAAAAGATAGCAGCAAGGAAAAACCTGAGGTAATTTTCCTATTCATGTCTTTGATTCAATATATATATATATGAATGTGAAGAAGTAGATCTAGAAATCTTATGGGATTAAATTAACAATTTGATTGTTGTTCTGTTGCGCATAATCTCTTATTTGATCAATAAAAACCAACAAATGGTATCAGAGCCATCTTCACATATATATATATTGAATATGTGTGGGTTTACTTTTATGCATTTATTTATTTTGATGAATGAATGGATGGCTTAATACGATTGAATGCATGGGAATGTTGAATCGTTAATTGTATGGTGTTTTTGGGTTATGATTAGATCATTGTGTAAGCCATTAAAGGGCATAGGATTTATGTAATTTTATTTGGTTTTTGACACCATAAAATTGTAATTCCGATCACACAAAAGTCAGAACAGAGCCCGGGATTCAGAATTCAGCCACCGCTCCTCCGAGGCCGACCTCCGAGCCGCTGTCGGGACGTACGGATCTGTACAGTTCCGTACAACCCAGCCCCGACAGCCCCGTTTGATGCCACGTGTCCCCGTCCTGCTAGTCCATAATTTTTTTTTATTTTTCTGAAATTATTTTGTTATTTTTAAAAAATTTTAAAATGTTAAATATCCTATTTATTAGAAATTTGATATTTAAATAATGTGATAATTTTGTTATCCTAACAAACATTTTTTTTTTAAAATCTAGTTTCAAAATTTAATTTTAAAAATAACAGATTTTATTTAATTATTTCAGTTTCTAATTTTAATTAAAAGTTGTTTTAATTAAAAAGAAAAATAAAAATAATGATTATTTAAAAGTTTGTTTTAATTAATCTAAAATAATTAGAAAATTGTTTTCTTATTATTATTCTGGACCAACAACGACACATATCCTACCGACAGTAAAGTAAAGAAGCCCGATGGTGATCAAGGCGGTTTTATTTTATTTTTTAATTTTATAAAGTAGTTGTAAAATTAGAAATACCCAAAAGCACTCGGTTCAACATTTATTGTTTATTTATTTATTTAAATAATTATTTTCATGTGATTGATAATATGTTCATGCATTGTATGCCATACATAAAAACCCACACAGTCATAATCATGCATCTCATTTGTAGAAACATGATTATTAGGATTGTCCTATATGTTTATATGAATTGTTTTGCGAAATCAATTGCATGTAAATTGCTTAGTTTTATTTTGAAAACTTGGTAAAATATCACACCAAATTTTAAGTCTTTATGACTTATTTTCTTTAAACCAACTTTATTTTAAAAGTGTTTTTTTTAGTAAAGTTTAGATGAACATGATTGGTAATTTAAATTTGGATATGGACCTAGAAACTCGCTTTCTTTCCAATTTTAATTATGTTCATAAGGTTTAGAAATTTTATAATTAATTAGGTTAAAAACACTTATTTCAAAATAGTGAGTGGGAGAGGGTTGATATCTCAAACATAACCCATGGTCTCCATTATTAATATAACACCGTGAGATATGAATAGCGCCTCGCGACGGCTTTATTTTCGTCCCCTTATGGAAGGTGTCTAGACATATCAATAGCAAGGTTGTATTTCTTACATAGATAGGAACTAATGATGTATTTTAGGCTTGACCAACCCTAAGGCGGCATGTCCTAAGTTAAGTCATGAACTCCGAAATAATGGGTTACACTCACAAAGCTATGATTAAGCTTTTGCAGTGGATAATCATAACTTGACCAAACTAAGTGGTACTTTAATGTTTAAAAGAGAAAATAAAGAGTTATTTTAAGTTTTAACAATAAAGATAAGAATCTCTTATAAATTCTCTAAAATTAATTTGGCCGACCCTAAGGCGACACTTTAATTGTTAGAAAATTTTATCATGGAAATTAATCTTTATTTTATGTGTTTTAAATGTGCTCATGCATCATGTTTAATTTCTGAAACTTTGATATTTATTTTTCTAAATATAATAATATTTATATGTATTTATTTATTACCAGCAAAAATGTCTATTGGTGAATTACACACCAATGCCTTTCTCAAATCCTTGGTTTTTGAACTTGAAAATATGCAACACTGGTTTCGAGGCATGTTGACTATTTTTTCTTATAAAAAGATGATGTCAACTGTTTGTGAAAAACCTCCAACAGAACCACCTCTGGCTACTAGCTATGAAGCAGAAGAAAAATATGCAATTTGGATGAAATCCGATCGGTTGGCACGTTATTGCATGTTTTCAACCATGTCTAACGAAACAAAGGAAAAATATATACACTATGACTCAGCACATGAGATGTGGCGAGCATTGACAGAGGAAGTCTTTGCTGAGTGTCATCGTTTATATCAAACGAAAAAGGTAAATAAGATTTACATATATTTTTCAACTTTGAATAGTAGATTCAAATACTATGAATATCATATTCAAATTTTTGGATAGTAGATTCAAAAATATATGCCACTAAACTATTTTTCTTTTGTTTTTCCTTTCGCGGAATCAGAACCCTGAAAAGGAGGAAGAGACTGATGAGGATTTTGGTAGCAAGTAAGGAGTTGGAGAAGTTGGAGAGTAGTTTTTATTTAGTAATTTTATTGTTAGTTGAAAATTTTGAATTTCTTTATTTTGTTTTAGAAATTTTAGATTTCTTTAAACAAAGAAAACTACAGTCTAGAAATTTTGTTTATTGTTAGTAATTTTGATTATTAATGTTTGGAAACTTATTTCTATTTTTGCATAACATTTATTTCTTTTATTAATAAATTAGTTATTATTTAAAGAAATTATCTATTTACTTGTTATGCAAATGCTATGGGATAAACAAAGTTTACATACTTGTAATGAATGACAAATTTTTTATAATTTTGAATTATTTAAAAACAGCTAATCCTAAATCTATTAAACTGATTCCAATAGTGAAACATAACTGTAGCACTTGAGATTGGGCCATATTGGTCTAGACGGAACAAATAGGATTGTAAAGGATAGTCCTTTAAGAGAACCATTTAATGGATCTCTCCCTGTTTGTAAATCTTGTCTAGAAGGCAAAATGACCAAGAGACTTTTCTCTGCTAAAGGTTCAAGAGCCACAGAACCACTTCAGCTAGTACATATGGATGTTGCAATCCACTTAATGTACAAGCAAGAGGAGGTTGTGAATATTTTGTCACTTTCATTGATGATTATTCAAGATATGGTTACCTATACTTAATGCAAAGAAAATCTGAAACTTTTGGAAAGTTCAAAGAATTTCAAGCAAAGGCTGAAAAGGAATTAGGTAAATCACTAAAAACACTTCGATTTGATCGAGGAAGAGAGTACTTGGATTGTGAATTCAAGAACCATCTACGTGAGCATGGCATTCAATCCCAACTCACAACACCTGGAACGCCACAGCAAAATGGTGTTTCAGAATGATAGAATAGAACGTTATTAGATATGGTTAGATGAATGATGAGTTTCTCATCATTACCACTGTCATTCAGGGGCTATTCGATTCAATGTATTCTATACATATTGAATGATGTTCCATCTAAGTCTATCCAAAAGACACCCATAGAATTTTGGAATGGTTATAAACCTAGTTTACACCATTTTCGAATTTAGGGGTGTCCTGCACGTGTGCTTAAAGGAAAGACCGGAAAGTTGGAAACACGCTATGAAGTATGCATGTTTGTGGGATATTCCAAAGAGACTAGAGGTGAAATTTTCTATAGTCCACAAGAAAATAAAACATTTGTATTGACAAATGAAACTTTTCTTAAATAAGACTATGTTAATAACCATGAATCTTGCAGTAAGGTTGTTCTAAAGGAGAAGGTCTCAAATGAAGTCGCAAAGTCACCAGCAACAATTAATGATAAAACAACCAAAGAAACCATAATTCCTAAAAAGGAAAAACCAGTGCAACGTCGTAGTGGGAGGATTGTGAGACAACCTATTCGCTACGAACATGAGGCACGCGTTCTTGTATCAGATACTGAAAAGGACGATCCATTGACTTTTAAAGTAGCAATGGAAGACCCTGATGTTGATAAGTGGCAAGATGTCATGAATCAAGAAATGGAATCAATGTATTCCAATTCAATCTGGGAACTTGTAGATCTGCCTAACAATGTTAATGCCATTGGATGCAAATGGATCTACAAGAAGAAAAGGGGTGCAGATGGAAAGGTAGAGACCTATAAAGCAAGGCTTGTGGCCAAAGGCTACACACAGGGAGAGGGTGTGGACTATGAAGAAAAAATTTCTCCTGTGGCCATGCTTAAGTCCATTCGCATACTTTTATCCATAGCTGCCATCTATGATTATAAGATATGGCAAATGGACGTCAAGAAAGCCTTTCTGAATGGCCACCTTGATGAAACCATTTATATGGAACAACCAGAAGGGTTTATAAAGAATGATCAAGGTTAAAAAGTATGCAAGTTGTTGAAATCCATATATGGATTGAAACAAGCATCAAGATCTTGGAACTTAACATTTGATGAAACTATTAAAACATATGGTTTCGAATAAAATGTTGACGAAGCATGTGTTTATAAATACATCAAAGGAAAAATTGTGGTTTTCTTAGTTCTTTATGTTGATGATATCCTACTCATTGGGAATGATGTAGAGACATTATCAAATGTAAAGAAACGGTTGGCTGACAAATTCCAAATGAAAGATTTGGGAGAAGCAAGCTAGGTTCTAGGCATTAAAATTCTAAGAGATAGAAAGAACAAGCTCCTAGCACTTTCACAAGCAAATTATATTGATAAAGTGCTTGAAAGATTCTCTATGGAGAATTCAAAAAAGGGTTAATTGCCGACCAGACATGGAATTACTCTTTGCAAAGATCAGTGTCCAAAGACACCACAAGAGCAAGAGGATATAAGAAAGTATCCCTATGCATCAGCTGTAGGGAGCCTAATGTATGCAATGTTATGTACTAGACCTGACATATGTTATGCAGTAGGGATTTTCCGTCGTTATCAATCAAATCCAGGTTTGGAACACTGGATTGCGGTGAAACATATTCTCAAGTATCTCAGGAGAACGAGAGACTATATGCTAGTATATTCGGGTAGTGACCTCTAACCCAATGGGTACACTGACTCAGATTTTCAATCTGACAATGATAGTAGAAAGTATACTTCTTGGTCAGTATTCACTCTTGGTGGTGGAGCAGTTGTCTGGAGAAGCATTAAGCAATCCAGTATAGCTGATTCAACCATGGAAGCTGAATACATAGCAGCTAAGGAAGCAGTTTGGCTGAAAAAGTTCTACACAGATTTGGAAGTAGTTCCAGAAGTGGAGAAACCACTTGTTCTTTACTGTGACAACAGTGGAGCAGTGGCCTATTCTAAAGAACCAAGAAGCCACAAGAGGGGAAAGCATATAGAGCGCAAATACCACTTAGTCAGAGAAATCGTACATAGAGGAGATGTGTCTATTCTGAAAATCGCATCAGAACATAACCTGGCGAACCCGTTCACGAAGACGCTTCCAGCAAAGCAATTCAAGGGTCATGTACATAATATGGGATTGAGAGAAATGCCTTACTTGCTTTAAGTACAAGTGGGAGATTGTTTGTCCTAAAAGCATGTAAAGACATTTGTTTTTTCTGTGAATAAATAAATACAATGGTTTATTATTATTGTTATATTTAGATTGTTAAATTATTGTTTGAATAATTTTGTAAATATGAGAAAATTTCCATATTCATTATTGAGGATGTGATCTTGTATTAGTACGAGAGAATTAAGATCACATGAATGAATAAAAATAGTCAACAACAACAAATTAAAGTTATGGAATTCTTTAATTGGAGTTGTAAGTACGGTTTACTGAGTATCATAATGATACAAATAATCTAGATTCAGATTATTGATGTGGTAAGACATCTCGGTAAAGGTGCTTTATATAATATGATTATATATGACATGGACCGATATGAATTAAAGTCTTTATCCAAAAACCATTTAACAATAAAGACTTCTAATTCATATCATAACTGATGATCATTTATAGATCAACCTGAATCCTGAGTGTTCATGAACTCCTGTTCATGTTTATTAAATCTTTTGATTCATTCATTAAGGTTTCTTCAAAGAATGAGGCTAATGACTTTTGTTTTGGAGATTTAATATCATGGATGGCTGGGAACATGTATCAACAATACGGAATCTAATCTTTCCTAACGGGTCGTATATTAGTTCCCTTAAGGGTTAATTCTGGAAGTGAATGATTTTGAGCTCAAATCTATAATTAGATTATAGATTAATTATTCACTAGTGAATTAATGGTACTTAAGGAATAAGAAGTAAATTAGAAAGGTAAAATGGTAATTCTTCCATTCTAATTGATTACCTAATTAATTAGAGGGTTGAACTATTGAAAGATGGTTATATCAATGGACGACTTAAGATAAGATTTCTGTAAAAGTATATCTATAACATAAAGAGTGCAATTCTGAATTTATAGTGGAGTAATATTAGAATTACTAAATTAACTATTATAATTAAAGAGTTTAATTATTTAGTTTCAATTTATTGGAGCTTAATGTAATAGGTCCATGGTCCCCGAAATGACTCAAACAATCACTGACAAAGGTAAATACAAAAATGGGCAAAAAGGACTTATGTGATAAGTAAAATATTTTTCTATGTATCAAACATAATTATTGTTTAATTATGTGTAATTAATTAATTAAGAATTAATTAATTAATTATTTGATTTAACAAAAATATAATTAATTTTGAATTAATTTATTTTTGGGGTTTTTGGTATTTAAATAATAATATAAATTGGGAAAAATAACATGCCATCACTGGCATGTGGTACACGTGTAGCACAGTGCAAAGTCACTGTGCTACACGCATAAGAGACTATGATCAGTTTCTAGGTTCCACAATTTTAGTTATTTAAATATTAAATAAATAATGAGATATTGTAATATGATTAAAATATTACTGTTTAAACAAAAATCAGATAACTGATTAGTTATTTTCAAATTGTTTAAAATAACTAAGATTTTATTTTAATATATTGGATATATTAAATATAGGATATCAGTTTTTCAGAACGTAACTTTTCAGGGATAGAAAAATATATAGAAATCTCTCTCAGAGAAAGAGAACAGTGATACATACAAAAGTCACTGTTCTTCACAAAACCTAGGTCAAAACTTTATCAGATCTCATGTGTTGAGAACATCTGATAAATAGATTTTGCCTATTATTTTGTATAGCGAGCCCACACTCGTTCTTTGTGTGCTGAGAACATTTTGGAAGATCTTGGTGTGTGATCTCAAGGATTTAGCCATACAAAAATATAGCAGCAAGGAAGGACGTGAGGTAATTTTTCTATTCATGTCTTTGATTCAATATATATATATGCATGTGAAGAAGTAGATCTAGAAATCTTATGGGATTAAATTAACAATTTGATTGTTGTTCCGCTGTGCATAATCTCTGATTTGATCAATAAAAACCAACATTGCTCGCACTATTGCTCGAAAATCAAGAATAGTCGTCGCTGCCATTCTCAGAAATTCCCTTTTCTCAACACCCCACAAATAGACCTTTGACCAGCCCAACTAATATGGGTCGCGTAAAATCCATTGCACAAAGAAAAAAGAAAACAACTAAGCATTTTGCTAATCAACCTGCTCCTCGGGCTGAAACTCCTCCGACCAACCCTCAACCTGCAAACACTTCCCCGTCAGAAATTCAAACCAAAGCCCGACCTCGCGATGTCCTTCGACTAGAGATCGAATGGTACGTAGCACCGACTAGAATTATTACAGGTAGGATGGTAGGAAATTATCTCAAGAAGTACGGCCTTCTCGAGATAACCCTTATCAAGCCTTCGTCCAACGAGCGGGCAAACCTGCCTGGGGACAACCTCAGCGCCTGGTCGAGGTATCACATCAAGTCAGGGGCAATCTTGCCTCTGCATTCATTCTTCCCGGGGGTGGCCAATTATTACGAGGTCGCTCCTTTTCAAATCACCCCAAACAGATATAGAGTACTTTCCTGTCTCTATATCCTTTACAATCACAAGAAGTGGCCAGTTCCTACGCCACATGTGATCAATTACTTGTTTGATCTCAAATCTAACCCCAACCACAACAACGCGGGGTTCTTCCATTTCTACCACCAGGAATCTGCTCGCACCTTCCTGAGTGACATTACCCACAAGTCTAACGTAGGGAATTATTTCCAAGAGTACTTTTTAACACCAGACCTGGTCGCCAACAACCTGACCTTCACTAAAGGAGGTAAATCATTTACTTACTGATCGTTTGATTTCTTTTAGCTTTTCTATACATTCTTTAGAACTTCGGTGTCATTCAGGTTCATGGCATCAACCAATTCCCACTCCAGAAATGAAGTGCTCCCTGATACACACGCTCAAGCTCTAAATCTAACCGTCAATGTAAGTATTAATGTTATAGTGATTATGTTTATATGTACAGCTAACGTTTTAGCCTTATGTTTTCAGTTAAGAATGAATGGAGCATTAACCTATGAGGATATCCGAGCCATTAAGGCCTTGAAAAGAATTAGAGAACCAAGAAATACCATAGGAGTGATAGAAAGAATCACTCGGAGACTACTCTTATTCCATAGGGAGATAGGTCACCTCCAAGCAACTAAGCAAATCATGATGAGAGCTACAGAGCAATATGTTTTAGTGATTAGACTTTTTAAAGATTTTCCTACTGTCATTGCAGCCTTAGAAGATATATGGGAGACTATAAATGATGAAGATGAATTACCGGTAGCTATGAGATATTATTTTCTCATACTTAGGTTTACCTCTAAGTTGGAATTCCAATTCACAAATGAGCAAAAACATAGAATTTTTACGAATCTTCCTCGAGGGCATTTTGAGGCTCAAGATAATGATGATTATGAGGAGAGAGATGATGATATGTTAGATGAAGGATCAGATGTAGAAGATCCCGATTTTTAGAATAGATTAGTTTCTTTATTTATTTTATTTTATTATTTTTGCTTTTATGATTGTACTTAGTGAAAACCTTTTTCCAAATAAATATTATTGTTATTTTGATGACATGTATGAGTTTTATTTTTCTTTTACAATCATAATATATAATGACCAAGTTTGGTGAGGGTGGATACAAATCAATGGACCGGGTTCCATATTGAGAGTTAGGGGGCCATAGTAGTAGGAACAATTTTACTGATCCCAGCCCTCCCTCAATATGGTTAACTTTGGAACAACGACGAGTTTCGAGTCTGAGAATTTAGTCATATAGGATGATTAGAAACAGACTTAGAAAACAATAAAGATGGCTTATTTTTCTAAGTATAGAAACCCACTCTAATAATAAAGAAGGCTTATATAATTTTTTTTTTCATAAGAAATCATAATTAATAGGTTTGAGTTATGTTTGCTTAGATTCAATTTTTTCCTTAGAGCCTATTAGGGTAAAGCTCTAACATGTTTTTCTCAACTGTTAGAACTCTACTGAAGATGTCGCTCAGAAGGTCGGCTCGCACCAATGTCAATGCCTCCAACGCTACTCCTGAGAGCAATGAAGCCCCTCCGGTTTGCAGAAAGGGAGTGCGTGCTACTGCTAATCGAAATGTGTCGTCGCCGGTTGACAACACTGCAAAAATTTCCAGACTACGACGGCAAGTTGAGGAATTACTGCAGTAACAGCTATAGAAGGCTCAGCCTCAGACTCAGCCTCTGCCACATCCGCAGTCTCCGCGAATGGCTCAAGCACCCCATCAAGTAGGTCCTTATGGGGGATGGCCAATGGTGAACTATGCGCCATACCCAGCTCAGCACATGGAGCCAATTTATGAGTGGTTTTGTAAGAAACACACTCTGAACTTTAAAGGGACAACAGACCCCTTCGAGGCAGAAGAATGGCTCAGAAATGTGGAGCCAATCCTAAAGCACATGAATCTCGGCAACGCAGATCACATATCCTGCATTTCGTTTCTGCTCAAGAAAGATGCTAGAATATGGTGGGACTTAGTTCGACAGACTCACGATGTCGCCACCATGACTTGGACCAGATTTTTGGAGCAGTTCCATAAAAAGTACTACAATTCGGCAGTCGTCGCTTCAAGGGTCGAGGAGTTCGCTAGTCTGAAGCAAGGGAACATATCAGTAGCAGAATATGCTCGGCAGTTCGACCGATTAGCCAAGTTTGCACCAGAAATTGTTCCAACTGACTTTCTGAGGGTGACCAAGTTCGTTAGAGGACTTCGACCAAAGATTGAGCTAGGGGTTAAGCTAGGAAACCCGGGAAATACTACCTATGCCGACGTTCTAGAAACGGCAATAGAAGTAGAAAGGCTTTAGATGAATGTTAGTAAAGAGGAGGCCAGTAAGCCCGAGCCTAAATAGCAGAGTCAACCTCAGAATGGTCGAAACAACAACAACAATCAGTCCAGCAACAATAATGGTCAGAAAAGAAAGCATCCTGACAACAAGCAGTCTAACAACGATAAAAGGACACAGACGAACAATGGAGGTAATAGCTTGGTTATGTAGAATACCCGTAATAGCCTGGTGAGTGTCGTGCAAATACCAAGGGATGCAACAATTGTGGTCAGGAAGGACACCAGAAGAGAGAATGTCCTCAGCTCAAGCCAGAGGGAAAAAGGGACGACAAGATGGTTCCTGCCAGGGTATTTGCCTTAACCCAAGGAGAAGCTGACGCTAGCAATAAAGTAGTTACAGGTCAGGTTTCTATCCTCAATAATGTATGTCTTGTATTATTTGATTTGGGAGCCACTCACTCGTATATCTCGTTAGGAATGATATAGAAATTAGACAAACCTTCTGAAAGATTTAGAACTAGGTTTGTAACTGAGTTGCCTTCGGGCAAAGTAGTCCTATCATCACGGATAGTACGAGGCGCACTGATCAAGATTGAGGATGTAGAACTAGAAGGAGACCTGATAGAACTGGAGATCAAAGACTTCGACATGATACTAGGCATGGACTGGCTAGTAAGGCATGGTGCAACCATCAACTGCAGACGTAAGCAAGTGATGTTCGAGACTCCTGACGGCCAGAGCCTATGCTTTATGGGACAAGTTTCAGGACTACGCACACCACTTATATCATCTGTCAAAGCTCAAAGGATGATAGAAAAAGGATGTCAAGCATTCTTAGCCAACGTCACGAATGTGGTAAAGGAAACACCACTAAAAGTTGGAGACGTCCACATTATAAAGGAATTTCCAGAAGTATTTCCTGACAACTTACCAAGGCTACCGCCAACTCGGGAAATTGACTTCACAATCAAACTAGTACCGGGCATCGAACCTATCTCTAAGGCACCATACCAGATGGCACCTACCGAACTCAAGGAGTTAAAGACCCAGCTACAAGAACTCTTAGATTTGGGTTTCATTAGACCGAGCCATTCACCATGGGGAGCACCGGTTCTATTTGTGAAGAAAAAGGACAGAAGCATGCGGATGTGCATAGATTATCGTGAGCTGAATAAGGTGACGATTAAGAATAAGTACCCGCTACCTTAGATTGACGACTTGTTTGATCAACTCTAAGGAGCGACCATGTTCTCAAAGATCGATTTACGGTCCGGGTATCATCAGCTCAAGGTACGGGAAGAGGACATTCCTAAGACAGCTTTTAGAACTCGTTATTGGCATTACGAGTTTCTAGTTATGTCTTTCAATCTTACCAACGCTCCAGTCGCGTTTATGGATTTAATGAATAGGGTCTTTAAGGACTACTTGGATAAATTCGTCGTAGTGTTCATCGATGATGTCTTGGTGTACTCAAAGGACGAAGTCAAGCACGAGGAACATTTAAGGTTGATTTTGTTACGACTAAAGAAGCATCAACTTTACGCTAAGTTCACAAAGTGCGAATTTTGGCTTTCGCAAGTAGCATTCCTCGGGCACATTGTATCTAAGGACAGAGTTGCAGTAGACCATCTAAGGTGGAGGTTATGAAGGATTGGCCAAGACCAAAGAGCGCATCAGAGGTAAGAAGCTTTCTGGGATTAGTAGGTTATTATCAGAGTTCTGTAGAGGGCTTTTCTAAGATAGCCACTCCATTCACCAATCTGACTCGGAAATAGCAATGGCTCAACTGGACTGATAAGTGTGAAGAGAGTTTCCAGTTGCTTATGGATAAGCTATGCTCAGCACCAGTACTTTGTGTACCGACACCCAACGACAAGTTTGTAGTCTACTATGATGTGTCGAAACCAGGGTTGGATTGTGTGTTGATGCAGAATGATAAGGTGAAAATACGCCTCAAGGCAGCTGAAGGAATACGAACAGCTCTATCCAACACACGATATGGAATTGGCAGGGGTGGTCTTTGCGTTGAAAATCTGGCGCCATTATCTTTATGGAGAACGGTGTGAGATTTATACGGACCACAAAAGCTTAAAGTATTTCTTCACCCAAAAGGAGCTCAACTTGAGGCAGCGCAGGTGGTTAGAATTAGTAAAGGATTATGACTGTGAAATCCTATACCACCTGGGAAAGGCAAACGTAGTAGCTGATGCGCTAAGTAGGAAGAGTTATGGAAGTCTAGTAGTATTAGCTGGATTAGAAAAGCCGCTACAGCAGGAGCTGATCAGTGTCGGAATAGAAGTATTCATCGGTAAGCTGGCTAACTTGTCTATCCAGCCAAGTCTGTTAGAAGAAATACGGATTGGGCAAGGGCATGATGACACATTAGTAGCACATATGGATGCAGTTAAGGAAGGTAAGACCACAAATTTATCAATATCAGGACAAGGGTTATTGAGATATAAGGATCGGGTCTGCGTGCCAAATGATCAAAGGATTAAGATAAATATTTTAGAAGAAGCGCACAATACCCCTTACTCGGTTCACCCAGAGTCGACCAAGATGACTCACGACATTAAGGCAATATATTGGTGGCCAGGAATGAAGAAAGATATAGCAGAATTTGTGTCTAAATGTTTAGTATGCCATCAAGTGAAAGCAGAACATCAATGGCCTACAAGCTTATTGCAACCGCTTAGCATTCCAGAATTGAAATGGGACGATATAGCCATGGATTTTGTGACGGGTTTGCCACGAACAAGTAAGCAGCATGATTCGACTTGGGTAGGAATAGATAGACTAAACAAGTCAGCTCATTTTCTACCTGTTAAGACTTCATATACAGCAGATCAATACGCAAACATATATGTTCAAGAAATAGTATGACTGCATGGAATCCCTAAGACATTGAGATTTTGGGGAAGTTTGCAGCAATCCATGGGTACCAAGTTAAGTCTTAGTACGGCATTTCATCCTCAGATAGACGGTCAGTCCGAGCATACCATACAGATTTTAGAAGATATGTTGCACACTAGTGTACTTGATTTCGGGAGATCATGGAGTAAGTATTTACCGCTAATAGAATTCTCCTACAACAATAGCTACCAGTCAACGAGCGGGATGGCGCCTTATGAGCTACTTTATGGAAGAAGGTGTCGATCTTTGATACATTGGGACGAGGTAGGAGAAAGGCAACTTCTTGGTCCCAAACCTATTAGAAAAGCTCTGGAAGCAGTAGCGCTGATTAGAAAGCGTATGCTCGCTGCTCAAAGCCATTAGAAAAGTCATGTGGATGCCATGCAGCGTGATGTGGAATTCAAGGTCGGAGATCAAGTCTTCCTAAAGATATCTCCTACGAAAGGTGTAAAGCGATTTAGGAAGAAAGGCAAGCTTAGTCCCCAATTTATAGGTTCTTTCGAGATATTGGACAAAGTGGGAGTAGTTGCATATAGATTAGCCCTACCGCCAGCACAATGTGTTCCACATCTTGATGCTACGAAAGTATGTGTCATACTCATCTCACGTCCCCAAGTACAATATGATAGCACTCCAGAAAGACTTGAGTTACGAGGAACGACCGGTTAGCATCCTCGATAGAAGGATGAAGCATTTACGGTCTAAAAGTATTCTGATAATTAAAGTCCTATGGAGTAATAGTTCTGAACGGGAGGCAACATGGGAGTTGGAGGAAGACATGTTAGCTCGGTATCTAGAATTGTTTGGTAAGTAAATTTCGAGGACAAAATTCTTTTTAGTAGGGGAGAATTGTAGAATCCCAGAACTTTACTTAGCTAGCTAGTTACTTGGCTAGGAGAGAATTGTAGTAGTAGCAACAGTAGCAACAGAATTTTAGTAGTAGTAGCAGTAGCAGCAGTAGTAGTAGTAGTTATAGTATGATAGTTACTGTGGTTTTTGGTCAAGTCGGGACTTAGTTGAACACTCGTAGCAACACTTATAGATTTTATAAGTTTAACCTATAGTTTAAGAATATTAATTATAGATACGGTTTGATTAATATAGCTAATTATAAAGATGTCATTTATTATACTATAAGGTTTAGATAGAATTAATAAGATCATGACACTTGTCGGGTGCATGTTTATTTAAGGATTTAATTATAGTTTAAATAAAAGAAAGTTCTAGAAACTCTAGAATCTTCCAAGACCATTAAGAGCATGACACTTGTCACAATCTTGTTCATTTGAGGATTTAAGCATTTTAAGTGGAT
Organism: Humulus lupulus; assembly: GCF_963169125.1. NCBI lineage: Eukaryota > Viridiplantae > Streptophyta > Magnoliopsida > Rosales > Cannabaceae > Humulus > Humulus lupulus. Next base: position 71,403,987 of record NC_084798.1, read on the forward strand.
AATTCAAAAATAGAAGTTTCTAGAAGCTCTAGACCCTTCCGGAACTTGCTGGAATCTCGTATTTCTCAGTCAAACATGATTAATCAATTCAAATTAAGCTGACAAGGTGCAATTACGTGTCTAATATTTCAACGTATGACGATACATTGCAGCTATAGGGGCGATATATTGCCACACAGGAGATACGAAAAACACGTCAACTTCGGACGATCGAAACCATGAGCACTTGGGACATAGGGCCAAGCAATATATTGCCTAGGGTGGGCGATATATGGGCCCTAGGACCACTTTTCAAATGTTTTAGAAAATGAGCTTGATTCATTCCTTAACCTCTTGACTTTCCACTGAACGTTTTTGACCGAGTCTTAAGCATCTGTTGAACGAATATTCAAATATTTGTCAATTAATATTCATTATTTTATTCAAGCTAAAAGGAGGTAGTTTCACTCCTTGAACTCTATAAATAGGACCTAGTACCCAACCATTTCTCTCATTCTTCAAGCTGTGTTCAGAGCCCTCAAGCTTCTAGCATTACTTTAGAGTGATAAACACTTGGGTTGGGATATAAGCTTTATCACGTTAAGCTTTATAAACACTTGGGAAGTGAGATATAGAGTGTATTTTCAATATCGAGGTGTAGATTGGATCTAGTACATTCAAAGGTATTCTTATTCTTAAGTTCATTTATGTATGGTTCTTTAGTGTCTTTTAGTTTTCTTTACTCAAATCCTAACTCGTTGTTTTCCATTCTTGGTTAGGTATTTAAGTTCTTTGAACTTAAGGTTTCTTTTCGGTAAGCTTCTTCTTGGTGATTTAGTTCTCTTCTTTATCATCTCTTATCAATAGAAATACTAACCATTCTTATTGTTTGTTTTAGGAGTGTTCCAAATCTCGTCCTTGTTCTTATAAATCTCGGTATTGGTAAGGAAAATAGGATAGATTTTGTATGCTTTTATGTTTTGATATATGCATGATATGTTTTTAGTTTTTTAGCATATAAATTGGTTAGATAACAATCACATAATTTGTTTAGATAGCAAACATACAACTTGTTTAGATAACAAGCCCCAATAATATATTCCTTGGGCATATGATTGTTTAGATAACGAGCCCCATATATTTACATGACTTGTTTAGATAACTAAGCCTCGTAAATTTATGGGCATATGATTGCTTAGCTAGCAAGCCCCAAGAAGTATGATGGCCATTATAATGCATGTTTTCTAGTCTTATGTTTTGTAGTCCTATGTTTATGTTCTATGCTATATGTGCTAGTAGATTTTCCTTGCTGGGCATTAGGCTCACTCCTTTATTTTTAATGTATGTAGGAAAATAGATATGGGCAGAAGGATTCGTAGTAGCTTGGCTTGTGTATTAAGGATGAAGGGATTCGATGGGCTGCGTGACGATTCGAGGACGACATTATTTTTAGTCTCTTTAAATTGTGTTTTTATGTATTTTCCGCACTTAGCTTTGTAAACAATTTCCTTTAGTTTAAAGTTATGTTTTATTTTAAAACAATGGGATCCCATACCCCGCATTTATGTATTTCAATATTTATTTTGGAGTTTTAATAAAGTTGTGAATATTTCTTATGTATGTTTTCTTGAAAATAGTAGTTATGTCTAGTAGTTTTAATGATCCAAGGTCCTAGAATTAGTTGGGTCATTACAGCTACACCCTAGCGCGGTCACGCTAGGCCACCAGATACCCAAAATGAGCACAGAATTTTAGTGTTCTTCCCCAAATCAAACTTACGACTTTCACTGCAAACTCAAAACCAAATCTGACCAAAATCCTCATTGTAACCTGATTTTATACCAATTTCAACCTCAGATACACAATACAAACCACAAGCAACATCAAGATACCCTAAAATAAACTAAAAATACATCCAAACCCAAAATTGTAACTATTGACCAATTTATTGGTCAACGACACGGAGTCAGATAAACGATATAAAGTAAGATGAAATGAGAAGAACTTGAGACCAAAAGATAAACGTCACAAACAATTTATAGTGGTTCGGCCCCAATAGAATGATAACAACCTACGTCCACTTAGTGTTCTTATTGATGTACTATTCCAAGAACAGTGATCAATGAAATAGGGTTCATGAGTTTCACTAAATCTCATATAAATACAATTGTGATGGATAACAACACTCTTTTTCTCTCTTAGAATCTCTTAGCTCAAGCGTTCTCAAGCCAAATGTTGGAAAATCAAAAAGTCCCCTCTCTTCAGCTTTTTTTCTTATTTATAGGCTCAATGAGGTCTATATGGGCGAATGGGCCTTAATTTCACTTAATACATGCGTATCTAAATAATAATGAAAATTATCATTAATACGTAATTACAAGATTGCATATTTGAAGGAAATAACTGAGTATATGTGACCAAGTTGGTCGCCCATAATTATGATACTTGATAAGCCAATGATCTCCTGGTCGATGGCCGAGCAAGATACGCTCACTTAAAACTGCCACATGCATCCCACATGTAGATCAATCCTGCCACATCATCAGGTAGTCCGTTTTTGGGTAAACAGTAACTTAGAGTTCTAAACTCTAACTTTGGCTCTAAAATCCAAAAATCACACTTCCAAAATAGAATTCCAACGGTAAGCAAACATCAAGGACAATTTTAAACCTAATTCTATACCCATTTATCCCACCTAAATATCTCAAAACATGCCAATTTTGAAATTTTCTACCAAAACCCAAAACTTTCTCAAGAACACCAAAGATGAGGAAAGTAAGAAGTTTCACCTCTGAATCTGAAATCCCAAGAGATTGGTGATGTTCTTGGCAGCTCAATCCTTCCCTTAAAGTCTTGAATCTCCTTTGAAACCCTTAAATTCGCCAATAATTTCCCCCAACTAGCTTGTGTGTGTGTGTATAAGTTCCTTGGCAACTTGAATAACAAAGAAAAGAAGAAATAATCAACATGAATGATGGATGCCCAACACTTATCTGAATTCTTGTCTATTCCCATGGACAAATGACCAATATACCCTTCCCTTCATAAGCCCTCTTAACCAAATCCAAGGGCTTTTTAGTCATTTGCGTAAATCCCACTAAACCTCTGTTACACCCAAATTTCGAAAACGTAATAAATGAGTCTCAAAATGTAGGTTCGTAAAGTGTAAGCTCGAAAATGTTAAGTAAGGGTTCAACACTTGTATAAATTAACATGTTTCCTAATTTGTTCCAATTGGTGACTGAGCACCAGTTAAGAAGGTTCGAGCTTAGGCATCAAGCTCGTAAGGATGGTGTAACAACCCAAAATCACTAATATGGCTTAAGGGCCTTGGTTAGTATGTCGGGAGGGCATAATTAGTTTATGTGTGAATTTATTAAATTAACGTGTGATTATATGATAAACATGTTATATGGCTATGTGAATGTAAATGTGGTTATATGTTATATCTGTGAGAACCACATTATTATGTGGGTAAGTCTGCAGCGTGCGACTCGAGGCGATCCTAGGGAGCTAGTTAGTGGGAAGTCACAACGGGGCTTAATGTTTGACTTGGGGCAAGTCAAGGGGTAATTTGGGTATTAGATGATTATTTGGGTTATCGGGTTATGGAAATAAATATATGGAGATATATTTGAGGTTAGGATGCCTAGGCGGGAATATTGAGGAATTTTACCATTTTGCCCTCGGGGACGTTTTCGGTACCCCGAGCCCCAGGATTAACTTAATTAATCAAGGTTAGACTAAGTAAAATAGAAACCTGAAGAACAAAAACCCAAACTGAACCTTTAACGTTCTCTTCTCCTCTCTTCTCTTTTCTCTCTCAAGAAGGCTATAGAAATCTAAGGAGAATCAGCTGGAATTTTGTGTTTTGAGCTGAGTTTGTGAGGGATTAGCTTAGTCCTAACTAAGGGATACTCAATCAGGACCAAGGTAAGAACTGAATTTCATTGTTGAGCACTAGAATTCTGAGTTTTGGCTGAGTAATAAAAGTGTTTATGGTTTTGATGTTTAAGGGCTGAATTGAAGCTGAGAAGCTTGGGTTTTAGCTCAGAAATTGTTAAAGAAGTGGTTCATCAAAGAAGGTAAGCTTCAATTCGTAGTTTAGAGCTTAAATTCTAAGTTTGCGTGACTAGTTTTTGAGTTCTTTAGTTGCTGGGGTTCAAAAATCAAAATGGGATTTTAATGAGTTTTTAAGCTGGATTTCTGTTGGATTATGCTGCTAGAATCATGTTAAAAGTCTTGTGAATAATGGGTTTTGGAATTAGGGTGCTTTGGGGTGGTTTTTAGCAAGGTTAGGAGGCTAGAAATGGTGGTTTTTCTAGGCACGAAGGGTTGGGCCGCGGCTCTGTTCTAGAGCGTTGCGGCCCTGCGAAGCAAAGAAGAGCCAAGGAGGCTCTGCAGTGGGGAAGCACCGCGGCGCCACAAGGCAAGGTCACGGCACGTGTCTGTCTTCAGAGAGGCTTAGCCTCTATTTCAGGGGCGAGCCGCGGCTAGGTTTCAAGGGCCACATCCCTTGAGGGCATCTTTGATCTTTTGGAGATTTTAAGAGCGGGAACCTAACCTAGGGTGCTCGGGATCGATTCCACCACCGTGTTTGGTGGAATTCGATGTCCCGAAAGCTAGAACTCCATCCGAAAATATTAACGCGATTATTAATGGTACTCCCTGTCTTGGTTGTGACTAGGTATTAAGCTAGAGCTCGGGAAGCGGATCGTGCTCGATAGGCATCGCTCATAATCAGTGAACTTGGAAATTAAAGGTAAGAAAATTTTACCCGGTTGTGGAATTATAATGGGACTAAGGCTTCCCTATTTTGTATGCTTTGTAAAGGATGGTATTATGCCATGTAAACAGTAAACCAATGGCCTAAAAGTGCTGATGTTTACACTAGTGCATAGGGCGCAGCTCGGCCACTGGTAGCTGAGGACAGCTTGTTATGCACTGAGCTCGGTTTAAACGGGCCGGAGTTAGTGGGGTAAACAGAGGGTGCGACCTTAAGTGTCAACCCTGACTATTATATGATGTGTTTGCGATTATTGTTTGGTGGATTGTTATGCTGAATAGTTGGGTGATGATTAGCTAACTCTTTGGTTGAATCTCCATGCTTTGTGAATATTGTGGTATGTTAAGTGTATGAACGTGCTTAAACGGTTATCCAAATGTTATTATTGCTTGTTATGTAAAATGATATATTTTCTTGCTGAGCCCTGGCTCACGGGTGCTACGTGGTGCAGGTAAAGGCAAGGGCAAGCTTGATCAACCCTGATTTGGAGAGCTCTGAGAGCAGAATGTACATGAACAGCTGCTCAGCCGCCACGGTTGAGAGTGAGACAGGAACAGGAGAACCAAAAACGTCTGTTTTTCCTTAGAGTGGCTAACGATTGTTTAAACTTTGGAAATTTTGTAAACAGGCTTTTGAACGCTGTTCCTTTTTGGGATCCCATGTGTAAAATGTTTAATTCTATGAAATGTACCTTTTTGAGACCAAATCCTTTTAATTCTAGCACATTAATGATTTCAGTGACACGTTTTTAACTAAATGACTTGATTAGCAAGTCCTGCACCTTTATAAGTACACAGTGTAGCGGTCTTGGCTATCAAGGGCGTTACAGATGGATCTTCTCCAAAGTCTGAGTATAATTCGAACCTTCATCACAAGCTCAAAGAGGTTAGTCTCTGATGGTTAATCTAATTGAAATCACTGGCTAAGGATGAGGCTAACCAGGATGGCAAGCTCGTGATGTTGTTCGATCTCAAAAGTGTATAAATTGTATGTTCGAGGTCGATAGTCCAGTTTGAACGTGGTTACTGTTAGAAAATCCCTATTCCTTGGGGATTTGTTGTAATCTGATAATAAATCCCAGTTATCATGGGATATTACATTATTAATATATTTAATTATATGTATTTCATGTTTGAATTGTAACTTCCTGAAATAAAAGGGAAGATATTTTGTAACTAGTCTATAAATAGACTGGAGAATTTCATTTGTAGATACAATTTGGTACTGAGAATACTCTGCAAAATTGCTTTGTAAAAGCTTTAAGAGAATTCTACCACTCAATAATATTGACTCATGGACTAGGCAGATTTTAACTGCTGAACCATGTAATATCCCAATTATTCTGATTTATTCTCTTAATTCTGTGTTTAGTGCTCTTCATATTTAAGTTGATGAAAAACGGCGTCAACAACCTCAAATTATACTTATAATTCCCAATTAAATCCTCTAATATTCCAAATACAAATATCCTCCCCAATAATATTTCATTTTCCATTAATTCCCAAAATATGTAAAATTACCAAAATACCCTTTGGCCCACCCCGAGCCGGGTATAACTCCACGTTGTGACTTTTTTGCTAAACTTGCCCGAAAGGATGGACTCATGTTGAATATCACAAAAATATCCACATAACCATGTGGTCACAAGCATATAGCACATAAAATACAAATATACCATCAACGAGTCAAGATTATGAAAATGCCCCTTTTTAACAAAAGCGGGTCTCTAAGCATATTTAATACACATAATCATGCATACTCAATTATATATTAATATATTTCACATATTTATCCCACGTGCCCTCTAGGAACGCTAATCCAAGCTCTTAATCTTATTAGGAGTTTTTTGGACGTTACATTAGTTCTCTCAATGATCCTTCTTTTGTTAACCGATTATTCTGTATAGACCAATATGACCAAGTCTAAGATGCCAAAGATATGCGTCATCCTCATTTGAAACATTCTGCCTTTTGTTACCATTCGGTTTAGCCACTTTAAATAATTCTGAGTTATTTAGCGATCGTTCATTAGGCTTGAACATATACAGTCCGTTTGTTTGTTCCGCTTCACAAATTTTGAAACCATTCTTAAAAATAACAATTGCATTATTATTAAAAGAAATATCAAAAGATTTTTCTTGCAACATAGATAAAGAAACTAAGTTTCTCAAAAATCCAGGAATAAAATAAACATTATTAAAAATAAGAGAATTGTTCTCAAAATATAAACGGACAGTTCCCCTTGCTCTTGCTAAAAGGAGTGATCCACTTCTAACTCGCATAGTCACCTCGCCATCAGCAAGTTCCCTTGATGACTCAAGTATCTGTATACAAGAACAAACATGGTTAATGGTTCCTGAATCTAAAACCCAGGATGACATATCATCTTCCACTATACAAGCTTCAAGTACAAGCAAATCAGATTTACCTTTCTTTTTCAGTTCAGCGAGATACTTTTTACAGTTTCTCTTCCACTGACTTCAACTCCATAGTGGAAACACTTTCCCTTTGGTTCCTTCCTTTTAGAGTTATTTTCATTCTTGTTCTCCTTGGATTTTGGTGCCTTGTTTCCTTTCTTGGACTTCTTGCCCTTACTCTTGTCCTTGTCATTGTTCTTCTTCCTCTTCTTGGTTTTATCCTCAGAGGTTGAAGGTTTCTCCTCTATCACATTTTCCTCTACCTCTTTAGCTATGGTTTTTTTAAGAGACTTAAATGTCTGTAATTCATTCAATAGTTCGGTTATGCTGAACTCCAACTTATTCATAATATAGTTGGATGTGAAGGCAGGGAAAACATGAGTGAGTGATTCAAGTATGATGCTTACTCGTGTACGCTTATCAATGATAGCCCCATGTATTTCTGCTTCATGCATCACATTAATCATGCTCAAGACATGTTCACACACTAAAGCACCCTTCTTCATCTTCGTAGTCATGTAGGTTCTGGTAGCCTTATGTCTACTTTGATCAGATTGCTCCCAAAACATGGCTTGTAGAGATTCCATTATTTCAAAAGAAGTTTCCATGGGTTCATGCTTTGTTCTCAGAACATCATTCATGCACACAAGCATGTAACACTTAGCCTTATTGTTGGATTGAATCTGGACATCATATTTGTCCCGAATGTTTTTCGGGGCATTGGCAGCGGGCTCCTCAGAACATTCCTCAATTAGGAAAAATTTATGATTCTCACAAATTAACATCAAATTTAGATTCTATTTCCATCTTATAAAATTATCACCATTAAGTTTTTCATGTGACAGTAAAGCAGTAATAGGATTGCCACCGTTCGACATTACTGAAAGAAATAGAATACAAAACTATTACTATTTGAAAAATATCAATAATTTGGAAAGTAAATATGATGCATGAATGCAACAATTAAAACACATAAACTTAGCATTGACTATTCCACGATAAAACTACCCAACAAATAAAGTGTCGCCTTAGGGTCGGTCAAGTTAAATTTAGATAGCTTATAAGAAATTCTTATCTTTATTATTTAAAATTTAAAAGAACTCATATTTTCTATTTTACAAATAATGTACCGCTGGTTTGGTCAAGATAAAATTACCCACTACAAAAGCTTAATTATATCTTTGTAAATGTAACTCATTATTTCGGAATTCATGACTTAACATAGAGAGTGCTGCCTTAGGGTCGATCAAGCCTAAAATACATCACTCTTTCCTATCTCCGTAAGAAGCCAACACTGGTATTAATGTGTCTAGAAACCTTCCTTAGGGGAATGGAAATAAAGTCGCCTCGATGCCCTATTCATATTTCACGGTGTTGTACTAATAATGGAGACCATAAGTCACATTGAGATGCTAACCTTCTCCCACTTACTATTTTAGAGTATATAGTTAGGGAGAGTGAGATAATACCACCTCAATATTTAGAATCTACATAAAAATTGGACTAACAGAGACTAAATAAAGATTGAGAAAGATTATGCAAACCCAAGTTGGTTAATGATCTTCTTAAACCTTGATGAACCTTCAAAACCCTTGTAGAACCACTGCTTTGAGCAAATCCTTAGAACAATGCAAAACCACAAAACCAAGGCTTATACACGTTAGTCCTAATACTCTATTTCCTAGCCACCATGGATGTTTGAGGTGTTTTCTAGGAGGAAATGGGGAATGAGATTGAACAAGTCTTAAATTCACAAAGTCAAGCACTTTCTTCATGAGTTCTTGGAGAAAACTTGATTGAGATTCTTGGAGCTAAAGAGAGAGAAAGGGTAGAGAGAGATTGGAGAGAATGATCAAGTCTTCCAAAACTCTAATTTGACCCTTATATAGAGTAGGCACTGTCATTAGGTCTAACCAATAGGAATAGACTTGTAAAACACGTCATTTAGAGCAATTTACATAACTTGTACGGACTCTAGTAGGCAATGCGTTTTCAACATGTAGGCGATGTATCGCCTGGCAGGTGATACGTCACCTACATGCATGCAATGCATCGTTTGCAAGGATTTTTTGAAACTCTAAGCATCAAGCGATGCTACGCCACCCTCTTTGTTTTTGGACACTTCCAAAGGTCCTTAAAATTCTCCAAATGCTACCAATCTTTTTGGGAACCCATAGATACCTTAATGCATTACTTTGGACCCAAAACCGCATTTTTAAAGTCCCTACAATTAAAGCTCAAATTTCATATCTTCTCAAATTTCAATCCCATCCCTTTTGAAGTGGAACTTACTAACATTCTCACAAGAGGTTTTGTGAATGGATTCATTAAGTTCTTACTTGTCTTAACATATGAGATCGATATGATTCCACCTTGAATCAATTTTCTCACATATTCATGTCTTAGACTAATATGTCTACGCTTTCCATTATACACGCTATTATATGCTCTAGCAAGTGCGGATTGGCTATCACAATGTATTGAAATTATTAAAACCATATATGCGGTTAAAGGAATATCCATCATGAGATTCCTAAGCCACTCGGCCTCTTTAACAGTTGCCACTAGAGCTATAAACTCTGCTTCCATGGTTGAGTGTGATATACAAGTTTGCTTTTTGGAGCCCCACAAGAATGCACCTCCTCCAAAAGTAAACACTCAACCGGTGGTGGAGAGGTTATCTCCAACTCCCGATATCCAATTAGCATCAGAATATCATTCAAGTATCTTTGGAAAGTTTTTATAGTGAAGACTATACTCATTGGTACCCTTAAGATAACCAAGAACTCTCAATAGCTTTCCAATGCTTGATACTTTGATTGCTAGTAAACCTACTAATTTTAGTAACCGCATATGCAATATTTGTTCTTGTGCAATGAGCGGCGTACATTGGGCTTCCTATTGCACTTGCATATTCCCATTGAGCGCTCTTCATTCATTCTTTTCAAACCTCATGTTTGAATCAAATGGTGTATGTGCCTCTTTGATTTTGAGATGACTGAATTTGTCGAGCACTTTCTCAACATAGTGGGTTTGACTCAACACAAAACCCCCACTATTCCTTCTAACTTTGATACCTAGAATGGTATCTACCTCTCCAAGGTATTTCATTTTAAAGTTAGAAGATAGAAACCTCTTCGTTTCTATTACTCATTTCATGTCATTACTCAAAATCAACATATCATCTACATATAGACACACTAGTATGACATAGTCACCATAAGCCTTAGAGTATAAGCACTTGTCTGTGTTGTTGTCTTTAAATCCATTAGAAACAATGACTTTATATATTTCTCATGCCATTGTTTTGGAGCTTGTTTCAAATCATAATGATTTAACAAGTCTATACACTTATGTTCATTTCCTTGAAGAACAAAACCCTTCGGTTGTTCCATATAAACATCCTCCTTAAGATCCCCATTTAGGAATGTCGCTTTGACATCCATTTGGTGAACATAAATGTTATATATAGATGATAAGGCAAACAACAATCTTATAGAAGTAGTTCTTGCTACTGATGCATATGTGTCAAAGTAATCTATTCCTTCCCTTTGTTTGAATCCTGCGGCTACTAACCTAGCTTTGAAGATTTGTATTGTGCCATCGGTATGGTATTTCTTTCTAAATACCCATTTGCACCCAATTGGTTTGGACCCTTTTAGAAGGTCAACCAATTCCCAAGTGTGGTTAGACATAATTGAATCCACTTCATCATTAAATGCCTCCTTCCAAAAAAGCAGAGTCTCTTGAGGACATTGCTTCTTTGAAAGTTTTGGGATCATCTTCTATTTGAAGTACTATTGATTTTCCAAGTAACTTCCTCATTATCACATTCAACAAGATATAGTGCCTCTATTTGAGAACACTTCTCACTTGATCCCAAATCTTTGAGCCTTTGGCTCCTTCTAGGCAATTAAGGTTGCTCACCAACTATTCTAGGAGTCTCCTCTTGAGGCTCTCTAGTTTGATTTGGATCTAACTTATTGTCATCACATGACATGTTCTCAAAGAATTCAACCTCTCTTGATTCAATTATTACATTAGACTCCAAGTCTAATAATCTATAAGTTTTGCTCTTTTCGGCATAACCCACAAATGCACATCTTATAGCCCTTCGACCCAACTTTGTGTTTTTAGGATCAGTGCTTTTGCAATAAGCAAGACACCCCCACACTTTAAGATAACCAATGTTTGGTTTCTTTCCTTTCCATAATTTCTATGGAGGTGTATTTTTTTTCATGGGAATACAAGTCAAAATATGATAAGCGGATAACAAAGCTTCACCCCACATACTAAAATTCAATTTAGAATGTAATAGCATAACATTAATCATCTCAATAAATGTTATACTTTTCCTTTCTGCTATACCATTTTGTTGTGGAGTATAAGGGTTTGTACATTCATGAATTATTCCATGCTCTTCACAAAACAAGTTAAATTCTTTTGAAAAATATTCACCACCCCATCACTTCTAAGCACTTTAATTTTCCTTTCAAGTTGATTTTCAACTTCCGCTTTATAAACTTTAAACTCATCAAATGCTTCATCTTTATTCTTAAGCAAATATACATATGTGAACCTAGAGCAATTATCAATGAAAGTAATAAAATATCTACTTCCTCCTTTAGTCAACATTCCATAGAGTTCACATAAGTCACTATGTATCAAATCTTACAACTTAGAGTATCTTTCAACACTTGGAAAATGTTTGTTTACCATTTTAGATTTAACAAATAATTCACATTTATCATGCTCAACATTATCACAATCAAGTAATCCATATTTGATAGCCCTCTTAATTGTGCTAAATTGTAACGCCCTAGATAACCAAGACCATTACACTATGTGTTTAAAATGGTGCTTAACCTGCTAAGCAAGTCATTTGAACTTAAATGTGTAATTGAAGACTAAGTCAAGATCAAGTATTAAAAGATTTGGTCAACAAAATGATTATTTTTCATTAAAATATTAAGTTCATACATGGGATCCCATAAAATCAGTTTACAGATTGGTAAAAGATAAACAGATACAATTTAGTCGTCCTAAGCGACAAAAACAGGGTTTAACCCAAGTTCCTCCTAAGCTACCCCGACTGTGGCGATCGAACAGGCTGCAAATGTACACACCGCCCCTGAAGCTCTCCAACTCATGGCTGGTCCAGCTATCAACTTCTTTACCTGCACCACTTTGCACCTGTGAGCCAAGGCCCAGCAAGAAAACTAAAAACAACAAGCACAACAGGCAACAGTATAAAGACAGAAAATATAATTCACCAGATTCAACTGTCAACAGATTATAGGCAACAATCCCAATAAAAGAGCAACGGTGCATTTAATCAACCTTGACCCAACCAGTCCAATTATTCAACAAAGTACAAGCATTAAGCTAAACAACAGCAAACATATATTCTCAAGCATACATCTCAATTAGTAATAAAAATATTCAAGGTCGGCACCCTTAGGCCGAGCTCTCTGTTTACTTAGCTGACCCTGTCTCGCTTAGGTAGAGTCCTCTGATTACTTAGTTGACTTTGGCTCACATTGGCCGAGTTGTATCCAATATGCTTATCATCAGTTCTGGCACCCTTAAGCCGTACTTTTTTATCCCATATAACATATATAGATCTTACAGAATGCATATATTCAAATACAGGGAATATCAGTCCCAACAATAACCACATGGGTGCAGTTTTCTTACCTTGGATCCCGAGCAGCAAGCGTATAATGGCCCCAAGCACGATCCTTAATTCCCTAGCCCTTGCGGTAAAACCTAGTCATGCTGCGATAATGGATAACCATAAGATTCTAAACCATTTAAAACTTTGGATTAAAATACTAGCCTCCAAGACCTCGATTTCTACTAAACCGGGTAGTAGAAATCGTCCCGAACACTTAAGTTTGACTCCCCAAGCTTAAAAATACCCCTAGACAAAAACTGTCTAGGCGGGCTGCGACCTGGCTCTAAGGGTCGCGGCATGCCTCAAGTCAGAGGCACGGCCTCTTGCACCAGGGGGAGGCGAGCCGCAACTTGCCTTTTAGGGTCGCGGCACACCCTACAATCAGTAGCCCTCTCGGGGCCATCTGGGGCACGTGGGCCGCAGCGCCCATGAACTGGTCGCAATGCGCCCTCGTGAACCCAAAATTTCCTGGGTTTTCCAGCGTTTTACCCCAGCCATATCCTCAAAATTCAAACTCAACCTTCCACCAAACTCATAATTAAGTCTAGAATCTTTATTCTTGTAGCCTAACCATCATAACTAATCTATACACAATTTCCTTACATCATCAAACACCCAAAATCATACTTGGTAATCATGTTCATGCAAGCTCTAAGTTCTAGCATTATTTCAACAGAATTTCAGTAATAACATCTAAAATCTTACCTCAATTGTTAGCCTAACCACCTTAGAAATCCTTGATTGATTCTAGCTTTGATTCTCTAGACCTTCCCAGCTTAATTGCTTGAGTCTTCTCCTCCAATACTTCAAAGCTTCCTTAGGCTCTAGAGAGGAAATGAGAGAACGTGAAAGAAGAAAGGGAGAGAGAGTGTTTGAGGTTATCCTCTTAATTCTGGTGGGTTCTAGTCACTCTTAGAGCTTCAGTTGAGTGAATACTTTAACTAGAAAGGACTAAAATACCCCTTAGTTAACACAACCTCTCCTTTTTTCCCTAAGGGCGATATGGTCATTCTTCCCAATTCCCGGTAATTCCTTGAGTTTTCCTATAAATTCCCGATTAATCCCGACATGCCCATTTAATCACCAAATACCTACTCATTACTCAATAAACCTCAAATATACATTAACTTCCCAAAATACCCCTAGGCTCGCCCCGAGTCGGGTATTAATCCTCGTTGTGACTATTCTTCCAATCCGCTCACTAGGATCACCTCGAGCCGTATACTACAAATATATCCACATAATAATGTGGTCTCAATTAATTAACACATATAATCACATTTATGCCCGCTACGAGCCAATATTACAAATATGCCCTTATAAACAATAATGGGCCCACATGCATATAATCATATATATATATATATATCATGCATGCCACATGGTCATGCATTCAATTAGTTAATAACACATATATCTAGTTATGCCCTTCTGGCTCGCTAAGAAAGGCACTAAACTCTTTTAGCATTTTTGGGACGTTACATAAATCCTATATTTGCAAGTCTAACATGCCGCAAATTATTAGAATTTGAGTCAAGCATATAAGAAATTTTATTGTTCACATTATCAATAGATGTACAAAGTTTGAACATGCCATCACAAGCCTATCCATTTCCCACAAAAATAGTATCGTTAGACAAAATAAGCATGTCGGAATCTATCACGACCTTGATTCCCGACTTGCCAAGCAAATTGCCACTCGCAAGGTTTCTACTCTTTTTCGGTACATACAAAACATTGGTGAGTAGAACCTTCTTTCCGGATGTGAAGAACAAATCAAAAGTTCCCTTGCCTTCAACCTTGGACCTTTTCTCATTGCCCATTTGTATCTCATGCCCTTCCTTTGAAGATTCAAAGGTCTTGAAAAGAGTTCTATCATAGGTAACATGAATGGTGGAACAAGTATCATACCACCACCCACTCACCATTCCATGAATGGCATTAATTTCGCTTAGTGTTGCCACTAGCGTATCTTGGCTTGAACTGACTTTTGCCTCATTGTTTTGGTTCCTCCTTAACCTACAATGTAACGACCCAAAAAATCACTAATAAGGCTTAAGGGCCTTGATTAGTGTGCCGAGAGGGCATAATTGGTTTATATTTGATTTAAATGCATGATTTTGTGATAAGCATGCTTATATGATTAAATGGATATATGAAATGCATGTCTACGAGCATTAGTATGCTTGTAGGCTCTACTTAGCTTAAAGGGGCATATCTGTAATCTTGGCCCGTTGAGGGCATAAATGTGATTAAATGTTATAATTGTAAGGTCATATTATTATGTGGATATATATTTGCAGCTTGCGGCTTGAGGCGATCCTAGGGAGCCAGCTAGCGGGAAAGTCACAACGGGACCCAGTATTTGACTCGGGGCGAGTCAAGGGGTATTTTAGGTATTAGATATTTATTTGGGTTATCAGGTTATGAAAATAAATAATTGGAGATATATTTGAAGTTAGAGAGTTTAGGAGGGAATATTGGAGAAATTTACCATTTTTCCCTCGGGGACGTTTTCGGTACCTCGAGCTTTGGGATTAACTCAAGCAACCTAAGTTAGATAAAACAAAACTAAGGAAAATAGGTAGAAACTCCTAAATCGACCTTTCCCTTTCTCTCAGCTCAGCTCACTCATCTCTTTCTTTCTCACTTTTTCTCAAGCCAACCTTCAAAGATAAGGAGGGATTTCTTGAATTGAGGCTAAGGACTTGGGAATTAGCTCAGCAACTACTTGGTGGATTTGTTCTTTAGTAAAGGTAAGTCTCTAAGTATGGTTTAGCACTTGAATTCTATGAATTGATGGCTGTTTTAGGAGGTTTATGAGCTTTTGGGTTTCAAGGATTGAAGTGTGATTTTGATGAGTCTTCAGGCTAGATTTCCTATGGGTTTTGTTGCTGGGAGTATATTAGAAGTATTGTGATAATTAAAGTATGTTATTGGGATGGTTTTGGGTTGAATTGAGTGAAGTTTGGCTGGTAAAAATGGTGAGTTTTCTGGGTTCGAAGGGGTCAGGTCACGACCCTGCTCTTGGTGTGCTGCAGCCCTCTAGAACAGATGGGAGACGAAATGAAGGGGGGGCACAGTATGGGTAGTGCTGGGCCGCGGCCCGTGTCTACTGTTTGGGGAGGTTGGGCCTCTGTTGGAGGCGGGCCGTGGCATAGGGGGCTAAGGGTCGCAACTCTTAAGGGCATTTTTGGCTTTTAGGAGGTTTTAGGTGCGGGAACCTAACCTAGGGTGCTCGAGATCGATTCCACTACCGTGTTTGGTGGAATTCAATGTTCCAAAGGCTAGAACTTGGACCGAAAACCTTTATTCATTTATTATTGATGGAATCCCTTATCTTGGTTGTGACTAGGTGTACACTAGGGCTCGATAAAGGGATCGTGCTTAAGGGTCATTTCTCGTAATCAGAACGCTTTGAAGTAAAGGTAAGAAAACTGCACTCGGTTGTGAGTCTATAATGGGACTAAGGGTCCCCTATACTTGTATGCATTATTGTATGATGGTATTATGCCTTATGAATATGAAACAAACGGCCTAAGAGTGCCGGAGTTAATATTGGCGCATAGGACGCGGCTCAGCCCCTGGTAGCTGAGGACAGCTTAATATTCACTAAGCTCGGTTTAAGCAGACCAGAGTCAGTGGGGTAACAGAGAGTGCGACCTAAGGGCATCAACCCTATTTTTTATATGACTTGGTTATTGATGTTGATTTGATGAATTTGTTATGCTGAATGTCTGATTATGTGAATGTTGTGGATTGTTGAGTATATAGTTATGCTTTATGAGTTATCTGATTATTGTCATTGATCATGCTGTGATATTATGGTTTTCTTGCTGGGCCTTGGCTCACGGGTGCTACGTGGTGCAGGTAAAGGCAAGGGTAAGCATGATCAGCCCTAATTTGGAGAGCTCTAGAGGCGGAATGTACATAGTCAGCTGCTCGGCCGCCACGATCGATGGATGGACAGGAACAGGAGAACCTTAAATGTCTATTTTTCCCTTAGAGTGACCAGTAGTTGTACATACCCTGGAATTTTCTAAACTGTCCTTTAAATTCTATTTATTTTGGGATCCCATGTACGAAATGTGTATTTAAATGAAATGTATCTTTCATGACCAAAATCTTTTAACCCTAGTTCAATTATAGTTTCAGTGAAACATTTCTTACTAAATGACCATATTAGCAAGTCTTGCACCTTCATAAACACACAGTGTAACAGTCTTGGCTACCCAGGGCATTACAACTTGGTATCAGAGCGGTCTAGGTTTAAGGGTTCCTAAAGACCGGCTGGACATGTACATTCACCACTAAAGACAAGCTCGACTCAGGGTTTGGTAAATGTGTATACATGTTTGTATGCTTAAGTGATTGGAAAGAATTATGATTGTTGTTATCTATTTGACTAATAAGGAGTATGAGATACTGATAACGCCTGGCCGTTGACTGCTGTATGATAATATTGAAGTGTGCTTATTAGCATTGCTCTACATGTAAATGAATATATTGCGTATACATGGATGAATATATGGATAAATGTTTATATTCTGAATGTTGTATGATGATGTTGAGGCATGCTTATTAGCATCATTGGTGCATGTGGATGAACTATTATATCTTGATTGTTTGTGTTTGGTGGATTCCCAATGGTGGGTTATGGAAAGGACTATTACCCTGTCATCATAGTCTGATTGTCGAGTCGTTGATTGCAGATTAACTTGGATAGCTATGCGTCCAAGGCGATCTACACGACTAGTCGGCGCCAAGTCTGAGACTAGAGATGATGACCAGGGCTAGAACCCTCCGTCAGTCCCTGAGAACTGGCCAAAAATTATGGCAGATATGCAAGCCTGGCTTCAAAGCCAAGATGAGCATATCCGTCTTCTAAGGCAGTAGGCTCCGTCAGGGACTGCTGCATCCATTGTGCCACTTGCAATGGCACCAGTTGTTCCGCCAGTTGAAGTTGGGAATAGGTGGGAGCCGTTGTATGAGCGGTTCCGGAGGCAGCATCCTCCAACCTTTGAGGGAGGACCTGATCCATTGAAGGCCAAGCAGTGGATGAGTATGATTACTTCTATCATGGATTTCATGAGGGTAGAAGGTCATGACAGAGTGGCCTGTGCCACTTATATGCTGAGAGAGGATGCCCGCATCTGGTGGGAAGTGGCTTCCTAGACTAGAGATGTTACTACTTTGAGTTGGGATGGATTCAAGGACTTGTTTAGTCAGAAGTACTATAATTTTTCCATCAGAGCAGCGAAGGTAAATGAATTTGTGGGATTAGTACAGGGCAACATGACAGTTACAGAGTATGCCCTGAAGTTCGACAAACTTGTGAAGTTTGCACCAGATCTCATGCCTACAGATGCAGTTAGGCAAGACAGATTTATAAGAGGGCTTAATGCTATGATAGCCAGAGATGTGAGAATTACAACAGTACTGGGGGGAACGACTTATGCCCAGGCTATTGAGAAGGCTCTTACCGCTGAGGAAGCGAAGAACAAGATTTGGAGGGAGAGTGCTGCAAGACGAGATGGTCGCAGAGCGGTGCCTCCATATTCAGGGTCTGGTAGGGGCAGAGGCCCCAGTGATCTGAAGAGGAAGACCCCTGACACTTCAACCACTGCTGGTCCGGATAGGAAGGGTCAGAGTGTTCAGGGTGGCCGTCAGGGAGGCAGTGATGCATGGAGAAGTTACCCGGGGTGCACGAGGTGCAGAAGATGCCAGCAGGGTGACTGTCGGGCCAAAGCTTGCTTTGTGTATGAGACAATGGGACACTTTAAGAAGGATTTCCCAACAATGAAGAAAGGGGAAGCAGAGAAGGTGGACAGCTTGACTCCAGCTCGAGTGTTCACCTTGACACAAGCAGAGGTCGAGGCTAGTCCCTCGGTGGTGACGGGCCAGCTTTCTAGCGCTGGCTCTCCCTTTTCTGTATTGATTGACTCTGGTGCTACACATTCATTTGTTTCTAGTAAGGTGATTTATAGATTGTGTAGACCTAGTGAGTACCGTACTGCGGGGTTTGGGACTATATTGTCTATTGGGGAACTGGTAGTTTCTAGGAGGTGGATTAGAGCAATGCAAGTGATGGTTGATAGTAGAGAGCTTTCAGTAAATTTGATTGAGCTATATATGGAGGACTTCGACATGATCTTGGGCATTGATTGGCTGGTCAGATATGGGGCTACTATTGATTGCAGGAAGAAGATGGTGACTTTTGAGCCTGAGGGAGAGGATCCCTTTGTGTTCGTGGGTACGGTATGTGGACCCCGTATACCCATGATATCGGCGCTGAGAGCCAGAGACTTAATACAGGGAGGATGTATAGGTTTTCTGGCTAGTGTGGTGGATACTACTAGGGTTTTGCCAGCAGGGCCGGGAGAGGCTAGATTGGTTTGTGAGTTCTTGGATGTATTTCCTGAGGATCTACCAAGGCTGTCGTCACATAGGGAGATTCAGTTTGTTATTGAGTTAACGTCGGGGACAGATTCAGTGTCAAGAGCACCATATAGGATAGCGCCAGCGGAATTGAAGATACAGTTACAGGAGCTTCTGGATTTGGGGTTCATCAGGCTTAGTTACTCCCCATGGGGTGCTCCAGTTTTGTTTGTGAAGAAGAGGGACGGGACCTTGAGGATGTGTATAGACTACAGAGAATTGAACAAGTTGACCATCAAGAATAAGTACCCTCTACCAAGGATTGATGACTTGTTTGATCAGCTGCAGGGAAAGATGGTATTCTTGAAGATTGATCTTTGATCTGGTTATCACTAGTTGAGGATCAAGGACGAGGATATATCGAAGATGGCCTTCCGAACGAGGTATGGGCACTATGAGTTTCTGGTCATGTCGTTTGGTTTGACCAATGCCCCGGCAGCCTTTATGGACTTAATGAATAGGGTGTTCAAAGACTTCCTGGATCAGTTTATCATTGTCTTCATCGACGACATCTTAGTGTACTCCAGTTAAGAGGCTAAGCACGAGCAACATCTTCGACAGGTCTTGCAGAGGTTAAAAGAACATTGATTATATGCTAAGGTTAAGAAGTGTGAGTTTTGGCTACTTGAAGTGACATTTCTTCGACACATAATTGGCGCGGATGGGATTAAAGTGGATCCATCTAAGGTGGAAGCAGTGAGAGATTGGCCGAGGCCAAGGAACGCCTCAGAAGTTTGGAGTTTCCTCAGGTTAGCTGGTTACTATCGACGATTTATGGAAGGATTTTCAAAGATCATTACACTGATGATAGAATTGACACAGAAGAATCAAAAGTTCATCTGGTCAGAGAAGTCTGAGAACAGTTTCCAAGAATTAAAGCGATGACTTACTACTGCACCTGTGCTGAGTCTTCCTTCAAAGGAAGGAAAGTTTGTAGTATATTGTGATGCATCAAGGTTAGGTTTGGGATGTGTGTTGATGCAGAATGAGAAGGTTATAGCTTATGCATCACGACAGTTGAAGGACTATGAGTAGTGGTATCCTACCCATGATCTAGAATTGGCAGCAATGGTATTCGCACTGAAGGTGTGGCGACATTACCTGTATGGGGAGAATTGTGAAATATACACCGATCACAAGAGTTTGAAGTATTTCTTCATCCAGAAGGACCTGAACATGAGACAGAGATGTTGGTTGGAGTTGGTAAAGGACTATGACTATGACATTCTTTACCACCCAGGGAAGCCAATGTAGTGGCAGATGCATTGAGCCGGAGAGGCTCGGGCAGTTATTTAATTCTATTCAGATTTCTAGAGAGTTAGCAGATGAGATGACCAGAGCAAGGATAGAGCTGGTGGTGGCTTGATTGGCTGACGTTACCTTGTAGTCGGCCCTATTAGAGCGGATCAAGGAGGGTCAAGTGGTATATGCGCAGTTACAGGAGATTAGAGAGAATGTCTTAGCGAGGGTAGCTAAGGATTATTCTATTTCTGAGGTTGGTATGCTACAGTATTAGCGCGAATTTGTGTTCCAACTGATGTAGGAATCAGATGAGAGATACTAGATGAGTCCCATACTACGCCGTACTTACTTCATCTGGGTACCACAAAGATGTATCAGGATCTACGGACATTGTATTGGTGGCCTGGGATGAAGAAGGATGTAGTGGAGTACGTGGCCAGGTGTTTGACCTGTCAACAGGTGAAAGCTGAGCATCAGTGACCAGCGGGGTTGCTTCAACCATTGGGTATTCCTAAATGGAAATGGGAGGATGTTACAATGGACTTTGTGGGAGGTTTACCCAGGACAGTGGGGCTTCATGACTCGGTATGGGTAATAGTGGACAGATACACCAAGTCAGCTCATTTTCTTCTGGTGAAGTCGACTTATGCAATGGGCCAGTATGCGGAGTTGTATGTGAGGGAGATTGTTCGTCTCCATGGGGTTCCTAAGTCTATTGTGTCAGACCGGGATCCTATCTTTACCTCCAAGTTTTGGGGTAGATTGTAGAAAGCCATGGGGACTCAGTTGAAGTTTAGCACAGTCTTTCATCCTCAGACAGATGGATAGTCTGAGAGGATGATTCAGGTGTTGGAGGATATGCTTAGGGCATGTGTGATTGACATTGAGGGATCTTGGAGTAAGTATCTCCCGTTGATTGATTTTTCATATAACAACAGTTATCATTCAACGATTGGAATGGCTCCATACGAGATGTTATATGGGAAGAGATGTAGATCACCCATTCATTGGGATGAGATGGGTGAGAGAAAGTATTTGGGGCCGGACATGGTTCAGAAGACTAGTGAAGCTATTGAGAAGATTCGAGCTAGAATACTTGCTTCACAAAGTAGACAGAAAAGCTACGCTTATCCTAAGCGTAGGGACGTGGAGTTCCAAGTTGGGGACCACGTGTTTCTGCGAGTTTCACCACTGCGAGGGGTGAGGAGATTTGGGAAGAAGGGCAAGCTGAGCCCTCGATTCATTGGACCTTTCGAGATCCTAGAGAGGATCGGACAGGTGGCTTACTGGTTGGCTTTTCCACCGTCGTTGTCAGGAGTTCATAACGTATGCCATGTTTCTATGCTGCAGAAGTGCGTCTCAGATACGACACATGTGGTGAAGTATGAAGACTTGGAATTGCAGACAGATTTGTCTTATGAGGAGCGACCGGTTCAGAATTTAGATCAGAAGGATAAGGTTTTACGAAACAAGACGATTCCTCTAGTTAAAGTATTATGGACGAATAGCAGGGTCGAGGAAGCGACCAGGGAGCTTGAGTCAGCGATGTGGGATCAGTATCCTGAGTTATTCAGGTAAATTTCGAGGACGAAATTCTCCATGGGAGGGGATAGTTGTAACGACCCAAAAATCACTAATAAGTCTTAAGGGCCTTGATTAGTGTGCTGAGAGGGCATAATTGGTTTATATGTGATTTAAATGCATGATTTTGTGATAAGCATGCTTATATGATTAAATGGATATATGAAATGCATGTATACGAGTATTAGTATGCATGTAGGCTTTGCTTAGCTTAAAGGGGCATATCTGTAATCTTGGCCCGTTGAGGGCATAAATGTGATTAAATGTTATAATTGTAAGGTCGTATTATTATGTGGATATATATTTGCAGCTTGCGGCTTGAGGCGATCCTAGGGAGCCAGCTAGCGGGAAAGTCACAATGGGACCCAGTATTTGACTCGGGGCGAGTCAAGGGGTATTTTAGGTATTAGATATTTATTTGGGTTATCGGGTTATGAAAATAAATAATTGGAGATATATTTGAAGTTAGAGAGTTTAGGAGGGAATATTGGAGAAATTTACCATTTTTCCCTCGGGGACGTTTTTGGTACCCCGAGCTTTGGGATTAACTCAAGCAACCTAAGTTAGATAAAACAAAACTAAGGTAAATAGGTAGAAACTCCTAAACCGACCCTTCCCTTTCTCTCAGCTCAGCTCACTCATCTCTTTCTTTCTCACTTTTTCTCAAGCCAACCATTGAAGCTAAGGAGGGATTTTGAGCTAGGGACTTCTTGAATTGAGGCTAAGGACTTGGGAATTAGCTCAGCAACTACTTGGTGGATTTGTTCTTCAGTAAAGGTAAGTCTCTAATTATGGTTTAGCACTTGAATTCTATGAATTGCTGGCTGTTTTAGGAGGTTTATGAGCTTTTGGGTTTCAAGGATTGGAGTGTGATTTTGATGAGTCTTCAGGCTAGATTTCTTATGGGTTTTGTTGCTGGGAGTATATTAGAACTATTGTGATAATTAAAGTATGTTATTGGGATGGTTTGGTTTGAATTGAGTGAGGTTTGGCTACTGGAAATGGTGAGTTTTCTGGGATCGAAGGGATCGGGCCGCGACCCTCTAGAACAGATGGGAGCCGAAGTGAAAGGCGGGTCGTGGCATGGGGAGTGCTGGGTCGTGGCCCATGTCTGCTATTTGGGGAGGCTGGGCCTCTGGTAAGAGGCGGGCCGCGGCATAGGGGGCTTAGGGTCATGGCTCTTAAGGGCATTTTTGGCTTTGAGGAGATTTTAGGTGCGGGAACCTAACCTAGGATGCTTGGGATCGATTCCACTACCATGTTTGGTGGAATTCAATGTTCCGAAGGCTAGAACTTGGATCGAAAACCTTTATTCAATTATTATTGATGGAATCCCTTATCTTGGTTGTGACTAGGTGTACACTAGGGCTCGAAAAAGGGATCGTGCTCAAGGGTCATTTCTCATAATCAGAACGCTTGGAAGTTAAGGTAAGAAAACTGCACCCGGTTGTGAGTCTATAATGGGACTAAGGGTCCCATATACTTGTATGCATTATTGTATGATGGTATTATGCCATATGAATATGAAACAAACGTCGTAAGAGTGTCGGAGTTAATATTGGCACACCAGACGCGGCTCAACCCCTGGTAGCTGAGGACAGCTTAATTTTCACTGAGCTTGGTTTAAGCGGACCGGAGTCAGTGGGGTAACAGAGGGTGCGACCTAAGGGCGTCGACCCTATTTTTTATATGACTTGGTTATTGATGTTGATTTGATGAATTTGTTATGCTGAATGTCTGATTATGTGAATGTTGTGGATTGTTGAGTATATAGTTATGCTTTATGAGTTATCTGATTATTGTCATTGATCATGCTGTGATATTATGGTTTTCTTGCTGGGCCTTGGCTCACGGGTGCTACGTGGTGCAGGTAAAGGCAAGGGTAAGCTTGATCAGCCCTGATTTGGAGAGCTCTAGAGGCGGAATGTACATAGTCAGCTGCTCGGCCGCCACGATCGAGGGATGGACAGGAACAGGAGAACCTTAAATGTCTATTTTTCCCTTAGAATGGCCAGTAGTTGTATATACCCTGGAATTTTGTAAATTGTACTTTAAACTCTATTTCGTTTGGGATCCCATGTACGAAATGTTTATTTAAATGAAATGTATCTTTCATGACAAAAATCTTTTAACCCTAGTGCAATTATAGTTTCAGTGACACGTTACTAACAAAATGACTTGATTAGCAAGTCTTGCACCTTCACAAGCACACAGTGTAACAATCTTGGCTACCCAGGGCGTTACATACAATCTCTAGCAAAGTGGACATTCTTGCCACACACAAAACAAGATCCCTTGGAGCTTTTGAATTGTCCTTCATTCTTCTTGGGCCCTAAGGGTTCTTTACCCTTTCCCTTGTTCTTACAAATTCCTTTGCCCTTGTTAGGAGGGTTAGCCACCGCATTGGCCTTGGAAGTCTCTCCATTAGACTCCTCCTCATTCTTATCTCTAGAATGAGATTCCTCCTCAATTCTCAAGTGTTTAAGAATTTCCTCCAATGAAATCTCTTCATTCCTATGGAGAATTTTCTTCATATAGCCTCTCCAAGAAGGAGGTGACTTGGCTATAATGGTACCAACAAGGAATTATTCTGGCAATACAATATTGAGTGTAGATAATTTATTCACAACAATTTGTAACTCATGGATTTGAGGGAGAAGGGGTTTATTACCATGAAACTTTAATTCCATATATTGAGTAATAAGGAATTTCTTTGTACCATCTTCTTCCGCTTTATATTTCTTTTCCAAGGCCTCCCAAAAGCATTGGGGATGTGACCCCTACATATCAATTCATCTTCTTCGCACTTCTTCCTTTCTTTGACAACTTCTTGAATACCATCTTCCTTGGGCTCTCCCAAGACTTTTAGGTCTTTGTCCAAGATGTAGAAAACCGTCAAAGTAATGAGCAAGAATTTAGTCTTGTCTTGCCAACAAACAAAGTTAGTCCAAGCAAACCTATCCAATCTTACAAATTCTTGAGAATGAACAAGCCTGAAACTCACAAAGTCAAGAACTTTACTTATGAGTTTTTGGAGAAAACTTGAGATTCTTGGAGCTAGAGAGAGAGAGAGGCTAGAGAGAGATTGGAGAGAGTGATCAAGTCTTCCAAAACTCTATTTTGACCCGTATAAAGAGTAGACACCATCATTAGGTCTAACCAATAGGATTAGACTTCTAAAACACTTCATTTAGAGCAATTTATGTAACTTGTACGAACTCTAGTAGGCGATGCGTTGTCTGTATGCAGGCGAAGCATCGCCAGCTAGGATTTTTTGAAACCCTAAGCATCAGGCAATGCTACGCCACTTGGGTGGCGACGCATATTTTGACTTTATGGCCCTTCATCTTTCTGAATCGAGGCCCGGCCCGGCCCGGCTCGCGTCGTTCCAACAACCGACAGGGAGCACCTCAGTATACGATCGCGCACAGTAACTGGGATTCCTATTACACCTAAGGCCAACTTCAATTCACCAAACCAAGGTTCATCTCGTGTAGTGATTGTGGACTCATACAAGGATATTGAGTAGACGGTTGATGTATCAGACTCGACTCTATCTTTCGTAGCATGCATTCCAATCTGTGTCGCAACTGGATTCGATAAGCTACGTGTCCAGTGCACGGAGAACTTCGGTCTCCCAAACTTACTTACTCGTGGCAACCTTCCGACCGCCCAACAACCTATAACTGTAACGACCCAAATTCGCTAATAAGGCTTAAGGGCCTTGATTAGCGTGCCAGGAGGGCATGGAGGGATTTATGTGTGACTTTGATGAGTTAAATGCATGATTATGATTTAAAGCATGTTATATGACTATTTGTTTATCTGAGATGCATGACTATGTATATTAGTATGCATGTAGGCCCAGATCGTGTTAGAAGGGCATAACTGTAATTTTGGCCATGTTGGGCATAACTGCATTGATATGTGATAATTGTATTATGTGAATTGTACCACGTGTGTGTGGTGTTATTATTGTGATGCACGTGCCGAGACGGTCCTAGAGAGCAAATTAACTTAAAAGTCACAACGGGATTTCTATACCCGGCTCGGGAGGAGCCTAGGGGTACCTTGGGAATTCTATGGTTAAGTTGAGATTTAGCGGGTAATGGTTATTGGTGATTGAGTAACCTGGGTAACCATTAGTTACTGCTGTGAGTAACAAGTTTAGTTGGAAAATGGTAGAATTGAAATATTAGTAAAAGGACTAGAGTGCCCTTGAGGACTTAGTTGGGAAAGGATTATTTGGAGGGGTAGCATGGTCATTTGGCAAGGGGTTTAGACAATTTTCAGCTGGGATTATAGGGTACACGGTTTGGGCATTTGGGTTATTTGATGGCTTTGTTAAAAAATAAAGAGAAGGAAAGTTAGGGCAATGAGAAGAAGAAGAAGAAGAGAAAAAAAGGGGCTGAAGTGGGAGTTTAGGAGGAGATCAAGGAGGCTTTTGGGTGAATTCTCTACTTAAGGTAAGGATTTTATGCATATTTAAGAGTTGTTTCTGTTTTGATTTGTGAAATTTAAAGCTTAAGTTAAGTTTTTTAAAGTTTTAGTTTGAAGTTGCTGATTTTGCAATCTAAGGGTGGATTGTTGGGTATGTTTGTGTTTTGAGCTTGAATCTAGAGTTTATGGGTTGTTAGATGGTTTATTTGATGTTTTAAATTGATCTTGGGGTTTAGGTATTTGTTTGGGATGATTTGGAGAGGTTTTAGTTCGGGAAAAACGCAAGAGAAAACCCAGAAATCTGGGTTCGCGGAGGAGCGCCGCGGCCCTGTTCTTGGGCGCCGCGGCGCGAGGCTGATTCCAGGAAGGGTGAGGCTTCTGACTTGCTGGGCGCCGCGGCCCTCTAGGGCAGCGCCGCGGCGCTAGGCTATTTTCAGGATGGGAAACTTCACAATTTCGAGCCTTTGCTCCGGGGGTTCGGGGGATGTTTCCGATGAATTGTTTTAGGAATTTGGGAGTCCCGAGAGTGTGGGATTGGTCCCGAGAAGTGGTTTTGAATTGATTAGTATTAAAGGATGTTTTATGTGTGTTGTGACTAGGCTATTGGAGAGGCTCATGCTAGAGGACCGTGCTCGTGACTTTGGTGCATTGTGAAGCTCGGGATGCAGGTAAGAAAACTATAACACCCGTAGGATAGGGCATGGGCCCATAGTGTGATTGCAGGGCACGGCCCTATATTGCATTATATGTTAGGGTGTAGACTTTATTGAATTGATATATATGTTCAAATGTTATTTGAGTTAGACTATCTGTGATTATAGTTGAATGATATGGCGCGGAGCCGAGAACGGCGAAAGGCCGAGAACGGCAGTGGGGCCGGAAGTAGCACTTAGCACCTGGGATGCTTATAGTCAGGGTCGGACCCAGTGGATAAATGTGATATCCTTACGGTAAGGACCGAGACCCCAGGCTTTGGTAAGATTTCTGGGGCGGCACGGCCGTGTTTGCTTAGTCTAATGGTTGACTTGTTTATCTATGGACTATCTGGTATGATTAACTGTATAATTTGCATATGTAATGTACTGCATGAGTTTTCTTGCTGGGCTTCGGCTCACGGGTGCTCTGTGTTGCAGGTAAGGGCAAAGATTGAGTCAACCAGCCATGAGTACGGAGAGCGTGAAGCGACGCGTACATGTTTGGCCTGCCCGATTGCTTTGGTTGGGGGTTTATACGAGAAATGGCTGTAATATCCTATGATTTTTATAACTAGTCAACTGTAAACTTATTTTAAGATGTAAATAGTTTTCAAACCTTATTTTGGGATCCCAAATGTTTAATACTAGAAGTTTTAATGAAACGACGCATTTTCAAAGATTACAGCCTTAACTTTTTTTTTATTAGTCACACTTTTGTTTTAAAAACCTCAGTTAGCGAGTTCATTGCACTGTTTTGTCTTAAAACTCACTTGGTAACGGCTCTAAGGTAGTAGGGCGTTACAATAACTCTAGTCACTACTCCCACTAGGGCTAGAAAGTAAGCCCCACAGCCCAAAGTGGCGAAGAACAAATAGAATTTGCTACAAAAGCCGGCTAACGGGGGTATTCCTGCGTATGAGAACATAGTAATGGAGAAGGTAATAGCCGAAATAGGATTCGTTTTGGCTAGAGCGCCCAAATCCGCTATATATTTGACACGGGTTTACCGTAATGCTGAAACTATGGTGAATGCATCTATCGTCATTGATGAATAAATAAAGATACCAATTAGTAGTGATTGAATTCCTTCTATGGTTCCACATGAGAAACCAATACGAATATAACCTACATGTCCAATTGAACACCCTCTTTATAGGTCCTAAGAATGCTCCAAATGCTACCAAACATTTTGGGAACCCTTAGGTACCTCCATGCATCACTTTGTATCCGAAACCGCATTTTTAAAGTGCCTACAATTGTAGCTCAAATTTTACATCTTCACTATGTGAAATTCACTAAGTGTTTATACTTAGCTTGTATTTTAACACTTATATTTTGTATTTAGTCGAACATAACATAGATGTGTTTATTAAATTAATCAATTAATTCTAAATTAATTACTAGTTTATCAATAACCCTATGAATGTAATTAATTACAAAATACATATAATTATAAAAGAGTTTGTTTCTACAGTTAATGTGATCTAAATAATTACTCATTACATTCATATTATTTTACTAAAATACTTTTTAAATAAGGTTGGGTATCTTAAAGGCCTATAGAAACTATTGCATTTATTATTGTGTGATTTACCAAGTTTTAACTACTTTAAGACTTAGTAGTTTACATGCAATTGATTTCACCAAAATAATTCATATAAACACTTAGAACAATCCAAGATAATCATGTTTCTAAAAGAAGCATGATTAATCAAAATTGTATGGGGTTTCATGAATGACATGTAATAGACTAATGCATGATCATGTTATCAATCAAACATTAATTAATATTTATTTAAATAAATAAACAATAAATGATGAACCGAATACTATTGTGTATTTCTTATAAATTTACAAACAATTGAAAAAATAGAAATAAAATTATAAAATGGTCTTCAGTTGTTTGCAAGACTGCTTCTCTTCTCATATTGACCCATCTTTATAATTCTTAGGTATTTATTAGACCCTTGTAGTTAATTAGAAACTAATTTTCTAACAAATTTATTTAATTAAAACTAACTTTTAATTAAATAAAAAATTTTGTCATCTTTTTAATTTGGTGGAATTTAAATAATTAAAAGAATCAAATTCAAATAATAATTTAAAATTAAAAGATGTTTTAATTTGGTTGAATTAAAAGATATTTTAATTTTCTAATAAAAATAAAATAAGATAATTATCTTTTTAAATTCAAAAAAATTTAAATTAATTAAATAAAAGATATTTCGACACAAAAATAGGATCTTTAATTCATGTTGCATATTTTGTAAAAGATATTTAATTCATGTTTGTTTTCAAATGAGTTTAGATAAATGTTTTGTAGTAAATTAATTAGATTATGTCAGGTCGTTACATTCTTATCCTTATGAAACTCACACCTTAGCCTTTCAAGCTGATCTTCCAACACACAAGGACGTGTATGGGCACGCATGATTCACATGTTGATTTTAGGCTCTCTAGATATACTCAATACATGAGATCTAGAAAAGCTTAAGAAGAGAGAGACTCTAGAAATTTCTAGAATTTCAAGTTTAGGAAATTCTATCTTTTCGTTTCTTAGAGAGAATTTGATAACAACTGCTTAATTAAAACTTATTCTTCTTGAAAAAATCGTTTCTTTTCAGGTTTATAAGGATAATTAACTAATTTAATTTATCTTTATTTTATTTAAATAAAATCGATCAGTTATAACTTATTTTAATTATTTAATTTAAAATTATATTTAAAAATATATAATTAAATAAACAAATTAATTTGAAATTCAAAATTCAAATCTCAGAAATAGGATATTCCCACATGTGGCGCCACTCATTGTGTGGTACAGTGAGTGGCGTGAGCCACATGTGTGGTTATCCTTCATTTTCTCATTTGTTTGTTTAATTAATATTTAAGATAATATATTTATCCCAAAATAAATACCAGTTAATTCAAAATTAACTTTATCTTAAAGATATCAGTTTTAAATAAATAAATATCTTATAATAAGATAATAATTAAACTCTACCAAATATTAATCCAAACATGATTAATATTTATTTTAACATATATATTTTTTTAAATAAAAATTATATAGTTAATTAATTAATTCACAATTAATCAATTACCCATAATTATCACATAGTGACATCCTTACCCTTGACAGTGTAGGACAGATGCGACCCGGGGACCATGGACCTATAATACGAAGCTCCAATAAACCAGATTATCAATTAAACTATTTAATTCAATATTCTTATTTATTAATTTCATTATTACTCCACTATAAATATAGAATTGCACTCTAAGTATTTATATAATTATATTAACATAGTTTTCTCTTGTAGTCAATTGATATAATCAATAAATGTAGTTATGTCCTCCATTTATTGGTTCTTAATTAGAGCTGGTCAAAATTATTGTTTTACCCTTTGTTGACGGTGAGAACTCGTCAACTAAGTTAAGTTGGAAAGAATTGCAAGATAAAGATTATCAATAGAAAAGCCTAAGAAATTTAAGTATCAACTCTAAGAACAATTGCAGAAGAACAATGGTGAAATCAGTTTTTCATTCACTATGGTGTACTTGCTACAGTAAATTTTCCAACCCCCCACCGTGTGGAATTGGGGTTCATTATATAGGGGGCTCTAATGGCCCTGGGTACATTGTGGTCCAGGGGACCAGATGGTACACGAGTACACCAACAGGAGAGTGGTGTCGGCTCTGGTACATGGTCGTACGAATGTCAGAGGAGTGGTGACAGACATAGTGGCGCAGGTGGTGGCGGTGTCGACTCTGACACCTGGCCATAGACACACAGGCCCTAACCCTTCTCCCAGCACTCCCACTACCCTACTGGTACGGATGTCCGTACTCGACATACAGGGTCTTAAAGGCCATACCCAGTACTGGATTGTACAAGTATGTTCCATTTGAATCATAAGTGGGCTTTTACCTCCAACTGCTGGGGCCTCGATAGGCCTTCGTAATAGAGACCACATCGAGGTATAGGGAGTGAGACACTTGATGTATTGAAGGGTCGTGGCGCGAGGTAAGGCTCTTGGATCCTTAGCGCGAGACGCCCGGAGCACCTCAAGGCCACCCCCGGACATAGGTGATAGGTGTGCAAGACGGTCTCGGGGGCTTGAGACGACGTGGCCTCACTAGAGGCCTGGGTGTGCGAGGCGAGCTGCATCCCTTGCAAGGCCCCCTTTAGGATGTGGCTGTGGCGAGGGTGTCCTCCGTGAGGCTCCCAAGGACACGTGTCTCGCAAGGCATGGAGCGCTCGGGGCGCGGAACCGAAGGCGCGCGGGGCGCGAGGCCATGGGTGCAGGACAGTGGCGCGCAGGGGCGCGAGGCCGTCGGTGCGGGGGCACGAAGTCGTGCCGCGCAGGGCACGCGAGGTCGTGGGGCACGCGCATGCGAGGCCATGGCGCGGGGCACACGAGGCCGAGGGCGCACGGGCGCGAGGCCGAGGGCGCACGGGCGCGAGGCCGAGGGCGCACGGGCGCGAGGCCGAGGGCGCACGGGCGCGAGGCCGAGGGCGCACGGGCGCGAGGCCGTGGGGCGCGCGCATGCGAGGCCATGGCGCGGGGCACGCAAGGCCGAGGGTGCACAGGCGCGAGGCTGTGGGTGCAGGGGCGCGAAGCCATGGGCGCAGGGGCGCGAGGCCGTGCCGCGCAGGGTACACGAGGCCGAGGGCGCACGGGCGTGAGGCTGTGGGTGCAGGGGCGCGAGGCCGAGGGCATAGGCGCACGGGCGCGAGGCCGTGGGCGCACGGGCGCGAGGCCGTGGGCGCACGGGCGCGAGGCCGTGGGCGCACGGGCGCGAGGCCGTGGGCGCACGGGCGCGAGGCCGTGGGCGCACGGGCGCGAGGCCGTGGGCGCACGGGCGCGAGGCCATGGGGCACGCGCACGCGAGGCCGTGGTGCGGGGGCACACGAGGCCGTGGCGTGCAGGGGTGCGAGACGGGGCCCTTAAACAGTTGGTGTGATATGCCCGTAGCATATCGGGCGTACCCACGAGGCACTTATGGGAGCCTATCTCATGCTTTTGGCCTTTTTATAACTGTTGAATTTCGAGCATCCACACCCTTCTAATTACCTCCTATTCCTTAAGTATCATTAATTTACTAGCGAATAATTAATCCATAATCAAATTATAGATTTGAGTTCAATAACTATTCAGTTCAAGAATTAACTCTTAAAGGAACCAATATTCGATCATGTTAGGAAAGCATGAATTCCATTATTGTAAAATCATGTTCCCGCCCATTTATGATATTGAATCTCCAAAACAAAAGTCACCAACCTCATTATATTAAGAGACCTTCACGAATGAATCAAAAAATCCAATTAACACAAACATGAGTTCATGACTACTCAGGATTTAGACTGATCTACAAATGATCATCTATTATGATAAGAATTAAATATTTATGGCAAATAGTCAGTTTATGAAGATAGTTAATTCAAATAAGTCATGTCATATATAATCGCTATTATATACAACACCTTTACCAAGATGTTTATCCATATCATTAATCTGAATCTAGACTACTTGCATCTTCTATGCTTAGTAATCTATACTAGTAATCATTCATTAAAAATTCCTTACTTTAATATGTTATCGACTATTTTATTCATTTTATATGATCTTAATTCTCTTGTACTAATACAAAATCATATCCTCATAAATAAATATGAAATTTTCTTGAAACTTATATAAATTATTCAAATAATAATTATAACATTCAAATATAATAAAATTGTACTTTTTTTAAATCAATAAAATGTATTTCTACATGCTTTTAGGGCATAAACCCTAACAAGAATGAGTCTATGCCCCAACCCATTGTTCATGCTTTCAGGACCCTTTAGAAATGTGCTGCCAAGGTTTGCTTTTTTAGTCTCTTACTGCTTACCCTTTTAGAGTTTCTTTGTAAATTTGTGACTTTAATCTTGATGATCTTTTTGAAGCTTTGCGTTTTTTCCTACTACATGTTTGTTATATTTACTAAATAGAGT
Source organism: Humulus lupulus (assembly GCF_963169125.1). NCBI lineage: Eukaryota > Viridiplantae > Streptophyta > Magnoliopsida > Rosales > Cannabaceae > Humulus > Humulus lupulus. Next base: position 71,437,242 of record NC_084798.1, read on the forward strand.
TTTTAAAGTAATGGGTTCAAAAGTAATGGGAAAGCTAAATGATCATTTTCCACTTGTTGGCACCAAAGTAATATGAATGCCAATGAGTTCATTGTAAATGTCTCTTTTTATTTATTTTGTTTTTGGAAGTTTTTTCTATATTCCTTGTAATCTGTTATGTGCTAGGTGATTGCATATATAGCAGCTGAAATACTTGGCCATAAGCATGGTGACAAGTTTGTTCACCCAAATGACCATCTTCTAATGACACATTCCCTACTATAAGCTTTTTTTTTCTTTCTACAGTGACCTTGCCCTTTGTTTTATCTTTTATGTGATGACTTGGACATTTGAAGAATTTGTACCCCATTTTCTAGTTAATTGATTCAATTTATTGATGCCTTTTTAATAAAGGAGTGATTTTTTTCCCAGGTCATGCACATTGCAGCTGTAACAAAGATACATTTGAGAGTAGTACCGAATTTGAAAATGTTGCATTCTTCTTTACATTCAAAGGTTTGGCTTCTATTGTTTTCATCTAAAACAAACTAGCATAAATTTGTATGCATTTGAATACTCCTAATTTCCAATTATAATTTTACCTAGTCTTTGAGCTCAAATATATATGTAAAATTGGACGTACTCATAAGTCATACCCAAGATACTCATAAGGTAATAACTTGGAAATTTTAATTGTAGAGAATGTGTAGAGACTTGTGAATATATGGAAAACATGACATAACGTTACTTTCTCTTCTATATAATAATTGTGTAGATAATGGAAATTCTTAGTTTTAATGGTTTTTTATTTTTTTAATGTTAACTTTAACGGAATATTCTTATATTTAACAGAATATTCTTATATTTAACGGTAATTTGTAAATACTTAAATTTAAATAAAATAAAATAAAATAAATAATTAAAAAAAATTAAAATATGATATTTTTGAGATATTTTACAATGATAATTATTTAAAAATAATAAATAATTAAAAAAATTAAAATAAGATATTTTTTAGATATTATACAATGATAATTATTTAAAATAATAAAATTTAATTACCTGTTAGAATAATATCATATTAAACATAATATTGTCTATTATCAATTAGCAACAAATTTCTTTTTTTTAAAAAAATTAGCAAAAAACTTAAATTTAAAATCCACGTATAATATTTAATATTACATTAAACATATAATATATAATCTCTTGTTATTACTCTCAAATTCAAAAACTATAACAAATATAAACTTAAACAAAAATAAAAAAATTATTTAATTAAAATAAGATATTTATTTGAAATTTATATTAGATTAATATAAATTTAATAAAAATAATTAATAAATTCTATGCAAACGTGCATATTGCACGTTGTTGTTTGTATTTAGTATATATATATATATGGAAAACATGAAGGAACATTACTATTTGTTGCCTGAAGTTGAATTTTCATGTCTTCAATTTTTCAAAACAAATTTCGAAAATAAATAGAAAGGAGAGGAAAAGGAGAAATAAGAAAAAGTGTGGAAACCTTTTTTTCTTTTAAGGACAACATACATTATATATATATTTGCTGCCATGGTGATGCAAAAACTGAATAAGCGTAAAAGGCAAACCATGGTGGGTATCATTATATTTATATATAGTATCTTAATATTTTGAAACTAATCAGATGTGCATGCTTATGATCTCATGCCCTTCGGAGGAATCTTCAATGCTCAATTCAGAAACCTATGTTGAAGAAGTTAAAACAACCTTGTTTCAACTCTTTGGGGATAAGGCTCCTGATCTTGATGGTCTTAATGCTTATTTTTATTAGAAAAATTGGGACACTCTTGGTCTTGATATGGTTAGGGTTGTTTTAGCTTTTTAAAATAATCATGCTGATATTTTGTATAAAGTTATTTCTAAAGTTTTAGTTAACAGTTAAATATGTCCTTTGCAAACTAATTTCTCCTTTTCAAAGTGCTTTTTTATTAGATCGTCTTATTTCTTATAATATCTTCATTGCCCAAGAGGTTGTTCATGCTATCTATAATTGTAAATTAGGTTCTTTAGGTTGAGCTGCTCTTAAATTAGTTATGATAAAAGCTTTTGATGGGGTAGAATGAGAGTTCATTCGAAGGATCTTACTTTATATGACTTTTCCTTCCCATCTTGTATCTTTTATTTTCACTTGTTTTTCTTATGTGTTAATTTCCTTTAATATTAACGGTAAGGTTCAAGTATCTATTACTCCAACTAGGATTATTAGGCAAGGGATCGATTGTCACCTTTTTCTTCTACTTTATGATAACAGGAGCTTTTTGGTTCTCTAGAAGAACTCCTTCCATTTCACATTTACTTTTTGCTGATGATAATTTTCCTTTTTTTCTTGCTACTCAAGATTGTTGTTTAGCTATTAAAGATGCTTAATATATTTATCATAGTGCTACGGTCAGTTTGTTACATTTTCTAAATCCTCTATCCTTTTCTCTCCTAATACTCATACAACTCATTCTACTTTTCTATCATCATTTGGGACTTGAAGATAACCTTTTATTAGTAAATACTTAGGGTCACCTCAATGTTTTGATAGATTTATAAAATGAGCCTTTCTTTTCTTAAAAGACAAAATCCTTTCTTACTTGAATACTTGAGTTGAGCAATGTTTTTCTCAGGATGGAAATGACATTCTCCTTAAAGTTGTAACTCAAGCTATTCCTTCCTTTGTTATGGCTTGTTTTAGGTTTCCTATCAGTTTATGTCGTGATATAGTGTAACACCCTAATTTCTCATAAAATTATCGAGAACACAGCGTTGGATCATAAACATAAATATTTCTCTTTTATTTAAGAAAATTAGATTAAGCAAAGAGATCCCATGTATTTACAAAAATAAAATAAGTCTTCAACAAAATAAAATGAGCAACATTAAAAATAAAGAAAAAACTTAAAAGAACATGCTTTTGTAAATAAATCATAGGCCCGTTGATCATTCCTCGACTATATGGTCCTCACGAATACATCACTAAGCTCTTAGGTCCCACTCGCCACCAGCCTTTCTATCCTCAATTGTCCACACAACAACATCATAAGGAGTGAGCTTCTAAGCCCAGTAAGGAAAATACAAACAAGCAAACATATAATCATATAGTCATAACAAACGTATCATAAGTTCATACAAGTGTTCATAACAACGCTAATTTACTAATCATACAAGATCATAATATATTCTAGGTCATAACATAGATCATAATCATAAGTCATAATAGGTCATAATAACAAGACGTGTATAAGAAAAAGATAAGTACTTATACAGGGGTGGCAATTAAGCCCTGGACATAAGTCTGTCATATAATTTTGGCAGCTAAGTTTACTAGACATCAACTTAGGTCTGTCATAAATTTTTTAATACCTTAGATCCAGCCACAGTTATCTTCTTAATGTACCTAAAATGTTAGGGTCATAAATATCACAAAACTAGGTCATATCTAAACTACCTAATTTTCCTTACGGTGAGTGTGGAAATGAGAGGAAAAAGAGAGATTTTTTTGCTATAGAAAATCACCCAAAACCTTACATATAACATAAAATATTTAAGATTAGAGATTTATAATAAAACTAAACTTCCAAAATCTCTAAACCTTATAAAAGTCATACCTTTAACCTAGAACCAAAAGATCGAAATCCTGAGCCTTCTATAATGCCTAACTCCAACACAACACCAAGAGCTTCAATACTTAGAATATTTTGGCTATAAAGTGGTTTAAAAGGGCTGAGTGTCTCGACTATGTGTGGTTTATATTGACTAAAGTGGTTGAGCTAATTAAGAAAATAGAAGAAAATGAATTCCCGAGCACTATTAAGGATATAGTGGTTCGACTATTAGGTGTTTGTGGGGCAAGAAGATGAGAACTTTTGGGACTATAGGATTTCAAAAATGGAGAGGCTTGAAAGCTTTGTTGAGTGTGAAAAATGGTGATGAGAATAGCTCTATTTATAGGCTCCAACCCAAACTCCATTCCATGATTCTTTCTAACTTCATTCAACAATTTTTCAAAATTCAAAAATCATTTCTTAATCATAGTTTCGGCCAGCCCATTTTCTACCTATTCAAAGTGCTAAAATTGTTCTCAAGATGACACATAGCCTCATATGTAACAAAATGTAGTCAAAGTCCCCCAATTGTCTCCTCCTTAGTCTCCCACGCCTACACCTAAGCCATTTCAAATTCAAAACATTTCAAATGGTTTCAACTATCATCAACTTAATTACTTAGTTTCCTTTTTGCAAGCTTGGCGGGACACATAGTTCCTTTAGTTCAAAAATGAGTCAAAACCTAGCCTAGAATTGTGCCACATGCCTATGACTAGTTATGGTCTTCAATTTGACTTTTCAAAAATAACTCTTATACTTAATAAATAAATTCACAAAAATTTCACCTAATAAAATTATATGGAATTTTGGCCATACCTTATTTTTTTAAATAATTGGGACTTAATTTAATGTCACATGTAAAATCCTTAGACTACCCAAATAATGTGTGCATTAAAACTATATTCTAATTTAATTAAAAGCTTAAAACTATACAATAATTTAAATCATATGCTAAAATCTTTATAAATACTAACTAAAATAATTATAACTATCCAAATTATAATTATTTTCTAAATCATAAAATCATACCCTTAAAATAAATAATTCAAACTTAAAGCAATATTTTTAATTTCCACCACTCAACCTAAACTATAAACTATAATAACTAACATATAGTCATAATTAAGGAGAAAAATAATAATCTTGGTTATTACATATAGAGTTAGCTATGGCTTTGTTTTGGTGGGGGAGAATTGGTTCCAAGTCTAAGTTGCATTGGAAAGAATGGTCTCTTTTGTGTTGATCAAAGTCTTTTTGGTGGACTAGGTTTTAGATCTTTGGTTCATTTTAACCAAGCCATGCTGGCTAAACAAGCTTGGAACATTTTTATCAATCCTTCTTCTTTTCTTATTCAATTGCCAAAGGCTCGTTACTTTTCTGAAACATCTTTTTTGGAATCTAAGCAAGGTCATAATCCCTCTTACACTTGGAAAAGTCTTCTGTGGGGAGATGAATTACTTCAAAGGTTATTGATCTGGAAGGTTGGTAATGGTAACTCTATTAACACTCTAAAGAGTTATTGGATCCCTATTCATAGGTTTATCACTTATAAATCTGATTGTTTTCCACCTTCTGATAAAGTTTCTTTTTTCTTAAGTGCTTGGGGTGAATGAGATGTTTATAAATTATTTTAATTCAGATATTGTTCAAGTTATTTAGTCTTATACCACTTGTTAATCCTAATCGTGATGATTCCTTGGTTTGGGGACTAACTAATTCTGAGGAGTATTAAGTGAAGTCTGGTTACCATTTAGCCTTTTCTTCATTTTCTTCTCCTTCCTCTTCCAACATGTTCATATTAAAGATTGGTGGTTTTTCTTGTGGCATCTTAAATTACCTCCAAAAATTAAACATTTTATTTAGAGAGTATGCAACCACTTTTCTCAATCTATAATTGATAATCCTTTCTGTTTTTATTATTCATCCAATGTGGAAATTATCTATCATTCCTTGCTTTATTGTTCCAGAGCCAAAAGAGTTGGAAAAACTCAGATTTTAAACAATTTGTTACTTCTCATTCTCATATGGAGATTTTTAATCTTATTTTGCTTACTTGGAAAAATTTATCTATTTATGAAATGGAAACTTTTCTAACTTTATTATAGGGTTAATGGAATCATAGGAATGATCTTCTATTAAAAAATATATATATTCTACCATTTCAATATATTGCAAACTGGGTTCAAAACTATTTGTTCTCTTATGAATCTGCTTTGGAAAGTTATGACTCTAATGATTTTAACAGGGAAAGAAACTTGTTAAGGCATAATTATTGTAGATGGAATCCTCCTTATCTAGGGAAACTTAAACTCAATATCGATTGTTATATTATTTTATAATCTAATGTTTTAGATTAAATAAATGTGACAAAGAGTGTCACATATTGTAACATATTTGGTGTTACAAATTTGTAACTTCCAAATATTGCTCATTATTGTGTAGATTTGTTGTTACACAATTTTGAGTTGAATTTCTTAAAGTCATACGTGAAATGGTTGTTAGAGATATGATTTTAACCCTAATAATGTGTTTGGGGGTTACAAAATCAATTGGGAGTGATTTGGAACCATTTGGAAAAACAACACAAAATTATGTGCTGAAAATCGTCAATGGTCGCGGCTCGGGGGACAGAGATTAGTGGCAACGACCATTGATACTCCTAGCCACGGCTAGTGTGGCTGACAACCAAAATTGTTTTTCAGTTTTTTCCAATTTGAACGGTTCTAACCTTCTAAGTAACTCCCAAATCTTCCTTTTAATTCCATAAACATCCAATTAAACATTGGTAACAGCCATGGGGGTTGGTGGAATTTGAAATTCAAAGGGTGTCTCTAAACTCTATAAATAGGAGCATATTGCTCACTTATAAGATACAAATTTTTCTATTCATTACAGCACTTGACTAGAAAACACCTAGAGGCTTGATAATTCCAGAAAGCTATTTCCAAAATTGTGAGAGTTCCCTTAGTGCTTAAGTTAGGGGAAAATAAGTTTTTTGACAAAGGTTTCAAACCTTTTTCAAGTTGGTAATCCCCAACACTCTTCAGTTTGGTTGTGTGAGTGAGAGTTTCTTGTTGTTTGTTCTTATTCTTATCTTTTCTACTATTTCTTTTCTTCTTATTCTTATTTTCTTATTTACTTGTATTTCTTGTTTAAGAGTTGTAATCTTCTATTTCTTTTATTTCAAGCACTATTACTTTACTTGTATCTTTTATTTAGAGTTGTAATTTTCTATTCTCTTCTTCTAATTATTCTCTTATTTATTTGTAATTTTCAATCATAGAGTTGTAACATTATTTAATCAATCTTGATTTATTTGTATCATTTTGTTTAAAATTTGTAATTGTTTTTACCATTTTCATTGAGGCAATCTATTTTTTCCTAACATTCAAAAGCTTACCTCTTGTTTGTGTTCAATGGAAGGTGAGACTATCAAAATCATGAACCAAGACCTAGTGAGGTTGGATAGGTTTGATGGATCCAATTTCACTAGATGACAAGACAAGGTGAGGTTTCTCTTGACCACTCTCAAGATCGCCTACATCTTAGAGTCCACCCTTAAACCTCTCCCAATGCCATCCGACAAGGACACTCCCGGGGTGGTGGAGAAAAGAAGGAAGAGGGAGGAGGACAATCTCCTTTGTAAGGGTCATATCCTCAACGCCCTTTCCGATAGGCTCTATGACCTCTACATTGAGTCCAAGTCGGCAAATGAGATATGGGATGCACTTGAGACAAAATTTAAGGCGGAAGAGGAAGGTACCAAAAAGTTTTTGATTTCTCAATATATTGATTTCAAGTTTTTTGGTGATAAACCTATTCTTCCTCAAATACATGAGCTGCAAATAATTGTTAACAAATTGAAAGTTTTGAAGATTGAGCTTTCCGAGGCCTTTCAAGTTGGTGCTATAGTGGAAAAATTACCACCAACTTGGAGGAGTTATAAGAAAAGAATCATTCATAAAAATGAGGATTATTCTTTGTAGGAATCCAAAAGCATATTCGAATTCGAGGAGGAATCGATATGTAGAGATAAGTTTTTGGAGGGGTCTAACGGAGAGACTTCCAAAGCAAATGCGGTGTCACAACCAAAACATCCCAAAAACAAAGGGAAATGCAAGAAGGGTAATGGGACATCCTTGGGTCCAAAAACCAACCCAAACAAGTTTAAGGGTGAGAAAGGTCCTTGCTTTATGTGTGGGAAAAATTATCACTATGCTAGAGAGTGTAGGCATAGAAAAGACCAACAAGGACCTAAGGTAAATGTAACTCAAGAGGAGAATATAGTTGCTACCCTTAGTGAGGTGAATGCGATCCAAGTCAAGGTGAAGGGATGGTGGTATAACACATGTGCCACCGTCCATGTCACCTATGAAAAATAATTGTTCAAGACCTTTGAAGAGTCAAAGGGCAACCATGAGATTCAAATGGGAAATGAGGACAAATCAGAGGTACTTGGCAAAGGTACCATTGTAGAATTTTTCACCTCCGACAAGAAAGTAACATTAGTGAATGTGTTTTATGTTCCTGAAATGAGTAGAAACTTTGTAAGTGGTGATTTGCTTGGCAAGCCTGGCATTAAAGCCGTTTTTGAGTTCGGTAAACTTATTCTTACCAAATCCAATGTATCTTTGGGAAAGGGGTACTCTTGTGAGGGTATGGTTAAGTTGTGCAACAGTGATGTAACTTTCAATGTTATCAATAAAAATGTAATTCCACCTATATTATTGAGTATGATTCTTTATTTTTTGGGCATCTTAGACTATCTCATATAGGTTTTTCAACCACGAAAAGAGTAGTAAAATGTGGTATGATTGCATGCAATATTAAAAACTATGGTAAATGTGAAACATGTGTTAAACCAAAAATGATTAAAAAATCATTTCCTAGAGTAGAAAGATCATCCAATTTACCATATTTAATCCATAGTAATCTTTGTGAATTAAATGGTGTTTTAACTAGAGGTGGTAAAATGTGTTTTCTTACTTTTATAGATTATTTTAGTAGATATACCTATGTGTTTCTTTTAAACCATAAAGATGAGACTTTTGATGCTTTTAAGTATATAAATTAGAAGTTGAAAATCAACTCAATAAAAATATTAAGGTGCTAAGAAGTGATAGAGGAGGAGAGTAGTTCTCTAATGAATTTAATACATTTTGTGAAGAAAATGGTATAATTCATGAATGCACCGAACCTTATACACCACAACACAATGGTGTTGCCGAAAGGAAAAATATGACTTATCTAGAGATGATAAATTCTATGTTGGTGTTTTCAAAGTTGAACTTCAACTTATGGGGTGAAGCGTTGTTAACCGCTTGTCACATTCTTAATCGAATACCAATGAAGAAAATGAGATATCTCCATATGAGTTATGGAAAGGAAGAAAACCCAACATAAGGTAATTCAAAGTGTGAGGGTGTCTTGCATATTACAAGAAAAACGAACCTAATAGAACAAAGTTAGGTTCAAGAGCCATAAAGTGTGCTTTTGTTGGTTATGCCAACAATAGTAAAGCTTATAGGCTATTAGACTTAGAGTCTAATGTTGTGATTGAATCTAGAGAAGTTGAATTCATTGAGAACATGTTATGTGACAACGATTCTCAAGCTTCAACATCTCTAAAGGAGAACTTGTTATATGAGAACAACTCTCAAGCATCTACATCCAAAAATGATTCTCAAGAAGAGAATTCTCAAAGGAATGTAGAGCAATCCATTGAACTTAGAAGAAGTCAAAGGGTTAGAAAGGAGAAAATCCTAGGATTGGATGAGATACATTCTCAGTGAAATTCTTTCTACATGGTAGAAGGAAATAGAGAGGAAGTCATTAGGAAAATTCCTATTGTACTTCTCGTTGAGGATGATCCTAATACATATAGAGAAGTCATGCAATCAAGAGATAGTGCATTTTGGAAAGAATCCATCAATGATGAGATGGATTCCATTCTTTCCAACAACACTTAGGAATTGGTAGACCTCCCACCGGGGTCTAAGCTAATTTGGTGTAAGTGGGTATTTAGGATAAAATACCACACTGATGGCAATATCCAAATATTTAAAGCTAGATTAGTAGCTAAAGGGTTTAGGAAAAAAGAGGGTGTCGTTTATTTCAATACCTATGCGCCTATTGCAAGAACAACTACTATAAGAATTTGTTCGTTTTGGCTTCTAAACACAACTTGTATGTTCATCAAATGGATGTCAATACAACATTCATTAATGGTAACCTCAATGAGGAGGTGTATATGGAATAACCCGAAGGGTTTTTCCTACAAAGATATGAACATAAAGTATGTAGACTTGTAAAATCCTTATATGGATTGAAACAAGCTCCTAAGCAATGGCATGAGAAATTTGATCAAGCCATCATGTCTAATGGGTTTAGGCATAACAATGGAGACAAGTGTTTGTATTCCAAAACTTGTAAGGGATATGTAATCATTGTTTTCTTATATGTGGATGGCATGCTTATTCTAAGAGATAGCATAAAAGGGATAGAAGAAACGAAGAGGTTTCTATCATCAACCTTCAAGATGAAAGAACTTGGAGAAGTTGACACCATACTTGGTATCAAAGTGAAGAAACATAGTGGGGGTTTTGCGTTGGGGCAAGCCCACTACATTGAGAAAGTATTGAACAAATTTAACCATCTCAAGGTTAAAGATGACAATACGTCATTCGATCATAGTGTAAAACTAGAGAAGAATGAAGGAAGAGCGGTGACTCAATTGGAGTACGCAAGTGCTATAGGGAGTCTTATGTATATTGCCCAATGTACTATACCTGATATAACATTTGCGGTAAGTAAACTTAGTAGGTTTACAAGTAATCAAAATGTGGATCACTGGAAGGCTATTGGGAGAGTCCTAGGTTATCTCACGAAAACCAAATGACTAAGCCTTCATTACTCCAAATTTCCTTTAATCTTAGAAGGATATACAGATGCAAGCTGTATATCCAATGTTGGGGACAACTTGTCCACCACTACTTGGGTATTTACACTTGGTAGGGGTGCAATTTCTTGGGGTTCCAAGAAACAAACCTGTATATCTCATTCCACTATGGAAGCAGAGTTCATAGCTCTTGCTGCTACCGATAAAGAGGCCGAATGGTTAAGGGATCTTTTGATGGAGATACCCCTAATCAAGGAGAATGTATCCACTATATCGATACATTGTGATAGCCAAGCAACATTGGCTAGAACATACAACGGAGTGTATAATGGGAAGTCTAGACACATTAGTCTAAGACATAGATATGTAAGAGAATTGATTCAAAGAGGAGTCATCTCAATATCCTATGTGAGAACATGTGAAAACTTGGCGGATCCTTTCACTAAGCCACTAACGAGAGATTTAATGGCTACATCATCTCGAGGGATGGGACTTAAACTCCCTAAAGAGGTTCACGATTGATGGTAACCTATCTTAACACTAGTCATTTAACTAGTGTTAGGTTCAATAGGTAATAACAAGTCAATCAAGTGAATATTAGTTGCACTCAAAACAGTCCTGTCAGAGATGTTGAGTACTTGTGAGGTACCAAATTAAGGGTTAAAACCAAGAGGTTTTTTAATAGAATTCAATCTTATGAAGACAAGTATTTTTGGTTACAAAATAATGTAAGAGTTCTACCTATATGGACCTAGGGGTCGTGCCACCTCTCATGAGAATTTGGAGTATTCTCAAGAACGTCCATGAATGGAAAGTGCACATGGGCATTAACAGTGCAAAGCGAGACATAGAAGTCTCAAGTGAACATGGCAAATGCGTGTGTGTTATCACCGATTTGTTATCATGAATAGATGGTTCAATGCCTAGTGCAACCAAATTTTCAACAAATTTTGTGATAATTACACTATAGTAAATTTCAAGTTGAAAAACACTTTACTTTATGCATCAATGCTATGGCTTCTATAAGAGAGAGTTATTATTTAATTAAGTGGGGGATATGTTATATTTTAAAATATAATGTTGATTGATTAAATAAGTGTTACAATAGATAACTATTTAATCTAGTGGGGGAATGTTATATTATTTTATAATATAATGTTTTAGATTAATTAAATGGGACAAACATTGTCACATATTGTAACATATAAAAGAGAGTTACAATATGTGAATATTCAAATATGTAACATATTTAGTGTTACAAATTCAGTTACAAATTTGTAACTTCCAAATATTGCCCATTATTGTGTAGATTTGTTGTTACACAATTTTGAGTTGATTTTCTTAAAGCCATAAGTAAAATGGCTATTAGAGATATGATTTTAACCACAATAATGTGTTTTGGGGTTACAAAATCAATTGGGAGTGATTTGGAACCGTTTGGAAAAACAGAAAAAAATTATGTACTGAAAATGGCCAGTGGCCGTGGCCAGAGGTCTTGGTGACCGTGGCTTGGGGGATAGAGACTAGTGGCCACGACCACTAATACTCCTGGCTACGGCCAGTGTGGCTGACAACCAAAATAGTTTTTCAGTTTTTTCCAATTTAAACGGTTCTAACCTTCTAAGTAACTCTTAATCTCTATTTTAATTCCATAAACATCCAATTAAACATTGGTAACAACCATGGGGGTGTTATATAAAATTTTGGTGTAAGAGCGTGGTTCTCAGGTTCCCCTCTTCCATGGCGCTGAGAAGAAAACCTGGGCCGAAGCTTGTGAAATCTGCAACAGCTACGGAGCTTCCTTCATCCAATAGTGAGGAACCAGTTATTCACCAGCCTGTAACATCTACGAATGATGATCTAGACGCTACAGATGAGTACGAGTGTGAGACCAAGAGTCTGGGTAATGGATCACAAAGGGATTTCGAATTTGCTACAACACCTACGAAATCGAATTGGGCGGCTGAGGTTGAGGATCAACCTTTCCTGGACTCAGCTAAGGAAGCTTGGGCAAAATTCCGAGAATCTCTTCCATCTCACGGATGCACAAAACTTCACTACTCGGAACCATATCAGAAGGATGGCCAGGTCATTGCGAAATTGGACATGGAAGAAATTGAAGTAGAGGCGTCATTCTGGAACTCGGCTGTGATTTGTGTAGTGATAGGGGCGAACCCACCTCTACCAGTGTTTGAAGGATTTATAAAGCGGATATGGGGAAAGCTTGGAATTGTGAGTATTGCCCGAATGAATGCTGGGGTTACTATGGTTAAATTCAGAGACGAAGCAACGAGGGATTTAGTCTTAGAATCAGGAGTGGTGCATTTTGACAAGAAACCAGTAGTACTTCGCCCATGGACTACTGATATCGAATCACTGAAATCCATCAAATCTGTTCCTGTTTGGATTCGGCTAGCAGATCTTGGATTACAGTACTGGGGAGTGAATTGCTTAAGTGCTCTAGTTAGCACAATAGGTAAGCCTATCATGATTGACAAAATAACTCTGAATCGTTCAATGATTAAATTTGCTCGCATTCTAGTTGAGATGGAGATTTCTGATTCTCTCCCAAAGTTTATCAACTATTTCAATGAGAAGGGTCAAATTGTAGAGCAGGTCATAGACTATGAATGGCTTCCAACGAAATGTTCCAACTGCAAGAAAGTGGGACACTCTGTCTCCTCTTGTAAATTTGTCACTGAGTCTGTTTGGAAGCAGAAGGATCTGAACCAAAAGGAAAAGATGGATGGGACTGATAATACAGATCATCCTGAGGTGCAGACAACATCTCCACCAAGTGGAAAAAATCCTGAGATGAAGTCCACAGCTCTGCCCAGTGGAAAAATTCCTGAGTCTTCTATAAATACCAGCCTGGTTTCTAATACTGTCATTACTCATGAGCATCACTCAGATACCATTCAGCCTTCTCCCGCTCAAGATGAGGCTCTATGGATTTCTCCAAAAATAGCTAGAGTCAAAAAGCAAGGAGCCCAGATTTCGGTTAAACAGAACTTAAATCAGTTTACTGTCTTGCAGGATTGTCAAAAACCAGCAAATGCAAGGCCTTCTTCATCCAAAAATTATGGATAGCAACATAATGAGTTGGAACGTTAGGGGTCTGAATAAATTGAATAAACAGAAGTTGGTTATGGAAGTTTGTCAGTTGAATAAAGTTGGAATTGTGGCTCTCCTTGAAACAAAAATCAAGGGAGCTAAAATTTAAAGAAGCTATAAGTACTACTTTTTCTGGTTGGGACTTTTACAGTAGTGAGGCTGTGGAAGGTCATATTCTTGTGATTTGGAGATCTAATTTGGTGCAGCTTGCAGTGTTACAAGAGAGTGATCAGTTCTTACACTGTCAAGTGAGACTTTCTAATAAGACAGATTTGTGTCTTACTTTTGTTTATGGATCTAATAACTTGAAGACTAGGAAAATTTTGTGGAATGATTTATCCCATCTGATTTGTCCTAGCAAAGCATGGATGATTCTTGGAGATTTTAATGCTGTTTTGACTCCGCAAGACAGATTGGGGGGCAGGCCAATCACTGTGAAAGAAATGGTAGATGCTCGGCAATGGTACGATCTTGGTCTGGTTGAAGAAATGAAGATTTTGGGTCCTTTCTATACCTGGTCTAATAATCAAGAAGGAGATTCTCACATATTCTCCAAGTTGGACAGAGTTTTTATTAACGATTCTTGGCTGGAGAAATTCCCATCAGTCACGGCTTATTCTCAATGGGAGATTGGTTCTGACCATACTCTAATCCTGATAAAGAATATGCCTGCTTTAAGAGTTGGGGTTCAACCTTTCCGATTTTACAATATGTGGATCACTCACCCTCAGTTTAGAATTCAAGTTCTTTCTAGCTGGATGCAATCTTTAAGATTCAAGGGCAGAAAACTTGATCAAATCTGCTGGAAACTCACAAGGCTGAAGCATATATTGAAAAAATTTAATTGGAAAGTAGTGGGGGATGTAGCTTGTAATTATGAGAGGAGTAAACAGTTATATCAGCAAGCTCATGCTAAGTGTTTTGCTGACCCTTCCAATCTGGGGCTTTGTCAAGAGGATTATGAAGCTTTTACTGAGTTTAAAAGACAAGAGAAAGTATATGCTAGCTTTCTTTACCAAAAAAGTAAAATTGATTGGCTGAGGTTTGGGGATGACAATTCTTCCTTTTTTCATGCTAGTCTAAGGAAAAGGAAGTTAGCCAACCGAATAGTCTCTTTTGTTACTACTGAGGTACAGATTGAAGATGACTATGATAAAGTTACAGCTCACTTTCTGCAGCACTTTAAAAAGATTTTGGGCTCTCCCAGTCATGCTACAGGGATGATTGACCTTCAAGCTATTCAGTTTGGTTCAGTTTTGAACAGTGATGCCCAGCTGAATTTGATAAAGCCTTTCACTGTTAAAGAGGTTAAAGTTGTGATGTTTAGTATCCATTCTCTTAAAAGCCCGAGTCCGGATGGTTATGGGGCAGGTTTTTTTAAAGCGTTATGGAAAGATATTGGTAAGGAAATTGCTATGGCTGTTCTGGAATTCTTTGAGACATCTAGTATACCTCAGCCTTTAAATAATACTCTTTTATCTTTAATCCTGAAAGTGACCCAACCAATGGTTGCTTCAGATTTTAGGCCTATTGCTTGCTGCAACACTATATATAAATGTATATCTAAAATGTTGTGCAATAGGCTCAACTTTGTTCTGCCTTAGGTGATAAACCAGAATCAGGGGGCCTTTGTCAAAAACCGTTTTCTTGCCCATAATGTGCTTATCCTCCAAGACTTGCTCAAAGATTATAACAGGAAGAATTGTTCCTCAAGATGTCTTATGAAGATAGATATAAGCAAGGCTTATGACTCAATTGACTGGGATTTTTTGGAGAATCTTCTCAATGCTTTTTTCTTTCCGAAGAGGTTTATTAGATGGGTCATGGTTTGCCTAAGGGGTACTTCCTATTCCTTGGTGATGAATGGAAGTATTCAAGGCCATTTTCAAGGAGCTAGAGGTCTTAGACAGGGAGACCCAATATCGCCCTTACTGTTTGTCATAGTAATGGACTATCTAACTCGCTTGTTGTTAAAGGCTTCTAAGGAAAAAGACTTCAAATTTCACCCCTTATGTAAATCCTTAAATCTGGTCAGCCTCTGCTTTGTCGATGACCTCCTTCTCTTTTCCAAGGCTAACCCAAGTTCAATCAATATATTACAGCAAGTTTTCACAGATTTTACTAAAGCTTCGAGTTTGTCTATTAATCATAGCAAGTCTAAAATTTTTGTTGGTGGTATTTCTGATGGGGACAAACATTCCTTGTTGCAGATCTCACACCTGTCTGAAGGGCAGTTCCCTCTGAACTACTTAGGGGTTCCTTTGAGACCTACAAAATGGAGAGCCATTGATTGTGAAATTATACTTGATAGAATGAGAACTCGGCTATCTAGTTGGGCTAATCGTCACCTATCCTATGCAGGTCGGGTTCAACTTATTAACTCAGTTTTGATGGGGATTCGAGCCTATTGGATGCATATTTTCCTGTTACCTCAGAAAGTAGTCAAAGCAATAGACAGTCTGTGTAGAAAATTTCTTTGGGGTGAGAAAAATAATAGAAGTAAATTTCATAGGGTCTCTTGGGATCAAGTTTGTAAACCGAAATGCTGTGGTGGTTTGGGTTTCAAAGATAGTGCTTCTTGGAACAAGATTTTGTTGGCTAAGTTCATTTGGGTTGTCTCTTCCAAGCAGGATATGCTTTGGGTTAAATGGGTTAACTGCATTTATCTCAAAGGATCTTCAATTTGGGACTATCTTTTGAAGCATGATGCCAGTTGGTATTGGAGGAAAATAATTAATTTCTGTCAAGTTCTGTCTAAACCTGTTTTGGAGGCTGCTGTGAGGAATGGCAAGCTTCAGCTGGGCAGACTGTACTCAATGGTCTTTCCTAGCTCCCTGGTGCACTATGACAAGGCTGTTTGGTGTAGGCTCTCGACTCCTAAACATCAATTTATCCTCTGGCTTGCAGTAAACCAGAAACTGCCTACTAGAGATTGGCTTAATTACTGTCATATTCCTCTAAATTCTTTAATCTGTCCAGTTTGCTTACAAGCAGAGGAAAGCCATTCCCATCTGTTTTTTGATTGTATATTCTCCAGGAAAGTGATTCAATCAGCCCAAGAATGGCTGAGAGGGTTTGCTTGGCCAGTTCAGTTCCAGAGCTGGATTTCTTGGCTGTCCTTGCCTCAGCCCAGTTGGTTGTCTAAGGTGATTATTGCAGCTTGTGCTGCTTCGGTCTACTTCATTTGGCTGAATAGAAATAAGTGTTGGCTTGAGAATTGCTGTATACCGGTGCATAGGATTGACCAGCTAACTCGATTCACTATTAAAGCAAGAATATTGAATTTAGTTGGTTGTAGTTGTTCTTCCAGAGAAAAACAAATGTTGCATTTTGTTAGTTTACTGTAATTTGTGGCTTTGGTGTGGTTTTATGTCCAGCCACTGGTTTTTGATTGTTTCTGCTGTATTCTGTGATGCTTGCTGAGGTGGTGTTATTTTTCATCCCTTGGCTTTGCATTTGCTTGTTGATCAATAAATATTTTCTTTTGATAAAAAAAAAAACACAACCATGGGGGTTGGTGGAATTTGAAATTCAAAGGGTGTCTCTAAACTCTATAAATAGGAGCATATTGCTCACTTGTAAGATACAAAATTTTCTATCAATTAGAGCACTTGGCTAGAAAACACCTAGAGGCTTGATAATTCCATAAAGCTATTTCCAAAATTATGAGAGTTCCCTTAGTACTTGAATTAGGGAGAAATAAGCTTTTGGACAAAGATTTCAAACCTTGTTCAAGTTGGTGATCCCCAACACTCTTCACTTTGGTTGTGTGAGTGCGAGTTTCTTGTTGTTTGTTCTTATTCTTATCTTTTCTACTATTTATTTTCTTCTTTTCTTATTTACTTGTTTTTCTTGTTTAAGAGTTGTAATCTTCTATTTCTTTTATTTCAAACACTATTACTTTACTTGTATCTTTTATTTAGAGTTGTATTTTTCTATTCTCTTCTTCTAACTCTTCTCTTATTTATTTGTAATTTCCAGTCATAGAGTTGTAACATTATTTAATCAATCTTGATTTATTTGTATTATTTTGTCTAAAAGTTGTAATAGTTTTCACCATTTTCATTGAGGCAATCTATTTTTTCCTAACATTGATGTTACAGGTTCTTCAATGAAAAAAAAAATGAGTTTTGGTGCAGTCGTTTGTAATCGTGAGAGGGATGTGGCTGCTGGCCTTGTTGCTCCAATTCAGAATTGTTGTTCACCTATTTTAATGGAGCTTAGAGCTTTGTTATTAGCTCTTCAATGTTGTCATGTAGTGTTCTTGCCTATTTCTATCATTGAATTGGATTGTAAAATTATAATTGATAGACTTAGGAAGGCTAACACTACTGATTATTCTTAATTAAGTGATTTAATTTTTGATATCTCTATTTCACTTTCTTTCTTCCCTAGACCTATTGTTTGTCATATTGTTAGGGACGTTAATAAGGCTATTGTTTGTCATAGGGAAATTTTACACTATATGCATCATAACATATTTAAAATTTTTAACATGCCATCATAAAAATTCTCCCCATAATGTGCCCCCTCCCCTATTTTGGACAAAAATACCCTCCTCACTCAAATTTAACACTTCACACATTTTTCTCTCTATCTCTTTCTCTCATCCATCATTTACAGCCATTTTCTCACAGCTGCTCGGATCTGGAATGGAATGGAAGTTTCTTGGTGTTTTTTAAGAGAAAAAATAATTGGTAAGTATCATTTCATTAATCTACTTGTGAATATGAAATGCCATGGTTAGATATTAGCTTCGAACTATTCCATAGTTGAGTTTGGATTTTTTTCTGCAATTTTTGAATTGTTCTTTGGATCTGCGATTATGTGGGAGCCATTTCAAAATCGATGGTACATCGATGGCATTTCAATGGTACATCGATGGAATGTCGATTCTGAGGCGAACATCTAATTTAGATGTTATTTTCGATGTAATATCGATGGTATATCGATGTTGAATCGATGCCATATATGTTGATTTGGTTCTGCATCGATATGGCATCGATATACCATCGAAATGGAATCGTGTACAGATGAAAACCATCAGCATCGATGATACATCGATGGCATTTCGATGGTACATCGATGCCATTTTGATAGTACATCGATGGAATGCCGATGCTGAGGCGAACATCTAATTTAGATGTTATTTTTGATGTAATATCGATGGTGTATCGATGTTGACTCGATGCCATATATGTTGATTTGGTTCAACATCGATATGGCATCGATATACCATCGAAATGAAATCATGTACAGATGGCAACCATCAGCATCGATTATGCATCGAAATGTCATCGATGTGGCATCGATGTTGAACTGCAATACAGATTTTCATAGGCATCGATTCTTCATCGATTACACTTTATTTTTATAATTTTCTTATGTTTTTTTTTTTTTGTAAATTTGCAGGTTCCAGAGTTAATATAATTGTTTCTTACAATGGTGTTTGGGAACAGAAAAATGGAATTTCAAAGCTGGTTTGAACACTATAATACATGTACCAATTGATGTTGGTTACATAGAATTATTGGAGAAGTTGTATTCAAAGTTGAAAGTGGATAGGTCATTGTTTGACTTAAAGTTGGAAGTGTCGTTTACAAGCAATGATTTTAGCGTAGATACCATTGAAATCACAAATGATGAAGGAGTTAGTGCTCTTATTCTTGAAAATTCGAAGTCCTTAAAACATCGGGTTCCTTTATGCGTTAGTTTGATTGCAAAGAACATTGCTCTTATTGATCCATCTCCTATAACGAGTGTTAATATGGAAAATCATAATCAATCCTGCACGGCTGTTCCACAAACAGCTCCTGGGCCAAGTGTATGCATGGGAGGTCCTAGTCGTAATGAAACTTTTTTCCCCCAACAAATCTCCTGCATGATGATTGGTATGAGTATGAGCCTTATGTCAATGACGATCCAGTTGCCCATTTTGGTGATGATGATGAAAGAGTTGAGGGGTGCAGTAGTTCTGATGATAACTCAGAGGATCGGTTGTCGATGCTACATGTGGTTCAAGTAGATAATTTAAATGTACGACCATTGCCAAGACGTCAAGAAAGCCAAGGACGGAGGACTACTGGCTCAAAGAGCAGTCGTCCAACTACACAAGATGATAGAAATAGATGGAGTTCTCCAGTGTATACTGCTAAAGATATCCCATGCCCCTCTTATGTTATCCCCACATTATCTGGGGTGAGTTGTGGAGTAATAGAAGTTGGGAAGGTTTTTGAGAACAAGTTAGAGTTGAAGACGAAGGCACACTTGCATGCAATGAAGCAGAACTTCGAGTTTGTGGTGAAGAAGTCAGGTTCTGAAGTTTGGTATATCACTTGCAAGGATCCTGATTGTGGGTGGAGATTGAGGGGGAAGAGAATTCCTAAATCTGATATGTTCGAGATAACTCGTTTCACCAACAAACACACTTGCTCACTTGACCTCCGACATAAAGGCCATCGCCAAGCTGCACCTTGGGTTATTGGTCATTGCATAAAGAAAAAATATCAGACTGGATCGAATGCGTACATGGCAAACAACATAAGAGAGGACATTAAGAATGATTATGGCATTGAGTTGTCATATGGAAAAGATTGGAGATGCCGAGAGAAGGCTCTTTCTTATGTCAGAGGGACACTGGAAGCATCCTACCAAAAGTTACCATCGTACCTGTTCATGCTTCAATAGAAAAATCCTGGGACGTTGACAGATTTTGTCACTGAGGAAGATCGATTCAAATATTGCTTTTTCTCACTCGGAGTTAGTAGAAGAAGGTTTCGTACATTTCGTCCTGTGTTATGTGTGGACGACACTTTTTTAAAGGCAAAATACGGTGGGTAGATGTTATGTGCAGTCACGCTGGATGCAAATAACCATCTATATCCAGTTGCATCTGGTATTGTGGATAGTGAGAATCATGATTCTTGGAAGTATTTCATGTCAAAGCTAAAGGAAGCGATTGGGGAAGTCGAGGACCTGGCGTTTGTATCTGACAGGCATGCAAGTATTACACATGCCTTGGAAACTATTTTCCCCGATGCCTATCACGGTGCTTGCTACCACCACATTAGTATGAATGTGGTTGCTAAATTCAAGACTGATCATTGTCATGTGTTGATGTATAATGCGGCATATGCTTTTAGGAAATCTGAGCTCCATGCTAACTTTGAAAAAATCAAATCAAAAGACCCAGCCATTGCTCAATACCTAGAAGGCATGGGTTTTGATAAGTGGTCCCGTGCTTACTTTCCTGGAAATAGGTATGTCATTGTGAATTGTATTTTAATTTATGAAATGTTCTAAATGTATGTTACTATTAAATGTTAGTTTTCCTGGATACTAGGTATAATATAATGACAAGTAATTACGCTGAAAGTTTCAACAATAAGATCCGGGATGCTAGGAGCTTTCCGATAACTACATTTGTTGAATTTATTCACTTCACACTACAGTCCTGGTTCTGTGATAGGAGAGAAACTAGCGATAAGACAACTACAACTCTTGCACCGACCTATGAGAAAAATTTGGTGGATATGGTTGAGAAAGCCCGATTCTTGATTCCTTATGCAATAGGGAGGCATGAGTTCCATGTGTTAGATGGTGAGCTGAATGGTGAAGTCGACCTCCTGAATAAGACATGCACATGTGGCGTGTTTCAGATTATTGGTATCCCATGTGCTCATGCACTATCTGGATCCCTTAAGCGAGGGGTGAACTTTTATTCATTGTGTTCAGAGTACTATAAAATTGAGACATGGAGGTCCTCTTACACAGAATCTATATATCCTACTGGTAATGAGGAAGAATGGATTGTTCCACATGACATTATGACAATAAAAGTGAGAACACCTGCGCAGAAAAACTCGGTTGGTCGTCCAAAGAAGAAACAAGGTAGGCCTAAGATGAAATGCCATCCTTCCAGTGGAGATAAATTGGTTGTACAACGCAAGTGCAGCACTTGTGGAGGTCTAGGCCATAATAAGGCAACTTGTAAAGTTCGTGTTTGAAATTTATGGCATCAATGTTAAACTTTTTATTTGGGTACTAATGGTCTTTGTTAATCTTTTTATTTGTGTATTAATGGACTTTGTTACTCTTTTTATTTGTGTATTAATGGACTTTGTTACTCAAAATGACATTTTTTATATACAAAACTGAGGAGAAATATACTATTGTGTGTCATCGAAATCAAAATAAATGTTCTAACATCAAGGGTACACATTCTCATAAAAAATGTCGATGCATAATTTATCCCTGAAGTACTGAATGTTGTCCTCGATGGCATACGATAAGGGAATGTCTCCAAGAATAAACTCCAAGTGTTTGATGGCGAATACGCCGCAATCTCCTCTGAAACCAAGAAATCTTGATTGTGAGTGTATTGAAAATTAAAGGAGAACAGTGTTATGAAAATCTGAATTTAGTATGTCTACCTGGTTCTAGACTGTGGGACAATATCAGTGGACATGCGCCGCCAATCAAAGTTTGGAACGGTGATCTTCGGTCTAGCTATTTTCAACTTGGGGTGTCCTTTAAACATACCAGAAGCGTTGAGTAAAGATGGAAGCATCCTAGGCCAAGGCTCGATTAACTCAAACAACTTATTATGGCTAAAGTTGGAATGATCTGAGTCAAATACAGTGATCATCCAATCAGCAAAATTTACTTCGCAAAGGACCCAATGCCAATTTTCCAAGCACCAGTGGAAGTAGACCTCGTTGCAATCACCCCAAGGCTTCTTGTATTTTTTGGCATCTCCTTTCAAGAAATTAAGAATGTCCGAGTCCCATTGGTAAGTCCTGCCATTTTTCTTGAATTCCTCATATCTAGCAGAAATATATTGTGCAAATGATGAATCAAGTACGGTGGCTTTCACAGGGTACGTCTTCGGCAACTCAAAAAGACATCTCCGTATAAGATAATTTGCAGCGTCGAGATGCTGCAAATAAATAGAGTAACGTTAAGGATGAGTGGGTTGTTAAAATGAGATAAATGTTCTAACAAACATAAGAGACTTACAGTTTCTGCCAACCATTCTTTTGCCACCTTCAACTTCAAGAACCAAACAGGGGTCCCATCACAGCATTCCAACTTCCTCGGTCCGCAGTTGTCAATCTCATCGAGTACCCATCGGTTAAAAGTTGTCAACATATCTTGATCCAACACCTTTAAAGGAAGGATCGTAACTGGGTCCTTGAACTTTGGTTTCTTGGCTGCTAGAGTATAGTCCTCGTATCTTACTGGTCTCTGTCTAGTGCGCTTACCTGTAAAGGAGCAATTAGTATCTAATCTCTTTAAAACATGTAAAAACTCATGGATTAGTTGTACCTAAGACCGTCTGCACTGGCTAAGAAGGTGTGGCTTCTCCAACAGAAGGCTCGTAACATGTGGGGAGAATGTCGTACTCTACATCCTCTGTTGGAGTAGGTGCAGGAGTAGGTATACCACCTAGTGTTGCCAACTTCTCTAATATGACTTCTTGATTTTTAAGGACGATACCTAGAGTGGCCTTAACCTCGTCCACTGCACCTAATAGTCTGACCATCTCACCCAACACCTCCTCATAAGCCCTAGGAGCAGGTGCAGAAGTAGGTTCTGTACTAGTATCTGGACCAGTCTCTGTCGGGGCATCCTCCACAAATATGCCAGCCTCCACGGCTATCTCATCCACCGAAGCAGCCTCTGTCTCAGGATTGCAAGGTCTTCCATCCTCTAGTGCAGGCTGGATCATATTCTGTAGCATCGCATACCTAGGAGCATCCCCCTCTGTCCTCTGATATATGGCATCGAAGAAGTCTCACTCATTTGGTCGAGGCCTTAGGATAGAAATGCATGACAACTGTAATGGAAATAAAACAATTAAATTAGAAATGACATAAGTTGATTAGTATAATTCAAAAGTTCTTGAATTATTTAAATTTAATATAACTTACATGTCTCCTCGCAAGTACATCCTTCAAATGCAAATGCTTCGGCTGGCCTATGCTCTCCCACTGTAGCATCCTAGGGAACTTGAATCCACATGGCTTGGCGTGTTCCTTCTGTAAATCAAGAATCGTCTCGTATGCCCAATATTGCAAGGCTGGTGGATACCCCTTGCAAGTGTACTTTGCCTCCACCTTAACACCCTTAGAAGACTCCACCTAAGTGATCTTCTTCGCCTTCTTACATGGTATTGTAGCACCAATTGCTTTTATATCTCTATTGAATTGTTTCACAGTTGTATCAAATGAAAGGGATCCCCACGGATACTTCTCAAAATAATCTAAATCCTTGACCATCGACAATGAATCTCGCCAAATAACATTGTCGTTCTCAGCGCCCAATAGTATCCCCTCCACAAAGTAAACCAAATCGAGCTTGTACAAATCATCAAGTACATCGCACATACTAAAAGCTCATTCCAACATACTGAACCGAATGTCTTTCTCGGGTTCCACACTGAAATATGTATCAACTAGGCGAGAGGAAGTAATGTGAGGTTGAATGTCAATGGCAAGTGGTGGACAGGAGCAGCCCAGGCCGGTGATAATGGCAAACTCGTGCACCCCAAACTTACATAAGTTTGGGCCCATCAAGAAGTGCACCTCATTGCCACGCGGAGACTTGACCTTCCGCAAAAGCAGTGTGTGCACCATTGCCCCAGAGAACGAAAAGGGAGGGGCTATGAAGAATGGTCCAAACACAGACTCATTCACCCTCCCCAACAATCCATGCTCCTCAAATCTTTTCTTCAATTTTGTTAACCTCCCAGAACCCCTATAGGTCATACAACCGACATAACGATCCTCTATAGGGATCTCAAGCGGTGGGATACATTTGAGTGGCATCTGCAAAATATCCAAAAAAAAAAGAGAATTAGTTGAATTTACAAAAAATACTCAATCTGTTGTTGTCATCGAAATACTATCGATATACCATCGAAATAACATCAATGGAGCATGGAATAAACATATAAAGTTATCGACGTCGCATCGACATAGCATCGAATAACCATCGATGCATCACCATAAAATTAATGTTGATATACTATCAAAATAGCATCGATGGAGCATCGAATAAACTTATTAAGCCATCGACATCGCATCGACATAGCATCGAATAACCATCGATGCATCACCATCAAATTAATGTGCTCAAACAACCATCAATATACCATCGAAATAGCATTGATGGAGCATCGAATAAACATATAAAGCCATCGACATCGTATCGACGTAGCATCGACATAGCATCGAATAACCATCGATGCATCACTATCAAATGAATGTGCTCGAACAACCATCGATATACCATCGAAATAGCATCGATGGAGCATCGAATAAATATATAAAGCCATCAACATCGCATCGACATAGCATTGATATAGCATTGAATACCCATCGATGCATCACCATCAAATTAATGTGCTCGAACAACCATCGAAATAACATCGATGGAGCATCGAATAAACATATAAAAGCCATTGACATCGCATCGACATAGCATCGAAATTTCATCAACTTTTATAAAAAAAATGAAAACCATGCAAGCATCGACATGACATCGATATACCATCGATTGCGCATCGATGGACTATCGCCTTCATTTACTGGTCCATCGAAATACTATCGATGGAGCATCGATTGCCCATCGATGAACAACTTTTCAATATTTTAAAAATCTGCACATGCACTGTATGTCATCGAATTACCATCAATGAAGCATCGAAATTGATGAGGACATCAAGACTAACGGTCCAATTCAAGTTCCAGTTGGTCCGGTGACAAGGGCGCAAGCTAGGAGATTCAAAGAAGAGCTTAACAACTTAGTCCGGAGAATTCTACAACAGGAAGAGGTTGAGTTCACTACTGAGGGTGAACAAAGGCTTGTGCTGCTCATCAAAGTTGATTCAGTTAGGAGCTTGATTCCTTACTTTAATTATTTGTTTTAGTTTGAACTATATTTTCATGTTTTATTAGAGTCTTTGTTGGAGTCAAAGACATGTCGTTTTGGGTTTTTTTTTCATTATGGGTATTTTGGGGTTTTTATATGTCTAAAAGCCCTCTTTGTAATTTTTGGCTATATTAGGCCTTGTGGACGATTTGGAATTCAGATAGTTTTTGGTTAATGAAAAACATTGTGAGTTTTCTTCTTGAGTTCTTGAAGAAACTTTCGAACTTATCAAGGGGTTTTCCTTGTGGCATTCAAATCTGACTTATCAAACGGATAACCCATCCCCATTTGTGGCGTCTTCACCATACCAAGGTTTGTGCTTTTGATAAGCATTGGGTCGAGGTTTCCATTCCAAAATTCGAGTGTTCTTGGGTTGTTTTTCCAGATTTGGTTCAGGTTTCGTCACATTTGTTGGTGTGGTTCGTATCAGTTGGTACCAGAGCCTAGGTTCATACGGTTTGGCCTATCCTTTTCCTTGTTTTTTTTCTTTTCGTTTCTTTGTTCAATTCGTACATTTGAATTAGGGTTTCTGAAAATCCCTATAATTTTTTTTTCTGAAATCGTGAATTAGGGTTCTTATTGTGAAATCCGAATTTTCATTGAGTTTCTCTTGTTCTTATTGTGAAATCCGAATTGGCATTGAGTTTCTCTTGTTCTTATTGTGAAATCCGAATTGGCATTGGGTTTCTCTTGTTCTTATTGTGAAATCCGAATTGGCATTGAGTTTCTCTTGTTCTTATTGTGAAAATCCGAATTTGCATTGAGTTTCTCTTGTTCTTTTGTGAAATCCGAGTTGTTTTGTTTTCGAATCGTTCTAGTTCCACCAATTCTGATTTTTCTTGTGTCTTGTACCTGCGTTTGAGAAATCAAAAAAAAAAAAAAAGAACGAAAGAAGAAGAAAAATCAAGAGGATCCGAAAAAAAAAGAGTCTGGAAACCTCTCTTAAATTTTTTTGTTCTAATCTTGTTCCATATGTCCTAGAGGCTCTTTTGTCAAATCCTCACACAAGTGTATAAAAAATCATCAGTTTTTGCTATATTCATTTGGTTTGTTGTGGTTTGATTTGCTACTAGAATCCTCCATCATATCGTTTGATTAGTTTTGAAAGAGCTTAAAGAAGAATACGAGTGGAAAAAGGCAGAGGTGCGAGCTTATTTGAGGGTAAAAGCCATTGAAATTGAGTGAAACACGAGTGGATTTGAGTGAAAATATTGTTCGAGTGAAACACGTGAGGGAGTGTGGTGAGGTCTCTTCTCCATATTGTTCTAACCTTATTTTGCAGATTTCCATCATGGCACAAAATCCAGAGAAAAATGCAAGCAATGAGATTCCACCACCTGAGGTTCCTAATCTACAAATTCAAGCATTAATGGGGGAGATGCGAAGGATGATGAGAGCAGAGTGTGAAAAAATACATGAGAGGTTGGATAGGGTAGAAGAGGGAACGCAATGGAGGGCACGGAGGAACAGGGTGCAACAACGGGATGTTGAGGGTGAAAAGTGTTTGAAGGGGGAGATTTAGATGAAGAGTTTGATAGGATGTCAAAGGGTAACCATAGGAGGTATGGCCGAGATAGAGAAGCTAGGAACTGGGTAGATAATAATTTGGGAAATATCAAGATGAGAATCCCTGCATTTCAAGGGAAGAGTGATCCCGAAGCATACCTTGAGTGGGAAAAGAAGATGGAGTTGGTTTTCGATTGTCACAACTACTCCGAAGTGAAGAAGGTAAAACTTGCTGCAATTGAATTTACTGATTATGCTATTGTTTGGTGGGATCAGTTGTACATCAATAGGAGGCGAAATGGAGATTGTCCTATTGAGACTTGGGAAGATATGAAGAGGGAGATGAGGCGACGTTTTGTACCAGCTCATTACTATCGGGATCTATACCTTAAGCTGCAGGGTCTTCGTCAAGGTTACAAGAGTGTTGATGAGTATTACAAAGAGATGGAGATGGCTATGATTAGAGCCAATGTGGAAAAAGATCGGGAGGCGACAATGGCAAGGTATTTTGAATGGGTTGAACTGAGAGATTGCTAATACAATTGAGCTACACCATTATGTGGAATTGGAAGATTTGGTGCATATGGCAATGAAAGTTGAGAGGCAGCTCAAGAGGGGTAGTTCAAGTTCAAATCCGAGACAAATCCCACAAAATCCAAGTGCAGCACCTTGGCGGTTGAACTATCCAAAGAAAGAAGAAAGCCCTTTTACTCACAAGCCTAAAACCAAGCAAAAACCAGCCACCACAACCACAGCCTCTCAAGGTAAAACAACCCCTACTTCATCCCGTTCTAGTGAGATTAAGTGTTTCAAATGTCAGGGGAGAGGACACATAGCTAGCCAATGCCCAAACAAGCGAGTTATGGTAATTCGGGATAATGGGGAGATAGATTTCGAAGATGAAGATGATCTTGATGACATGCCACCATTGGAGGACGCTTCTATGGCTGGTGAGGATTTTGGGGCAGAATATGGTGAGATGCTTGCACTAGTAACACGACGAGCCTTAAATTTGCAAGAAAAAGAAGAGGTGCAGCGGGAG
Organism: Humulus lupulus; assembly: GCF_963169125.1. NCBI lineage: Eukaryota > Viridiplantae > Streptophyta > Magnoliopsida > Rosales > Cannabaceae > Humulus > Humulus lupulus. The sequence continues at coordinate 71,465,353 of NC_084798.1, forward strand.
AACATCTTTCACACTCGTTGTCATGTGAAAGACAAGGTATGTAGTGTTATTATTGATGGTGGTAGTTGCACTAACGTTGCTAGTTCTTCCATGGTTGAGAAGTTGGGGCTCACAACACTTAGACATCCTCGTCCATACAAGTTGCAATGGTTGAATGATAGTGGTGAAGTAAGGGTTACAAAGCAGGTTGTTGTATCATTTCGAATTGGCAAATACGAGGATGAAGTATTGTGCGATGTGGTTCCAATGCATGCTTGACATCTCCTTCTAGGAAGACCTTGGCAATTTGATCGGCGGGTGCAGCATGATGGCTTCACCAACAAGTACTCATTCACGTTCCGTCAACGGACAATCACTCTAGCTCCATTGACACCAAAACAAGTAAATGAAGATCAAGTGAGGTTGCAACAATTGAGTGATAAAAGAAAATTGAGTGAGCAAAAGAAAGAGAGTGAAAAGATGAATGAGAGTGAGGGAAAAGAGAGACAAACAGAGAGCAGGGTCGAATCAAGTGAGAGAGAAAAGAGAGAGAAGAGTTCAACCAAGGAGGGAAAATCAAAGAGAAAACAAAGAAACTTTTATGCAAAAACAAGTGAGGTTAAGCGAGCATTGATTGCAAAACGATTGATGATTGTACTCATGTACAAGGAGGTTCTTTTAAACACCAACCAACTTGATTCTTCGCTGCCTAGTGTTGTTGTTTCTATTTTGCAGTAGTTCGAGGATGTGTTTCCCGAGGAGGTACCACATGGTTTACCACCTATCCGAGGGATTGAACATCAAATTGATTTTTTTTTTCGGTGCTTCAATCCCAAACCGACCAGCATACAAGAGCAATCCGGAGGAGACGAAGGAACTTCAAAGGCAAGTTGAAGAATTGATGGAGAAAGGGCATGTGAGAGAAAGCATGAGTCCTTGTGTTGTTCCAGTGATTCTAGTTCCCAAGAAGGATGGGACATGGAGAATGTGTGTTGACTGCCGAGCCATTAACAACATAACGGTAAAATATCGACACCCCATTCCTCGATTAGATGATATGTTGGATGAATTGCATGGTTCTTGTGTGTTTTCTAAGATTGATCTTAAGAGTGGGTATCATCAAATACGAATGAAAGAAGGAGATGAATGGAAGACAGTGTTTAAAACTAAACATGGATTGTATGAGTGGTTAGTCATGCCTTTTGGATTAACTAATGCACCTAGCACTTTCATGTGCTTAATGAATCATGTTTTGCGTGCTTTCATTAGAAAATTCGTTGTTGTGTATTTTGATGATATTCTTATTTATACCAAGAGTTTGCATGATCATGCCTCACATTTGCATTCGGTTTTGGATGTGCTTAGGAAAGAGAAGTTATATGCTAACCTCAAGAAGTGTACTTTCTGCACAGATAAGCTTGTTTTCCTAGGTTTTGTTGTGAGTGCTACAGGTATTGAGGTTGATGAAGAGAAGATCAAAGCCATCCAAGAGTGGCCGACCCCCTCTAGTGTAAGGAATGTTAGAAGTTTTCATGGACTTGCTAGCTTTTACAGGAGGTTTGTGAAGGATTTTAGCACCATTGCCGCACCACTTACTGAAGTTATCAAGAAGAACGTGCATTCAAATGGGGTGAAGCACAAGAGGAGGCATTTCAGCTTATTAAACACAAGCTTACTCACTCTCCTTTACTTGCTTTGCCTAACTTTTCTAACACGTTCGAAGTCTAATGTGATGCTTCTGGTGTAGGTATTGGCGTTGTTCTTATGCAGGATGGGAGACCACTTGCGTACTTTAGCGAGAAGCTAAGTGGGGCTGCACTTAACTACCCCACTTATGACAAAGAGTTGTACGCATTGGTTCGAGCGTTAGAGACATGGCAGCACTATTTATGGCCGAAGGAGTTTGTGATTCGTACGGATCATGAATCTTTGAAACATTTGAAAGGACAACATAAGCTGAACAAGAGACATGCACGATGGGTTGAGTACATTGAGATGTTTCCCTATGTCATTCGGTATAAACAAGGTAAGGAGAATGTGGTTGCTGATGCACTTTCACGCAGGTATGCCTTAATCTTTACTCTTGATGCTAAATTACTTGGTTATGAGCACATTAAGGAACTTTATCATGTTGACCACGACTTTGGGGAGATTTATGGTGCTTGTGAAAAATCTGCTGAGGGAAAGTTTTATAGGCATGAGGGTTTCTTGTTTAGGGAGCATTGGTTGTGTGTACCTAATTGTTCGTTGAGAGATTTGTTAGTTCGGGAGTCCCACGATGGAGGGTTGTGTTGGGGTTTTATGCCCTAATTAAAACCCAAATTCTTTGTAATCTCATTTTATTATCAATAAAAGAATAGAAATCATTTTTTGACTTGGTCAATCGCTTTGCTCACATGTTTTATTTTCATGGTTATTTGTTTAATATAAACTTCTATTAAATCCCGAGCATATAGCTAATCTTATTTATAGTGACGTAATCACAGTGGAATATAAATATGATTATATGTTCAAAATAAGTTAGTCATAAGATTAGTCAGTGCACCGGATTTATACTGACTTGCCAATCTACGATATGATCTACTTACACATTACAGTGTTATGTTCTTTCCAGAACATTAGCAAAGTAGATAAGATCGGATGTATTTGTTACATCGGACAGGACCGATATTGACAGTTGATAAGATAAGTAAACATACCGTTATTATCTATTCTAGTCATATCATATAGTTGACCATAGGTCAATTCAATCTCAATTCTGAGTGGTTAGTATTCTAACTGATTGTATTATTTGAGTTCTTTGACTTGTTCGTTACCAGCTTACCCTACGGACTAGCCCATACTTACATCTTGGGAACTCAGTAGTATAATTGAGTGGGAGTGTTAATCATAGATATGAACATCTATAGCTTCTGATGAAGAAGTGAAACGATGGTTTCCTTTTAGTTTGGTTCAAGGTGTTAAATGATAGAGATCTCATTTCAGTAATTAAATTAGTTTACTAAAATATCATTTACAAGGAACTAAGTGTTTTAAGGATAAAATACAATGAGGGGTAAAACGGTATTTTAGTCCTATCTCATTGTAGACCGTCTATAGAGAATTGAGTGACAATTATGGTTGTAACAATGGATAATTAATAGCGTATCTATATTTGTTATAGAGCGTTCTATGAATTCAAGAGTGCAATTCCAAGTCTATAGTAGAGTCACGAGGAATTAATAAGTTAGTAAATTTATTTGTTAGATTTATGATAACTTATTGGAGCTTGATTTCATAGGCCCATGGTCCCCATTGTACCTTGGATAAAATCATCTAGATAGTCTCAATTAATTGATTTAATCATCAATTAGAATTATCAAAGTTGACCAGGTCAATTTTGGATAGTTTCACAGAGTTGTGTAATTTTGAGAAGAAAAGAGAAATTATGGCAGATTTATTAATTAAGATAAATTGGTATCTAAATTAATAAATAAGTTTAAATCAAGGTTCAAATTATAAATAATTAATTTGATAAAGGATTTAAATAATTATTTAATTAATTAAATCAATAGAAAATAATACAGGCCTTGATTTTAAGTCCAATAGGCTTATAATCAAATGGGAAATTTCACGGGCCTATAGCCCATGATAATTTCGACCTAGGGCTTCAAAATGGCTGTTATTTTATTGATTTTTTAATTAAATTAAATGGCCTAATTGAGTCTATAAAAGGCGTGCTTATAGAGAAGTCAAAAGAGGGTTTTTGATAAGTCAGATTTTCTGATAGTTTTATATTCTCTCTAAACACAAGTCCTTTTCTAAGCCTCTTTGTATTTTCTCTTCTTCTCTCTATATCTATCTCATGTGTTGAGAATTTCCCAAACTAGTCTAGGTGGTTCTAAGGATACATTGGAAGATCGTGAAGAAAATAGAAGATCGGTTCAGTTTCTTGGTAATGCTCTGCGACAGAGAGGATACAAGAGTTAGAGAAACTGAAGGAAGGACTCTTTAATTCCGCTGCGTATACTGTAAGTATTCTATTATTTGTTTCTCTTGACTTCAATTTTAGAAACATGTTTTAGGCTATCTCGTATTAATTTGTTTAATATTAGATATACATGAAAATAAATAAAGATCCTGTATAAGCTTTTTCTAACAGGTTGATGGGACATTTTGGAGTCGCTAAGACTCTAGCTATGTTACAGGAGCACTTCTATTGGCCACACATGAAACGAGATGTTGAGCGAATTTGTGGTAGGTGTGTCACTTGTAGGCATGCTAAATCGAGAGTTCAGCCAAATGGTCTTTACACGCCCCTACATATTCCTAGTTCACCCTGGGTTGATATTTCGATGGATTTTGTTTTGGGCTTACCTAGGAGTAAGCATGGGAGGGATTCAATCTTTATGGTTGTAGATCGGTTTTCTAAGATGGCTCACTTTATACCTTGTCATAAAACTGATGATGCTTCTAATGTTGTAGATTTGTTCTTTAGGGAGATTGTGAGATTACATGGGATGCCTAGGACAATTGTGCCAGATCAGAATGCTAAGTTCTTGAGTTACTTTTGGAAGACGTTGTGGGGTAAACTTGGAACGAAACTATTGTTTTCTACTACTTGTCATCCTCAAACTGATGGTCAAACAGAAGTAGTTAATAGAACTTTATCCACTTTGTTGAGGGCTATCATTAGTAAGAGCATTAAGACTTGGGAGGATTGTTTACCACATGTTGAGTTTGCTTATAATCGTTCCATGCATTCTGCTACTAAGTTTTCGTCGTTTGAAATTGTTTATGGTTTTAACCCTTTAACTCCTTTGGATTTATCACCTTTACCTGTTTCTGAGCATGTGAATTTAGATGGCAAGAAGAAGGCAGAATTTGTGAAGCAATTCCATGAGAGGGCACGGCTCAACATAGAGAGGAGGACAGAGCAATACATCAAGCAAGCTAACAAGGGACGTCACAAGCAGGTTTTTGAGCCCGGTGATTGGGTGTGGTTGCACATGAGGAAAGAAAGATTTCCAGCACAAAGACGTTCCAAGTTGCTACCTCAAGGAGATGGTCTGTTTCAAGTGCTAGAACGGATCAATGACAATGCCTACCGACTAGATTTACCAGGTGAGTACAATGTTAGTGCTACTTTCAATGTTACTGATCTGAGTCCTTTTGATGTAGGTGACGATTTGAGGACAAATCCTTCTCAAGAGGGGGGGAATGATGAGGACATCAAGACTAACGATCCAATTCAAGTTCCAGTTGGTCCGGTGACGAGGGCGCGAGCTAGGAGATTCAAAGAAGAGCTTAACAACTTAGTCCGGAGAATTCTACAACAAGAAGAGGTTGAGTTCACTACTGAGGGTGAACAAAGGCTTGTGCTGCTCATCAAAGTTGATTCAGTTAGGAGCTTGATTCCTTACTTTAATTATTTGTTTTAGTTGAACTATATTTTCATGTTTTATTAGAGTCTTTGTTGGAGTCAAAGACATGTCGTTTTGGGTTTTTTTCATTATGGGCATTTTGGGGTTTTTATATGTCTAAAAACCCTCTTTGTAATTTTCGGCTATATTAGCCCTTGTGGACGATTTGGAATTCAGATAGTTTTTGGTTAATGAAAAACATTGTGAGTTTTCTTCTTGAGTTCTTGAAGAAACTTTCAAACTTATCAAGGGGTTTTCCTGGTGGCGTTCAAATCTGACTTATCAAACGGATAATCCATCCCCGTTTGTGGCGTCTTCACCATACCAAGGTTTGTGCTTTTGATAAGCATTGGGTCGAGGTTTCCATTCCAAAATTCGAGTGTTCTTGGGTTGTTTTTCCAGATTTGGTTCGGGTTTCGTCACATTTGTTGGCGTGGTTCGTATCAGAAATGACATCGATGTGGAATCGAATGAACATCGACCCACAAATTTTTTGTAGAATTTAAACATAATCTTCCAAAATGATACACATAGAATCAAACTCATTTTAAGCTACATTTTTGCAAAATAAAGATTAACAATCAAACTCATTTCATCGATTTATACATTACGATTCAATTTTTTATTTTTTTTTAAAATCACATGACAACTGTCTTACCTTACCGTGGTCGGCGATGGAGAAGAAGGTGGCGACGGGGGCTATGAGGAGAGAGAGAGAGCTTCGCCTGAGAAAGATGGTGAGAATGTGAGGGGTTTGCTCGGTTGAGAGAAAATAATGAGAGAGTTTGGCTAGGAAAAGTTTGGCTGGGAAGAGAGAATGTGAGGGGTCTGCTCGGTTAATGGTAGGGGTGTTTTTGTCCAAAAAATTAAAAATAGTATATGTTTGGGAGAATACGTTATGTTGGCATTTAAAAAAAATTAAGTATGCTATTGAACATACAGTGTAAAATTTCCGTTGTCATATTGGCTTATTCTAGAAGGTTAAATTGTGAACATGTGTGGAATGTCATATTCCTTACTTTATATCTACTAAAGTTTATGCACTAGATGATTCATCTTAATGGAAGTATTTCATTTTACTAATAAGTGAATATAGGTCATTATGACAAGTTGCAAGACGAGTATAAACTTCAATTCAAAGTATCATTTATATTACTAGAACATTAAATTAATCTAACAACATCGTTAATAAGTTTCTCCTCTTAACAATAATAAATGACATTGGTCTTTGGGGTAAACACATGGAGAAATAAATATTTTGGTCAATAAGCCTGAAAGAGAAAATAAAATAAATTTGGAAGGGCCATTGTTTCTTTATTAAGCATTCTCTGCCCCTTTCAACCCAAAAAAGGAAAGAGAGAAAATAAACTAACAAAAACAAAATAAATAAATAAAAAAAACAGAATTTGACCCTAAACAGTGTGTTTTCCCAGCAGTGATCGTCCCCCTCCGACCGCCACTCACACACTACTCCGTTGATACTCTCTCTCTCTCTCTCTCTCTCTCTCATTGGTTTTTACTGTTAAACGACTAAGTTGTCTCCACTTACGACGTCGTTTCAATCTTCTCTTGGGATTCTCTCGCCCACATAATTGGCGTTCAAGTCTCTGAGCAATTCGATTTGCCGCCCCAAACTAGGGTTTTTACTTCAACCGGTGTTAGTTCGTCTATACAGTTCGAGCTGGCTATGGACTACGAGCCCTACGATAGCAGTGGTGAGTCCACTATCGCGATTCCTGATTTGCGTCTTTTTTAGTTTGATTTTTTTTTTCCTCCTTAAGTTGAATTAGGGTTAGGGTTTTGTTTGGACTTTGTAATTTTTTTTCTTTTTAGATTCTGTGATTGGCAACGAAGAGAGAAAGGTTTAATTTTTTTTAATTCAGAATTCAATGATGATATAGAATTTTTGGTTGAATTTAAACAAAACACCAGCTTTGCTGGCCAGTTTACACTCTTGTTTCTTTTGGCGATATTGGTATCATTATTTTTCTTTCAAAATGCTCTTCAACCTTTTGTAAAATAAAAGAAAAGCAATGATTTTTTTTTTATCAAAGACAATGAATCTATTGAAGAACCCCTTTTTCTATTGCAGGAGACTTAAAAAAAAGAAAGTAAAATTCCTTAATTAGTTAGAACCCGTCATACCATTTCGATGGGAAAGACAATTTTTTCCCCGTTGATGATGTGTCTGTCTGTGTGGAACCTAGATTTTAGAGAGGAAAGTAAAAGAAGTTAGAAGGATTTTATCCTCTCCTATCCTAGTTTGGATTTGAACAGAAGAGAAGAGAAGTGTTTCTAAGAGAAACTGAAGAAAAAGTTTATTGCATTGTTTGGAGGACTTAGAATTATTTTGAAAAGAATATTTATAGATTTATTCGTCTTTTTTCCTTGTTTTGTTTTTCATATTTTCTCTTCAGCAAAAGTAAATTTCATTCACTAATTACTTTGCAAAAATCGAAGATCGGAACAGAAGCTTACAATTTCTATTAAAACTACTAGGGTGAAAAATTCAGAACACTTCTGTATCAGCGTGATGTTTTTATGGGTAGATGATCTTTGCGTATCAAACTTTTTATATCTATTTTCTTTTTTTAATAAGAAACAAAGATTGTATTATAGTTATATATGAAAGTATGTACATTTTAAAACGTTGCCAAGAAGTCCACACTAGAAAAATGTGGTACAACATATAACTCCAATTTCTTGTGAAGTCGGAAAATAGAACAGCATTGTATATTAGTATTTTTCCAAGGTATATCTTTTGGAGTGACTCAGGATTCAGATGCTTTTCTTTTGCTTCATATGTATATGTTATTGAATATCACATGGACGCAAGACAGGAACTTTAATGTACTCAGAGGGCGTATTTATTTTTCTTTTATTCATAGAAATTAGAAACAACTGAGAGCTTTTGTTAATATTGATTCTACATATATGCAAGTATGGTGCTATTCTTTTAAAGAAGGAAGCCTTTTGAATATTCAGTGTATCTGCAAGATTTTGATTTTGGCGGCAGCTAGTTATCGCAGTTTTGTTTCAAGCTCTTTAATGTAGACTATATAAACAGAAGAGAACTAGAATGTTTTTTGATGATATGCTTTTTCTTCATTTTTAAAAAAAAAATGTTTTGATAATGAAATCAGAACTTAGTAATTCATTTTAAATTTCCCTAAAGTACAAAAGCTGTACTATTTTTGAGCTTGAAGATTAACTTTTTCTATGTATATATATTTGGCTTTATCGTTTGGCATTGTATTGCTATTTTTTTATTTCCACATGAGTGGTAGGAGGAAGGGTGTTTTTCCCAAAAGAGCTTTTGTTAGTTGTCTGGCTTTATTGTGAGTTTGACTTAACTGTCTTCTAATACATATGCTGCAATGTAGATTCTGTTGTTTCCACATGAGTGGTAGGAGGAAGGGTGTTTTTCCCAAAAGAGCTTTTGTTAGTTATATGGCTTTATTGTGAGTTTGACTTAACTGCCTTCTAATACATATGCTGCAATGTAGAATCTGTTGTTAATTTTCTTAAATTCTGTTAATTTTTATATTCCCTGAACAGTATCGTAAATTTCTTCCTCATGGCACTATTGATGATTTATTGCACCGCTTTTGGCAAACAAATTTTACAGGAACTGATGATGATCTTCCTCCATCACATCAAAACAGAATCCCTAGAGCAGGTCGTGTTGCAGGGAATGGAAGATCTGCTATGGGCTCTCTCCCATACTCTAGGATGTATGGTGAAACTGACATGGAGGCCCAGATTCACCAGCTTGAGCAAGAAGCATACAGTTCGGTTCTAAGAGCCTTTAAAGCTCAAGCTGATCTCATTACTTGGGTACATTTTGTCATTTTGTTGTCATGGATCTAATATTTATGTTTTTCTTATCAGGTTTAAATGACCGCTACATGAAATGTATTTTCTTCAGGAAAAAGAAAGTTTAATAACTGAGCTAAGAAAAGAGTTGAGATTATCTAATGAGGAACACAGAGAGCTTCTAGGACGAGTTAATGCAGACGACATCATAAAGAGAATAAGGTCTGACAGACTTCAGAAAGTCGTTTTGTTTAATTGAGAAACAAGGAATATTTATTATGTTTTTATTTTCCTCCTCATATCTTAATAGTTTGGTATGGTATGTTTCCATTAGGGAGTGGAGACAAGCGGGTGGAGCTCAAGCTGGTATGCCCAGCACAAGTCAAGCTGCTCATGATCCAACACCTAGCCCCACAGTCTCTGCATCTCGCAAGAAGCCAAAAGTCTCCCAGTCAGTAGCTTCTCAATCCTTTGGGGGGCCATCTCCATCATTTCACCCACAGGCAGTAGCTGGACCCCACCAACCGTCTTCATCCACTGCAAAACGAGGATCTGTTCCAGGAGCAAAGGGAAAGAAACAGAAACCTGTGAGTCTTAAGATTTTCATGATATTGATGTTGGGTGTAACCATGGTTCTATTTTGGAAAATTTTCTGTTTTATGACTGTTTTCTTAAATTGTGTTTATTTTTTGGGATCAGGGATTACCCGGTTCATCGTCAATGAAGCAATACCCTTCCTCTGGTCCAACTGGAAGGGGTCAAGTTGTTAATAGAGTTGCTTCTGGTAATGTTGTAAGTGAACATGCTGAAGGAGCAACAATAGATTCATTAATAGGGAAGAAAGTGAGAACAAGGTGGCCTGATGATAACAACTTTTATGAAGCTGTTATAACTGACTATAATGCTGCTGAGGTACTTTTTGTTATGGCATTTTCTTGGACAGCAGGACGTTAAAGAGATGCATTTGATGTGTATTTTTTTTCTATATAAATTTGTCAGGGAAGGCATGCTTTAGTCTACGATATCGGTTCTGCTAATGAGACATGGGAGTGGGTTGATCTCTCAGAGGTAAAATAACGCCATATCTTGTAAAATTTTAAGTGCCCATTCCCTTTTCATATCGAATTCAACATAAATAGTTGTGGGTAATGTTTAGGTCAGCAATAATTTAACTACTGAAAATATAAATAGTTGTGGGTAATGTTGTTAAAAGACAAGAAAACTGATTTAATATTGTTCATCATATACAAGGAATCACTTGAAGTGTTAAAGCAGTCACCATTCATATCCTTTCTGATTTAACGAGATGAATAGTTTTGACACACAAAAGAATTATACTTTTCAAACTTTTGTTAACATTTGTTTCATCACTTTGATTTACCTATGTGTTTTGTTGAATATTATTGATGGTTTTACTCTTGACTATTTTGAATGGATAGTCTGCTTCTCCCTTGTGCTCCCTAATATTTATTAATGGGTAGATTGCATTTTAGCCCTTCCCTTTCATTTTTATGTGCCTTTGGCACTTTTTCCTCTAATGTTTATGGCGCACATTAAACCCCGTGAATTTTGTAACCCGTTGCAATGTCCACTGTCTTTCAAATCTCTAATAAGTCTTTGACGGAACTTTACATGTATGAAACCACAGAGATTTTTCAGTAAGGGTAGGCTAGGATTATGTTGTTTGTTTATTTGTCAAGGTTAAATATACCACATTATGCCCTAAATTATAGTCCTTGGGACTTTGATCTCTGATTTTTCCCCTTTACTTATAATGGTTTCCAAAAATATTGCATTAAATCATCTACTATAGATACAGAATGTATATAGTAAGTTCGTAGTTATATATCATTATTATTCTTTCTTTTGTTCTTTTTCTCTAATGACATACCAATCAAACATTGAAATAATCCATAAATATTCTTATTTATTCATTTGTACTGTGTATAGTTCAGAATCCGAAAAGAAAAATATTAAATTTGTAATAGAGAATTACACTCACGTTTTTGTTGTATTAGTATTAGCATCCTTGAGTCGAGTTATGAAACTTAGTCCTCTTATGCATTAATTGTTAAGCCTACATATTAACTGGTTAGTTGTACAATAGCATATTTGGAATTGATAGTTACGGCAAACTAAGTGTCCATACACAAGGATAATTTGAATGGAGAGAGTTAAGATGGATTTTTTGAGTCATACCATTTTGGTTATCTATTTATTTAACTTTATAGGCTCCATGAGTAGCCAAACCTGATACCTCATGGGAGGAAATTATATTTATGGCTGGTTTACTTGACATACTCTTTATTGGTCTTTTATATTAAATTTAAAATCGATGGAAAGGCTAATGAGGTGAAGTGACTCATTTTTTTTCCTAATAGATGTGATGAGGATAGTGAATTATGTGAAGTCAACATAAAAGAATTGTTAGTAGGCATTTTTGTGTTATTAATTTTGAGATACCTGTGTTGGCCCTTTTATATGTTGTGTAAACTATTCCCATTTATCTTGGAGAACTTCATAGGTATCATCAGTTTAGCTATAGAAAATTACGACAGGGAACTCCCATATATTTCCAGAACAATCCTTAATTTTTTTTTAAAGTCTGCTGTTCGGCTTAAACCAGATTGGCCCATAAGATAGCCATTATAGCTACACTTCATAACTTTTGTTTTATCTTATCTCTGACGATAAACCAAACCAAAAACTCCGTACAATGTTGCTGAATCACCCTATCTTAAATTTTTAAACAACCTATTTCACAACTGAGCATAGAATTCATATGGTGGAAATAAAAGATTCAATGTTTCTCCATTCTTCTTGTGCAGTACACACCACGCAGGAGACATTGAAGTTGATTTGTAAAATTACAAGAAGTGCTATGTATTTAAATTCATGTCCATGGAATTAGTTTCTGTCTTCAACAATTTGATTCTCATAAATAATTTGATTTTCATTAATGTTTTATCTTTCGTATGCACAATTATGTCAACAGATATCCCCTGAAGATATTCAATGGGTAGACGAGGACACTGTGGTCTCTCATCGCGGAGGCTATGGTGGACCTGGTCATGGGATCAATAGACCTGTAGGTCGTGATACTGTTCCAGGTGCTGGAAGAGGTAGAGGTGCTACAAAAGGTCAACCAAGAAAAGAATTTTTGCCATCACAAAATGGCATTGGAAAGAAAATGCCAGATGAGATAAAAATACTCAACACAGATAGTTTAATTAAGGAGGTAAGTTGAGTAGGCTGGTTGCTTTTAATTGAATCATAGATTTGTTGAAATCCTTGCTCAAAGCATCAATCTGTGATTGAATTTTGATAGGTGGAGAGGGTCTTTGGTTCAAATCATCCGGATCCACTTGAAATTGAGAAAGCAAAGAAAGTTTTGAAGGTCAGTATTTTCAAAACTAATTGTAAGTGTTTTCTTAGGTCTATTTGTATTATTCATGTGTGAGCACTGTAAATGCAGGACCATGAACGAGCTCTTATTGATGCAATTGGAAAGATTGCGGATATTTCCGATGGTGAAAGTGGTATAATCTCATCTTGTTAAATTCTTTTTAGCATACTAACAATAGAATAATGTCAAAGAAGCACATTTTTTAAGCAGTTTCACATTATTCATCGTCAATCTATGTTAAAATACCATTAGTATGCGAGTCAAAACAAAATGTGGCATTAGCAATATGAAATTAATGGTTTTCCATTGCACATCTCACACATCCTTCTAGCCTGATAGCTGTTTTGAAAGTTGGGTTCATCCTATTTTTATTTTGTAACAAGTTTCTAGAGTACAATTTTGGAGTTTAATATTCCTACTCGATTCATTTTTTCTCTGACTCTGAAACAGATGAAGGTGCACACCAGTTCTTGCATGGACAATCCATGGACTGACAATCATGTAACTTGGTTGGTTGGAAGGATAAAAAAAGAGAGGAAAAAAAATGAAATGAAAAAAAATAATTACTCGGTTGGTTTAAGATGGTGAAGATGTGCAATAAGATGCCAGCTTGATAATGATGCTGTGGGGAAACAAATCCAATTGAAAAGCCCCTTTTGTAAAATCAGTCCTTTTTTTTTTTTTTACTTTTACATTTTATTTAGTGTATTTTTTAATTCCCCAACATGGGTAATTGCATGGGTTTTGGGCTTTTAGGATATATAGATTTTTTTAGGCTAAGAATTATTAATAGTTTCCTAGTTTGTCATTTTTTAACGGTGATAATTTTAAGCATAGGAACGTTTGATGCTTTATGTAACGTTATCTGATTTAGAGAAACTTGACATGTATTATATTTGCTATTATTGCTCTTTCTCTAATAATCTCCATGAGTATCATCAAGGTTTTACTATTGATTTGATCCAAGCAAGACAGAAGTCAAAGTCTGATTAATTTTTTTTAATAGGGAGCCAATTGACGAAGTACACACTAATACGAGTGGAATATAAAAACAAAGGGAAATATCAAATATTATTCTATTACCAAAAAAATATTTTTAATATGGCATATAAAAATAATACATACCTCATATAATAATTGTGGAACACTAAAATAATAATTTAATTCTCAATCCTTTCTCTCTCATCTCCATAATTTCAAGAAAAGAAATTATAGCCTTGTTTTGGCTTAAGAATGGTACCATCACAACCTAATCTTTAAAATGGTCATTTTGATATGTTGGAAACATATATTTTTTCACCGTCACCGAAATCAAAAATAACCATTTGGTTGCATATATATACCAATTACAGTTACCTTTTTACAAAATAACTTTATTTTACTTATTTAACTCCAAGCTTATTTCTAAATTTTGGTTAATTGGTTTGTTATGTATGAAAAGTAACTTTTTAAGAATAACTCCAAATTTATGTTATGAAAAAGTAACCAAATGCTATCATTTTTTAATATGTTATTCATGGTAACTTGAAATTATAGGAGTAACGTTTTTATATTGTATGATATGACTAATTAGTTTCTAAAATAGAGTTGAAGGTAATGTAAAAGTATCTTAAATAGTAAAATATGTAAATTACACGAGTGACTAAAAAGTCTATTAAAAGTTTTTATTTAAAAGTTACCATGTAGTATACTAAATTAATTTTTATTAGTAAACTATATGGTAACTTATTATACTACATAACAACTCATTAGTTCCTAAAATAAGCTTAAATGTTACCAAAATGTATCTTAAATAATAAGATACCATAATATAACCTAAAAATAATTAATTGGTGTATTAAGATGTCTATAAATAAGTTTTGGAGGTAACTAAAAGATACTAAAATAATATGTTCTAAAAATAAAGCTTTTAATAAAAAAAGTGATCAATAGGTAACTTATCACCATTATAAGTAACCAAAATATTACTTTTGAAAAACGAGAAATTCGGGATTTCAGGAATGTTTCTAATTCAGGTATATTATTTTTGGAATCAAGTATTTTTTTGATGATGTGGCAAGACATTTTTGTAAATAAAATTTTGTAGATAATTTTTGTAATTATTTTATGTTATATGTATATAATTGTAAAGATCCCTATTATATATGCCCCCATTACTACCTATCCTCAAAATGTGCCATTTTGTATTTATTGGATCCGATTGCCCTTTCCAGTAACATCATTCCTCTCTCATTCTCTCTAACTATCTCTCGAACTCTCTCCATTTGTCTCTCATTCTCTTCCAAGATGGCACCACCATAACCCATTCCTCACAACGGCAAAACACCACCACTACACGCTGCCATCGTCATTAGCATTGTCCTTTCCATTGATGTCGCCACCTCCACTAGCATTGAAGCACCCTATCCAAGCTCTTTCTTCATTTTTTTTAAGCTTTAATGGTGAAAAAATATAACCCAAAACATAAACCCAAGAAAATAATGACTTAAGACACTAATTCATAGATTTCAAACGCTTATGTGCAAGATTTTTTGGTTTTATTTGCATTTTTTTTGTCAGATCTAGAATTCAGAAAAATTGCAGGAAAATGGCGCCTAACGACGCATAACGATATAGATGCAATGACGTTGCAATAATACCTTGAAAATATGGTTTTTTTGCTAAAAAAAAAATGATGCCTAATGATGCTACCGCGATGCTGCATTGAAAACATGTTTTTTGGCAAAAAAACAAAAAATGATGCCAAACGATGCTGCTGCGATGCTATTGCGATGTTGATGGGATGCTAGTACGATTGTGCATTGAAACACATGGTTTTTTGCCAAAAAAATGATGCTTCTACGATGCTATTGCGATGGTGCCTTGTAAACATGATTATGCCTAACAAAGCTGCTGCGATGCAAGTGCGATGGTGCATTGAAAACATATTTTGGGCCAAAAATGACGCCTAACGATGTTGATGCGATGCTATTGCGACGGTGATTTATAAACATGGTCATGCCTAACGATGATGTTGCAATGACAATGTTGTGCATTGAAAACATGGTTTTTGGCCAAAAAATGATTCCTAACGATGCTATTGTGATGTCGTTGCGATGGTACATTGAAACACATGGTTATGCCTAACGATGCTGTTGCGGTGGTGCATTGAAAACATATTTTTTTGGCTAAAAATGATGCCTGACGATGTTGATGTTGATGTTGATGCTGATGTGATGCTATTCTGATGTCGTTGGATGGTGCTTTGAAAACATGGTTATGCCTAATGATGTTGCTGCGATGATGCATTGAAAACATGGGTTTTGACTGAAAAATTATGCCTAACGATGTTGCTGCGATGCTATTGCGATGATGCCTTGAAAACATAGTTATTCCTAACGATGCTGCTGCGATGCCAGTGTGATAGTGCATTAAAAACATGGTTTTTTGCCAAAAAATTATGCCTAACAATGCTGCTGCGATGTTATTGCGATGGTGCCTTGAAAACATGGTTATGCTTAACGATGCAAGTGTGATGATACATTGAAAACTTAGTTTTTGGCCAAAAAATGATGCCTAGAGATACTGTTGCGATGTAATTGTGATGGTGCCTAACAATCCACCATCACATCAGTATCATTATGCATAATTTATTTGCCAAAAATCATGTTTTCAATGCACCATCGCAACGACATCGCAGCAACATCGTTAGATATTATTTTTTTTAGCCAAAAACAATGTTTTCAATGTATCATTGTACTAACATTGCATCAGAATCGCAGTAACATCGTTGGGCATAACCATGTTTTCAAGGCGCCATTACAACAACATCGCATCAACATCGTCAGACATCTTTATTGGCCAAAAACCATGTTTTTAATGCACCATCGCACTGACATTGCATCAACATCATTATACATTATTTTTTGGCCAAAAAACCATGTTTGCAAGGCACCATTGCAACAACATCGTTAGACATCATTTTTTTTTACCAAAAACTATATTTTCAAGGCATTATCGCAACGACATTGCATCTGTATCGTTATGCATCGTTAGGAGTCATTTTTATGCAATTTTTCAGAGTTTTAGATCTGAAAAAAAAATGCAAATAAAACTAAAAAATCTTGTACATAAGTGTTTGAAATCTATAAATTAGTGTATTAAGTCATTCTTTTCTTGGATTTATTTTTTGGATTAACTTTTCATCATTAAAACTTAAAAAAAATGAAGAGAGAGCTTGGATGGGATGCATAAATGGTGGTGGGGGTGGTGTCGTCATTGGTGGATGTTGGCAGCTTCAATGGTGAGGACGATGCTAATGGCAGTGGCAGCGTGGAGTGATGGTATTCTGCCGCCTTGAGGAAGTGGTTGTGGTGGTGCCATCATGGAAGAGAATGAGAGAAGGATGGAGGGAGTCCAATGGATAGTCTTAGTGAAAGACATGGATGATGTTAATGAGAGGGACAATTAGGTCCAATAATTACAAATGACATATTTTGAGATAGATAGTTATGATGTCATATATAATAATTAGAGGGTATTAGTACGCAAAATGTGTGATATTTCCCAAAATCAAATTGTTAATTTATAATTTAGGTTCATTCTTAATCCTTTCATAACCGGTTTACGTCAATTCGAGGTGTTAACATCACATCATTTCAATTGGTATCCAATATTTACAATATTACAGAAACATGGTATCCGAAACTACTCCAGCTGATAACTCTACAAAATAGAGTTATTTTACCATATTTTATATGCTAATTATTGCTTAGTTCTTGAGTTTTTAATTAACTTATTAAGTTTTTATGTAATTTTTAATTTATTAGTCTTTTTGTAGTTTTCTAGATTTTTATATGTTTTTATAGTTATTATATTGTAATATGTTGTAATTTAATTATTTAAATTATTGTTGTGTGTTTAGTGGTAAAAATAAATGCATATTTATTCAACTTAAGTGTCAAAACAAATTAAGTTTAAATTAATATTTTCTTTAAATTAATGAGATGTATTTGTATGTTGAAAATATTTATTTGAAGTTAATTTATACTATTTTATAGAAATTAATTTGCATTTTTTGAATTTTTATTTAAAGGAAATCAATGATGGAAGTGGCATTTGTGAAAAGAAGGCAAAGATATTGGCACAAGGCCATATACTCCATTCAGCCCCACGGCCCAGGCCCGTTGGCCTTCTTCAGCCTTCAAGCCTCTCCTCCAAGCTGCCTCTTCCATCTCCTCTCCAGGCCGTACGGCTTCAGCCTTCATCAATCACCAAAGCATATGCATATATGCATCTGCCACAAATCAACCAAATTGAGCATAGCCCAAACGTGGGCCTTCCACTCCCAGCCGTACGCCTGGGCTATCTTCCACCTTTGGGCAAGCTTCATATCATTTGGGCCTCTTCAGTTCACTCACCCAAAGCCCAAACAGCATCCTTCGGCCCAGCCGTGTTCCAGCCGCCTGGTGTACCGTACACCATCCCCTTGAGCCCATAAAAGTGCATTTTGTCCCCTATGACAAAAATGCCACCTTTTTACCCATTTTATACACACTTTTTACCCCAAAATCATTATTACTCCTACAATTTACCCCTATTTACCATATTATTATTAATTTAATCAATTTACTTAATTTAAATTGATTATTTTAATAATCTCATTTTGGCTATAAATAAGGGTTTTGAAGTCCATTTTTAGGGTGCTTAATGTTTTGGTTACCATCTTTTTCTCTCATTTTCTCTCTACCATTCTCTCTTCCATTTGGGTTTTTCAAGAGCATTTTGCAAGTATGTATGTCTTTTATTTTGTAATTTCTACTCTAGTTATGTCCTTCTAATCTTTTTCATAAGATTATTAAGATCATGATGAAGCAACTTGTAACTAGGTAATATTTATGTTGTATGTTGATTTCCCTTGTAATACAACAAAGTTTATGGATTTTTCTTCTATTTCTTTCATCTTAAATATCTTGTATTTTAGATTGTTAGAACATATTTACACTTTGTTCTTCATTAGTGCATAAACATAATATTCTTTGTGTGAGATGTGTCATTAAGTTGTACACATCCATGCTTAGAACAAAAATATTATGTTTTGCCTTATAAATAATGTTCATTGATTTATTTGTTATTTCATTAGATTGATTTACACTAAATGCTTTGAAATTATAATTTTGAAAAGTGAAGAAAAATCCTATCTTTTTATAAGAAATTTGTGTTTAAAATTATAAATATTTTTGGAAAATGATAGTTTAAATTATTTTAACTATCACTAAAACTTGGGAATCAATATACTAATAAATATTATTAAACTTACATTTTGTGGATTCTAGTATCTTAATAATATTTTCTTTTAACACTTATTGTCAAATCATTATTGGTTCATTTTCATTCTCTTAAATAGCTTTATTTGTCAATCTTTTATTTTATGTTCATAATATTAAAACTCATCAATCTTTGGGACTAGGTTAGAATTTATTACTTTTGATTTAAAATAGTTTCATTTTCGATTTTAGACAACTCCTTTGGGTTCGACATCCTTGCTTACACGATCACTATTCTATATGGACGATTCGTGCGCTTGCGATATATAAATTTTTAAGCATACCCGTTTTGGGTCCATCACCAGCTGTGTGAGTGCTATCAAAATTTTAAAACTTTTTTAATTATTCTTATTAGTTACACTAAATTTGTTTTTACATAATTTCTATTACCAAAAAAAATATATATTTACAAGAGATATATTACAATAATAAATAGGAGACTTTTTTTACATTTTAATGATTCTGATTAGTTATACAAATTGCACACTTTTTACACAATTTTTTAATTTTAGTTATAGATATTTGGGCACTACATCACTCTTAATTATATGGTTGAGATTAATTACACATTATTGTGTGTAAATAGTGTGTACAATTTGTGTGTCCTAATCATTACTCTAAGGACATATTTGGAAACAACTGTGTAATTACTAGGTCGTGTAATGACTAGGTTAGTAATTATATTTGAGTAATTATACTATATTTTAAAATATAAGTTGTGTTTGGATGTCGAATGGTAATTACTTATGAATTCTTATTGTCATGTTTGACAAAACAGTTAGCAATTACACATAAAAATAATATTATGTAATATAAATATGTTTTAAAATTGATAGTAATTAGTAATTACACTCAATTCTCATGGGAGCTATGAGAATTGGAGAATGTAATTGAGATCTCCTAATTACCTCAAATTACATAGTTACTATGTAATTACATAATCAAACAAATACACAAAATCGAGTAATTACTTCATATTACACCTAATTCCAATTACAGAATGACTTTCCAAATGCATCCTAAATAAAAATAATACTCCTAAAATAATGAGAATCATATAGATAACGATCTACAATCATTCAACACATCCATACAAAAATAAACGAAATTGCATAAAAAAATAAGAATAAAACTATGTCCACATTCATGAATCAAGATTCTTTGTCCAATTTTAATGTCTCACTTTACGTCCACCAATGAATGCATGACACATCATTTAAAATATTTAAACAAAAATAATAAAGGAAAATTAATTTAATAATTGCAATTTTAAATGATTTCAGGTATTTATTGTCAAACATGAATTAAGACATTAAAATTGGTAAGAAGGTCCCGATTCCACATTCATGTGTTCTATGAGTACATGCATATCATCATAAATAAAGATCTATAATATATAATCTAAAACCTTAACTTTGATACAATTTGTTGGTTTTAATCTTAATATGTGAATTGCAGTGAGAGCAATAACATACTTTATCATGCAAAACAACGATTATAATATATGGGAAAGATCACTCTAGCTATCACGACTAGAATAGGATTTTTTCATGCTCATTCATCTCAAAAAAAGAAAAACAAGATTAGAATTTCTTACAACAATATAGAGCGCAAGATCGTATGCAACAAAACCTAGCAAGCCTCATCATTGATTGATACCTCTACCAAATAGAGTTATTTTATCACTTTTAATGTGTTAATTGTTGCTTAATTCTGGAGTTTTTAATTTATTTATTAAGTTTTTAAGTAATTTTGCATTTATTAGTTTTATTGTAATTTTCTAGATTTTATATGTTTTTATAGATATTTTATTGTTCTATGTTGTAATTTAAATTTTAATTAATATTTTCATGGAAGTTATATGATATATTTTATTAGTGAAAATATTTAATTTTAATTTAGTTTATAATTATTTTGTAGGAAATAATGTTATTTTTAGGTGCTTGAAATGCAAGAAAAGAAAGGAAAAAAGAGTGGCAAATTTGAAAGAAAATAGCATGAATTGTGGCATTTTCCTCTTCAGCCACACTAGCTCCAAGGCCCAGGCCCACGTTTCTCCTCCTTCCCAGCCGTACGGGCCCAAGCTCTCCTCTTCAGCCATCAGCGTCCAGCCTTCCTGCCCCCAGCCCGCCAGGCCCATTTCGGCCCAACACCAACTCAGCCAAGTCAACCCTGCCACAGCCACAAAAATAAGACAAAAAAAAAATCATGTTTTTATTCCCAATATTTTTCACTCAAATATCAATTCACTCTTCCCTATTTTTCTTACCTAAATAAACATTCCTAATTTGTTTTTTTACCATAGCTTTTCACTAATTTTTTACCCAACCAAACATTTCATCTTTCCAATACTCTTACACTTACTCTATTTATCCTACCACTTCTCAACACAATTAAATTAATCAATTTATTTATTTTAATTTGATTAATTTAATCTCCATATTTTGCCTATAAATAGAGTATTGTAAGACCATTTGGGGAGCTCTTCTTCATCTTTTCAACTTCTCCTACACTTCATATTTCTCTCTCTTCTTTTCACTATTTTCTCTACTATTTTCATCTTTTGAAGAGCATGTCAAGTATGTTATTTTGTAATTTTTATTTCAATCTAGTTATGAGCTTCTAATCTTTTTCAAAAGTTATTAAGATGATGATGCAGCAAAATGTAACTAGATAGTATTTTTTTGTTGTATGTTGATTTCCCATTTGTACAACATTGTTTATGGATTTTTCTATCAAAGATATGCATTTTTCATCCATTATTGATTGTTAAAGCATATTACACTTAGTTCTTCATTATACAAAAATATGATATTCTTTGATTAAATGTTTTTCATTAAATTGTTCACATCTAATTCTTAGAGCATAAGTATCATATTTTTCCTAAACATAATCTCTTTGATTTTTTGTAGTTTCATTAAGTTGTAACACAACTAATGCTTAGAAATTATATCTTATATAAGTGAAGAAAAATCCTACATTTTTTAAAGTAACTTGTGCTTGAATAGAAAATGTATCTTGAAAAAAATATAGTGTGATTTATTTCAACTATATATAAACTTGGGAATCAATATACTTATAAATACTATTGAACTTGCATTTTGTGGATTCTAATATCTTAATAATCTTATTTTACATAACTCATTTAAAAATCATTTTTCTATTTAATCTTAAATCTTTTTATCACTTGTCTTTTATTTTTTTCTAAAACAAAATCTCATCAAATATTTGGAACTAGGTTAGAATATTCTTGCTTTGTTTGAAATAGTTTCTTTTGATGTTAGTCAACTCCCATGGGTTCGACCTCGTACTTACATGAACATTATATTCCGAAACGATTCGTGCACTTGCGAGTTTAAATATTAAAACACCCTCTTTTGGGATCAACAAGTTTTTGGCGCCGTTGCCGAGGAGTTGCAAGAAAGAAACGATCTTTCTACAAGATAAGTAACATTCTTCTACTAGTTATTTTATTTTTATTTGCACTATTATCTTAAAAAAAAAAAAGGTAAAGTAAATAATATATATATCTATTAAAAAAAAAAAAAAGAGAGTAAAAATCAAAAAAAAAAAAAAAGAGAAAGTTATACATATATTTATTTATATTGTTATATATTATATTATATATATTTCTTGGTAGTTGATGGCATTTAGTGCCTCCTACATACTTATTAGTTGAGTGCATTTGTGCCTCCTAACCTTTTTTCTTTTTCTTTTATTTTTTATTATTTTTTTTAGTTGAGTGCATTTGTGCCTCCTACATACTTGATAGTTGAGTGCATTTTTTGCCTCCTACATACTTGAACAATCTATCTCCTCTAGTGATGGCATTAGTGTCTCCTAACTTTTATTTTTGTTTATTATCTTAGTTGATGGCATTAGTGCCTCCTAAGTTCTATTATTATTATCATTATTATTATTATTAGTGTTGGTTGATGGCATTAGTGTCTCCTAATTTTTAATTTTTTTGTTGATAATTTAGTTGATAGCACTTGTGCCTCCTAATTTTTACCTTAATTTTATTATGGTTGATGGCATGATATGCCTCCCTACTCTTGTCTAATTTTTGATAATCTTACTTAATTTTATCTTATTTTTCTTTGTTTTTTTAATCATATTATCATGTA
Organism: Humulus lupulus; assembly: GCF_963169125.1. NCBI lineage: Eukaryota > Viridiplantae > Streptophyta > Magnoliopsida > Rosales > Cannabaceae > Humulus > Humulus lupulus. The sequence goes on from NC_084798.1 coordinate 71,488,388, forward strand.
ATTGTTTAATATCTTAACATTGTTTTCTTAATTTTTAAAAAAATTTCTTTTTACCTTAATTGTCATTTAAAAAAAAAATAGTTTGTCATTTAGTTTTTACCATATGGATCATTTTAATTATAGTTGAAATTCTGAGTACAACTATTATGACAATCAAATTTAAATTATGGAGAAACTAATGATATGTATGATATGCATCAATCCTTTGATATCCCATTTGCCCCCACCTATAATCCAAAATTTTCATTATGTCATACCCAGTTTCCAATAGGGCATGTGTACGCCCTGGATTTCCCATGGGCTGTTTAGCAGGACGATCCTCGGACTAAACATGATTTAGCTCGAGGCTCCCACAGGCCAGAGGCTTTATCTTCAGGACGGGCCCTTTCTAGCTCGAGGGGATGGAGTTTCCTGCTCCCTCTTGTTGTTCCAGGAGCTGGGAACAACATCCGACGACCACTGACGGATCAGCTCGGGTTATGGATTGCTCCGGTAGCGAGCTTCTCAGGAAGCTCTGACCCTATGGGAAGTCAACACGCAAGATAAACGTGCATAATCCTGCCATCACGTGTCCGATATCCCCCTGACTTCTCGGACACGCCGCAGAAACGTGCGTATTCAGACACCCACGGACGGGTTGGGCCGTGCGGCCCATTATCTCCTTCCGTACTGATTAGACCACACTTGTGTGTCAGGTTTAGGAAGTAATCATGAATATCACAGACTTGATATGACAAATGGTAAGGTCACAGGATGACCTCCCTACCAATTTCCAGGTGCCTTCTCCTATAAATATGGAGACCCTGGGAATTGATAGGGGTTGGAAAAAATAGTCTTGTAAGAACTATATATTTTGTAAACCAATTACCCAAAAAAGATCAATAATATTGACTAGTGGAGTAGAAGGATTTTAACCTTCGAACCACTTAAAAACGTGTTTAGGGTCACCTAGTTCTTCTCACAAAGATTTCATATCTGCGGCGGTTCTACTTTTAAGTACTAATCTCTTTCTCTTCTTCTCTTAATTACCTGTTGCCGAAGAACCGCGTCAACAGTTTGGTGCTTTCATTGAGAGCAAGTCCAATTAGTACTACCACAAACATACAACTATGGTGACCACTCGATCCAAACATGGCAACGAGACAGAACAGCATGATGGGCAGGAGGCCCGCCATGTTGCCCTCCCCGAGGAGCAAGTTCCTGAAGTCCAGCAAAGGCAAGGAAAGCAGCCGGCCGGCCAAGACGACACTGGTAGTTCGACGCCCCGGCCGCCTAATCCGAATCCAGGTTATTATACTGCGGTGGAGATGGAGAATGCTCAACTGAGGAGCCAGCTAGTAGCAGCTGGTCAGCAAATCCAGGATATTCTGAGTCGACTACCCCCTCTCACAACCAACGGTAATGTTGGAGAGAGGCAAGGCGAGGCTCCTAAGTCTCGCCGGAGTAATCAATCCAGGTATAGCCATTCGGGTAGACTCCCTGCAGCCAACTCCACCCCTTCATCACGCCATCAAGAGGCGAACTTCAGGGAAATGCCTCAGACCGAACCGCAGCGATACAGCCGTTCGGTTAGGACATCAACCCCTAGCTCTCAGCCTTCCTCGAGGACACCCGGAAGAGATAGGGGAAATTCCCAAAGGAGGGCCGAGGAGATCCGGAGACGTCAGCCCGTCCCCGAAGAGCGTCCAGTTCCTCGTCCAGATCGCCCAGCGCGAAACCATCAAGCTGGCAGGGCCGAGAGGCCCCCACCAAATTTAGTCCGTCCAGACGGCACTAGGATCGCCTCTCCGGTCAGGCATCCTCCTTCTCCCATCAGATACCCGTCTCCTCAGCCCGTCCGAGACATCCCGACCTACATAAATAGTAGGAGAGACCCGCCATCGGCCGGGCCTTCCCGGCGCAGCAGGGTGCCGGGGGAAGGATCAGGTCGGAGCCGCCAAAGACGCACATCGAGCCTGTCCAGCAGGAGTCACTGGACCGGTAGTGCACGGAGTGATCTTTCGGGAGGAGACCTGCGACAGCGACTAAGTTCAGCACAAAGTCACCATAATACCCAGGGAGGCGACCTTCGAGATCGCCTCAACTCTCACAGAGAGGATCGAGTTAGGGATGGTAGCCAGGCCCGCTCAGTTGGGGTCCGATCCGAAGTACGTAATGGCGGGAATGCCCCAAATGACCTATCTCCAGATAGGAGGGGCAATAACCCGCCTAATATGTACAATGGGTCCGGAGCTGTTGAACAGCCCTGGAATAACCCAGGATCTCAGGACAAAACCTTAGAGCGCTTAACTCAAATGGAGGAGCTGATGAAGAAGCTCCTGTCAGAGAAAGAAAAAGACGAATATGATTCAGGGGATGAGATGGAGCTCTTCGCCCCCAACATAGCAGCAACGGCATACCCTTCTGGCTTTCGTATGCCTCACTTGTCAAAGTTCAACGGGGATGGAGACCCATCTGACCACTTAGGGATGTTCAACACCCTAATGATGGCTCATAACATCGGGCCAGAGCTTCGTTGCTTGATCTTTCCTTCCACCCTAACTGGACCTACCAGGCAGTGGTTCAAACAAAGTAAAAGGCAGTCAATCAGCTCCTGGAAGACCTTTTCGGCTGACTTCAAGAGGGCATTCCGCGCCTCTCAGGCCGCCAGGGTCCAGGCCGACTCCCTAGCTAACGTGAGACAGCAACCTGGAGAAACGCTAAAAGCCTACTTGAGCAGATTTGCAAATGTCGCTGCTCAAGCCAGAGACGCCGACGACAGCTCCAAACTCATGGCTATGAGGACCGGGATCCTAGTAGGCGGAGATCTATGGAAGGATATTCAAAGGAGGGGGGTCAGCTCAGTTAGTGAATTCCTTAACAGAGCCCAAGAATGGATAAACTTGGAGGAAGCTGAAGCTTCAGCCGCGGGGACCAGCCAGGTCCTCGAGAAGCCCGCTGGGGCGGGAACAGAGATCGTAGTAGCGACTCCCGACGTCACGCAGAGCAACCAGCCCGGTGGCGGCAAAAGAAAAGGAAATGGTGAAAACGTCCAGCACGGTCAAAAGAAGAATAAGTCCGTGGATAAATTCAAGCCCGTGTTCACAGCGTATACCGAGCTCACCCAAACCAGAGAGAATATTTTCCTGGCCAACGCTACGCGAGTCCCCTGGAGAAGACCGGAGCCAATAAAGCACCCTAAGGGAAAGAGAGACGCTTCCAAATTCTGCCGTTTTCATAACGACGTCAAGCACAATACCGACGACTGCAGGCACCTCAAAGATGAAATCGAGACTCTCATCCGAGCAGGTCCGTTGGCGCAATACTCGCGGAACAGGGTCCCCACAGGTCGACCCGCTCCGGAGATCCCAGCCAGTCAACCTGGACCTCGAGTAGATCAGGACGTCCCTCCCCCCGTGGTCGAGGGAGAGATTTCCACCATCTCTGGAGGGCCACACATGGCTGGCACGAGCAGAGGCGCCCAGAAGAGGTACATAAATGAGTTGAAGGCCCACAATGAAGGGGAGTTCGTCCCGGAACAGCGTCAATCAAAACAACAAAGATTAGAGAAACAACCAGTCACTTTCACGGAGGAGGACGCGGGCCATGTCCAATTCCCTCATAACGATCCCTTGGTCGTAGCAGTCCAGCTCGCCAACCGGAGAGTAAGGAGGGTGTTAGTGGACAATGGGAGCTCGGTGAATCTCCTATTCCGTTCAACCTTAGAAAAAATGGGTCTGACCGTCTCCGAGCTAAAGGCAACCTCGATGATGCTATATGGTTTTTCAGGCGAAGGGTCAGCAGCGATAGGAACGATCGAGCTGGTGATCACCCTAGGCGACGAGTCCCGAACAGTGTCCAAACTGCTCGAATTCGTAGTCATTGACTGCTCCGCTGCCTACAATGCAATTTTGGGCCGACCAACGCTCGTTGCTTTCGAAGCTATCACATCCGTCCGGCACCTCGCCATGAAGTTCCCTACTTCGACCGGGGTCTCCACCATCAAGGGCGATCAGCTCGCTGCCAGGGAATGCTACAGCATTTCCATGAAGGGAAAATCTAAACCCGGGCAGGTGGCGATGGCCATTCAGGATGAAGAGGAATCGCAGGGACCCAAGGCGGCCCCTGAGATTGAAAAACTTCGGGTTTCCGAAGACGAAAAGCTCGCCTTAAGCGAGGACATTGACCCCCGAGTAGGCGAGGACAGGTCCGAGCTCCAATCTATTGAAGATCTCGAGGAGGTAGGCATCGATGAACAAAATCCTTCACGGACGGTGAAGCTCGGAAAGAACCTCTGCGATAGAAGAAAGGCGGATCTGACCGCGTTTCTGAAAAAGAACCTAGACGTATTCGCATGGTCGCACGAGGACATGATAGGGATCAGTCCGAGCGTAATCATGCACACGCTCCACCTAGACAAAAGCGTCCCTGCAAAGTCTCAAAAGCAGAGGCGTTTAGGGACAACCCGAGCCGAGGCCCTTGAAGAAGAAGTGGCCCGGCTCAAAAAATGTGGCTTTATCCGCGAAGCCAGATTTCCCATTTGGGTTGCCAATCCCGTGTTAGTTCCAAAGCCCAATGGCAAGTGGCGGACCTGTATTGATTTTTCCGACCTGAATAAAGCCTGCCCCAAGGATTGCTTTCCGTTGCCGAGGATCGATCAACTGGTGGATGCCACGGCGGGGCACGAGCTCATGTCCTTCATGGACGCGTACTCGGGCTACAATCAGATCGTGATGAATCCAGCAGACCAGGATCATACCAGCTTTATGACCCCGACTAATGTCTATTGTTATAAGGTCATGCCGTTCGGTCTTAAGAATGCCGGGGCAACCTACCAAAGGCTGGTAAATAGAATGTTCGCGGATCAGATCGGGAAGAACATGGAAGTGTACGTCAATGATATGCTTGTCAAGTCAAAGACTGCCACCAACCACGTTGCCGACCTGGAAGAATGTTTTAACATACTGCGAGAATATGGCATGAGGCTCAATCCTCAGAAATGCACTTTCGGTGTTGCATCGGGGAAGTTCTTGGGTTTCATAGTCAATACCCGAGGAATCGAGGCAAATCTCGACAAGATCAGGTCACTGCTCGAGCTTCCATCCCCCAGGTCGCGGAAAGATGTCCAAGGCCTCACAGGAAGGGTGGCGGCACTGAACCGGTTCATTTCCAAATCGACCGACAAATGCCTGCCTTTCTACAACCTGCTCCGCGGAAACAAGAAGTTCGAATGGACAGTAGAGTGCGAGGGCGCATTCCTCGACCTAAAAACGCACCTAGCTGAGCCACCTGTGCTATCAAAGCCCAGGGTAGGAGAACCTCTTTTCCTCTACATGGCCGTGACTGAGGACGCAGCTAGTGCCGTTCTGGTGCGAGAAGAGGACCAGGCTCAGAAACCGGTTTATTACATCAGCAAGAGACTCCTCGGAGCTGAGTCAAGGTACCCGTTGATGGAAAAGCTGGCGTTCTGCCTAATCACGGCCTCGCGAAAACTCAGGCCATACTTCCAGTCCCACTCTGTACACGTCATGACCGATCAGCCTCTAAGGCAGGTTTTGCAAAAGCCTGAAGCCTTGGGACGCTTGCTAAAGTGGGCGGTCGAACTCAGTCAGTTCGAGATTTTCTATACTCCCCGAACTACCATAAAAAGTCAAGCCTTGGCCGACTTCGTGGCAGAATGCGCGGGATTCCGTGAGATCCCATCGGAAGATTCACAGCAGCTCACATCCTCAGGCTCATCGTGGAGGATCTTCGTTGATGGCTCATCTAACGAGAACGGCTCCGGGGCCAGAATCATTCTGATATCCCCAGAAGGACATAGATTCCATTCGGCGCTGAGGTTCGGGTTCAAGGCGTCCAACAACGAGGCAGAGTACGAGGCCTTGTTAGCCGGACTTAGGATAGCTAGCGAGCTAAAGGCAAGCTCTGTCCAATCCTTCAGCGACTCCCAGCTCGTGGTGAATCAGGTCTTAGGCGAGTATCAGGCGCGGGGTCCCAAGATGGCCTCTTATTTGGCTAAGGTAAAATCCAAATTGTCTACGTTTGGGCAAGGGTCGATCGAGCAGATACCCTGGGAGCAGAACGCCAATGCAGATGCTCTCGCCAAGCTCACCACCTCGGGGGAGGCAGAAACCCTGGGGTTGGTACCAATTGAGTTCTTGGACAAACCAAGCATAGACGGAGATCGAGCGGATATTGAGATGATTGACATCAGGCCGACCTGGATGACTCCCATTGTTGAGTACCTCGTCGAGGGCAAGTTACCCGAAGGGCGCAACGACGTACGGTGAGTCCTTTATCAAGCTCCGAGATATACGCTAGTCGAGGGGGTGTTGTACCGACGTGGGCATTCATTACCTCTCCTCCGGTGTGTTCTTCCAAGTGAGGCGAAGGCCATCCTGCAGGAAGTTCATGACGGATTCTGCGGAGATCACACTGGGGGGCAAAGCCTGGCCTTGAAGATCCTTCGGCAGGGTTTTTACTGGCCGACTCTGTCCAAAGACTCGATCTCATACGTAAAAAAGTGCGACAAATGTCAGCGGTTCGCCGCGGTTGCACGAGCACCCCCGGCCGAGCTAAAAATGATATCGTCTCCCTGGCCCTTCGCCATTTGGGGCATAGATCTAATAGGCGCCCTGCCCACCGGAAAGGGCGGGGTCCGTTACGCCGTGGTAGCCGTTGACTACTTCACAAAGTGGGCCGAAGCAGAGCCGTTGGCGACAATAACATCGAAAAAGGTGCTAGACTTCGTGGTTAAAAGCATCGTTTGTCGATTCGGCCTACCCAAAAAGATCGTTTCCGACAATGGCACTCAATTTGACAGCGACCTGTTCACCGATTTTTGCGAAAAGAACGGAATTGTGAAAAGTTTCTCATCCGTGGCCTATCCCCAGGCGAACGGCCAGGTCGAAGCTGTCAATAAAACTCTGAAGGCAAGCCTCAAGAAGAGGCTAGATGAGGCAAAGGGGATCTGGCCAGAACAGCTCCCCCAAGTTCTGTGGGCCTATAGGACCTCACATCGGACTCCCACGGGTCACACTCCTTTCTCCCTAACCTTTGGAAGTGAAGCGGTCCTCCCCGTGGAGGTAAAGGTCCTGTCGCACAGGGTCCGGTCCTACGAACAGGACAAGAACCACGAGCTCCTATGCCACTCCTTAGACTTGATGGATGAGAGGCGAGAGGATGCACAACTCCAGCTCGCCCATTATCAACAGAAAATCACTCGCTACTTCAACACTAAGGTCAAAAGACGTGCCTTTAGCGTCGGCGATTTGGTCTTGAGGAGAGTTTTCCTGGCCGGGAAAGATCCCAAAGATGGGGTTTTGGGACCAAGCTGGGAAGGACCATACCAGGTCATCGAAGTCATCAAAGAAGGGACGTATAAATTAGCTCGACTTGGTGGAGGGGCGGTCCCGCGGACTTGGAATGCAATCCACCTAAAGAAATATTATCAATAAACATGTGTAAGACCTAGAAGGTCACCTCCCATGTATAAATAAAAATCAAATGTTTCTCGTTATTTGCAAGGGTAATTTTAAAGTAACAACGAAAGACCCTTTCCCAGTTACTTGGGGGGCATATGGTACCCGGATATATCCAGGTCTCCTTAACGACTTAGGTGTTAATTTTTATCTATGGATAAGAGTTATCACAAACTAAGTCCTATCCTGGTCTTAACCAGGTCATAAAACTTAGAAGTTAGCTAAAATTTGTTGACCGAGGTTCTTCTTTAAAGAGCCCGGGATACGGATAAAAGTTGACGCGATCTGAGTTTTTTCAAAATAAGCTCCTGGTCTTAACCAGGTCATAAAACTTAGAAGTTAGCTAAAATTTGTTGACCGAGGTTCTTCTTTAAAGAGCCCGGGATACGGATAAAAGTTGACGCGATCTGAGTTTTTTCAAAATAAGCTCCTGGTCTTAACCAGGTCATAAAACTTAGAAGTTAGCTAAAATTTGTTGACCGAGGTTCTTCTTTAAAGAGCCCGGGATACGGATAAAAGTTGACGCGATCTGAGTTTTTTCAAAATAAGCTCCTGGTCTTAACCAGGTCATAAAACTTAGAAGTTAGCTAAAATTTGTTGACCGAGGTTCTTCTTTAAAGAGCCCGGGATACGGATAAAAGTTGACGCGATCTGAGTTTTTTCAAAATAAGTTCCTGGTCTTAACCAGGTCAGAAAACTTAGGAGTGAACTAAAAATTTGTTGAACGCGGATCTTATTTAAAGAGCCCGGGATACGGATAAAGTTAACTCGAACTACGTTCATAAAAATAAAGAGATAAATTATGACCAAATGCATAAAAATATATATGTAAAACTGGTTGAGCAAATTGTCTCGAGGCGGAAACGCCTCACATAAAAAAGAGAATTACAATAAAAAAAAAGTGTTCAAAATACGAAAACAAGAAGCATCCTAAGCCCCATCAGCTGGCCCTTTGGAGGTCGCGGTCTCACCCTGCTCCGCCGCGGCAGAGGCCTCTCCAGTCTCCGATGGAGGAGCCTCCTTATTCAGGCGGGCTTGAAGCCGCGGCAACAGGAATGCCCAGAGGTCCGGCGGCATGAAGGAGAAGTCCGCGTCCGGATTGTGGGACCAGCAGTGATAGAATAGGTCCTGTAAGGACTGCTCCGACACGACCCGCTCGTCTTTCAGGGCGTCCTGGGAGGTCTGGACTTCGGCCTTCGCCACCTCAAGGTCTGCCCGCGATGCGGCCAGGGAGTTTTTAAGCTCTAGGTTCTCGGAGCGAAGCTTCTCTAGCTCGGATGCGGCCAGGGAGCGTTTAAGCTCTTGGTTCTCCGAGCGGACCTTCTCTAACTCGGCTTTTGAGGCCGCCAAGGCGTCTCTCGCCTCCTGAGACTCCTGGAGGGCAGTCTGGCGATCTGCTTCCAAACCCTCGAGCTGGGCCTTGGTCCTAACGATGCCTCTATAGGCGGCAGCCATGCCTTGCAAGAAAAGAGTGATAAATTAGCAAACTGGAAGGAGAAAGGCGGCGTGTGAGTGTCAAAGCCTTAGAAGAAGGGGGCACTTTACCGTTAAAGTCATGTCCATAGCGGACTCTATAACTCGGACCGGGCTCGTTGTTTCGATGGCCCGGAGCTCCTTCTCCCTGATATTGTAATAGTGGCTGACGGCGTAGCTGACCGACTCGTACACCGTACCCCGGAATGCTTCGGGCATCTTCTCCAGAGCCCGGGGGTCGACCGGGATACGCACGTCCGGGGCTGCCACGGCCAGATTCCCGACCTCTATTACCCCGTCCTGGGCGGCCAGTGGAGATCGTTGGGGCGGCGGATGCATGAGTCCTGTCCTGGCGACAGGGAGGTTCGCCCCCGCGACCTGGGATGACGGGTCTCTCTCCTTCTCCGTAGCTGGGGATTTGGTGGAGACCCCGGTCGAGCTCTTGGACTCGCGAAGCCTCTTTAACCTCGGCCCCGCTGGGGGATTCCCACCAAACACAACGCCCCGCAGACTATTCCCGGGTTGAGACATCTCCTCTGCCAAAGAGCAAAAAACACGGTTATCAGCAATCATATAGAAATAAAGGCAATAAGAAAGCAAATACTAGGGGAGCCCTACCCCCCGAGCTGGAAGAGCCTAGGACGATTATCTCACGAACTGGCGAAGGTTCTAGGTCCGGTTCTGAATCGGGGCTGGACTCTTCTACGTACTGCCTAATCCCCAGAGCGTAGACGCCCCTCTGAAGCGCAGGCCACGTGCGTAAATTGGTCCCGTACTCCTCAAAAATGGCCGACCTAAAGGCTAGGGTATTATCTACTACTACAGTACCCTTGGGCCGACTCTCTTGGTTGTCCAGCCCGAGCTGGTCAACGCAGTGGAGCAGAAGCGTGTCCAGATCCGGATTCCTTGGGTGACGATGGACGAGCTGCCTAGGGTTGAACCTAACCAGCCGGGGGTCTGCAGTGGCCCTATTTACGTTCTTAAATAAGAAAAAATTACCTTGACCGGAAGGACCCGCGGCTGCTCCGGATTGGGCCCTCTCCTCGATCATCCCCTGGGTGACCTCCAAGCTCCTCTTCCTGTTCCTCACCAGAGGAACTTCCTCACCTTCTTCCTCGCCTTCGTCGTCTGCGACCTCCTCCGCGACGATCGGTCTGTTGTCGCGAGCTGGGGGAGGCCCCCGGGGCCTTTTCAAATTCAAAGTCTGATTTGGGAAAATCAGCTTGCAGAATACCATCGTCTCGTCCGTCACGAGCACGCGGTAGTCTTTCTCACTGGGGGGAAAGTTCGCCAGTGTATCGTATTGACCCCCGAGGGTCACGGACTTTTCGGTCCTCGAGTAGATGGCTGCAAGGTTGGTTGAAATCAGAATTGGAATAAGGGACGAGCTAAAATAAGATAACCGTTAAAAGGCGAGCTAAATGGAGGATTACTTACGAGGGCGGTTGAAATAATGATGATCGCAGTTTCGGAACCCAGTAGACATAAAAAACTGGTCTTTGAAGTCGTTTGGATGGCTCGGCAGCTCGATCACTGCTGCTGTGTTAGGGAAGCGGGTTAAGTAATAGAACCCGTCGCCTCGCCCCCGCTGGTCCGGGCTGGCTTTGAGGCAGAAGAAATACAAGATATCAACAGGAGTGGGGACCTCCCACTCATGCTTTTGGAACAAATACCTCAGTCCCGCCAGCAGACGGTAGGAATTGGGGGGGAGCTGAAATGGGGCCAACCCCACATAGTTCAGAAAATCAGCAAAATACTGATCCAGGGGGAGGAAGGCCCCTGCCTTGAAGTGTTCCCCGCTCCAGGCCGCGAACGACTCGTCGAGCGGCGTGCAGCTCCTCTCCCCATCCGCAGCAGGTCGGGCGATCACGGAGGTCTTCCCCAGAGGAATGTTGTGGTTAAGGAAGATTTTGGTGATCTTTGCCTGGCTGGTTATCTTCGAGACGATTCTCTCCGCCTCGAAAAACGCATCAGGAGCCACCTCGGCCTGCTTCTCCACCGCCGGTCCAAAGTGAGGAATTGGCGAGCTGGTCACCACCGCCTTTCCTTTATCCTTCTGGGAGGCCGAACTTCCCACATTCTTCTGCGGCAGATTTCTCTTTGGAGCCATCTGGTCGCCTATCGAACAAAAGAAAACACTTTAGAAAAGGCGACCCAAGCAGGAGAGTGAGGCAAGTATTAAGTACACGAGCTGGGGTAAGCCCAGCCCGTGGAGAGTGGTGCCACGCGTTCCAAGGAACACGCGCCTATGCCCTCAACAGATCCCAGATTACTCGGAATTCGTGTGTCAGGTGGCTCAGAGTAAAAAAAAAAAAAAAAATTTGCCTTGGGGGGAAAGTTTCAACAGGCAAGGCGTGGCAAAACCGCTTTTAAGGCGTATTCCCTAAGCTACCCGGTTTTTGCACCCAAAGTTCCTACGGATCCTACCCAGAAATTGTTCCTAAGAGAGAATCATGGAACCCATGTTCTAAGGCGATGTCCCATGGCAAGTATGCCCTAATCAAAGAAGGGCCATCACCCTCCATATCCGCGCGACCCAGAAAACCTCTGCATGTGGCTACAGTAAAAATTTTTACCTAGGCTACAGTGGCATGCTTTCAAAAATAAACAGGGACAGAAGACTTACAGTATAGGGTTGGATGGTGAGCGAGGTTGCTGCGCTGGTAGGAGCTTCGTTGGCACAGTAGTCTCCAAGGCCTTGAAGGAACTCACACGCTTAAGCTTCGTGAACGGAGAAGATGAGAGCAATGGAAATGAGGGTTTTGCTCTTCAGAAGGTCAGAGAGAAAAGAAGGAAATTTGAGAGGTTCTGAATGGTAAGGTGGTCCGTGCGTGGGATGACCACCCCCTTTTTATACAAGGGGGGATCACGTGTAAAAGGCTCCTGGGAGACCCTCCACTCGAAATGTGAAACGACGGCTGGACAGTAGGCTAGGCCATTTAATGCGGTTCTCGTAGAGTGTACCGTCGCCACCCACGGCGTTCCACGTATCAGACGCATGCGAAAAGCATGGAATGCGAAGGGTTGTGGGAGAAGTCTAAAAGCTCCTACTGTGGTCTCCCATGTCTGACGTCATGGACCACGAGCAGGAGCTTGGGGGGCAGATGTACGCCCTGGATTTCCCACGGGCTGTTTAGCAGGACGATCCTCGGACTAAACATGATTTAGCCCGAGGCTCCCACAGGCCAGAGGCTTTATCTTCAGGACGGGCCCTTTCTAGCTCGAGGGGATGGAGTTTCCTGCTCCCTCTTGTTGTTCCAGGAGCTGGGAACAACATCCGACGACCACTGACGGATCAGCTCGGGTTATGGATTGCTCCGGTAGCGAGCTTCTCAGGAAGCTCTGACCCTATGGGAAGTCAACACGCAAGATAAACGTGCATAATCCTGCCATCACGTGTCCGATATCCCCCTGACTTCTCGGACACGCCGCAGGAACGTGCGTATTCAGACACCCACGGACGGGTTGGGCCGTGCGGCCCATTATCTCCTTCCGTACTGATTAGACCACACTTGTGTGTCAGGTTTAGGAAGTAATCATGAATATCACAGACTTGATATGACAAATGGTAAGGTCACGGGATGACCTCCCTACCAATTTCCAGGTGCCTTCTCCTATAAATATGGAGACCCTGGGAATTGATAGGGGTTGGAAAAAATAGTCTTGTAAGAACTATATATTTTGTAAACCAATTACCCAGAAAAGATCAATAATATTGACTAGTGGAGTAGAAGGATTTTAACCTTCGAACCACTTAAAAACGTGTTTAGGGTCACCTAGTTCTTCTCACAAAGATTTCATATCTGCGGCGGTTCTACTTTTAAGTACTAATCTCTTTCTCTTCTTCTCTTAATTACCTGTTGCCGAAGAACCGCGTCAACAGCATGAATTCAACATACATAATCAAAGTCATGCCCAATCCGACTTATCATATCCCATTCAACAAGAAACAAGCTCATCTTTAGAGGATACCCTACAACAGTTTATGCAATCAACCTACCAAATCTTATTAGCCCAATCTCATTCAATCTCAAAAATTGAAACAATAGTAGGACAACTTGCAACTGTTATAGAGTCGGAAAAACAAGTTTATCCCAACCAACCCATTCCTAATCCAAATAGTCAAATTAAAAATGAAAAGGAGAATGAAGTTGTTGAAGAACTTGTAATATGCATCCAACCCCCTAATAAAACCAAAGAGTTGGATGAGATAATTTTCGAGGCTCATAAGGAAAATGAAAAAGATATAATTATATTTCAAGAGCCCATAATTGAACAAATTTGTATATTTACTCAAAATGAAAAGGAGCCTAATATAGAAATGCAATTTTCTTATTTTATTGATATTCCATTAAAATTGCATATTTCTAATTTTCTTATAGGTGTGATGTTATTAATTATTATTTATGGCATTTGCATCAAAGTCATAACTCACCCTATTAATGAAATTTTACACCATCGATTGGGTGTAGGTGAAAAGAAAAAAAATAAATTTAGTCGAGCTAAAGACTATAAACTAAAGCGCTTTCTGGGAGGCAACCCATATTTTTATGTTTAATTTTATATTTCACTTTTGTTGTGTGTTTTATTTATGTTTTAGGTTAACTTCTTGTTTTGATTTTTGTTTCTTTTTTGTTGCACTCTTGACAATGCTCCATGATGAGGTACGACCATTCTAAACTCTAAACTCTTTCACGCTTCAATTTATATTTGTATTTTGATACATTGAGGACAATGCATAAATTAAGTTTGGGGGTAGTGGGTTTATATGGTTATTTCTTTCATGTGTTTGAAAATGGTAGAATTTCTTTTAAAAAACAAAAAAAAAATTGGATGGTAGAGTATCTATTTTATATATTAATTATAACAAAAAAAAATTAATTTTTTTTTATATATGTTTAATATTATCTTTCTAGTAATTTATATTTATATAGTTTTGTGCTTTTATACTTTATTTTCTATCAAAAGAAAAAAAAGAAAACCATTTTGGTGATATCCGTTTTTCCTTTGATAATACCCTTGATTAAGTTTGATTTTAGTTTAAAAAATATATGAATTTTTTTTAAGCTTTGTGTTTAATTCTTGGGTCAATTTTGCTTAAAAAAAATGAATTTTTGAAAAAAAAATTATTCATCATGATATGTCAAATAAATAGTTTTGGACTTCTAATTTAAAATATATTTTCAAAGCAAGATTGACTATGGAATTAATTACATAAGCTTAATTTTGATTCATATTTTTTATAAATTATTTTCAATGTGCAATCTTTGAGGACATTTTTGATATCACCAAATAAAAAAAAATGTGTGTTTTTAATTTTTCTTTTGCTTGAGGACTAGCAAAACTTTAAGTTTGGGGGTGTGATAACTCTACAAAATAGAGTTATTTTATCACTTTTAATGTGTTAATTGTTGCTTAATTCTGGAGTTTTTAATTTATTTATTAAGTTTTTAAGTAATTTTGCATTTATTAGTTTCATTGTAATTTTATAGATTTTTATATGTTTTTATAGATATTTTATTGTTCTATGTTGTAATTTAATTAGTTGTAAATTAAATTTTAATTAATATTTTCATGGAAGTTATATGATATATTTTATTAGTGAAAATATTTAATTTTAATTTAGTTTATAATTATTTTGTAGGAAATAATGTTATTTTTAGGTGCTTGAAATGCAAGAAAAGAAAGGAAAAAAGAGTGGCAAATTTGAAAGAAAATAGCATGAATTGTGGCATTTTCCTCTTCAGCCACACCAGCTCCAAGGCCCAGGCCCACATTTCTCCTCCTTCCCAGCTGTACGGGCCCAAGCTCTCCTCTTCAGCCATCAGCGTCCAGCCTTCCTGCCCCCAGCCCCCCAGGCCCATTTCGGCCCAACACCAACTCAACCAAGTCAACCCTGCCACAATGAAAAAAATAAGACAAAAAAAAAATCATGTTTTTATTCCCAATATTTTTCACTCAAATATCAATTCACTCTTCCCTATTTTTCTTACCTAAATAAACATTCCTAATTTATTTTTTTACCCTAGCTTTTCACTAATCTTTTACCCAACCAAACATTTCATCTTTCCAATACTCTTACACTTACTCTATTTATCCTACCACTTCCCAACACAATTAAATTAATCAATTTATTTATTTTAATTTGATTAATTTAATCTCCATATTTTGCCTATAAATAGAGTATTGTAAGACCATTTGGGGTGCTCTTCTTCATCTTTTCAACCTCTCCTACACTTCATATTTTTCTCTCTTCTTTTCACTATTTTCTCTACTATTTTCATCTTTTGAAGAGCATGTCAAGTATGTTATTTTGTAATTTTTATTTCAATCTAGTTATGAGCTTCTAATCTTTTTCAAAGGTTACTAAGATGATGATGAAGCAAAATGTAACTAGATAGTATTTTTTTGTTGTATGTTGATTTCCCATTTGTACAACATTGTTTATGGATTTTTCTATCAAAGATATGCATTTTTCATCCATTATTGATTGTTAAAGCATATTACACTTAGTTCTTCATTATGCAAAAATATGATATTCTTTGATTAAATGTTTTTCATTAAATTGTTCACATCCAATTCTTAGAGCATAAGTATCATATTTTTCCTAAACATAATCTCTTTGATTTTTTGTAGTTTCATTAAGTTATAACACAACTAATGCTTAGAAATTATATCTTATATAAGTGAAGAAAAATCCTACATTTTTTAAAGTAACTTGTGCTTGAATAGAAAATGTATCTTGAAAAAAATATAGTGTGATTTATTTCAACTATATATAAATTTGGGAATCAATATACTTATAAATACTATTGAACTTGCATTTTGTGGATTCTAATATCTTAATAATCTTATTTTACATAACTCATTTAAAAATCATTTTTCTATTTAATCTTAAATCTTTTTATCACTTGTCTTTTATTTTTTCTAAAACAAAATCTCATCAAATATTTGGAACTAGGTTAAAATATTCTTGCTTTGTTTGAAATAGTTTCTTTTGATGTTAGTCAACTCTCATGGGTTCGACCTCGTACTTACATGAACATTATATTCCGAAACGATTCGTGCACTTGCGAGTTTAAATATTAAAACACCCTCTTTTGGGATCAACACTGATTAAGATTAACCATCTTCTAAACTATGGCTTGCACTAAAAAGGTAGAAATGTGGATCACTATTGGTATGATCATTTGATATACACTTTGGTACCTCAACACACGAGAGTACATGCTTTGTAAAATCTCAAAAGATACTCTTGCAAAGTTTTGTTTTGCTTTTTTTTTTTTAGCACACAGGCTACTTGAAAGTGATTCTTTAAGGTTGAGAGGAAAAAATCTTACGCATGAATATATAAAGCTTCTGTCAAAAGATGAAGAGCTCACGCTACCCATTCTCTGATTGGGCTTGGGCACATGCCACAATCTAAATGGACCGTGACATGTGCCTATTACCAGACTTTATGTCCTTATGATGTTCTACCTTTTTAAGATTTTCCCATTTCATTTATACAATTTATTTATATATTATAAATTATTGGTACCATTAATTTTCAACAAAACCAATTATTTTAACATATCAATATATTTTTCTTTTCTCAAATTTTATTATTTCATAAATAATAATGTAAAAGCAAAATTATTATTTCTAAAATAATAACATGAAACAATACATCATTATTTCTAATAATTCTTTTAATACCAATCACCTCACTTATGTTAGAGCACTCCTAATAGGTGCTCTGCTTTAATTTTTTCAAAAGCATCACCAAAATCTTACTTTATTTATTTAACATCAAACATTTAAATTACATCATACATTAACTTCTTTATTTATTCTTTATATTTTCATTCATTAAAATACTAAAAAAGAAAGAGAAAGAAACAAAATAAAATAAAATATAATTAATATAGAAAGAGAAAAAAAATAATAAACGAATTTTAACTCAATGAATAGTTGTCTCTACATGTGAAGTAATGCTAGTAAATAAAAATGTGTATAATAGCTCAAATTTAGCTCACTCATTGGAAGCTCATTTTTGTCATTCTTCTCTATATTTTAGAAATTTAGCTAGTTTACATCATCCATTGTGAGTGCTCTAAGCTAGTTTGAGGACAATATGAACTAGTATTTCTAAGTTCCAATAAATGATCTCACTAACTCTTAGCTCAACAAATTAATTTATTAGCTATGAATTGTTCCACTAAAAAATTCATTGTTGCACTCTCAAAACTACATTATTAATTTATTAGAAGTTGTAACTGTTGGTATTAAATAGAAAATCAGAGTAGCAGCAGAAGGTGGTGGGGTTTTAAAAATCATTAATACCGAGTAATGATCAATACAGATATTTATACATTAAATAAATGCACATAATAAGAAAAAAAGAATACATCTCATAGCCTATCAAATATCCTTGAGTCTTTTTGTATTATCAAACGATCTTTCAATCCACATGTAGATCTGATTGAGACTCATACAAAAATCTTCCAAGGCGATCCTCTAACACACAAAGACGTGTGTGGGAACGTGAGATTCAAATGTTTGATTATTTTAGGCTCTCTAGATGTTCTCAACACATGAGATCTATAGATTTTGGAGAAGAGAAGACTTGGAGAGTTTTTTTTTTTAAAAAAAATTTCAGGCTTAAAAAATTATATCGACAGATTACTTCTCACTTAAGACTTGTTCTCTTCTTTTTTTTTTATAACCTAGAGATAATAATACTATTTATATCTCTAATTCAAAACTAATCAATTTATGACAATTTATTTAACTATTTATTTTAATCAAATTAAAATAATTAATAAATTAAGTAAAAAAAATAGTATTTGAATTTAAACAATTCAAATTCAAATCCTAGGATTATGATAGTGCTTGTGTGGCGCCACTCACTGTGCATGTATAGTGAGTGGCGTGTGGTACACTCCACTCTCCCTCATTTTTCTCATTTGTTTGTTTAATAAAAATTAAGTCAATATATTTATTCATTTAAAATAATATAATGTAAGAACGCCCTAACGATTTACTTTGTAAAAATGTTGCTCAGCTCATATTTATTAGAAAAATACCATTTTAGAGAAAATGTTCAGTGTGGCCTTGTCAAACATGCAATTTGAGCCCAATAGTTTAAAATAAAAATGTAGTGTCTTTATGCAGTCTTTGAAAATAAAATAAAATAATAAGTCACATTGACGTAAATAAAACATAAACCATAACACATAAATTCATAAATTTTCTTGGCGCTCATAGATCGTTAATCGCTCATGGGACACCCTGCGCCATACATGCCTAGACATCGGAACTTCCCACATCACTGTGTGTGCCAAGGAGAAACCCTATTGCCTACCTGAAATGGAGAAAGTAAGGGGAGTGAGCTAAAAGCCCAGTAAGGAAGTACAAACAAAAGTACAAAAATTCAAGAAAACACAAGAAAAACTACATACATATCGTAAACTCATGCCATATCATATCTCAACCATATTATATTCAATTCATAACATATTCATATCATAATCATAAGACTTCATAATCATAAGCATAATTGTTGACCTGTGAAATTGGCCAACGGTCGTATGTATGATATACGAGACCTTTTGAACGAGATAATTATAAATATACGACATAGTACAAATATCTAAACAAAACACACATAAATTTATAGTGGTTTAGCCCTGTTCTGATGAACATTAATAACCTAATCAACTTAGTCTTTAGTATTGAATCACTCAATCGAAAATTACAAAGATGAATTGAAGAGTTCACTCGTCCCAAATTTTCCTAGAAGTTAATCAAATGATCAATCTCAAAGTCTGCCCCCTCAAAGAAAATCCATCCCCTTTTATGAAGCCCTGGGTCCTTTATATATAGTACCCAGGGGCTGTTACATGATCAGCAAGATTGGGGATCGTGGTTGACGATGCACGATTGAAACCTTCGGGAAAATGCTAAGTTTTGGCTGGTCTATGAGACTTAGGTGCTAGGCCTGATGACCCTTTAGAGCTCGGGTGCTAGGCTTGTTGATCTTTTGATCTTCTGGGTGCTAGGCCTATTGATTTCAGGTTCAACGAGCATGAACTTTATCCAGCGAAGTGTATTTGGGAGTTTAGGCCAACCATCCTATGAAGAATAGGGTGGGTTGACCACCCCATGCAGTTCTTAAGCATGCTAGGCCAACCACCCCTACGGGTTGGGGTCAGGTCGACCATCCCTATGAGACTAGGGCTAGGCCGACCACCCCTAGGGGGTTTAGGCCTGGTCGACTTCCCTATAGGTCCTGGACCAATCCATTTTTGTTCATCGGTCTTTTTCAATACTTTGTCATTTTCCGATGACTTGTGATGCCACGTCCCGCTTTCTCATTCGTCACGTCATCTCTTGAATTTTGAGGGATAACATTTTAACAAGGGCTGTGATTTACTTGGAAACATACCAGGAGGTACCATACCGAAAGCCACCACCATTGCGCTCAGAAGGAAAGAAGGACAAGAACAAGTTTTTTTGGTTCCATAATGATTATGGACATGACACAAACGAGTGCAAACAACTGAAGGATGAGATAGAGTTTCTCCTCCGATCAGGAAAACTCTCGAAGTACCGAGTCAAGACCGAAACCCCAAGCAGGAATCTAGAGTTTCGAAGGCAAATGAGCTCACCACTAGAGCCAGCGGCTGTAGACTTCACATTGGACACCATATATGGGGGCCCTACATAGCAGACAACAGTAACAATGCTTGTGAGCGATATGCAAGGACCCTTAAACATGAGGTAGGGGAGTCTTCCCAGAGCATGGTAGTCGAGGAGCGGTCTCCAAAAAATCTGAAGTATGAAAGTGAAACTCTCACTTTTACGGAGGATGACTTTAGGCACGTGAAGTACCCCCACAGTGACCCTCTGGTCCTTACCATTCAAATAGCCAATGCCCGAGTGAAGAGATGCTTGGTGGATATGGGAAGCTCAATAGATATCATCTACAAATCATCCCTCGAGAAGATGAAGCTCATGATCAAGGACTTGACTCCTTGTTCCCAAGTGATATATGGGTTCACAAGAGAATGCCTAGCACCAACAGGAACGATCAAACTACCAGTCACGGTGGGGGATGCCCTTAGGCACGAGACTGTGATGACAAAGTTCTTGGTGGTAGATTTCTCATTGGCTCACAATGTAGTGCTCGGGAAACCCCTCCTAATGGAATTACACGCAGTAGTGTCTATTTGGCATCTATCTTTGAAGTTCCCCACACGCGCAGGGCAAGGATGCATACATGTTAACCAAAGGGAGGCATAATAATGCTATAACGTGTCTGTGATCAAAGCAAAGAAAGAAACATGCGTAAACAACATGGTGGTGACCTGTTGCGAAGGGAATGAAGGAACCGATGAGGTTGTCAACATGGAAGTTGACGTTGAAGGAAACACTCTACTGGAGTCGGGGCCTCCTTTTAACGAAGATTTGTTATTGTAACAAGTTTCCCAAGTTGAGGGAAACGACATCGATCCTCACTTTGGGGATGATATCATGGGGCTAGGACCAGTAGAAGATCTTGACGAAGTCCTACTAGATGAGGAGGACCTGACTAGAGTAATCAAAGTTAGGAAGGAACTAAAGGTGGAAATTAAGGCACGGTTGGTAGAATTTTTGAAGAAGAACCAGGGCGTCTTGCCTGGTCACATAGGAAATGGTTGGAATTTCTCCGTCCGTGATAAGCCATGTCCTCAATGTGGACAAAAACTACCCACTGGTGCAACAAAAGAGGAGTCTGCTTGACAAAGACTGATCTCAAGCTCTGAAGGAGGAGGTCGAACGACTCAAGGAAAACAGTTTTATAAGGGAGACCTACTACCCGAATTGGGTATCAAACCCCATGCTGGTCTTAAAACCAAACAGGAAGTGGAGGACATGCATGGACTTCACAGATTTGCACAAGGCCTGCCCCAAAGGCTACTTCCCACTACCCAAAATAGACCAACTGGTCAATGCAACTATAGGTCATGAAATACTCTCATTCATGGATGCATATTCAGGTATAATAAGATAAGTATGCACCCTCCCGACGAGGAACATACCAACTTCTGGAAAGACAAGGGATTGTACTATTATAAGGTAATGCCATTCGACTTGAAGCACATAGGAGCCACCTGTTGGGAATACTTATACATGATCTTGTTTATTTTCATGTAAATCATATATTAAACAAATTAATATAAGACAACCTAGAACATGTTTCTACAATTGAATTTAAACAGAGATAATGATAAGAACACTTACATTATACGCAGCAGAACGTATTAGTCATTCCTTCAGTTTCTCTAACCCTTGAATCTTTTCTATCACAGGGTATCACCAAGAAACTAACCGATCTTCAAATTTCTTCACAGCCTTCCAAAGTATCCTTAGAATCACCTAGACTACAGTGGGAAATTCTCAACACATGAGATAGGTACAGAAAGAAGAATAATAGAAGAGAATATTGAGGCTTAGAAATTGACTTATGCTGTAGAGAGAATCTAAAACCTAGAGCATCAAGAATAGATCTTTTGATCTTCTAAAAAAAACAAGTGATTTCAACTCTCACTTAGCATTCCTTTTATAGGCTCAATTAGGTAATTTATTTTAATTAAAAAATCGATAAAATAATAGATAATATCAGCCATTAGGTCGAAATTATCATGGGCTTTAGGCCCGTGAAATTTCTCATTTAATTATAAGCCAATTGAACTTAAAATCAAAGCCTGTATTATTTTCTATTGATTAATTATTTAAATCCTTTATCAAATTAATTATTTATAATTTGAACCTTGATTTAAACTTATTTATTAATTTAGACACCAATTTGTCTTAATTAATAAGTCTGCCATAAAATCTGTTTTCTTCTCTAAATTGTATAACTATGTGAAACTATACAAAATTGACATGGTCAACTTTGATAATTCTAATAGATAATTAAATCAATTAATTGAGACTATCTAGATGGTTTTATCCAAGGTACAGTGGGGACCATGGGCCTATGAAATCAAGCTCCAATAAGTTATCATAAATTTAACAAATAGATTTACTAACTTATTAATTCCTCGTGACTCCGCTAAAGACTCAGAATTGCACTCTTGAATTCATAGAACGCTCTATAACCAATATAGATACATTATTAATTATCCATTGTTACAACCATAAATGTCACTCAATCCTCTATAGACGGTCTACAATGAGATGGGACTAAAATATCGTTTTACCTCTCATTGTATTTTATCCTTAAAACACTTAGTTCCTTGTAAATGATATTTTAGTAAACTAATATTAATTAACTGAAATGAGATTTCTATCATTTAGCACCTTGAACCAAACTAAAAGGAAACCATCGTTTTACTTCTTCATTAAAAGCTATAGATGTTCATATCTATGATTAACACTCCCACTCAATTATACTACCGAGTTCCCAAGATGTAAGTATGGGCTAGTCCGTAGGGTAAGCTGGTAACGAACAAATCAAAGAACTCAAATAATGCAATCAGTTAGAATACTAACCACTCAGAATTGAGATTGAATTGACCTATGGTCAACTATATGATATGACTAGAATAGATAATAACGGTATGTTTACTTATCCTATCTACTGTCAATATCGGTCCAGTTCGATGTAACAAATACATTCGATCTTATCTACTTTGCTAATGTTCTGGATAGAACATAACACTACAATGTGTAAGTAGATCATATCGTAGATTGGAAAGCAGTGTAAATCCTATGCACTGACTATTCTTAGGACTAACTTATGTTTGAACATATAATCATATTTATTTTTGTCTATGATTACATCACTATAAATACGATTAGCTATATGCTCGGGATTTAATAGAAGTTTATATTAAACATATAATCATGAAAATAAAACATGTGAGCAAAGTGATTGACCGATTCAAAAATTATTTCTATTCTTTTATTGATAACAAAACGAGATTACAAAGAAATTGAGTTTTAATTAAGGCATAAAACCCCAACAAACTCCCACTTGCACTAATTGAAACTAATGCCTTAATTCTACTAATCCCATTTCCTTGATATGCTTATCAAATGTAGCTTCTGGTAGTGTCTTTGTAAGCGGATCTGCAAGATTGTCTTATGATGCAATCTTCATAATCTATTATGTGATACTTCATTTCTATATGCTTACGCCTCTTGTGACTTCGAGGTTCTTTCGAGTTTGCTATCACTCCTGTATTGTCGCAAAACAATACAAGCGGTTTATCCATATCTGGAATAACACCAAGATATAAATAGAACTTATTTAGCCACACTATTTCCTTAGCTACTTCAGACGCAGCTATGTACTCAACCTCCATGGTGGAATCTGAGATTGCAGATTGCTTTACACTTATCCATATCACAACTCCACCCCCAAGAGTAAACACCATTCCAGAAGTAGACTTCCTGTCATCAACATCAGTTTGAAAATCTGAATCAGTGTAGCCTACAGGGTTCAAAACACCACCCTTGTAGACTAACATATAATCCCCAGTCTGCCTTAAATACTTCAAAATATGCTTAACTGCTATCCAATGTTCCTGTCCTGGGTTTGACTGATACTTTCTCACTACTCCCATTGCATAGCAAATGTCTAGTCTAGTACACAACATAGCATACATTAGACTTCCAACTGCAGATGCGTAAGGAACTTTTCTCATTGCATCTTCCTCTTCAGGAGTCTGGGGAGACTGCTTCTTTGAAAGATGAATTCCATGGCGGGATGGTAGATGTCCTTTCTTGGAGTTTTTCATTGAGAAATGTTGAAGAACTTTATCAATGTAAGCTGATTGAGTTAGAGCTAAGAGTCTGTTCTTTCTATCCTTAATCATCTGGATACCTAGAACATAACTTGCTTCACCCAAATCCTTCATCTGGAATTGAATGCTCACCCAATTCTTCATATCTGATAATTTCTTAACATTGTTTCCAATGAGTAAGATATCATCAACATAAAGAACTAGGAATACCACTATTTGATTTGCCTTCAGTTGGTATACACAAGGCTCATCAATATTTTGTTCAAAGCCATAGGTTTTGATTATTTAATCAAACCTAAGGTTCCAGGAACGAGAAGTTTGCTTAAGACCATAAATGGACCTATTCAACTTGTAAACTTTTCCTTCTTGTCCAGCTACTTTAAGTCCTTCTGGCTGATCCATATAAATGACTTCGTCAAGCTTCCCGTTAAGAAAAATTGTCTTGACGTCCATTTTCCAGATCTCATAGTCGAGAGCGACTGCTATGGATAGGAGGATGCGAATGGACTTAAGCATGGCTACTGGACTAAAAGTTTCCTCATAATCCACACCTTCTCTTTGGGTATAACCCTTTGCCACTAATCGAGATATCTAAATTTCGATATTTCCATCAGCACCTCGTTTCTTCTTGTAGATCCACTTGCACCCAATGGCCCTAAAGTCACTAAGTGCTTCAACAAGATCCCAGACAGAATTTAAGTACATGGACTCTATTTCCTGTTTCATGGCTTCGAGCCATAGTCCCTTTTCAGGGCTAGCCATTACCTGTTTGAAAAACAACAGATCATCGTCACTAGTGTCACCAACAACCATATTGGTTTCACCATCCAAACCATAGCGAACTGGGTTCCTAGAAATCCTCCCACGACGTGAAGGCTCCATGACTATTTTCTCAGGAATAGTGGTACTTTCTTAATCGAATTGCGTTAGTTGGATATGAAGAGTAGGAATTTCATCATCAACTTGCATTGATGACGATGGAACATTGGTTGGAGTCAATTCTTCAACCATCTCTTCTTAAACTACTTTGCTGCGCAGTTTGAAGTTTTGGACATAGTCAGTTTCCATAAAAGTAGCATTTTTAGAAGTAAACACTTTCTTTTCTGAATGACTATAGAAAAGTCCACCCCGAGTGCCTTTAGGATAGCCAACAAATATGCAAACTTCGGTTCGCGGTTCTAGCTTTCCTTCCTTTTTCCTCAGGACGTGGGCGGGACACCCCCAGATTCTAAAATGACGTAAGCTAGGTTCACGACCATTCCAGCGTTCTAAAGGTGTTTTGGGGATTGTTTTCGATGGTACGCCATTTAGAATGTCGTTCACAGTTTCAATTGCATGTCCCCAAAATGAAGTTGGCAGAGTTGAGTAACTAAGCATACATCTAACCATTTCCAATACTGTTATGTTCCTATAGCATCTCAAAATTTTACTTAGTTAGATAGTAGTAGCTTGTGCTGTAGTATTTTAGTTTTCGTAGTTATTGGTTCAAGCCGGGATTTATTTGGAAACTCATAGAGATAGTGACGAATTTTATAAGTTTAACCTATAGTTTAGAAATATTAATTTTATCATAAGGTTTGATGAATATAGCTGGCCCTAGCTCAGTAGTTTTTCCTTACTCATTAGGCTCTTTCCTTTTTATTTAGATGGTGCATGTAAATGAATATGGAAGGCGGGCCAGATTCTTGGTGGCTTTGGCATGTGTATCAGGAGAGGACTAAAGAAATGGACCGATGGAATCGATCGAGGATGACGTTGATATTTGAATATTTTATTTATATATTTATGATTTCTGCATTTAGTATTTGAAAAATTAATTAAAGGTTTTGTTTTTCTTTATGATTTTATGTAATAACAATGGGATCCTGTATTTTGGATTTTTATAATAAAGTCTATTATTTTATGTATATATCCAAATGATAGTGGTATGTCTTAGTAGTTTTTAAAGGTCCGAGTCCTTTTAGTTAGGCGGGTCTTTACAGTTGGTACTAGAGCCACGATTCATATGCATGAAGTTCTCCTTGATATACAAGCAAAAGCTCCGGATCTAACCACCAATGTAAGTGTTTATGATATGAATTTATGTTTATGTTAAGACTAACGTTTTAGTCATTATGTTTTCAGTCAAAATGAATGGAGCCATGGATTATCAAGATATCTGTGCCATTAAGGCATTGAAAAGGATTAGAGAGCCAAGGGATACAATTGGAGTGCTAGAAAGAATCACTCAAAGATTGGTCAAATTTCACAAGGAGATAGTTCACCTTCAAATTACTAGGCAAATTATGATGAGAGTCATGGAACAATATGTCCTAGTAATTAAGATTTTTAAAGATTTTCCTTCTGTGGTTTCAAATTGGAAGATTTATGGGATACTATAGATAATGAAGATAACTTACCGGTAGCCGTGAGATATTATTTTCTTATACTTGGGTTTACCTATAGTTTTGAGATTCAATTCACCAATGAACAAAAGAATAATATCCTAATGAATATTCCTCGTGGTAGTTTTGAGGCTTATGATATTTATGATTATGAGGAAATAACTGATGATATGATAGATGAAGAGTCAGATGTAGAAGATCCTGATTTTTAAAAAGTTTACCTTAGTTATTATTAGTATTGTTTCTTTATTTATTTTGAATTATTATCGTAATAAGTGAAAAATCTTTTCCAATTGAATAAAGTTGTTATTTTTGAATGGCATGTATGGATTTTTGTTTTGAATTTATTTTATTAAATCATAATTAACTTAGAATAAATTCAATAAATAATGACTGAGTTCGATGAGGGTGGATACAAATCAATGAACTGAGTTCTGTATCGAGAGTTTAGGGGGCCATAGTAGTGGGAACGATTTTACTGATACCAACCCACCCTCAATATGGTTAACTTTGGAACAACAACAAATTTCGAGCCTGAGAATTAAGTCATATAGGGTGGTTAGAAATAGACTTAGAAAATAATAAAGATGGCCTAATAGTCTAAGTATAGAAACACACCCTAATTTATAAAGATGACTTACATAAATTTTCATAAGAAATCATAATTGATAGGTTTGAGTTATGTTTGTTTAGACTAAGTTTTTGCCTTAGAAACTATTAGGGTAAGTTCTAATGTGTTTTTCTCGACTATTAGAACTTTGTTGAAGATGTCGCTACGAAGGTCTACACGCACGAACGACAATGCCCCCAGCACTGCCAACGAGATTCACGAGGCCCCTCCAGTCCGAAGAAAGGGAAAACATACTACCATTGCTGCTGCTAATAGAAATGCACCACCTCCGGTTGACAACAATGCTGAGATTATCCAGTTACGGCAACAAGTAGAAGAACTACTATAGAAACAACGAAAACATCCTCAGCCGCAGCCAGTGGCTCAAGCACCCCAGCAAGAGCAAAATGGAGGATATCCGTATGGGGGATGGCCGATGGAAAACTATGCGCCTTATCCAGCTCAGTACATAGAGCCAGTCTACGAACATTTTTGTAAGCAACACACTCCAAATTTTGAAGGGACAACTGACCCCTTTGAGGATGAAGAATGGCTCAGGAATGTAGAGATGATTCTGGCATACATGAACCTCGGAAACACAGATCACATATCTTGTGTTTCTTCTCTATTGAAAAAGGATGCTAGAATCTGGTGGGATTTGATACAGCAGACTCACAATATCACCACCATGACTTGGGCCAGATTTGTGGAGCTGTTTCACAAAAAGTACTACGACTCGGTAGTCATCGCTACGAGGGTGGAAGAGTTTGCCAGTTTGAAAAAAGACAATTTGACGGTAGTTGAGAATGCTCGAAAATTTGATCGGCTAGAAAAGTTCACACCAGAGTTAGTCCCAAATGACTACTTGAGGGTTACCAAGTTCACTAGGGGACTCAGACCTCATATTTAATTAGGGGTCAAGCTTGCAAACCCCGAAACCACTTCTTACGCCTATGTTATATAGAAACAACTATAGAGGTGGAAAGGATCCAAGAAAATGTTAGCAAGGAGGAGGCAAGCAAGTCTGAACCTAAGCAACAAAATCAGACTCGGAATGGTCAAAACCATAACAACAACCAGCATAGAAATAATGGGCAGAAAAGAAAGCATCTTGATAATAAGCAGATCGACGCTGACAAAAGAGCACAAACTAACAATGGTAACAATAGGCCAGGTTATGTGGAATACCCTCAGTGTCCAAGTGCCAGAAACGACATACTGTGGAGTGTCATGCAAACAGCAAGGGTTGTTACAATTGTGGCCAGGAAGGTCATCAGAAAAGAGATTGTTTGCAGCTCAAAATAGAAGAAAAAAAAGACAACAAGATGGTTTTAGCCAGAGTCTTTGCCTTGACCCAGGGAGAAGCCGAAAACTAGTAACAAGGTGGTCACAAATCAGCTTCCTATCCTCAAAAATATATGTTCAGTATTATTTGATTCGAGAGCAACACACTTGTATATCTCGTTAGGAATGATAGAGAAATTAGAAAAACCTTGTGAAAGATTTAGAACTAGGTTTGTTATGGAACCGCCTTCGGACGAAATCGTTCTATCATCACAAATAGTACGAGGAGTACCGATCAAAGTCGAGGGCACAGAGCTAGAAGGAGACATGATAGAGCTAGAGATCAAGGATTTTCACGTAATACTGGGCATGGAATGGTTAGCAAGACATGGCGCAATCATCGACTGTAGATGCAAGCAAGTGATGTTTGAAACTCCTGAGGGTCAGAAACTATGTTTTATGGGAAAAGTTTCACGACTACGGACACCACTTATCTCATCTCTCAAAGGTCAGAGGATGATAGAGAAAGGATGTCACACATTCTTAGCAAGCATCATGGATGTGGCATAAGAAACACCATTAAAGGTTGGAGATTTGGGCATTATAAATAAATTTCCAGAGATATTTCCTGACGACTTACCAAGGTTATCCTTACTCGGGAAATTGACTTCATAATCGAACTAGTATTAGGAACCGAGCCTATCTTAAAGGCATCATACCGAATGGCACCTACCAAAATCAAGGAGTTAAAAACACAGTTACAAGAGCTCTTAGACTTGGGATTCATCAGACTGGGCCATTCGCCATGGGGGGCACCGGTTCTATTTGTGAAGAAGAAGGATGGAAGCATGATCGACGAATTATTTGATCAACTCCGAGGAGCGGCTGTATTTTCAAAGATTGATCTACGGTCTGGTTATCACCAGCTCAAGGTAAGGGAAAAGGATATACCAAAGACAACTTTCAGGACTCGATATGGACACTACGGGTTTCTAGTTATGTCTTTTGGTATTACCAACGCTCTGGCTGCATTTATGGACTTAATGAACCGGGTCTTCAAGGATTACTTGGACAATTTGTCGTGGTGTTCATTGACAAGTGTACTCCAAGGATGAAGTCGAGAACGAGGAACATTTAAGACCGACCATGCTGTGACTAAAGGAGCACCAACTTTATGCCAAGTTCAAGAAATGTGAATTTTGGCTATCACAAGTAGCGTTCCTCAGCCATATAGTATCCAAGGATGGAGTCACTGTAGACCCAACTAAAGTAGAGGTTGTGAAGGATTGGCCAAGGCCTAAGAATGCGTTTGAAGTTAGAAGTTTTCTCGGGCTAGCAGGCTATTATCAGAGATTTTTAGAAGGCTTTTCTAAGATAGCCACTCCACTTACTAACCTGACCCAGAAACAACAAAAGTTCAATTGAACGGATAAATTTCAAGAAAGCTTTTAGTTGCTCAAAGATAAATTGTGTTCAACATCAGTACTTTGCGTACCGACACCCAACGACAAGTTTGTAGTATTCTGTGATGCGTATAAGCAAGGTTTAGGCTGTGTGCTGATGCAAAATGACAAAGTGATAGCCTACGCCTCAAGGTAGCTGAAGGAATACGCACAATGCTATCCAAAACACGATATGGAGTTAGAGGAGGTGGTTTTCGTATTGAAAATCTGGCGCCATTATCTTTATGGAGAACAGTGTGAGATTTATACGGACCACAATAGCTTAAAATATTTCTTCACGCAAAAAAGAGCTCAATATGAGGCAGCACAGGTGGTTAGAACTAGTAAAGGAATATGACTGTGAAATCATATACCACCCAGGAAAGGTGAATGTAGTTTCAGATGTGTTAAGCCAGAAGAGTTACAGAAATCGGCAGCATTATCCGGGATTGAAAAGTCGCTTCAGCAAGAGATGATTAATGCCAA
Source organism: Humulus lupulus (assembly GCF_963169125.1). Lineage (NCBI taxonomy): Eukaryota > Viridiplantae > Streptophyta > Magnoliopsida > Rosales > Cannabaceae > Humulus > Humulus lupulus. The sequence continues at coordinate 71,518,304 of NC_084798.1, forward strand.
AATAGAAATAGTCATGGGTCAACTGGCTAACTTGTCCATCTAGTTGAGTTCACTATATGATAGACAGATTGGGAAAGGGTATGATGACACATTAGTATCACATATGGCTGCAGTCAAAGAAGGCAAGACTACGAATTTCTCTATAGCAGGACAGGGGTTCTTGAGATATAAGGGCTGGGCATGCGTGTCGAATGACCATGAAATTAAGATGAAAATGTTAGAAGAGGCACACACTACCCCATACTCAGTTTACCTGAGGTCTACCAAGATGACTCATGACCTCAAGGCATTATATTGGTGGCCGGGAATGAAGAAAGGTGTAGCAGAGTATGTATCCAAATGCCTAATATGCTAGAAAGTAAAAGTAGAACATCAACGGTCCACATGCTTATTGCAAGAAGACATAGCCATGGACTTCGTGATAGAATTACCACGAACAAATAAGCAACATGACTCGACTTGGGTTGTGGTAGATAGACTCACAAAGTCAACTCACTTCCTGCCTGTCAAGACTACGTACACTGTAGACCAGTACGCAGACATTTATATTCGAGAAATTGTACAACTGCATGGAATCCCTAAGACCATAGTATCCGATAGAGGATTGGTGTTCACATCGAGATTTTGGGGAATCTTACAGCAAGCTATGGGTACCAAGCTAAGTCTCAGTGAGACATTTCATCCTCAGACTGATGGACAGTCCGAGTATACTATACAAAATTTAAAAGATATGTTGCACGCTTATGTACTAGACTTCAGAGGATCGTGGAGTAAGTGTTTTCCACTTATAGAATTCTCCTACAATAATAGCTGCCAGGCAACTATTGGTATGGCACCCTATGATCTACTTTATGGAAGGAAATGCCCGTCGCCGTTACAGTGGGACGAGGTAGGAGAAAGATAACTTCTTGTACCTAAGGCTGTTAGAGAGGCTCAAGGCGCAGTGGAACTGATTAGAAAGTGTATGCTCACTTCTCATAGTCGACAAAAGAGTTATGTGGATGCCAAGCAACATGTGGAATTTAAAGTCAGAGATCAAGTCTTCTTAAGAATATCTCATATGAAAGAAGTGAAGCGATTTGGGAAGAAAGAAAAACTTAGTCCCCGGTTTATAGGTCCTTTTGAGATATTGGACAAGGTGGGACCAGTAGCATATAGATTAGCCCTACCGCCAGCTCTAGCAGATAGCCACAATGTGTTTCACATCTCGATGTTGTGTAGATATGTGTCAGACCCATCCCACGTTCTCAATTATGATACATTAGCACTTCAGAAAGACCTAAGTTATGAGGAACGACCGGTTAGCATCCTAGAGAAGGGGGGTGAAGGAATTACGGTCTAAGAGTATTCCGATAGTCAAGGTCTTATGGAGTAATAGTATAGAATGGGAGGCAACGTGGGAATTGAAGGAAGACATCCGAGCACGATATCCAAAATTCGTTGGTAAGTAAATTTTGGGGATGAAATTCTTTTAAGTAGGGGAGAATTGTAGCGTCTCGGAATTTTACTTAGTTAGATAGTAGTAGCTTGTGCTGTAGTATTTTAGTTTTCGTGGTTATTAGTTCAAACCAGGATTTATTTGGAAACTCATAGAGATAGTTACGAATTTAATAAGTTTAACCTACAGTATAGAAATATTAATTTTTTCATAATGTTTGATGAATATAGCTGGCCCTAGAAATACTATTTATTATAACCTAAGGTTTAGATAGGATAATTAAGGAGGTGAAATTTGTCACATGTATATTTATTAAGGATTTTAGATGAATAAATTAATCAAGGATAAACCTAGGAAGTCTAGAATCTTCCCCCAGAGCCTAATGAAACTACTATTTTACTGACTTTGGGTACTTTACTCGCTAAAAAAGATTGAGTCTATCCTTGTTACAAACCTCAAACATTTGGTACTTTTTTCTCAAATATCCCATAATATATTTGTTAGGGTTTGTGCCCTAAAAACATGTGAAATGACATTTTATTGATTTAAGTAAAAGTACAATTTTATTATATTTGAATGTTATAATTATTTTTTGAATAATTTGTATAAATATAAAAAAATTTCATATTCATTTATGAGAATATGATATTGTATGATACGAGAGAATTAAGATCATATATAATGAATAAAATAGTCAGCAACGTATTAAAGTACGTAATCTTTAATGAATCATTTCTAGTACGGTTTACTAAGCATATGGGATGCGAGTAAACTAGATTCAAATCACTGATCTGGATAGACATCTTGGTAAATATGTTGTATATAATAGTGATTATATATGACATGATTGATGTGAATTAATTATCTTTATAAACTTATTGTTTGCCATAAAGATTTAATTCATATCTTAAAAGATGATTATTTGTCGATAAGTCTAAATCCTGAGTAATCATGAACTCCTGTTTGAGTTTATTGGGTCTTTTGATTCATTCGTTAAGGTCTCTTGATATAATGAGACTAGTGACTTTTTTTTTGGAGATTCAATATCATGAATGGTTGGGAACATGAGTTTACAATAATGGAATCCATATTTTCCTAATGGATTGAATATTGGTCCCTTAAGGGTTAATTCTGGTATTGAATAGTTATTGAGCTCAAATCTATAATTTGATTATAGATTAATTATTCACTAGTGAATTAATGGTACTTAAGGAACAAGAGATAATTAGTAGGGTAAAACAATAATTTTGACCAATTCTAATTAGCGAAACGATAAATGGAGGATATAACTATATTTATTGATTACATAAATGGACTACAAGAGAAAAATCTGTAAATATAATTCTATGATTACTTAGAGTGATATTCCATATTTATAGTGGAGTAATAATAGAATTAATAAATAAGATTATTGAATTAAAGAATTTAATTAATAATCTGGTTTATTGGAGCTTCGTATTATAGGTCCATGGTCCTTGAGTCGCCTCTGTCCTACACTGTCAAGGGTAAGGATGTCACAAGAAGGATTAATAGAGAAAATGACTAAATTGCAAAGGAATTAATTTTCCAGGGCAAAGAGATAATTATATGCAATTAATTAATTGTGAATTAATTAATCAATTAACTAATTAGTTTTTATTTGAAAAACTTTATATTAGTTAAAATAAACATTAATCATGTTTGGATTAATATTTGGGAGAGTTAATTATTATCATGTTATAAGATAATTATTCAAACTAATAGTTTTTTTTAAGATAAGGTTAATTTTGAATTAACTGATATTTATTTTAAGAATAAATATGTTGTCTTAAAATTAATTAAACAAATAAATGAGAAAATCAAAGATGCCACAATAGTGGCGCCACTCATGTGTCATTTCATCCCTGTGATTTGAATTTTGAATTTCAAATTAATTTGTTTATTTAATTATTATTTTAAATTAAATAATTAAATTAGGTTACAACTGATCAGATTTTGAGTTATTAAATAAAAGAATATTAAATAGTTTTAATTATCTTTATAAACCTGAAAAGAAGCGATACTTTTCAAGTAAGTTATTTTTGGTTATCAGACTCTCTCAAAAGAAAAGAAAAAAATGATAGAATTTTCTAAGCCTTAAATTCTTGATGTTTCCATATGTCTTATCTCTTCACCAAACTCTCTAGATCTCATGTTCTAAGAATATTAGAGAGCCTAAATAATCAACCTATGAATCCTATGTGCTCACACACGTCCTTGTGTGTTAGAGGAACGACTTTGAAGGCTAGGTGTGAGCTTTCACTTGGATAGGAAAATCGTTGATTATAAGAAAAGACCCAAGGAATTTTGATAGGCTCCAAGAGGTAATCTCTAATTCCTTGAATGTGTTAATTTAATGTATATGTATATGTATATATATGTATTGATCCTAGTTTGTATTAATGTTTTTTTTTTAAATCTCCCTCCACTATCTTCCGTTGTGTATTTGATTTTATTATATTTAATACCAACAATATTTACAACCCTAGTCAGGGCTGGCCTTGAACTTTAGGGGGCTTAATGCAAAATATGGTTTTTTTTTTTAAATTAGCATTTTTAATTAGGAGCCCTAATGTAATGCCCCAAATTCCCTAATGCGGTTTAATGGTTGGATTAGTAGGCCGGGAGGGCCATAATTATTTTATTATGCCATTAAACTATTATATGCATGTTTATGTGAATTATATTATAATATGATGTTAAATGCATGCATGTGGGTCCACATTTAATTATAAGGGCATTTTAGTAATTTGGCCTGTTGAGGGCATATTTGTATATTTTGGTGCATGTTTGTGATTTATGGATGAGATCCCATTATTATGTGGATATTTTCGAGTTATTCGGCATGAGATGATCTTAGGTTGCAAGTTAGCGGTTTTGTCATAACGGGGTCAATTATTGGGATATTAGATAATGAGAATGATTATTTGAGGATATATTGGGAGTTATTGAGATTAGGAGGAAATTCTGGGAGTTTTGACTATTTTGTCCCTGGGGGTGTTTTTGGGACCCTGAGTATTAGGATTTATTTGAGGTTACTTAAGCTTAAAGTAGTTTTTCTGACAGAAAACTACGTTCAAACACTTAAACTCTCTCTCCCGTTGTTCCTTTTTACCGTTCGTCGCAATTTCGAAGGAAACTTGGGTTTTAGGAGTCGGAATCAAGCGATGATCGAGGCATAGCGATCCTAGGAAAGAGTAGAAGCTTCTTAACCGAAGGATTTAGCAAGAAACAACTTAATCAAAGGTAATCCAAGCTTTAAGTTTAGAGTTTTAGAGTTTTTAAGCTTTGATTTGGATTTTGTGTGTTGATGAATCTTTGATTTTTTTAAGCCTCAAGATTTGATGATTTTGGATGATTGGGATGTTTGGGAACTTTTATTTTTGGATTTGGATATGTTTAAGTAGGTTTTTGGAAGGATTAAAAGGTGGAAAATTGGGGTTATGGCTGATTTTCCAGGTGGGGTCGCGGCCCTGTTCTTGGGCACCGCAGCCCGTGCATGGTGCAGAGGGGCGGTGGAGTTCAGGGGCCTGGGGGCTGCGGCACTGGGGAAGGTGGGCCGCGACGCTTGCTTCAGGTGCCCCCATCTTGGCTGGGATCCGCGGCTCAGAGTGGTGGGGGCCGCGACACTTGATGGTTTTGAGGCCGAAATATTGTTTTGATCATGGGAACTCAAACCTTAGGCATTGGGATCATTCCTACTACCCAATTTAGTAGGATTCGATGTCCCGGAGGCTAGGTCTTGGTTCGAGAACCTTTTATTATTCATTTTATTGATGGAATCCCATAATTGGTTATGACCAGGTAATCACTAAGGAATAAAAAGATCAATCGTTCTCAAGGGTCGTTCTTTTACTATGTCTCGCTCGAACAAGAGGTAAGAAAACTGCACCCTATGTAAATGACATGCGTGGTTATTATAGAGGCATGTTGATTGTTAAATGTGGACATTGATTGCATATTAAATGCTTAGCAAATCTTGCTTATTTGTGTATGGCACTGACTAATCAGAATCGACACTGGTCGTGTGTTACTGACCTAAGAGTTAGAAACGGCATAAGCGTCATGAACACAGAGCTGATAAAATATTAGATCTAATTGATATCTGCATTGAATGACTCATATGGAGCATTAATGCTGGACTGGCCCTAAGTTCGATGAACATCTGCATTGAATGACTCATATGGAGCATTAATGTTGGATTGACCCTATGTTCGATGAAAATTATAAGCGCTTGTCTAGTCTATGACTAGTTACTCAGAGCCAGGGCCAAAGGCCTAGGTGACTGTTTTGTCACATGGCTAAGGGAACAGAATCCCACGTTAGTGACTTTATGGTCACTCGGTAGGGTTATGCTGGTGACTATTTCATCAGATACCTATCTCGTTTAAGCTAGTGAAATGATCACTTATTGGTAAAGGGAACGGAACCCACCTTAGTGACTTTTACAACTGTCACTCATCTATTTTGGACAAAAAGTCTTGGATGGTAATTATTGAAATTCCGTTTTTAGTAATTACCAAATTAATTAAACCAAGTAAATTAATTAAAGTGCGGAATGGTAATTAACTGTTTACACAGATTACAGTTCTGTCGGGACAGAAACCAAACTTGTCACGACAAAAACTGAACACAATAAAAAGACAGTGCAAAACAATAAAGAACACAGCGAATTTTTACAAGGTTCAGAAATCCTTTCGGATAACCTAATCCTTGGGGCCACGCCCAGAGAATAAAACCAATTAATAAAGAATCACAAGTACAAAAACATTGACTTAAACAAAACAAGACTCCCTCTTGAGATTTGCCGCAACTTGTTGTACTTCTCTTCACTAATCTGATTTTGATTGAAACGCTCAACCACTTGAACTCCCTTCAATGGTCAGCGAGTGCTTGCATCCTCCCGACGCAAGGCTTGTAAAAGATCTTCTCCCGAAGACTACAAACGCTGTGCTCAAATTACAATGTGTATTCACTCATGAACATGGTATAAGCTCACCACTTATAACAAAACACACATAATTCAACAAGATCACTTGAAAACTTATGATCTTGAATATAAATAAGAACTCTCAAATATTACAATAAAGCTCACGAATGATGCACCAAGGAGTTCATCTTTCTCACTGCCTTTAGAGTCCTATTTATAGAGTCTTTTTCGTGCTCACAAAGGCAGAAAAAGAATTCTTCTAATAAAGGCAAGAATCGCAGAAGATATTCTTGATTGTCAAAGAGTTGCCTTATTTAGAAGATTCTGATCCGACAGATGTGATATCGGAGGGGACAGCTCAGACCTGTGTCGGATCAAAACAAGCTCAAAAAGGAAACAATAATTAATGATATTAAAAACCAGTTTCCTGATTGTAATCCTTGAGCTGCACGAAAATACATCAGCAAATAATCCAATAATAACTTTGGGTAAGTATAGAATATTTGCAATAACCTTTGTTTCCTTTATAACCAAAAAGAGACAATATATGCTAAATAAGGAAGCATATTATTGACCAACCATTACACAAAAGGAAAGAGAGATTCCGAAAATTAAAATAAAGGAAACCAAATATTTTCCAATTAAATCCGAAAAATATAAGAAAGGAAAAACAAAATATTTTCGAAAATTATAATAAAAGGAAAATAAATATTTCCGAAAATTATAATAAAAGGAAACAATTCAATCAACCATTTTCTCTCTTTTTATAAAAAAGATATTTCTATAAAAATGCCAATTATAGGATTTACAATCTCCCCCTTTGGCAATTTTATAGACAAGGAATATCTATTTTTTAAAAGATCCCTGCAAAACACAAGTAAGTGCTTAAAACCATAAGAGTCACAAAATAAACAAAAATGACTCCCCCTGCGTAAGATAACCAAAGCACAGTTAACGAAAGAAACCAATAATAACCAGCAGGTGAACAAAATACCAAAAATAGAGTCACTCTCTCCCCCTCATTGTCTGAAAAAAATGCCAAAGAAACATAGAAACGAAAAGGAAATGAAACCAAAAGAAAGACACAGAAAGTGTTCTTTTACAACTAACAATAGGAAAATAGATCAAAGGTACTGAGATCATCATGGGGCAGGAGAGCTGGATGCATTGAGAGAGGCCAATGAAGCAAGAATTTGGCGCTGAGTCTCCTCCATGAGAGAAAACCGGACAGAAAGACTGGTAATTCCTGTCTGGATAGCACCAAGATCAGTCGGGACAGCAGGAGTGTCAGTCACAACATTTCCAGAAGCAGGACTGGCCAGATTAATTCCTTTGACTTTGCGAGCTGTGGACGGAGCATGATCATCTTTGACAGTATAGGTGGGACCAACCAAAGGAGAAGTCAAGGTCTCATGTGACTTCTTCAAAGGACGTTGAGAGTCCAAAAGTTTGTAAATGACCTGTGGAAACATCAAGTGTTGCCCCTTACGTTTGGCACCACTTAGAGACATGATTTGGTCAAAAATAACAGCTCCAAGATCTATGGCGACTCCAGTACCAATTTTGAACAACAGGAAGGCCATATCTTGAGTGATGGTGGAGGAATGTGTGGTAGGCATCCAATTAAACATAGCAAACTTGAAAAGAGCACCATAGAAATGAGTGAGATCGGTGACACGAAGAGAGGTGCTTGGTTCCCACACCATAGCCTGACCAACCAGTTCAGACAAAACTTGATCCTTTGCAAACTCAAGAGAATCATCAATCTCCACAGGGACGAGATTGAGAGCCTTAGCAATTTCGGACGGGCTAAAATTATACCAATGACCCCTAACATAAACTTTATGGAACATGAAAGAAGATTGGTCTAATAGTTCATCATTCAAGTTTGCATAAAATTCTTTAACAACCCGAGGCACAAACCCATCAAACCCAGACAAGGATCGCAACCAACCTCTTTCTTCTAAAGTAAGCAATACCCCAAAAACACGATGAGGAGCAAAAAGAAAATTTCGCTCACTAATAAAATGGCGATGATCATAGAATTGCATGTTCTTCTCATTATCATTAAAACAGAATGTAATAGAGTGGGCTTTGAAAGAACCTGAGGTACGGGCAGGAGTACCTTTTTGCTTAGCAAGTTTGGACGACAATTCAGGAAATGCCAATGGAGTTGTGCCTTTTGGGTCCGATGCAACAGGAGAGGCTTCAGATGGGTCTTCTTCAGAGTCAGTCTCCTCAGCCAAATTATCAAGAGGAACTTCAGGATTGGGCTCGGTCAAGGAAGGGTCCAACTCAGGCTGAGAGTCTTCCGTCTCGGGAGAGACATCCTCCGATGAGGTGCATGGGGGAGGATTGATTTTGGCCTTTAATTTAAAACGAGATAAAGGAGATGAATCAGAGATGGAGCTGGTTCCTTTAGATTTAGTCACTTTGGCCTTTTTCCCTTTCTTCGACCCAACACCTTTGGACTTACGTTTGCCCTTTGCCTTGGGTGTCAACACATCAGGAGATAGTGAGGATTCAGAGTCATGATCAGATGGAGCAGACACATCTTCAGTAGAAATTGATTTGGACTGACTAGTTGCTAAGGCCGGTTTGACTTTTAATTGATCTTCGGGAGAGGCGAGTGAAACCGCCGAGGCAGGAATTTGCTCAGCATCCAAATTTGGGAACGTAACTCCCTTGCTAGAAGCACCAAGAACAGATGAACTGATAGGACCCGAAAGAGCAAGAACCTTCTTTCTTGCTGTGGTTTTAGAACGACGGCCTGGAGTAGGAGAGACAGCAGGAATTGATGCTGGGACCGAAGGAGTGGCAGTGGGAACAGATTCAGGAAGTGTCTCCTGCTGAGACTTCACGGACTTGGAAGATGAACCACGGCCTCGAGTCTTCATGACTGCTAAGAGAAAAACAAGTGAAACACACACAGAAAGAAACCCTAAACACTTCGGTTATAAGAGAGAGATTTAACAAGAAAACACTGATCAAAAAAAAACCAAGGGACTCCGAATATATAAAGTATTCGAAACACAAATGAGGCAAGTTCAAGATTGGGTAACCAAAAATGGGTAACCGGATTTTTAGTGATAAATGCCAAAAAATATCTCCCTTTTTTTAAAACAAATTCTGTCACACCTCAAAATGGAAACTTTTGAATATTTTTAGAATATATTGAGATAAACCAATTAAATTGCATAAATTAATTTTTCCAAGCCCCTTTTTTTTAAAATACACGGTAGATAACAGATTTTTCTTTTTCAAACTTTTATTATTTTTTTTTATTACAAAATTGCCGAAAATAAAGTGTAAAATGCCTTACCATATGTGTCCATGTAAATCCCAAGTCCTGTTCAGAAGAAACAAGATAACCATATTTTTCACAAATTAGAGAAATGAGTTATACTTCAAATACTAAGAGACCATAATTCGAAAAAACATACCATACACAAAACATATTTGAGTCAATTCATTATATGTATGAGTCTTACAGCCATCTTACACAGTCTAGAACAGGCATATGTGTGTGCAAGTGTAAGCAATTTGGCGTTTCTTTTTGGCCTTTTAAAGCTAGGGTCATTGCCCATATTTGGCGATTTTTAGCCTTTTTCCAATTGTAACCATAATGGAGGCTATAACTCTTATACTGATGGTAGCCCTTTACGCTGGTAGAGTATCCTCCAATATAATTGCTAATTACCTGGTACCAACTTACTCAGTGTCGGCTTTCACACATCAGTATAGGTAGCTCTTTTCCAAAATGGAGCCTGAAAAGAAACTGGATTAGGAATGCTCATACAAAGATAATGATTCGATCAAATATAAATTGGATGATCTATAATTTTTCAAATATGGTTTTGTATTCCAACAAAGTATAGGACTTATAACGATCATTCTCTAAAATAAAAAAAATATGCTCATCAAATTTCTTCCAATCAGGACAAGAGATTTACAAAAACACATATGCAAGGCAAGATAATCAATTTATTGGCAATTTCAAATAAAACAAACCCCCAAGGACTTCCTGAGGGAATCAAATCTGACCGTGTCTAAGGCTTTAGTAAAGATATCTGCAATTTGTTTGTTAGTCTCAACATATTCTAAAATCAATGTTTTGTTTTCAACAAGTTCCCTAATAAAATGATGACGAATGTCAATATGTTTGGTGCGAGAGTGTTGAACAGGATTTTTGGAGATATTAATAGCACTTGTATTATCACAAAAAATGGTTAACGTTTTAACATCAAACCCATAGTCTGCCAACATTTGTTTCATCCACAAAAGTTGAGTACAACAGCTTCCAGCAGCAATGTACTCAGCTTCGGCTGTTGACAAGGAGATGGAGTTTTGTTTTTTACTATGCCAGGAGACCAAATTGTTTCCTAAGTAAAAACAACCACCACTTGTGCTTTTTCGATCATCAGTGTTTCCTGCCCAATCTGCATCACTATAACACACAAGGTTAGAATTTGTTTCTTTGGAGTACCAAATGCCTAAATCAAGAGTATTATTGATGTAATGAATAATTCTTTTTACAACAGTCACATGAGACTCCATGGGGTTCCCTTGGAAACGAGCACACACTCCAACACTGTAACTTATGTCAGGGCGACTTGCAGTTAAGTAAAGGAGACTCCCAATCATACTCCTGTAAAGAGTTGAATCAACTTTCTTCCCATTTTCATCTTTAGACAATTTGACCGTGGTACCCATGGGAGTTTTAGCAGGTTTAGATGCATCGAGTCCAAATCTTTTCACAAGACTTCTTGCATACTTGCTTTGTGAAATGAAAATTCCTTCATCAGACTGCTTCACTTGAAGTCCTAGGAAGAAATTGAGTTCTCCTACCATGCTCATCTCGAACTCTTCCTGCATTTGTTTCACAAATTCCTGCACTAGAGAATCATTAGTAGAACCGAACACTATATCATCAACATAGATTTGAGCTATCATAATATTTTCATCAACATTTTTTATAAATAGTGTTTTGTCTACTCCCCCTCTCTTGTATCCCTTTGAGACCAAAAACTGAGTTAGTCTCTCATACCAAGCCCGTGGAGCTTGTTTCAGCCCATACAAAGCTTTTTGCAATTTAAAAACATGATTAGGATTGTAAGGATCCTCAAACCCTTTGGGCTGTTCCACATAAGCTTCCTCATTCAAAAAACCATTTAGAAATGCGAATTTTACATCCATTTGGAACAATTTAAAACCAAGAACACAAGAAATAGCTAGTAATAATCTTATGGATTCAAGTCTTGCAACAGGGGCAAATGTCTCATCAAAATCAATTCCTTCAACTTGAGTGTACCCCTGTGCAACTAATCTAGCTTTATTTCTTATTATGGTCCCAAATTCATCAGTTTTGTTTTTAAATATCCACTTTGTACCTATAACATTGGTATGACTCGGTCTAGGGACAAGAATCCATACCTCATTCCTTGTGAATTGATCTAACTCTTCTTGCATAGCATTGATCCATGATTCATCATTTAAGGCCTCCTTCACATTTTTAGGTTCCAAAGTGGAGGTAAAACAAACAAATTGAACCAAATTTACATACCTCTTTCGAGTGACCATACTCTCCTCAAGATTTCCCAGAATAAGGTCAGAAGGGTGATTCTTTTTTACTCTGGTTGATGGTTCTTTTTGAACGGAGTCAGAGGAAGTAACTGGATTTTCCTTCTCTGTTTGCCCAGTTGTTGTTTCGACAGACTTGTCATTTGATATGTCAGCAGTGGCAGTTGTCCCCTCCGAAAGCTGTGCTGTCGGATCCGCCACACTTATGAGCCTGTCAATTTCCTCCTCATGGGAGTACTCAGAAAAATCTTTAAAATCATCTACAACCACATTAGCTGATTCCATAATAGTTTGGGTTCTCATATTATAGACACGATACACCCTACTATTAGTGGAATAACCAAGAAAAACTCCCATATCACTCTTAGCATCAAATTTGCCTAGATTCTCACGATCTCTAAGAATATAGCATAGACACCCAAAAACATGAAAGTAGTTAACATTGGGTTTTCTACCTTTCCAGATTTCATAAGGACTTTTGTTTGTACCTGGGCGCAGAAAAACACGATTAATTGTGTAACAAGCTGTATTAATAGCTTCTGCCCACAATTTCTTTGTGAGTTTTTTGCTGTTAAGCATAACTCTGGCCATTTCCTGCAAGGTACGATTTTTCCGTTCCACTACCCCATTTTGTTCAGGGGTTTTGGGAGCAGAAAATTCATGCAAAATTCCAAATGTTTTACAATAATCATCATAAACAGAATTTTCGAACTCCTTACCATGATCACTCCTTATTCGAACAATTTTTCCAATGTTACAATTTTTTTCAGCTCTCAATCTTGTACATAGAGTTTGAAAGGCTTCAAAAGTATCTGATTTCTCTCTTAAAAAATCTACCCAAGTAAATCTAGAAAAATCATCCACACAAACAAAAATGTATCTCTTGCCATTAATACTTTCAACTTGAATAGGACCCATGAGATCCATATGCAATAATTCTAACACATTTGAAGTATTAACATCAGACAATGCTTTATGGGAAATTTTTAACTGTTTTCCCAATTGGCATGATTCACACTTACCAAGTGATTCTTTACCCAACTTGGGTATACCACGGATGAGACCTGCATTAGCAATCTTTTTCAGGTTTTTGAAATTTATATGACCAAGTTTTTCATGCCACAAGTCAGTAGTATTAACGCTTGATGAAGATGCATGACATGTGAATTTTTGTGTGAGAGTGTAGCAATTATCCAAAGAACGAGAGCCTTTGAGAATAATATCACCATTTTGATTTAAAACATTACACTCATCATGTGAAAAATTAACACAAAAACCTTGGTCACAAATTTGACTTATGCTAATTAAGTTGGCTTTCAACCCATCAACAAGAAGCACATTTTTCAGTTTCGGTAACCCTTCAATGTTTAGAGTACCTTTACCCAAAATATTTCCTGTCATTCCATCCCCAAAAGTTACTACTCCACACTTCAAGGATTTGAAGTTGGTAAGTATGTTGGCATTACCTGTCATATGTCTCGAACAACCGCTATCAAAGTACCATGAACTAGATGCATGCATTTTGTGACAGGTAAAAGTAGCCAAGCAAACAGAGTTAACTTTCTTGACCCATACTGTTTTTGATTTTGAATTTCTTTTGGTCAAGAATTGATTCATACCACCAAAGTGTTTTTCAAAATTATTTTCGAACAAGTTTAACAGAGAAAAACACTTAGGTCTTATGTGACCTTTCATCCCACAAAAATGACAAACTGGAACAAAATGTTCAATGTTTCTTTTTGGAGAAATTTTCTTCAGTTGAAGATCTGTTGCAACAGATGACAACTCTGTCCTTTCAGCATCGTGACTTGATCCTGCAACACGATTAGTTGACCCAACAGACGGATAATTCATAGATTTTACAAAAACCGTTTTTCTTGAGGACTCAGATCCATTAGATCCTAATCCACTGTAGTCACCAACCTTTTTTCCTACAGAAAGAATATCATCCAAAATTCCAGATCTAGGATTAAGCATTTTGACACCTTTTTGCAAAAACTCAATTTCTTTATTCAAAGAAACAATTTCATCATTTTTGGAGGCAATAATCATCTCAAGATTTTCAATTTTTTTAACAAAATTTTTATTATTGCCAGCCATTAGACGATTCTCAGAACAAACTTTCAGCCATTGATCATACATTATTTTATAAGACTCTTGAAATGACTCCTCATCTAAATCAGAATCATTAGAATCACTATCTGAATTCTCATTGTTCTGAACAGAATTATTAAGGCATAATGCATCCTTGTAATTGAAAACAATACCTTTGTGAACAGAGGTTAAGGCAACACTATTTTCCTCCTCATCACTCTGTTCAGAGTCTTGATCACTCCATGTGGCTGTCATGACTTTCTTTTTCTTTAAGGTATTTGCACACTCAGATTGAATATGTCCAAATCCTTCACATTCCCTGCACTGAATACCCTTTTTATTAGTCTCAAAGGGTTTAGAAAAATTACCTTTTGGGTTTTTGGATATGGCCTTTTTGTTTCCCAATTTCTTTATGTATTTTTGGAAAATTTTTGTCAACAGAGCCATCTCATCATCCTCATCATCCGAACTTTCCTTCTTTTCTTTAGAGGATTTCAAGGCAATAGATTTTTCCTTGATTTCCTCTGTCTTACCTTTTTGTCTAATTTTTTGGTTTAGCTCAAAAGTTCGAAGTGAACCCATCAGTTCCTCTACTTTCATTTTGTCCAGATCTTTTGCTTCTTCAATTGCAGTTAGCTTTGTCTGAAACCTGTCAGGGAGAACTCTAACAATTTTTCGAGCCAAAACATTTTCTTCAAGTTTTTCACCAAGAGCAAAAAATTCGTTAGCAATATCTGACAATTTCTCATAAAATTCAGTGAGGGTTTCATTTTCATTCATTTTCAAATTTTGTTGTGAGCATTACAAGCCTAGAACGCTTGACATCAGCAGTTCCTTCAAATTGAGTTTGAAGAATTTGCCAAGCATCTTTGGCCGAAACACATGAAGAAATCAACTTAATGTAACCTTCACCAACACCATTAAAAATGGCATGTAATGCTTTATTGTTGTAACTGGACAGTTTATCTTCAGCATCAGTCCATTCAAGTTCAGATTTTACCTTAATTATATCATCGCTTTCTGCTGGAGGAGTCCAACCACTTAAAACAGCTCTCCAAGCCTTTTCATCTTGAGATTTAATAAAGGCTCTCATTCGAACTTTCCAATATGGATAGTTTGAATCGTTGAGTAAAGGGGGGCGAGTTATGGAACCTCCTTCTGTGAAAAAAGACATTGCAAGAACAAGAACAACAAACGGAATAAACCAAGATCACACTCAGAAATGAGTGCCCTCTCTGATACCAAATGAAATTCCGTTTTTAGTAATTACCAAATTAATTAAACCAAGTAAATTAATTAAAGTGCGGAATGGTAATTAACTGTTTACACAGATTACAGTTCTGTCGGGACAGAAACCAAACTTGTCAAGACAGAAACTGAACACAATAAAAAGACAGTGCAAAACAAGGTTCAGAAATCCTTTCGGATAACCTAATCCTTGGGGCCACGCCTAGAGAATAAAACCAATTAATAAAGAATCACAAGTACAAAAACATTGACTTAAACAAAACAAGACTCCCTCTTGAGATTTGCCGCAACTTGTTGTACTTCTCTTCACTAATCTGATTTTGATTGAAACGCTCAACCACTTGAACTCCCTTCAATGGTCAGCGAGTGCTTGCATCCTCCCGACGCAAGGCTTGTAAAAGATCTTCTCCCGAAGACTACAAACGTTGTGCTCAAATTACAATGTGTATTCACTCATGAACATGGTATAAGCTCACCACTTATAACAAAACACACATAATTCAACAAGATCACTTGAAAACTTATGATCTTGAATATAAATAAGAACTCTCAAATATTACAATAAAGCTCACGAATGATGCACCAAGGAGTTCATCTTTCTCACTGCCTTTAGAGCCCTATTTATAGAGTCTTTTTCGTGCTCACAAAGGCAGAAAAAGAATTCTTCTAATAAAGGCAAGAATCGCAGAAGATATTCTTGATTGTCAAAGAGTTGCCTTATTTAGAAGATACTGATCCGACAGATGCGATATCGGAGGGGACAGCTCAGACCTGTGTCGGATCAAAACAAGCTCAAAAAGGAAACAATAATTAATGATATTAAAAACCAGTTTCCTGATTGTAATCCTTGAGCTGCACGAAAATACATCAGCAAATAATCCAATAATAACTTTGGGTAAGTACAGAATATTTGCAATAACCGTTGTTTCCTTTATAACCAAAAAGAGACAATATATGCTAAATAAGGAAGCATATTATTGACCAACCATTACACAAAAGGAAAGAGAGATTCCGAAAATTAAAATAAAGGAAACCAAATATTTTCCAATTAAATCCGAAAAATATAAGAAAGGAAAAACAAAATATTTCCGAAAATTATAATAAAAGGAAAACAAATATTTTCGAAAATTATAATAAAAGGAAACAATTCAATCAACCATTTTCTCTCTTTTTATAAAAAAGATATTTCTATAAAAATGCCAATTATAGGATTTACAATTATGATCATCATTTGATATTATATTCATGCAATATTGAGTTTTCTTGCCAGGCTTTGGCTCATGGGTGCTATGTGGTGCAGGTAAAGGGAAAGAAAAGCTCACCCAGCCTTGAGTGGAGAGCTTAGGTGGTGATGTGTACATATGCGGCTGCTTGACCACCACGGCCAAGGATTTCTCAGGGGAACTAGGTGGTTTATCCTGTTTTTGTCGCTTAGATCGGAGGGTTGTAAATTTTATACTGTAATGACCATTTTGCATTGTAAATAACTTGTAAATGTTTTTATGGGCCCATGAATAATTTTATGTTTTAAATAGATTGTATCCTTTCCTTTTGCACCTTAACCTATTAATAACACCTAGAAGTATGTTTTTAACCAAAGAACTTGGTTAGCGAGTTAAATTCACGGTTCAAAGTTTACCATAACTGTCTTGGGGTAACCAGGGCGTTACACCTAAGCTCATTCCTAGCCCACCTATGCCAAAATCCAATCCTGACCCTAGCAAAGAGAAGAAAAGAGGGAGCATCCATTATCTATGAAGGGGAGGAGAGAGGAAGAAGAAGAATAAGAAAAAGAAGGAGAAAATATATCTGCAACCTTTTATTTGTTATATTATATTATATAATATCATGTTTAGATTAAATAATGTGACAAATGTGTTTGTCACATATTGTAACATAAAATATTTAAGAGTTACAAAACTGGACAATGTGTATATCCAATTGTGTAACATATTTTCGAGTTACAAAATTAGCTACAAATTTGTAACTTCTAAATATCACTCAATAAAGTGTAGATTGAGAGTTACACAATATGATTAAATTTCATAAAGCCATAATATAATATGGTTGTTAAAGATATGTTTTTAACTCTCATTACGTGTATGGAGGTTACAAAATCGTGTAGGAAAGGGATTGAATTTTTTGGGAAAAAGGTGCAAAATTGGGAGGCTGTAAATGTAACGACCCAAAATTGCTAATATGGCTTAGTGCCTTGATTAGCTGCCGGGAGTGCATAATTTGGTATATGTATGTTTAATTGGTTAAATGTGTTACTACATGGCATGCATGATTAATATGATTTTATGAATATGTTGTATGCATTCTTATGAGTATTAGATATGCATGTGGGCCCTTTATAGCTTATAAGGGAATATTTGTAATTTTGGCCCATTGAGGGCATAAATGTGATTATGTGTGATAAATGGTTGAGACCACATTATTATGTGGATATATTTGCTCTATATGGCTCGAGACGGTCCTACTGAGCGGATTAGCAAAATAGTCACAGTGCAGTTTAAATACCCAGCTCGGGGGGGGGGGAGCCTAGGGGTATTTTTGGGAATTTAGAGAATATTTTGGGACTTATTAGATATTGAATAGGTATTTGGTAATTAATTGGATGACGGGATTAATTGGTAAATATTAGGAACACTTGAGGAATTAGTGAGAACTGGGAGGAAAAGACTATTTTACCCTTAGAGCAATTAAGGGGCTAAGTAACTCAACGGGGGCATTTTAGTCATTGTATTGGTTGAGGATGAGATCAACTTAGGCTTTAAGAGTATTCAAAACTTACTAGACACATTAGGAAGACCCCAAACTCTCTATCTCTCTCTCTCTCTCTCTTTCCCTTCTCTTGCACGATTTCCATTCCCCTCTCTCTTGCTTGGAGAATTCTTGGTGGACTGAAGGATTAGACCAAGGAATTTAGTTGTGGAAACCTAGGGGATCAAGCTAGGATCATTTAGAGTCACTACTGGGGAATTGAGTTACAATCAGAGGTAAGAATTCTAGTTCCTAATCTCTGAGTTTTTGGTTGGGTTTAGATAAATTTTGAAGTGCTTTGGTTAGCTTCTGAATTTGGAGGTTCTGGAGAATTAAATTGTTAGTCTAGGCTTTAGGTGTGTTTCTGAGGTGATATTTGGAAATCTCAATCTGGATTTGACTGGGATGTATTTTAGAGTTGAGCTTTTGGAGCTAGGAGTTGGGAAGAATGGGAAAAAACGAGAAATTATGGGTACGTGGGGGAGCGCCGTGACCTAGCTCATGGGCGTCGCAACTTGCATGCTCAGAAAGCCCTGAATTTATATTTACCTATTAGAGTGGCCACTAGTTGTATAAAACTTTTGAAAATTGTAAATTGTCTCTTAAACCCCGTTTTTGGGATCCCATGTACCAAACGTCTATTTTAATGCAAATTAACCATTTATGATCAAAACCTTTTTAACCCTAACCTGATAATTGACTTTAGGAACACATCATTGTTCAAATGACTTGATTAGCAAGTGTTTCACTATTTCAAATACACAACGTAACGATCTTGGTTATCCAGGGCGTTATATTAACAACCTTCAGGCCGCGACCACAAGCATCCCAGCACTACAACAAATTTGATATTTAATTATAGTGATTAATTACATGTTTAAAAAAACGTAACAATGTTAAAAAATTAAAAACACTATATTTAGTAATATTTAGCATAAAAGAGATAAATAAGAGCCCCTCTCACAAAACTAGGAAAAGAAAAACCCTCTGTACATTTTCCCATCTCTCTCACGATCTAATTGATCTCCTAATTGATTTCTCAAACTTCTATATCTTTTTTATTCTCTTAATTTCTCTTATCTTCCATTTGATTTCTCAAACTTCAAATTGATTTCCTAATATTAATGGCAGCCCTATGCAGATGACAATGCTTCTCAACGATTTTGTTCTTCGGCGATCAATGGGGCATTTCATCAATTTTTTTCTCTGATGATCTGTGGAACATTTTGGAGAGTTTATTCTCTAGTAATCGACATGGGAATTTTTGTCGAATTCGTTCTTTGGCTAACGACAAGATTTGTTTCAGGTATGGTCAACAGTAGTCAATTTTTGTAGGAACGTGAAATAGAGTAGGATATAGATTTGTGATGAGTACACGTTTACAGATTGGATATATTACATGGAAGAAATTTCTTCCAGGTATTCAATAAAATGCCTCTGTGTAATGTAGTCATTTGGAATGCGCTCTAATCTTGTTCTCTTTGTATTTTTTTAATTTAAGGCTTTAATAATTAGTAGTTCTGCACTCTATCTCATATATATTTGGATATGTTTCTTTATGAACAACAAGATATATTTGGTTGATGAAGCTGCAAACATGATAATAACGTACCTGGTTGTTTTGCTTAATGATTAAGATATTTAGCTACTGTACTATAGTATGTTCTATGATATAAATATAAGTAACACTTTCTTCTCAATATGATATATCATTGATGCTTACATAAGATATTGTGCTTTAATGACAAGGTGCTTGAAGGTGGGAGACTAATTAAGATATTCTGGTACAAATGACTTTGATGTTGATTATTAATTATGTCTGTGAAACGCACTCTATTATAATCATAATGGTTGTTAACTTGCATTGGGGACCAGTTCTCATAACCAGGATTAATTTTCCTACTGTAGGTAAGTACTTCAGTCATTGCTCTATATCTTTGATATAAGCTTTTTGCTTGCTACATATTAATTTACATATACATTTATATATATATATATACTTATTTTAGTTTTCATTGGGTAATAACTCGTTAGACTTTTGTTTATCATTTATGCCTATCTAACTTTCTCTTTCCTTTGTTCTTCCTCTTCAGGTGATCAAGAACCATGAATTGGAGTAAAAATGCTTAAAAACTGCATTATGGTATTATGAGATCATCTATCAGCGAGCACATTTCTCTGTATTTGGCAATGTAATTATATCCTAAAAATGTTGGAAGCCTCTTGAAATCATATATAGGCACATTATACTGTGGGAATTTTTTTCTTTCCTTTCTATGAATTAAATTATTTAAAATTTTTCTTTTTTTTTATCACTATAAATTTTAAAATCAAGATATTCCTCTATTTAAAATTAGTTCTCTCTCTGTTCTCATTTTTATCAATTTTACATATCACATTTTTTAGGAACTCTGATTACATTAAAAATTTGTGTTTTGTTTTTGAGATTGCTATTATCATCTCATTGATACCAGGTATTAATACTTTCATCTAACCGAATGTATGCACGCCATTATGTTGGAACACACAAAGACAATAACTGTAACACCTTGGATAACAAAGACCGTTACACCGTGTATTTAAAATAGTGCTGGACTTTCTAATCAAGTCGTTTGAACAATAATGTGTTCCTGAAGTCAACTATCGGGTTAGGGTTAAAATATTTTGATCATAAACAGTTAATTTCCATTAAAATAGATGTTTGGAACATGGGATCCCAAAAACAGGGTTTAAGAGACAATTTACACTCTAAAAAAGTTTTATACAACCAAAAGCCACTCTGATGGCAAAACAAAAATTTTAAGACTCTGTCCCTCCTCGGCCATGGCGGACGAGCAGTTGACAATGTACACCCGCTCCCAGAGCTCTCCAAATCATGGTTGGTCCAGCTTCCATTTGCCTTTACCTGCACCACATAGAACCCGTGAGCCAAGGCCCAACATGAGAACCATAACAGCAAGCAAATAAAGCAACAGTTAAATATAATCAATCATAACTCAACTAGTTCAATCAGTTAACATAATTCAAATATAAAACCAAAGAGTGGCAAACAATTCATATCACATACATATCAAGTGAATTACACAAATGCTTAGGGTTGGCACGCTTAGGCCGAGCCCTCTGTTTATCTGGCTGACCCTAGCTCACTTGGGCCGAGCTGCGTTCAGTATGCTTATCATCAGCCCCGACACCCTTAGGTCGTTCATTCTCAGATGTCGTATCAAAGATACAATCACATAGTACATGCATTCAATTATTGGGAACCATAGTCCCGTTCACAACCACAAGGGTGCAGTCTTGTTACCTTGAATCCCGAGCGAAGGACACAGAATGGCCTCGAGCACGATCCTCAGTCTTGAGCCTTAGCGATAAACCTAGTCACAGGATCAATGGGTAACCATCAATTCAAAACCCAAATAAATGTTTAAGAAAGAATATCTAGCCTCTGAGACGTCAATTTCTACTAAACCGGGTAGTAGAAATCGTCCCGAGCACTTAGGTTTGAATTCCTGAGCCTCCCCTAGCTTTAAACCCCATTTCCCCTTAATTCCCCATTTAGGGCCGCGACCCGCCCCTTGGAAAGGGGCTTAATCCCCCCTAATGGGGGACACGGGCTGCGACTTGCCCTCCTCAGAGTCGTGGCGCGCCTGACAAACAGAGGCTCCACAGCCTCAAAAACTCATGCGGGTCGCAATGCCAAAAGAACAGGGCCGCGACCCGATCCCCTAAACCCAGAAAAACCAATTTTACTTAGCGTTTTTCCACAAACCTATCCTCAAATTTCCATCCCCAACCAGCTCCCAAACTCCAATTCAAACCCATAATTCCCATCCTTATATCTCAGCCATCACTACTAGCCTATAACACTTTTCTTTCTCTATATCCTACCCAAAATCAGCTATTAAATTAATACTCATGCAAACTCAACCCTTTAAAATAATCTCAACAGAATTAAAGAATCTAACTTGCGTTCTTACCTCAAATTGCAACCTAGCTTCCCCAGCAGTATCCTTGAATGATCACAACTTAATCCCTTAGATTCCCTCAGCTGAATTCCCTGGGTCAATTCTTCAATTCATCTAGAATTTCCTCAAGCATAAGAGAGAGAGAAAGAGAGAGAGAGACTCGTGAGTGAGAGGGGTGAGAAAGAGCTGAGAGTTTCCTTAATGTTCTTGATCATTCCCTATTCTTCTGAGTATATCCTAACCAATCAAAAGACTATTTTTCCCTCTAAGCTTATTAGTCCTCTAAGGGTTCTAAATAATAAAACATTTATTTTCCCCCGGTTCTCGCTAATTCCTCAAATATTCTGACTATTAACCAATTAAACCTGTCACGTCTAATTAATTACCAAATACTTATTCATTACTCAATACATCCCAAAATATTCCCTAAATTCCTAAAAATACCCCTAGGATCCCCCGAGCTGGGTATTGAAACCCCGCTGCGACCATTTCGTTAATATGCTCACTAGGGATGTCTCGAGCCACATCCTACAAATATATCCACATAATAATTTGGTCTCAACCATATATCATATAAAATCACATTTATGCCCTTAAAAGCCATAAAGGGCCCATATGCATATCTAATACTCATAAACATGCATATAGTATATTCATATAATCATATTAATCATGCATACCACATAGTCACACATTTAACTAATTAAACATACATATATCCAATTATGCCCTCCTGGCATGCTAACCAAGGCACTAAGACTTATTAACAATTTTGGGCCGTTACAACTATCCCCTCCTACTGAGAATTTCATCCTCGAAATATACCTGAATAACTCGGGACACTGATCCCGCATAGCTGAATCAAGCTCCCAGGTCGCTTCCTCGACCTTACTTTTCCTCCATAACACTTTGACTAGAAGAATCGTCTTGTTCCGTAGAACCTTGTCTTTCCTGTCCAGGACTTGAATTAGTCACTCCTCAAATGACATATCTGTTTGTAATTCCAAATCCTCATACTTCAATAAATGACTCGTATCTGAGACATACTTCCGAAGCATAGAAATGTGGAATATGTTGTGAATCCATGATAACGATGGTGGTAGTGCCAACATGTAGGCCACTAGCCCGATCCTCTCTAGGATCTCTAAAGGTCCTATGAATCTAGGGGTCAACTTGCTCTTTTTCCCAAACCTCCTTACCTCTCACATTAGTGACACTCGCAGGAACACGTGGTCCCCACCTGAAACTCCACGTCCCTACGGATTGGATCAACGTATCTTTTCTGTCTGTTTTGCGAAGCGAGCATTCGAGCTCAGATCTTCTCGATGGCTTCACTAGTCTTCTGAACCAACTCTTGTTCACCCATCTCATCCCAATGCATGGGTGATCTACATCTCCTTCCGTACAACATCTCATATGGAGCTACTCCAATCGTTGATTGATAACTATTGTTGTATGAAAACTCAATCAACGGGAGATACTTACTCCAAGACCCCTCAAAGTCCAATACACACGCCCTAAGCATGTCTTCTAATACCTGAATCGTCCTCTTATAATGTCCATCTGTCTGAGTCCTAAATCAACTAAGTCTGTATAGCCTTCTGCAAACCGCCCCAAAACTTGGAGGTGAATATGGGATCTTGGTCTGATACTTTAGATTTAGGAACCCCATGGAGATGTACAATCTCCCTCACGTACAACTTGTTGGACCCAAAATGGGTATGTTTTAAAATATTTATAACTCGCAAGCGCATGAATCGAATATGGAGTACAGTGTTTGTGTAAGCATGAGGTCGAACCCAAAGGAGTTTACTTAAATCAAAAGAGAAAACTATTTTACCAAAGTTAAATAAATTTCTAACCTAGTTCCAAAGATTGATGGGTTTTGTTTTACAATAAAGAAAGAAAATACTAAAAAGGTTAAAATAAATAAACTAAAAAGATTTATTTTTACTAGTTATTTATAAAATTATTAAGATTTTAGAATCCACAAAATATAAATAATAATATTTATTAATATGTTGACATCCCAATTTTTAGTGATAGTTGAAATCAATCTAATTATCTTTTGCAAAAAAAATATATATATATATACTTCCTTTAAGTTCACTTTAATTAAAAAATATTGATTTTCCTTCACTTCAATAGTGTAACTTCAAAGCATTAGTTGTGAATCAATTTAATGAAACTCCAAAAAAATCAAATAATGTTATTTTTAAAGTCAAATATAATATAATAATTAGAAAAAAATCATAAAATTCTTCATTAATAAAATAAATAAAAAACAATCAAAATTTTTCTCTCGTGACTATCCTTCTTCCATGGCGAAGAAGAAGAAATCTGTGAGAAAACCGGTGACAAGAGCTGATGTTCATGGCCTGCCTTCAATCCAAAATGCGAAAACTCCAACAGAAAACGTGTGTGAAGAGGATTTTAGTGAGGGTGATGCCCAGGTTCAGGATAAGACTCGATCTGAGCCAGATTTGGGAATGACTGAGAATGAGGTTGTTCATGACGGTGAACCGATTATAGCTGGTTCATCTTCTGCTAACTGGGCAGATAAATTGGAAAGTGGAGACTATCAATCGTCGGCTCAAAAGCATTGGAATTAGTTTAATTCGGGTAAGCTCTCCTTTAGTGATCAGAAACTAGACTATGTCGAACCTCTAATCAAGGATGGAAAGAGGATTGCAATGATTGATGAGGATGAAGTAAGAATCGAATCAGAAACTGGAACTGTAACTCAGCAGTCATTTGTATGGTGCTTGGGGCTAACCCTCCATTGCCGGTTTTTGAAGGTTTCTTCAAGAGAGTTTGGGGTCACCTGGGGATTGCTCAAATTGCTAGAATGACTATGGGTCTGGTAATGGTAAAATTTAACGATGAGGCTACTCGCAGCCATGTTTTGGAAAATGGCTGTCTTCATTTTTACAGAAAGCCAGTGATTGTTCGACCTTGGACAACAGATTTAAATGCGATTTGTTTGATCCGCTCAGTGCCTTTATGGATTAGATTGCATGACCTTGGTCTTCAATATTGGGGCAGCAATTGCCTTAGTGCTTTAGTGAGTACAATAGGCAAGCCGATTATGGTTGATAAGTTTACTCAAGAGAGAACTAGAGTTCAATTTGCTAGAGTTTTGGTGGAGATGGAACTTTCAGATAATCCTCCTAGGATTATTCATTACATGAATGAGTTTGGTCAACTTGTGGAACAAGGGGTAGATTACGAGTGGCTACCGGTCAAATGTAAAAATTGTGGAAGTTATGGACATGTTATTACTGATTGCCGCAAGGATCAGAAGACCCAATTGGATCAGAAAGTTACTGAGTCTAGAATTCCTCAGGATCAGGGAAGGGAGAAGAACAATCAGTTGCTTACTTCATCAACAGAAAAGGCCACAGAGCGGTCAAAGAGGTAGCAACAGTAGCATGAATGGTCATAAAGATGAGGTACAGGGTAAGAAGTCGACAAATTTGTTTGGGGTCCTTCAGGAACAGGCAGAGGGGATTGAAGATGGCAGGGGTAAAATGCAAACTTCTTATGGATAGTTGCAATATTCTCAGCTGGAATATTAGGGGATTGAACAGTCCGAAAAAACAAGATGTTGTGTTAGACACTTGTAGTAAGAATAAAATAAGAATTGGAGCTATTTTAGAGAATAAAATGAAGGTTAGTAGAGTGCAGGAAGTAATGGATAATAAATTTAGGAACTGGGATTATTATACTAGTCCAGTGATAGAGGGAAGGATTTTGCTCATATGGAGGAAAGTCTTTGTCAAAGTGAGTGTGTTAGAGGAGAATGCTCAGTTTGTTCACTGCCTTGTTAAAATGACAGGTCACAAAAGCTCCTTTAATATAACATTTGTCTATGGCAGAAATACTTTGGAAGAGAGGAAGGCTTTATGGAATGGTTTAGCTCAAATTGTTTGTCCAACTTGCCCTTGGATGGTTTTAGGGGATTTTAACGCAATATTTACAGCTAGAGGAAGAAATGGAGGAAAATCAGTGTCTTCTATAGAGATTGTAGATCCTTCTTAGTGGCTGTCTATGTCTAATCTGGAAGCTCTTAAGAGTACGAGTTCGTTTTATACTTGGACTAACAATCAAGATGGAGATGCAAGAATCTATTCTAAAATAGATCATCCTTTCATTAATGAGGATTGGTTAGATGGTTTTCCTAATACCACAGCTGTTTTTAAATGGGAAACAATCTCAGATCACTGTGCTTGTACTATCTCTATTTTGCCTGTGGATGACTTGGGTATTAAGCCTTTTAGATTCTACAATTTCTGGAATGAACATGGGAGCTTTAAGTAGTTGGTTTTAGAAAACTGGAGGCAGCCGATGAAGGGAAAAGGTCTGAAAGCTATTTTTCTAAAGACAATGAGATTAAAGCATAAATTGAAGAGGTTCAATTTGGACTGTTTTGGAGAATTGGGAGTCAAATTTCAAACAACCAAGGATGATTATCAGGAAGCAATGTACCGAGCTCAACTTCAACCTAATAATCTTACAGTCCAGGATAGGGTCAAGTCAACAGCAAAAGAATTCAGAACTCAAGAGAAAATGTATCATAACTTTTTGACTCAAAGAAGCAAGATAAATTGGCTGCGACAAGGTGATATGAATACGACGTTTTTTCATGCATGTTTGAAGAAGCATAAGGAGGCTAATAGAATAGCTACCTTTGTTAATGAGCAAGGGAGAGTGGTGGATAGTTATCCTGAAGTTGTGTCTCATTTTATGAACCATTTTAGGGGAATAATGGGAAGTCCCAGTTCTGTTACAAAGGAGATAAACAAGAAATATGTTGCTATGGGGGCTAAGCTGTCTTTAGATCAGCAGCTTATGTTACTGAGTTCTTTCACGCACAAGGAGATCCGGGAGGCCATGCTCAGTATTTCTAGCATTAAATCTCCGGGCCCAGACGGATATGGTTCAACTTTTTTTAAGGAGATGTGGCAGGACATATGAGATGAGGTTAGTAGAGCTGTTCTTCATTTCTTTGAGCCAGGTTTCATACCTGAGGAGTTATTGAATACATCTTTGTCCTTGATTCCTAAAGTGGACAGTCCGAATAGGGCAGTAGATTATAGACCGATTGCTTGCTGTTCTACACTTTATAAATGTGTGTCAAAACTTATCTGTGGCCGTTTAGCTAAAGTGCTTCCTGTTTTGGTTCATTCTAACCTAGGAGCTTTTATACAAGGAAGATCAATTGCTCACAATGTTCTTATCTGTCAAGATCTTATCAAACATTATAACAGATCGGTAATATCTCCAAGATGTGCGATAAAAATTGATATCAGTAAAGCCTATGATACAATTGATTGGAGGTTTATTGAGGAGCTTTTAAAGGCCTTATGCTTCCCAGCTAGATTTATAGGTTGGATAATGACTTGTCTGAACAAAACATCTTATTCACTAATATTAAATGGCAGGATTCAAGGCCGGTTTAGAGGTGAAAAGGGTCTTCGCCAAGGGGATCCGATTTCTCCTCTTTTATTTTTTCTAGTGATGGATTATCTGACCCGTAGTCTCCAATTTGCAGCTCAGAACTCAGTTTTCAGGTTTCACCCCATGTGTAAGAACCTCAAGCTCATTAGCTTATGTTTTGCTGACGACTTACTAATTTTCTGTAAGGGGTCTCTGTCTTCAATTCAGGTGATTAAGGGGGTGCTTGGGGAATTTAGCTCTGTCACAGGACTGCGTATAAATGAGAACAAATCTCAGATTTTTTTTGGAGGAATATCTGATGCAGATAATAGGATTTTGGCTACTGAACTAAATCTGTCAGAGGGAATATTTCCTCTAAAGTACCTTGGCGTTCCAATGAGACCTACCAAATGGAAGCATGAGGATTGTGGTGTCATAATTCAGAAAATCAAGAGGAAATTACACACTTGGGCTAGTAGGCATCTGTCTTATGCCGGTAGAATGCAATTGATTCACTCGGTTCTATTTGGACTAAGGAACTATTGGATGAGTATTTTTGTTCTCCCCCAAAGCATAATAAAAGAAATTGAGAGACTTTGTCGTGGTTTTCTCTGGGGAGTTAATGGGAATAGATGAAAGATTCATTTGACTTCTTGGGATAAAGTTTGTTTGCCTAAGGCATTAGGGGGGCTCGGATTCAGAAATGGTCAAAAGTGGAATCATGCTATTTTGGCCAAGTATATTTGGGCAATATCAGAGAAAGTGGACTTACTGTGGGTGAAATGGATAAACTCCATTTACTTGAAAGGATTTGATTTTTGGTCCTATAATCTTCCCCCAGATACCAGCTAGTACTGGCGAAAGCTATGTAACCTAAGGGGCAAATATAATAGGGAAGAGGTTATGGCAACTGGTTTAGCAGGGAAGTTTTGTCCTGCCATAATATATGCTAGCTCTCTTCACTATCAGTAGGTGGATTATTACAAGGCAGTCTGGTGTAAGCTATCTCTGCCTAAGCATAGATTTCTGCTATGGCAAGTAGTCAATGCTCATCTGCTTACACTTGACAACTTATGTCGATTCAAAGTGCATATAGACTCATCTCTGTGCCCTGTTTGTGGTGAGTTTGATGAGAGTCATGCCCATCTATTTTTTGAATGTTCACTGTCTAAACAGGTGTTGGCTCAGGTTTTTGACTGGTTGGATTGCAATACTTGGCCTGTTGAGTTTGACAGATGGAGAGCTTGGTTAGCCAGCAGGAAAAATGGCTTCATTCATCAGTTAGCAATCATGATGCTAGCTGCTTCTGTTTACAGTATTTGGAGGAATCGTAACAACTGTATTTTTGAGTTGTTTTCTAAATCTGCTGTAAGTATTGCTTTGGAAGTTAAGGCTGTTCTTCATCATAGGCTGTTCAGTATTAAAAAGCATAAACTTTCTGCTAAGGAGCATCGATTTGTATCTCAGTTTGTAATGTCAACTTGATCTAGTATTGTTGGTCTGTATAGTTTGTTTCTGGTTTATTTGGTTGTTTTGGAGAGGCTTTTAATTATTAGCCTCAGTTAGTTGTTTAGCTGGTTTGTTGTTTGTACTGTTCTTGTTTGATTAATGAAGTAATCCATTCTTCTTGATAAAAAAAAAGTCAAATATAATACTTATGTTCTAAGAATTAGATGTGAACAATTTAATGAAACGCCCTTAATCATAGAATATTATATTTTAACAAAATTAAGAGCCAAGTAAAATATGTTCTAACTATCTAGAATACATGATATTATAGATGAAAGAAATATTTAGAAGAAGAGAAATCATACCATTTATTGCTCATTTTGAGAGATCAACATACAACAAACATTACTTAGTTATATCTTGGTTCATCCTCCACCTTAATAATCTTAAGTGGATTAGAAACCTATACCTATCAAAAACAAAATAAAAATTACAACATAAATAGGAAAATTTGGAGGAGGAGCCTCCAAATTATTCCTCTAAAAATACATAAAATCTAAGAAAAGAAAAAGATGGAGAGAATAGAGAGATGGAAGAAATGGTGTAAGAGAATGTGTGTTTGAAATGGTGAAATGAGACTCCTATTTATAGATAAATTCTTAGGTAAATGAGAACACTCTCATTGGTCTAAAAAAGAAGCACATGGATTCATGCTCAAAATTGTCATCTTTTCATATAGTTACAAATCCAATGGTGGAGAAAGAAGCACATGGATTGATGGCATGGCATTGTCAAGAATTGCATGGGGCCTTTCATTTTGGGCTTGATTTATCATTTATTTATACCAACATTTTATCAACATTTCATTTTCTCCCAACAACACACCTACATAAAGAAATTAAACACACATAAATTAGTAACAACACAATTAAACAAAATAAATACCAAAAACACATAAAAATACATAAAATCAAAATAAAACTAATAAATTCAAAATTACTTAAAAAATTGATAAATTAATTAAAAACTCAAGAACTAAGCAACAATTAGCTTATAAAATGTGGTAAAATAATTCTATTTTGTAGAGTTATCACAACTCCGCCTACTAATCCACAGTATAGGTCATCCTCACTGGTAGAAAGTGAGTTGACTTGGTGTATTTGTCTACTATCACCCACACTGAGTCATGTAGCCCCACAGTCCTGGGTAAACCTCCCACAAAATCCATAGTAACATCCTCCCACTTCCATTCAGGAATACCTAAAAGGCTGTAGCAACCCCGCTGGTCGCTGATGCTCTGCCTTCACCTGCTGACAGGTTAAGCACTTGGCCACATACTCCACTACATCCTTCTTCATCCCAAGCCACCAATATAGAGTTCGCAAATCTTGATACATCTTCATTGTGCCCAGATGGAGTGAGTATGGTGTGGTATGAGATTTAGCAAGTATCTCTCATCTAATATCTACATCTATCAGGCCAAAAATACAGCCCTTATACCATAATAAACCAGTCTCTGAAATGGAATAGTCCTTAGCCACTCCAGCAAGGACATTCCCTCTAACCTCCTACAACGGTATGTCAACCATTTGACCTTCTATTATCCTCTCTAGAAGGGTCGACTTTAAGGTATATTGGCCAATCGGCCCACAACCAGCTCTATCGTCGCTCTAGTCATCTCCTCTGCCAACTCCTTTGATATTTGCGCAGAGCTAAACAACTGTCCCGGGCCCCTCTGGCTCAACGCATCTGCCACTACGTTGGCTTTCCTTGGGTGGTAAAGGATATCACAATCATAGTCCTTTATCAACTCTAGCCAACGCCTCTACCTCATATTCAAGTCTTTCTAGGTGAAGAAATACTTCAAGCTCTTATGATCAGTGTATATCTCGCACTTCTCCCCATACAAGAAATGTCGCCGAACTTTCAGTGTGAATACCATCGCTGCCAACTCTAGATCATGGGTAGGGTACCACTACTCATACTCCTTCAACTGTCATGACGCATAAGAAATAACCTTCTCATTTTGCACCAACAAGCATCCCAATCCCAACCTCGATGCATCACAATATACCGCAAACTTCCCTCCCTTCGATGGAAGACTCAACACAAGTGTAGTAATCAGCTGTCGCTTCAATTCCTGGAAGCTATTCTCACACTTGTCTGACTAGGTGAACTGGATATTCTTTCGTGTCAATTCTGTCATCAGTGTAACAATCTTTGAAAACCCTTCCACAAACCGTCTGTAATATCCCGCTAACAAAAGGAAGCTCCTAACCTCTGAGGCGTTCCTTTGCCTCGGCCAATCTCTCACTGCCCCTACCTTAGCTGGATCCACCTTAATCCCATATCCATTGACAATGTGTCCAAGGATTGTCACTTATGGTAGCCAGAACTCGCACTTCTTAAACTTGGCATACAACCGATGCTCTCTCAGTCTCTGCAATACCTGCAGGAGATGATGCTCGTGCTCTGCCTCTGAACTAGAGTAAACCAAAATATCGTCGATGAAGACAATCACAAACTGATCTAAGAAGTACTTGAACACCCTGTTCATCAAGTCCATGAATGTTGCTGGGGCATTGGTTAGACTGAATGACATGACTAGAAACTCATAATGCACATACCTCATTCGGAAGGACGTCTTCGGCATATCCTCAGCTGCTGATACCTAGATCGAAGATCAATCTTAGAGAATACTGTCTTTCCCTACAGCTGATCGAACAGGTCATCGATCATTGGTAAGGGGTACTTATTCTTGATGGTATACTTGTTCAATTCCCTGTAGTCTATACACATTCTCAGAGTCCCATCTTTCTTCTTCACAAACAAAACCAGAGCACCTCATGGTGAGAAGCTAGGCCTGATAAACCCCAAGTCTAAAAGTTCTTGTAACTGAATCTTCAACTCCTTCAGTTTTGCCAGAGCCATCCTATATGGTGCTCTCGACACTAGCTTTGTACTTGGTGCTAACTCGATGACAAACTGGATCTCCCTATGCGACGGCAGTCCTGGCAAATCCTCAGGGAACACATCCAAGAACTCAAGTACCAATCTGGTCTCCCCTGACCCTGCGGACATAACCCTGGTATTATCCACCACACTATCTAGGAAACCTATACAACCTCCCTGTAATAGGTCCCTAGCTCTCAATGCTGATATCATGGGTATGCGGGGTTCATGCACAACACCCACAAAAACAAAGGGATCCTCACCCTCAGGCTCAAAAGTCACCATCTTCTTTCTACAATCTATAGTGGCCCCATATCTGACCAGCCATTCTATCTCTAGAGTCATATCAATGTCATCCATACTCAACTCGATCAGATCTACTGATAGTTCCCTACTAATCCATCTCCTAGAAACTACTAGTTCCCCTGTAGGCAGTATAGTCCTAAACCCCACAGTATAATACTCAATAGGTCTACACAATCTATCAATTATCTTACTAGAAACAAACAAATGTGTAGCACCAGATTCAATCAATACAGTATATGAAGAGCCAGCACTAGAAAGTTGACCTGTCACTACCGAGGGACTAGCCTCGGCCTCTGCCTACATCAAGGTGAACACTCGAGCTGGAGTCAAGTTGTCCACCTTTCCTGGTTCCTCTTTCTTTGCTGTTGGGCAGTCCTTCTTGAGGTGTCCCACCACCCCGTACAGATAACAAGCCTTTACCCGACATTCTCTCGGATGGCGCTTCCTGCATCTCGTGCATTCTGGATAATTTCTCCATGTCTCACCGCCTCCCTGACAGCCACCCTGAACACCCTGACCCCTCCTATCAGGACCAGCATGGGTCGAATTGTCAGGGGTCTTCCTCTTCAAGTCACTAGGGCCTCCACCCCTACTAGACCCTGCATATGGAGGCACTCCTCTGCAAACATCCTGTCTCCCAACGCTCTCTCTCCAGATCTTATTCTTTGCCTCTTCAGCGGTAAGAGCCTTTTCAATAGCCTGGGCATAAGTCGTCCACCCAGGTACCGATGTGATCCTCACATCCCAGGCTATCATAGCATTGAGCCTTCGAATAAACCTGTCCTGCCTTGCCGCATCTGTAGGCACCAAGTCTGATGCAAACTTCGCCATCCTATCAAACTTTAGGGAATACTCTGTAACTATCATGCTACCCTGTACCAGCCCCATGAATTAATTCACCTTTGTTGCTCTGATGGCAACATTGTAATACTTCTGGTTGAACAAATCTCTGAACCCATCCCAACTCAAAGTAGAAATATCTCTGGTCTGTGATGCTACCTCCCACCAAATACGGGTATCCTCCCTAAGCATATAGGTGGCACAGGCCACCCTATCATTACCTTCCACCCTCATAAAATACATGATGGAAGTGATCATACTCATCCAATATTCAACCATAAGTGGATCTGGTCCTCCCTCAAAGGTTGGAGGATGCTGTCTCCTGAACCGCTCATAAAGTGGCTCCCACATGTTCCCAACCTCAGGCGGCTGTACTACTGGTGCCACAATAGGTGGCATAATAGGTGCAGCACTCCCTGACAGAGCATGCTGTCTCAAGAGACAGATATGCTCTTCTCAACTTTGCAATCAGACTTGCGTATCAGCAAGCATCCACTGCTAGTTCTCAAGGACTGGCAGAGGGTTTTGACCCTGGTCATCATCTCTAGCCTCGGACCCTGTGCCGGATAGTCGTACTGATCGCCTTGGATGCATAGCTATCCAAGTTTATCTGCAACCAACGACTCGGTAGTCAGGCAATGATGACAAGTGAACAGTGTTTCCATAGTCCACCATTATTACTCAACCAGCAATATGCAATCAAGATGCAAATAAACATTTAAATATTCATTCACATGCAGCAGTAATGCTAATAAGCACGCCTCATTATAATCACACAGCAGTCAAGGGCCAGGCCCTATCAGTATCTCATGCTCCCTATTAATTATATAGATCAAAACATTTATATTCCATTTAAGCATTTAAGCACGTAGTCACATATATACAATTACCAAACCCTGAGTTGAGCTTGTCTTTCACAGCAAGTGTACATGCCCAGCCAGTCTTCAGGAGCTCTTAAACCTAGACTACTATGATACCAAGTTGTAACACCCTGGATAACCAAGACCGTTACACTGTGTATTT
The DNA here is from genome assembly GCF_963169125.1 of Humulus lupulus. Lineage (NCBI taxonomy): Eukaryota > Viridiplantae > Streptophyta > Magnoliopsida > Rosales > Cannabaceae > Humulus > Humulus lupulus. Next base: position 71,552,352 of record NC_084798.1, read on the forward strand.
AAAATAGTGCAGGACTTTCTAATCAAGTCGTTTGAACAATAATGTGTTCCTAAAGTCAACTATCGGGTTAGGGTTAAAAGATTTTGATCATAAACGGTTAATTTCCATTAAAATAGATGTTTGGTACATAGGATCCCAAAAACATGGGTTAAGAGACAATTTACAACTCTCAAAAAGTTTTATACAACCAAAAGCCACTCTAATGGCAAAACACAAATTTTAAGGCTCTATCCCTATACTTTCCCTCGGCCGTGGTGGACGAGCAGCTGACAATGTACACCTCTGATGGAAATGTGCCCTGAAAGCATATGTAGTAGACATTGTTTTTATGAAATAAATAAATGAATTGAATTTGTTATGCATATATTTTATGGACTATATTATTCTGTGATAATATTATGTAAATATCAGGAGAATTCCTAAGTTCATATATGTGATCTCAAACACGTATTGGTATGGGAGGATTGTGTTTGAGATAAATGAACTTGAATAGTTCGCAGTAAAATAAAGTTGTGGAATCTTTAGATTAATTACTGCAAGTACGGTCCACTAGTATTATGAATACATGTGATCTAGATCCGGATCACTAGTGTGGTGGGACACTTTAGTGGAGATGCTTTATATATTAGAGAATATATAGAACTGGACCAGATATGTTTATTAATACTTAGTTAAATACCGTTTCGAAGTATTAATTAAATATATCAACTGATGATCATATACAAATAGATCTTAAACCTGAAGTTACTATGAACTCCTGTTTATGTTATATGAGTTGTTTGATTCGCTTGTTAGGGTTTGTCAGAATGATCAGGCTAGAAACTTTTGTTTTGGGAACTCATTAATGTAGATGGCTGGGGACATAGTATACAGATATGGAATCTATGCCTTCTCGCCAGAGATTGAATGATGGTTCTCTTAAGGGTTGACTTTTGGGACTGAAAGGTTATTGAGCTCAAATTCATAATTTAGTTATGAATTAACCTTCACTAGTAGAGTCAATGGTACTTAAGGAAACAAGAGATAAGTAAAAGGGTAAAACAGTAAAACGGTAATTTTATTCCCGATTAATTATGAACCATTATTAGAGGGTCAAGTTGTATGAAATGATTATATCAATGGACGCTTTATGATTATAAAGTACTCAGTAAATGAAATGTCTATAATTACAAGAGTGTAGTCTCATATTTATAGTGGAATAATCATGAGATTAATAAATTAAGATTATTTAATTAAAGAGTTTAATTAATAATCTCAAATTTATTGGAGCTTGGAATTATATGTCCATAGGTCCCCATAGCGGCTCTATCAACACTGTTCAAGGTAAGAGTTGATATGAAGGGAAAATAGTTTAAAGACATATTTAAGAAGAAATTTGTTCTTCAGGCCAAATATGTAATTATATGATAATAGTGATTAATTAATTAATTACAAATTAGTTGTAGTTAACAAAATTAATTAATATTTAATTATTGTATAATTTTCGAAATTATATTAAATAATTAAATTAATTTCGAAATTTAATTAAATAATTAGTTAATTATAATTTTCGAAATTATAATAAATTAAATATTTATTTTCGAAAATTTTGGAATTAATTAATTGGTAGAATTAATTAAATATCTTTATTTGAGTGGGAGAAAATAATCTGATAAGTTCAAATTGGATTTGAATTTAAAAGATTAATATTTATTCAAATAATTAATTATATTTGATAATTAATTAAAAAGATAATTAATTTGAATTCAAATTTGAATTAGTTATCAGGTTGTTAGATCTTATCTGACAAAGTATTTTGAATAAATAATTAAATAAAAATTGAAAAACCAACATCCCTAAAATTAGGGAAGCTACACGTGCACACATAGTCCATGGAATGTGTGTGGCGTGTAGGGCATTTTCAGGGATGGAATTTTCATTTTTATTTATTTAATTAATTAATTAATGGATAATTCAAAAATTGGTTTTTGGATTTTTTCATTAATAGAATAATTAATTAATTAAAAAGTAAATTGTAAAATGGTTACAGATTTATTTTTTAAAATTTGAATATTTTCTTTTAAGTATGACTAATCAGAAAAATATTTAGAGATGAGATGTGAGACAACTCTGAACATTCGCTCTGTGAAAAATAGAACGATAGTTTTCTCTCCTTGAAAATAAAGAACCAATTCTCAGGCCTATTCTCTTGATCTCATGAGTTGAGTACATCAAGAAGAATCACAAATAAACTATCCTTCATTCTCTAAGTGCCCACGCATTTCTTGAGGTGTAGAGAACACTTTGGAAGATCTTGGTGTGAATACGTGAGAGCGGCTTGGATAGGAAGATCGTTCTAAATACGAAAGGATAGCAAGGACACTTGATAGGCTTCAAGAGGTATGATTTCTATTATTATCTTGCTTATGATTAATGTATGTATATTAATGGATCCGCATATTTAAAGGTAGTTTAAATATGTTACAAAATTTTTGTTGTACACTAGGCCAACCCCACCACCGTTCCGCTGCGTATTAGGAAACTCGCTCCTAACAACCTCGCCCCCAGAGCTCTCCAACTCATGGTTGGTGCAACTTCCCTTTGCCTTTACCTGCACCACGTAGAACTCGTGAGCTAAGGCCCAGCAAGAAAACCATAACAGCAAGCATATAAAGCAGCAGTTAAATATAATCAATCTTAACTCAACCAGTTCATTTAGTTAACAAAATTCAAATATAAAACCAAACAGTGGTAAACTCTTCATCTCGAATACATATCAAAATCAATTACACAAATGCTTAGGGTTGGCACACTTAGGCTAACCCCTCTGTTTATCTGGCTAACCCCAACTCGCTTAGGCCGAGCTGCGTTCAATACGCTTATCATTAGCCCCGACACCCTTAGGTCGTTCATTCTCAGATGTTGTATCAATCATAAAATCACACAATACATGTATTCAATTAATGGGAACCATAGTCCCGTTCACAACCACAAGGGTGAAGTCTTCTTACCCCAAATCTCGAGTGAAGGACACAGTTCGATCTTTAGCACGATCCTCAGTCTTGAGCCTTAGCGATAAAACTAGTCACAATATCAATGGGTAGCCATCAATTCAAAACCCAAATAAATGTTTAGGAAACAATAGCTAGCCTCTGAGACCTCAATTTCTACTAAATTGGGTAGTAGAAATCATCCTGAGGGATTAGGTTTAAATTTCCGAGCCTCCTCGAGCTTTAAACCCCATTTTCCCTTAATTCCCCATTTAGGGCTGCGACTTGCCCTTGAGGGCCGTGGCCCGCCCCTTGGACATAGGCTAAATCCCCCCTGATGGGGGAGCTTATTGGAATCAGTTGTGTACGAAATGGTTTGAATAAAAAAGAGATCGGGCCGCAACTTGCCCTCTTCTGAGTCGCGGCACGCCTCGCGAATAGAGGCCCCCCAGCCTCAAAGACTCATGCGGGCCGTGGCGCCTGAAGAACAGGGTCGCGACCCGAGCCCCTAAACCCAAAAAACCAGTTTTACTCAGTGTTTTTCCACAAATCTATCCTCAAATTTCCATCCCCAACTAGCAACCAAACTCCAATTCAAACCCATAATTCCCATCCTTATATCCCAGCCATCACTACTAGCCTATAACCATTTTCTTGCTCTATTTCTTGCCCAAAATCAGCTATCATTTTAACACTCATGCAAACTCAACCCTTTAAAATAATCTCAATAGAATTAAAGAATCTAACTTGCGTTCTTACCTCAAATTGCAACCTAGATTCCCTAGCAGTATCCTTGAATGATCACAACTTAATCCCTTAGATTCCCTCAGCTGAATTCCCTGGGTCAATTCTTCAATTCATCTAGAATTTCCTCAAGCATAAGAGAGAGAGAGAGAGAGAGAGAGAGAGGGGTGAGAGAGAGTTGAGAGTTTCCTTAATGTTCTTGATCATTCCCTATTCTTCTGAGTATATCCTAACCCAACAAAAGACTATTTTCCCCCTAAGCTTATTAGTCCTCTAAGGGTTCAAAAGGGTAAAACGATCATTTTCCCACGGTTCCCGCTAATTCCTCAAATATTCCTACTATTAACCAATTAACCCTGTCACGTCTAATTAATTACCAAATACTTATTCATTACTCAATAAATCCCAAAATATTCCCTAAATTCTTAAAAATACCCCCAGGCTCCCTCGAGCTGGGTATTTAAACCCTGCTGCGACTATTTCGCTAATCCGCTCACTAGGACTGTCTCGAGCCATATCCTGCAAATATATCCACATAATATTGTCATCTCAACTATATATCATATAAAATCACATTAATGCCCTTAACGGGCCAAAATTACAAATATGCCCTTAAAAGTCATAAAGGGCCCACATGCATAACTAATACTCATAAACATGCATATAGTATATTCATATAATCATATTAGTCATGCATGCCACATAGTCACGCATTTAACCAATTAAACATACATATATCCAATTATGCCCTCCTGGCACGCTAACCAAGGCACTAAGCCCCATTAGCAATTTTGGGTCGTTACAATAACCATCATAACTTTTTTACTAGCATAAGCATAAATTTTTTACTAGCTTAAGTGGATTAGTGAAATGAGCAAGGTATTCATTTTCAAATTAATAGGCTATAAAGAATGGCAAAGCATATCTATACAAAATTTAAGGATATAAAGTAATGTATAGTACTTATTCTGTTTTTAGTTTGTCTTCAATTTTAATGAAGGGTGTTCTGTTCACACTTCAAGCTTTAATTTAATTTACAGTATTTGAGTACCTATTTTGTTTTTATTTTATATATTTAAGATAAATATATAGCACTTAGTGTAAGAGCATATCTCCATTTAATTTTAAATGATGATGATGGTTGTATTGGTAATCTTTATCTCATTTACATGCCTAGTGGTTGGTATGGAGATTGTAGTTGAGATACATTATGGTGTGTAATTTGGGAAAAACAGAACAAAGCGGACAATATTTCCTTAGAAACTCTCTATAAAATGCAAAAATTAAACAAAATTTTCAATTTTTATGGTTTCAAAGGTATGTTACATAGTGTTAATATATATATATATATATATATTTGTGCTGCAGAGTATGTATAATACATATTTTTTTTCCTCACACCTTCCATTGGAAAAAGAAGAAGTTCTGAATGCATGGGAGTGACACTATGCAAGTGTGGATGATTAGAAGCTTACATGAGCCAAAATCAATAAGTACATATTTCAAGAGTGAAAGTAGTTCAAGTATGCATACTTTCTTTTTATGAAGGGGGCTAGGATTTATTAGGTCATGTATATTGACTCATTGATTGATCATGGTTAATTAATCACGATGCTACATGCAGGAAACCAAGACTAAAGACTGTGAGGATTGGAAAATCAAGGTGTTGGACTATATATTATATTGATATTTTGTATATGTGTGGAGTCCAATGCTGTGAAACTGATTTCCTAGCTTTGTTTTTAACTAAGAATGATGCAAATCTTCTTTTGCCTTTAGTGCATACTATTTTGAAAGATATGTTGATTGCTCACTGATCTTTAATGGAAGCAAAAACTTCTTGTGCAAAGTGAGCATCCCAACAATTTCTAGGTAGAAACAATTTGACCACAACAGTCACCCAATTAGAGACTTAAATTTATTTTCCCTTTATATATACATATATATTATTTATTTCTCCATTTCAATTGATTTTTAAGGTTGATACACTCGTTAGCTGTCCCAAGAGAACAACGGGGCTTTTCGGTATGTATATTATTAATTGTTATTTTTACAAACAGCAAAGGAATAATTTCGCTTAGAGACTTAAATTAATTGTTGTCTTGTATGCTCTTTTCATTTTAAAATCACAAATAATAGGCATTATGAAATTTGACAATTTCACTTCAAAAGTGTTATAAAATTCACAAATGATAACATTAACAAAGAGTTATTATTACCAAATTATAACAATAATCAAATGTAATATTCCTTAATATGTAACATAAGAATTTTGTAATTAAAAAATGTAATCAAATGGCGAGACTTTTAATAACATGGGCAAACTTAACACCTGTTAAAGTGTTATAAACTGCATTTGATAACATTTTTCAAGAGTTATTGTAAATGCTTTTTCTTGTAGTGTAGGCCGCAGCCTAGAATGTCCCAGGCGCGCGGCCTGGGGTGATGGCAGCCAAATCTCATTTTGTCTTTCTTCCGATTTGAATGGTTTTAACATCTCAAGTAACTCACAAATCTTCATTTTAATTCCATAAACATCCAATTAAACATTGGTAACAACCAAGGGGGTTGGTGGAATTTGATATTCAAATGGTGTCTCAAAACTCTATAAATAGGAGCCTAATGGACTTGCAAGACACACAATTTCTATCCACTAGAGCACTTGACTAGAAATACACAAAAAAGACTTGATAATTTCAGAGAGCTATTTCTTGTGAGATTTCTTAATGCTTAAGAATTGGGGGGAATAAGTTTTGGGCAAATATCTTAAACCTTGTTCAAATTGGTGATCACCACTACTCTTCGCTTTGGTTATGTGAGTGAGAAAGTCTTTTATTTTGCTTTTGTTCTTAGTATTGTTCTTCTATTTCATTTGTTTCTTCTTATTGATTCTTCTTCATATATTTATTTGTATTGTTTTGCTTAGAATTGTATTTTCTTTTATCTAATCTCTTTCACATCTATCTAGTTTATTTATATCTATTGCAATAGAGTTGTAACTTTTATTTAGTCAATCATCTTGTCAAGTATAATTTTGCATAGAGTTGTAATCTAGTTTTATCTTTTCCATTGAGTCAATAATATTTTTTCTAACATTATTGTAGAAGAAAACAAGTAGTCCTTGAGTTTTGCTTATTATTTATTCTTCTTTAGTGCTTTAAACTTCTTTATTTTAAGTTTTAGGAAATAGATAATGTTTTGATGGATTTTGTATTGAAGATTATGAGCTAAATACGTTTGAGCTAAGTTTGAAATCGAAACTAATGTGTTAGTTTGTAATTTGGGAATGCTTATGGGGTTGGCTAATTTCGTCTTGTTATCCCTTGCTTAATTGAATGTTCCTATTTGTTGATTATAATTAATATGAAATTGCATAAGATTGGAAGACGATGCCTATGAAAATTCTCATAAGCTCCATTTAAATATAAAAATCCATATACATTAATTGATGTTCATATACAAATTTATCTTCCTCTTGAATACATATTAGACTCTTGTTTGTTTGTGCTCTTTATTGACTTTTGACTTATCTACTAGTAAGGTATATTGGAGAATAAAGACTAATTTATGATATTTTGGAATTATAGGGAATACAAATGGCTATGAACATATTTCTTTCTTTTTTTTTTATTGAAACATCAGCTAGGTACATATTTCACAATTATAGAATCAACTCTTTCCAATTTCGATATAGTGCTTAATTCTATTTTATTTTTATTTTTTTTGGAAATGGATGCTTTTCTTTTTTTTGAAGCGTTGGAAATGGATGCTTTTTTGTTTTGTTTTTTGAAGCATTGGAAATGGATGCTTAATTCTATTGAGAGGATACTATTTTGGGTCCTTAGTTTAAACTAAACACTTGACCTGCCTCTAGATTTCAAAAAGTGTTATAAAAGTAGTTCTCTATGATATATTTTAGTTAGAAACAGTACTTGTAATGACCCAACTATTTCTAAGACCTTTAACCATTAAAACTACTAGACATAGCGACTATTTTTTAGAAAACATATATATGAAATAATCGGAACTATATTAAACCCCCAAAATAAATATTGTGCAAATTACAAAATATAATGTAAAATATGGTATGAGATCCCATTGTTTGTAAAACATAAAACATAACTTTAAATACTAATTGTGGAATTACATCAAAACATAATTTTAAAGACATAAAATAAATCACGTCGTCCTCGATCAACACGCATTCCATTCAATCCATTCATCCTTAACACACAAGCCAAGGTACCAAGAATCCTTCTGCCTTCCATAATCATTTTCCAGCATCATACTAAAAATAAAGGAGTGAGCCTAATGCCCAGCAAGGAAAATCTATTAAAACATACATCATAAGACTATAACATAAACATACACTATAAAACATATGACTATAAAACATATATCATATAGGACTACAATGGCCATCATACTTCTTGGGGCTTGTTAGCTAAGCAAGTCATATGCCCATAAATTTGTGGGGCTTGCTATCTAAACAAGTCATATGCCCATAAATTCCTGGGGCTTGCAAGCCAAACAAGTCATATGCCCAAGGACTATAAGACATATTATACATATACATATCATAACATAAACATATCATACATAAACATATCATAACATATTATAACACATAAGAACATAAAATCTATCCTGTTTTCCTTACCGAAAGCCGGGATATTTGGGAATAAGAACGGGATTAGAAACTCCTATAAACCAACAATAAAATGGTGAGAATCTCTAAAGAATAAATATGAATATGAGAACTAAACCATCAAGAAGAAACTTACCAAAAAAGTCCTTAAGTTTCAAGAACTTAAACACCTAATCAAGAATCATAAACAAGAGTTAGGATCTGAATAAAGAAAACTAAAGAAAACTTAAGAATCATAAAGAATTGGACTTAAGGAATAGGAATACCTTGAATGACCTTATAGATTGGTCTAAACCTCAATACCGAAATCACACTATTTCTCACTTCCCAAGTGTTTATAAAAGCTTAGAATGATAAAGCTTTAACCCAAAACCCAAGTGTATCTCTCTATCGTAACACTAGCACCTTGGAGGCTCTCATCAAATGCTTGAAGAATGTAGAAAATGGCTGAGTACTAGGTTCTATTTATAGAGTTCAAGGAGTGAAACTAACCCCTTTTAATTTGAATAAATAAATTATTATAAAATGAAAAAGATTTGAATTTTCATTCAACTGATGTCCATAACTCGGTCAAAATCGTTCAAAGGTAGGTCTAAGTGGTTAAGGGTATTTTTAAAATTAAAAAAAAAATCAAACTTTAAAAAATACACACATGGAGCCGATATATCGCCTAGCCCTATATTCCCGAGGCTCGTTCGATCGTTTGTGCAAAGTCGACGTATTTTTCGTATCTTCCGTAGGCGATATATCGGCCCTTATGCTGCGATATATCAACATACGTTGATATGTTAAACACGTATTTGCACTTTTTTCAGCATAATTTGAATTGGATAAACAACTTTGATTGAGTCATAATATGATCCTAACAGCTACTGGAAGGTTCTAGAGCTTCTAGATCTTTCTTTTATTTAAACTATCCATCAAAAATACTTAATTCCTTAATAAACATAATTATGACAAGTGTCACACTCTTATTAGCTCTATCTAAACCATAGGTTATAATAAATATATTTCTAGATCCAGCAATATTAATCAAACCTTATGTTATAATTAATATTCTTAATCTATAGATTAAACTTATAAAATCGATAATTGTTGCTATGAGTGTACAACTAAGTCCCGACTTGAACCAAAATCCACGGTAACTAACATACTACCAACTAATACTAACTATTGCTACTACTACTATCTAGCTAGCTAAGTAAATATTCTGGGACTCTACAATTCTCCCCTACTACAAAGAATTTCATCCCCAAAATTTACTTACCAAACAATTCCAGATACCGGGCTAACATGTCTTCCTCCAACTACCATGTTGCCTCCCGTTCAGAACTATTACTTCATAGGATCTTTACTATCGGAATACTCTTAGAGCATAATTCTTTCATCCCTCTATCTAGGATGCTAACCAGTCGTTCCTCATAACTCAAGTCTTTCTGGAGTGCTATCGTATCATACTTGAGGATGTGAGATGGGTCTGACACATATCTATGCATCATCGAGATATGGAACACATCGTGGCTATCTGCTAGAGCTGGCGGTAGGGATAATCTATATGCAACTGCTCCCACTTTGTCCAATATCTCGAAAGGACCTATAAACCTGGGACTAAGCTTGCCTTTCTTCCCAAACTGCTTCACACCTTTCATAGGATATATCTTTAATAAGAATTGATCTCTGACTTTGAATTCCACATCACGCCGCTTGGTATCCGCATAACTTTTATGATGGCTCTGAGCAGCGAGCATACACTTTCTAATCAGCGCTACTGCATCCTGAGCTTCTCTAACAGCTTCGGGTCCAAGAAGTTTCCTTTCTCCTACCTCGTCCCAATGTAACGGCGATCGACACCTCCTTCCATAGAGTAACTCATAGGGTGTCATCCCGATTGTTGACTGATAGCTATTGTTGTAGGAGAATTCTATCAGCAGCAAATACTTACTCCAAGATCCTCCGAAATCAAGTACACAAGCGCACAACATATCCTCTAAAATATGTATGGTATGCTTGGACTGACCATCGGTCTGTGGATGAAATGTCGTACTAAGACTTAACTTGGTACCCATGGCTTGCTGCAAGCTTCCTCAAAATCTCGATGTAAAGGCCAATCCTTTATCGGATACTATGGTCTTAGGAATTCCATGCAGTCTTACTATTTCGCGGACATAAACGTCTGTGTACTGATTTGCTGTGTACGTAGTCTTGACAGGCAGGAAATGAGCTGTCTTGGTTAGTCTATCTATTACTACCCAAGTCGATTCGTGCTGCTTATTTGTTCGTGGAAGTCCTGTCACGAAATCCATGGCTATGTCGTCCCACTTCCACTCTGGAATAGTAAGCAGTTGCAATAAGCCTGCAGGCCGCTGATGTTGTGCTTTCACTTGCTGGCATACTAAGCATTTAGACGCATACTCCGCTATATCTTTCTTCATTCTAGGCCACCAATATAATTCTTTAAGATCGTGAGTCATCTTAGTTGACCCTGGGTGAACTGAGTATGGGGTATTGTGCGCTTCTTCTAAAATCTTAATCTTAATCCCTTGATCATTCAGCACGCATACCCAATCCTTATATCTCAAAAACCCCTGTCCTGAGATTGAGAAATCTGTGGCCTTGCCTTCTTTAACTGCATCTATATGTGCTAATAATGTGTCATCATGCCCTTGTCTGATTCGTATATCTTCTAACAGACTTGACTGGATGGACAAGTTATCCAGTTTACCATTGAATACTTCTATTCCGGCATTGATCAGCTCCTGCGGTAGCGACTTTTCTATTCCAGCTAACGCTGCTAGACTTCCATAACTCTTCCTACTTAGCGCATCAGCAACTGCATTTGCCTTTCCCAGGTGGTATAGGATTTTGTAGTCATAATCCTTCACTAATTCTAACCACCTGCGCTGCCTCATGTTGAGCTCCGTTTGTGTGAAGAGATACTTTAAGCTTTTGTGGTCCATATAAATCTCACACCTTTCTCCATAAAGATAATGGCGCCATATTTTCAATGCAAAGACCACCGCTGCCAACTCCATATCATGCGTTGGATAGCGTTGCTTGTACTCCTTCAGCTGCCTTGAGGCGTAAGTTATCACCTTGTCATTCTGCATCAGCACACAACCTAAACCTTGTTTCGACGCATCACAGTAGACTACAAACTTGTCGTTGGGTGTCGGTACACAAAGTACTGGTGCTGAGCATAGCTTATCCTTAAGCAACTGGAAGCCCTCTTCACACTAATCTGTCCAGTTGAATCTTTGTTGCTTCCGAGTCAGGTTGGTAAGTGGGGTGGCTATCTTAGAAAAGCCCTCTATGAACCTCTGATAGTATCCTGTTATCCCTAGAAAACTTCTTACCTCTGACGCGTTCTTCGGTCTTGGCCAACCCTTCATAGCCTCTACCTTAGATGGGTCTACTGCAACTCCTTCCTTGGATACTATGTGGCCGAGGAACGCCACTTGCGAAAGCCAAAATTCACACTTCTTGAACTTGGCGTAAAGTTGATGCTCTTTTAGTCGTAACAAGGTCATCCTTAAATGTTCCTCGTGCTCGGCTTCGTCCTTTGAGTACACCAAAATATCGTCGATGAAGACTACAATGAATTTATCCAAGTGATCTTTGAAGACCCTATTCATTAAATCCATAAATGCGGGTGGAGCATTGGTAAGACCAAAAGACATAAATAAAAACTCGTAATGTCCATAACGAGTTCTAAAATTTGTCTTGGGAATATCCTCTTCACATACCTTGAGCTGATGATACCCAGATCGCAGATCAATCTTTGAAAACACGGTCGTGTCTCAGAGTTGATCAAACAAGTCGTCAATCCAGGGTAGCGGGTACTTATTCTTAATCGTTACCTTATTTAGATCGCGGTAATCTATACACATTCGCATACTTCCATCCTTCTTCTTCACAAATAGAATCGGTGATCCCCATGGAAAATGGCTTGGTCTAATGAAACCCAAGTCTAAGAGTTCTTGTAATTGCGTCTTTAACTTCTTAAGTTCGGTAGGTGCCATCTGGTATGGTGCCTTTGAGATTGGCTCGGTTCCCGGTACAAGTTCGATTGTGAAGTCAATTTCCCGAGTCGGTAGTAGCCCTGGTGAGTCGTCAGGAAATACTTCTGGAAATTCCTTTATAATGCGGACGTCTCCAGCCTTTAGTGGTGTTTCCTTTACCATATCAGTGACGTTGGCTAAGAATGCGTGACATCCTTTTTCTATCATCCTCTGAGCTTTGAGAGATGAAATAAGTAGCGTGTGTAGCCCTGAAACTTTTCCCATATAGTATAGTCTCTGACCGTCAGGAGTCTCGAATGTTACTTGCTTACGTCTGCAGTCGATGGTTGCGCCATGCCTTGCTAGCCAATCCATGCCCAATATCACGTAGAAGTCTTTGATCTCTAATTCTATTAGGTCTCCTTCTAGTTATACGTCCTCAATTTTGATTGGTACACCTCGTACTATCCATGATGATAAGACTATTTCACTCGAAGGAAATTTTGTCACAAACCTAGTTCTAAATCTTTCAAAAGGTTTGTCTAATTTCTCTATCATTCCTAACGAGATATACGAGTGAGTGGCTCCCGAATCAAATAATACTGAACATACATTATTGAGGATAGGAATCTGACCAGTGACCACTTTATTACTAGCTTCAGCTTCTCCCTGGGTCAAGGAAAAGACTTTGGTAGGAACCATCTTGTTGTCCCTTTTCTCTTTTGGCTTGAGCTGGGGACATTCTCTCTTCCGGTGACCTTCCTGACCATAATTGTAGCATCCCTTTGTGTTTACATGGCACTCACCACGATGTTTCTTTTGACACTTAGAGCACTGCGGGTATTCTACATAACCCGACCTACTACCTCCATTGTTCATTCGTGCTCTTTTATCGTTGTCGGACTGCTTATTGTCAGGATGCCATCTCGTTTGACCATTATTGTTGCTGGACTGATGGTTGCTGTGGTTGTTGTTCCGACCATTCTGAGGTTGACTCTACTGTTTAGGCTCAGGCTTACTAGCTTCCTCCTTACTAACATTCGCCTGAAGCCTTTCTACTTCGATAGCCATTTCTAGAACATCGGCATAAGTAGTATTTCTAGGGTTTGCTAGTTTAACCCCTGGCTCAATCTTTGGTCTAAGTCCTCTAACAAACTTGATAACCCTCAGAAAATCGGTTGGAACCAACTCTGGTGCAAACTTGGCTAGTCGGTCGAACTGCCGAGCATACTCTGCTACCGTCAAGTTGCCTTGCTTCAGACTAGTGAACTCCTCGACCCTCGTAGCGATGACTACCGAGTTGTAGTACTTCTTGTGGAACAACTCCACAAATCTGTTCCATGTCATGGTGGCGACGTCGTGAGTCTACTGAACTAAGTCCCACCATATTCTAGCATCCTTCTTAAGCAGAGATGAAGCGTAGGATATGCGGTCCGCGTTGCCGAGATTCATGTGTGCAAGGATCGACTCTACATTTCTGACCCATTCTTCCACCTCGAAGGGGTCCATTTTCCCTTCAAAGTTTGGAGCGTGTTGCTTATGAAACCGCTCATAGATTGGCTCCACGTACTGAGCTGGGTAGGGCGCATAATTCACCATTGGCCATCCCCCATAAGGACCTACTTGTTGGGGTGCCATTTGCTGAGGTTGCGGTTCAGGCTGAGTCTGAGTCTGAGTCTGCGGCTGAGTCTATTGTCACTATTGCTACAACAATTCCTCCACTTGTTGTCGAAGTCTAACAATTTCTACAGTGTTGTCAACCGGCGGCGGCGGTGCACTTCGGTTATAAGCAGTAGTGGTAGCACGCGCTCCCCTTCCGTGAATTGGAGGGGCTTCATTAGTCTCAGAAGCGACGTTGGAGGCATTGACACTGGTGCGTGCAGACCTACTGAGCAACATCTTCAGCAGAGTTCCAACAGTCAAGAAAAACATGTTAGAACTTACCCTAATAGGCTCTAAGGCAAAAACTTAATCTAAGCAAACATAACTCGAACCTTTTAATTATGATTGATTATGAAAAATTAGATAAGCCTTTTTTATCATTAGGGTGTGTTTCTATACTTTGAAAAATAAGCCATCTTTATTATTTTCTAAGTGTGTTTCTAATCATCCTATATGACTTAATTCTCAGGCTCGAAACTCGTCGTTGTTCCAAAGTTAACCATATTGAGGGAGGGCTGGGATCAGTAAAATCGTTCCCACTACTATGGCCCCCTAAACTCACTATAGAACTTGGTCCATTGATTTGTATCCACCCACACCGAACTTAATCATTATTTATTAAATATATTATTTATTATGATTGTAAAAAAAATAAAACTCATACATGTCAACAAAATAACAATGATATTTATTTGGAAAAATGTTTTCACTATGTACAATCATAATTGCAAAAATAATAAATAAAATAAATAAAGAAATAAACTAATCTAAAAATCAGGATCTTCTATATCCAACCCTTCATCTAACATATCATCATCTATCTCCTCATAATCATCATTATCTTGAGCCTTAAAATTTCCTCTAGGAAGATTCGTAAAGATTCTATGTTTTTGCTCATTTGTGAATTGGATTTCCATCTTAGAGGTGAACCTAAGTATGAGAAAATAATATCTCATAGCTACCGATAATTCATCTTCATCATCTATAGTCTCCCATATTTCTTCTAAAGCTGCAATTACAGCAGGATAATCTTTAAAAAGTCTAATCACTAAAACATATTGTTCCATAGCTCTCATCATGATTTGCTTAGTTGTTTGGAGGCGAACTATCTCCTTGTGGAATAAGAGTAATCTCCGAGTGATTCTTTCTAGCACTCCTACTATATTTCTTGGCTCTCTAATTCTTTTCAAGGCCTTAATGGCTCGGATATCCTCATAGGTCAAGCTACCATCCATTCTTAACTGAAAACATAAGGCTAAAATGTTATCTATACATATAAACAATATAACTATAACATAAACACTTACATTGGCAGTTAGATTCGGAGCTTGAGCGTTTGTATCAAGGAGTACTTCATGCAAATGAACCGTTGCTCTGATACCAACTGTAATGACCAAGCTATTTCTAAGACCTTGGACCATTAAAACTACTAGACATAGCGACTATTTTTGAAAAAACATACATAAGAAATAATCATAACTTTATTAAAACCCAAAATAAATATTGTGCAAATTATAAAATATAATGTAAAATATGGTATGGGATCCCATTGTTTGTAAAACATAAAACATAACTTTAAATACTAATTGCGGAATTACATCAAAACATAATTTTAAAGACATAAAATAAATCACGTCGTCCTCGATCAACTCGCAGTCCATTGAATTCATTCATCCTTAACACACAAGCCAAGCTACCAGGAATTCTTCTGCCTTCCATAATCATTTTTCTGCATCACACTAAAAATAAAGGAGTAAGCCTAATGCCCAGCAAGGAAAATCTATTAAAACATACATCATAAGACTATAACATAAACATACACTATAAAACATATGACTATAAAACATATATCATATAGGACCACAATGGCCATCAAACTTCTTGGGGCTTGTTAGCTAAGCAAGTCATATGCCCATAAGTTTGTGGGGCTTGCTATCTAAACAAGTCATATGCCCATAAATTCTTGGGGCTTGATAGCTAAACAAGTCATATGCCCAAGGACTATAAGACATACTATACATATACATATCATAACATAAACATATCATACATAAACATATCATAACATATTATAACATATAAGAACATAAAAACTATCCTATTTTCCTTACCAAAAGTCGAGATATTTGAGAACAAGAACGGGATTAGAAACTCCTATAAACCAACAGTAAAATGGCGAGAATCTCTAAAGAATAAAGATGAATATGAGAACTAAACTATCAAGAAGAAACTTACCAAAAAAGACCTTAAGTTTCAAGAACTTAAATACCTAATCAAGAATCATGAACAAGAGTTAGGATCTGAATAAAGAAAACTAAAGAAAACTTAAGAATCATAAAGAATTGGACTTAAGGAATAGGAATACCTTGAATGACCTTATGGATTGGTATAAACCTCAATACCGAAATCACACTATTTCTCATTTCCCAAGTGTTTATAAAAGCTTAGAATGATAAAGCTATAACCCAAACCCAAGTGTATCTCTCTATAGTAACACTAGCACCTTGGAGGCTCTGATCAAATGCTTGAAGAATGAAGAAAATGGCTGAGTACTAGATCCTATTTATAGAGTTCAAGGAGTGAATCTAACCCCTTTTAATTTGAATAAATAAATGATTAAAAATAAAAAAGATTTGAATTTTCGTTCAACTGACGCCCAGAACTTGGTCAAAATCGTTCAAAGGTAGGTCTAAGTGGTTAAGGGTATTTTTAAAATTAAAAAAAAAATCAAACTTTCAAAAATACACACATGGAGCCGATATATCGCCTCACCCTATATTCCCGAGGCTCGTTCGATCGTTCGTGCAAAGTCGACGTGTTTTCCGTATCTTCCGTAGGCTATATATCGACCCTTATGCTGCGATATATCGGTGTACGTTGATATATTAAACACGTATTTGCACTTTTTTAGCATAATTTGAATTGGATAAACTGCTTTGATTGAGTCATAATACGATCCTAACAACTACTGAAAGGTTCTAGAGCTTCTAGATCTTTATTTTATTTAAACTATCCATCAAAAGTACTTAATTTCTTAATAAACATAATTACGACAAGTATCACTCTTATTAGTTCTATCTAAACCATAGGTTATAATAAATATATTTCTAGATCCAGCAATATTAATCAAACCTTATATTATAATTAATATTCTTAAACTATAGATTAAACTTATAAAATCCATAACTGTTGCTATGAGTGTCAAACTAAGTCTCGACTTGAACCAAATCCACGGTAACTAACATACTACTAACTACTTCTACTACTACTATCTAGCTAGCTAAGTAAATATTATAGGACTCTACAGTACCTTGCATTAAATTTTCATCAAATAAATCATATAAAGATGGAGAAAGCTCAATTTAAATAACCTAATAGAATTACAATATTTTAAAACAATTATTAATCATATTATGAAAATTTAATATTAAAATTAAAAAAAAATAGTAAAATCCATAAAATAATAATAATAAATAAAAATGAAAATACCAATTTAGTCCATTTGTTTTGCCCAAATACTCGATCGGCCCTTGTATTTTGTTAAATGACATTTCAAACCCTATGTTTTGCAAAACTGATCAAAATAGTACCCCGGACCTAATTTTGGTCAAAATATTTTTCAATATAATTAAAATACCCCTAGGTTTTATTAATTAATGAATCAATTAAATAATTTAAAATAAACATTAAATAGAAAATTATATAAATTGATTTTAAAATAAAAAATATTTAAAAAATATTTATTTTTTTAAAACTAAAACCTATTAAGCAATACCCGAGACAATATCAAAAAGCTAAATTAAAACCAATGTTAACCATAACCCTAAATTTATCATCATTATCATCATCATCTTCTTCTTCTTTCCTTGGCAGGTGGCCGACGGCAGCTTCATTTGGTGGAAGAGGCATGGATCTAAAGCTTAGGGCGGCATAAGGACACGGGGTGGGTGATAGATCTAGGTTCTTTTTCTTCAATTTTTTTTTTCAGGTACCTTGCCACGAGATCTAAAGCTCGAGACGACTGGGGTGTGTGATGGATCTGAGTACAGGTAGATCGCAGAGGCAGATCTGGGCAAGGGCTGCATTAAGCTTGATCGCATGGAGGGTATGAGTTGTAGGGAGGTTCGATCTAACTTAGGCTTGGACATGGTTGGAAAGGGTTTGTCGCCGGGTTTGGTGCGAGGTCCGATTGACATAGGCTAGGTTGAGTGGAGGTAGGTCTCTGACGAGATCTTCGACGTTAAGGTAGTATATCTGGGTTCGATCTTTGAATGATGATATTTTCTCAATGATTTGTTTATATATTCATGATTGACGGTGATGTTGGTTTAATTATTTTTGTGTATTGGCTTAGATAGATTATATATGATGATGATGATGATGATGGACAGGCAGCTGCAACTGGGCGGATGGAAGGTTGAAGATGAAGAAGAAAGTCTGGGTTTTGTTAATTTTTAGTTTAGGATAGATTTAATTTTGGTTGATTTTGTTTTAATTAGTGATTTATTTTTTATTGGTTTTAATTAGTTAATTAGTAATTTTCAATTTTATATATATTTTAAAAAAATTATTACATATAATTTGATTCATTAATGAAAAAATATGAGAGTATTTTGATTATATTGAAAAATTATTTGACTAAAATTTTGCTAAATGTATCATTTTGTCATTTAACAAAACATAGTAGGTGATCGAGTATTTCGACAAAACACAGGGCAAACTGGTGTAAAATATCCAACAACGCAGCCATTGATATCAACTTCGAAAGTCGCTAGATGTTGTCAAGTTTGTACCAACTACACGCAACTCTAATATGTAACATGTTACATGATCTTTGTTGTACCTTAAGGCCTTGTTTGGGACAATTTTTAAAAAAGCTAAAAATTGTTTTATGGAAAATCTATGCAATAATGGTGTTTGGTAAACAATTAGAAAATGACTTATTGAGGAATTTATGTAAATCAAGATTATAGTTTTTTTTTTAAAGTAGATTTTTGAATTTTTTTTTTGTAATAAACTTATTTATTATATATTACTCAAAATAAAAAATATTTAAAATAAATTAATATTATAATAAAATATATAATATTTAATTCTTAAATATATTTTTTTGTTCAAAGCTTTTTATAATTTATATTTATTAGATATTATTTTATTTTAATAAGTTTAAATGAATTAAAGACATAAAAAGTGAGAGTTTTGAGATAACTTAAGTTTTACACATTTATGATTATACCATAAATAAAATATAATATTATTATCATTATAATTCGAAACTTAGCTACATTGACTAGTTATAATATAGGCTATTTAGGATTTTTACCCCCCGAACTATTACCACTACCGTATCGTGCCCCCTAATTTTTTTAGGCCGTTAAAAATTCCCCCCGAAATATTCACAGTAATGTAAAGAAAGACTTCCGTTAACTTTCAACACAGAATGTTGACATGGCTCTTTACATGCTGATGTGTCTTGGCCATGTCAGTGCCATGTGTGTAATTTTATTGTTTTTAAATATGGTTTTTATTTTTTTTAATGTATAAAAAATGGTTTAATTTATTAATTCTATTTTTTAGTGTTTAATTCATTAATTTTTAATATGATTATAGATTTTTTAATTTTAAAATTACACACATGGCGCTGACATGGCCAAGACACATCAACATATAAAGAGCCATGTCAGCCTTCTGTTAGCCACATGTGTTGAAAGTTAACGGAAGTCCTTCTTTACATTACTGTGAATATTTCGGGACGAATTTTTAACGGCCTGAAAAAATTAGGGGGCACGATACGGTAGTAGTAATAGTTTGGGGGGTAAAAATCCTAAATAGCCTATAATATATATACACAACAATATATAAATTATATAATATAATATTTTTGCTGATGATCACTTTATATTTTAATAAAATAAAATAAATATGACATCTCGATATGATTTTTCCAACGCACAACACTTTAAAATCTACAATTTACCAAACACTCAACAACTTTTCCCCACAGCACAACTGCAGCTGCTTTTCCCCATAGCACAGCTACAACTGCTTTTGCCTACAACACATCTGTACCAAACTGGCCCTAGGAGGTGAACTATTTGAGTGAAACAACACTCTAAAAGGTGGCTTAATTTATCATCAAACCAATCTCGACATTTGCATATCTCAATTTGATGGTTATGTTATTTGATTTTCCTTAAATTAAGTACAATAATATTCTTACTTTGGAAATTTACACTAATTAATTCAAAAGTACCTAAGAATATTATTTGTTGATATAAAATTTTTATTTTTTACTAATTAAACAAATATTGTTAGTGAAATTGTATACAGCTTCTAGAGTATTCTCAATCAGCCCGATCGAACTTGGACAAGTCATCCCTGGCCAACTTAGGGGTGATACTCTGATTGAGGAACTTTGGATTCAGAAAGATAGCATATGGAGGCAAAGATCTCGGGAGTTGTGGGCAATTAAAGGAGATCGTAACACAAAATTCTTCCATGCTTCAACTAGGATTCAAAGATACAGGAATCACATCTAGGCTTTAAAAGGTGAAAATGGGATTCTTAGAGATAGACGAGCGGATCTGGCATGCATACTTAATATGCACTTTGCGCAATTATATGAGTTGGAGAATCCCAACATTCCATATGAGTTGGATGATCTCTTTCAAAAGATAGTTACTGAATCAGAAAATGAAAGCATCTAAAGGATCCTTTATCGAGAAGAAATTGAAAAAACAGTAGCTAATATGCATCCCCTCAAGGCACCTGGGCCCGATGGGATGTCAGGGTGCTTTTATAGGGAGTTATGGGACGTAGTTAGCCAGGAGGTGGTGGGTAGTGTTCAAAAGTTCTTTTCCACAAGAATTATGAATCATAAAATAAATTATACCTTCATCTGCCTTATTCCAAAGGAGGAGAATGCTGAGAGTGTGGATAGATTTTGACCAATCAGCTTGTGAAACTTCACATAAAAAATTGTGTCGAAGATTATCACCAACAAATTAAGACCTTTAATGGACAAACTCGTGTCCCCGCTCTAGTCAACCTTTATCCCAGGAAGGAGAATTGTAGAGTCATTGGTTCTTACATAAGAACTGGTGCACACGATAAAGAAGAAGAAAGGGAAAGGAGGCCTCGTGGCTGTTAAGCTTGACATGCTAAAAGCCTATGACCACATGGAATGGCAATTTGTTCACAGAGTCCTGAAAGGAAATGGTTTCAACGAAAGAGTATGCAACGTAATCATGAACTATGTTACTTTAGTATCCTACTCGGTTATTCTGAATGGTATTCCATCACAAAAGTTTTGTCCAAAGAGAGGGTCGAGATAGGGAGACCCACTCTCGCCATTCATTTTCCTTCTTTGTAATGAAGTCTTGTCCAAGTTGACCTCTAGGGAGAAGGAAAGAGGGACAATTCATGGTATCTCAATCTCAAGGAATGCACAACCTATTTCTCACTTAATGTTTGTAGATGATACGATCGTATTCGCAAGGGTAAATGAATCAGAGGAAAAGAATCTTATGGATTGTATCATAACCTTCGAAAGATGGTTAGGTTGGAAGTACAGTACAAGCAAATCCAGTGTTTTGTTTTCTGACAATCTCCCAAGCGGATTCAAAGACAGAATTCAACAATCTTTGGGATTTAAGAGGATGTCAGGTAATGAGAAGCATCTTGGCAGCCCCTTTGTTTTCAAAAGAAGGAAGAGAGAGAATTACCAAGCCGTGATGGATAAGATATGCGAGAAACTAGATGGGTGGCGTAACACCCTGGTTAGCCAAGACCGTTACACTGTGTATTTTAAATAGTGCTTGTAATGCCATACTTCCTTCGAGCCATTACCATGTGAGTTAAAAATGTGCCATTAGTTCTCTAATCGAGGTTTTAGGTTAAAAGTCTGAATAAATTGAAATAAAACTCGTTTAATAACATTAGTTATAAAATTTGTACATTTATTGAAATTATAGAAAGTTATACACTTGGGATCCCCAAAATACTGCTTAGAAAATTGTATTACAACTCAGGATATACACACGGTTGACCTAGGCAACAAAATAACCCTGGCTGTGGCAGCCAGGTAGGCCGAACATGTATCCGTCGCTCCACGCTCTCCGTACTCATGGTTGGTCGATCTTTCCTTTACATTTACCTGCACCATAGAGCACCCGTGAGTCGAAGTCTAGCAAGAAAACTCAACATACAACATATAACATAACATTCAACAGTATATAGCGAAGCAGCTAATGGGCTAAACATATAGTGGCCTACGTCGTCCTAGGTGCTTTACCAGGCCTTGGGTTCGCGGTCTTCACCGAGCGGGTGGATACAACACCCTAAGAGGGTCTCTCCCTAGCGGCTTGCACTCAGTACGATCAAAGTTTATCCCAGCTCTTTTCCATACTCGGCTTCTTGCCATTCTTAGCCTTTGTCGTTCTCGGCCCTCGCTGTTCTCGGTCTTCGCCATTCTCGGCCCTTGCCATTCATTCATAAACATACATAATATTCACAAATATTTAAACGCATATTAAACATAAACATTAGGGATGCTCCCTACAATACAAACAATGTGGCCATGCCTTGCTCTACAGGTACATCAGTTTTCTTACCTGTGTCCCAAGCGTATACGATCCCAAGCACAGTCCCCTAATCCTAGTCTCGTTGAAAACCTAGTCGCAACACATTCATAATAATCATCCATCAAGCCTTAAACCACTAAATAACTTTAGAATATTAATCTAGCCTCCAGGACCTTGGATTATACTAATCCGAGTAGTAGGATCCTTCCCGAGCCTTAACATTCAAGTTCCCATGCTAAAATCCTACTTTTCCCCTTTCTTCCCATTTAGGGTTGCGGCATGCCCTTTAGGGCAGCAGATCGCTACTAGACAGAGGGAAAACCCTTCCCTGCTAGAGGACACGGGCCGCGACATGCTTCTTAAGGGTCGCGATGCCTAGGCGAATTAGAGGCTTCTCCAGCCTCTTCGAGCACGCAGGCCGAGCCCCCAAACCCAGAAATTCTAGCTATTTTCTGCGTTTTTCCTCAAGACTAAACCCCAAATTCATGCCCCAATCATCAACCAAACTCAGAATTAAGCCTAGAATTCTTATCTTTATAGCCTAAACATCACAACAAACCCATAAGCAGCATCATACACTCATCAACACCAAAAACCAATCTTAGAATCCATTTCATATGCAAACCTATAATTCTAACAGAATTCATTCGGCAGAAACTTAAACAATTCAGTGCCAGATTTCTTACCTCTGAGATGAGTTCAATCCTTGAGCTACTCCCCAATCATTACAAGTCCAATTCTTCAACTTTCCTTAGCCTAAAGTCCCCAAAGTTTACTAGCCACCAAGCAACAATGAGAGGGAGAGAGAGAACCGATAGAGACTTCTATTTTCCCTAAATTATTCTAGAGTCTCAGCATCTAAACCATGTTTATCCCTGTACAAAAGTCCAAAATGCCCTTAAGCTTATCTTAATCCTCAAGTGCCACTAAGGGAATTCCGTCATTTACCATGTCCCGCTAATACCTTGAGTGTTCATATAAATCCCCATTTAATCCCGACATGCCCCAAAAATTGCTAAATTACTACCTGTTACCCAGTAAATCCCGAACACAAACTGTGTTCCCAAAATACCCCTAGGCTCCTCCCGAGCCGGGTATTCGACCCCGTTGTGACTATTTTGCTAAATTGCTCCCTAGGACCGTCTCAGATCGCACATAAAAAATAAATCACCACTAACTCGTGGTATCAATCACAATAAACACAAATATTAGAGTTATGCCCTCAACAGGCTAAAATTACAAATATGCCCCTAATAATGAGATGGGGCCCACATGAATATTTAATTCACTTAAACATGCATTTCTAATCACATTATCATCAAATTCACATATTAGCATAATTAAATCAATTATCGCCCTCCCTACACGCTAATCAAGGCCCTAAGCCTTATTAGCAAATTTGGGACGCTACAACTATCCCCTCCTTACAGAAATTTCATCCTCGAAATTACCTGAATAACTCGGGATACCGATCCTACATATCTGTCTCAAGTTCCCAAGTTGCCTCTTCCACTTTGTTGTTCCTCCACATAACTTTCACTAAGGCGATGGTCTTGCTTCGCAAGATTTTATCCTTTTGGTCTAGAATCTGAACCAGCTTCTCTTCGTATGATAAATCCTGATCCAGCTCCAAATTCTCATAACTTAGCACGTGCGTAGAATCTGATACCAGGAGCATGGATACGTGAAACACATTGTGAACCCCTGATAGAGTTGAAGGCATTGCCAATCTGTAAGCTACCTCTCCAACCCGCTCCAGAATCTCAAAGGGGCAAACAAACCTAGGGCTCAGCTTGCCCCTTACTCCAAACTGTTTCACTCTCCTCAAGGGAGAAACTCTGAGAAACACATGGTCCCCAACCTGAAACTCTACGCTTCTGCATCTCAATTCTGAGTAACTCTTCTACTGACTCTGGGAGGCAAGCATTCGTGCTCTAATCTTCTCAATCACCTCGTTGGTCCTCTGAACAACCTCAGGACCTTGATACCTCCTCTCACCTAGAGCTGTAAATACGGGCCGGCCTTTTGAGCACGGCACGAAACCGGCACGAGCACGACACGGCACGAAAAAATATGGGCTTGGGCCAGGCACGGCACGAAAAAATATGGTCTTGGGTTAGGCACGGCACGACACGGGCTTAGCACGGCACGGCACGACAAGCCCGAAGGCACGACACGAAAGCACGAACAAACTAGCCCGAAAGCACGACACGATAAAAAACCCGATATTTTGACATTAATAATCATAATAAATTTTTATTTGTCAATAATTAATAAATTAAAATGATAATATATGTCTTATTTTTTTCAATGTTTATATTTTTATAATTATATTAATTTATTTTAAGATTTGTTAGTTAAATTTTTAGCATTTATTAGTAGGTATTAAAATTCTAATAATTATCTTTGATATAATTTTGTGTAAAATATTGTTAAAAAGTATTTAAAAATATCTAAAATTATAATTTAAACAAAGAAATGTATTTGGTTTGGTGGTAAGTCCATTGATGGTTAAAGAGGAGGTGGAGGGTTCAATTCTCCATCCTCACATTTTTTAGCAAAAAAAAAGTGGGCCTAAAAGTGGGCCCAAATTTGGGCCCGAATATAGAAAGTGGGCCTAAAAGTGGGCCCGAATATAGAAAGTGGGCCAGCCCGAATAAGGAAAGTGGGTTGGCCCGACTTGGGCCCGACACGGCACGAGCACGGCACGACATGGGCCGGGCCCATGGCCTATGCTGGGCCTACTCTTTCAAAAATGAGCCGGCACGAGCACGACACGAATTGAATATGGGCCGGGCCGGGCCTGGCCCGACCCAAATTTACCGGAGGCACGAAAAATGTGGGCTGGGCAGCCCACATTTACAGCTCTACTCTCACTCGTCTCATCCCAAAGTATGGGTGATCTACACTTCCTCCCATATAACATCTCACACGGAGCCACTCCGATAGTTGTCTGATAACTATTATTGTACGAAAACTTAATCACTGGGAGATACTTACTCCAAGATCCCCCAAAATCTAGCACGCAGGCTTGTAACATATTCTCCTGTATCTGAATCATCCTTTCATCCATCCGTTTGAGGATGATAAGTAGTACTAAACCGCAACTGTGTACCCATAGCCTTCTGCAGGCTCTCCCAAAACTTGGAGGTGAAGGTGGGGTCCCTGTCGGATACTATCAACCTTGGAGCCCCATGTAGTTGCACAATCTCCTTCACATACAATTCAACATACTGCTCCACAGTATAAGTTGTCTTAACAGGAAAAAAGTGGGCTGACTTGGTGTACCTATCCACAATCACCCACACTGAATCATATTGTCCCATAGTCTTTCGTAATCCAACCACGAAGTCCATGGTAGTTAGGATCTCGTATTACTCAGTCAAAGTAGTTTAAACAACTTCAAGTGTACTTCAAGTGTGCAAAAACGTGGTTAATATATCAGCGTAAGCCGATATATCGCAGCTATAGGGGTCGGTATATCGCCTATGATTGATACGAAAAACATGTCAACTTTGCAAGAATGAAACCATGGAGGCTTGGGAATATGGGACAGGCGAGATATCGCCTATAGGAGGATATATATTAGCTCCCTCAGCCATATTTGAAAATTCGTGGAATCCGAGCTAGAAACAGCCCTCAACAACTTGGACTTGCTCTTGAACGATTTTGACCGAGTTCTGGGCATCTGTTCAGTAGAAAATTCAATTTTTATTCCTTTATATATTCATTTTAAAGGGAGTTAGTTTCACTCCTTGAACTCTATAAATAGGACCCTTCACTTAGCCATTTGCATCATCTTTCAAACACTTCTCAGAGCCTCCAAGCTGCTAAATTCGTTCTAGAGAGAAACACTAGGGTTTTGGGGTTAAAAGCATTCAAATATAAGCTTTTTATAAAACACTTGGGAAGTAAGCTAGAGTGTGATTTTGATATTGAGGCGTAGATCAAAGTTCTAAGCTATCAAAGGTACTCTTTATCCTCAGGTTTAGTTCATTGTTATTCCTCTTATTCTTTTCTTTTTCTTCAAATCCTAACTTGTTATAATGGCTTTTGGTTAGGTGTTTGATTTTCCTTGAAACTTAAGGATTTCGGTAAGTTCTTATCTCGATGGTTTAGATATTCTTTTCATCTTCTTTTCTTTAGGAAACTTATGGTTTTACGGTATGGTTTTAGGAGTTTCCAATTCCACACTTCTCTCCAATACCTTGGATTTTGGTAAGGAAAATAAGTTAGATTTTATGTGTTATGATTATGTTTATATGCTATGTGTATGTATGTATGTTGTTTTTATGTTTGTAGTCACTTGGGAAATATGGTTTCTTAGATAGCAAATAAGCAAAGCCCAAGATTTTTATCATTATCGTAGACTATAGTTGTGTTTAAACCTACCTCTAAATAGTAGCAAGAGGACCTAGATTCTCATACTACGGTAATAATTTAATAACCATTAATTTGTAGTCTCATGTTTTATGTTTTTACGTCTTATTTTTTATGTTATGCTTTAATAGTTTTTCCTTACTGGGCATTAGAACCATTCCTTTTTATTTAGATGGTGCAGGGAAATGAATATGGAAGGTGGGACAGAATCTAGGTGGCTTTGGCATGTGTATCGAGAGAGGACTAAAGAAATGGACCGATGGAATCGATCAAGGATGACGTTGATATTTGAGTCTTTTATTTATGTATTTATGATTTCCGCATTTAGTATTTGAACAATTAATTAAAGGTTTTGTTTTTCTTTATGATTTTATGTAATAACAATGAGATCCCATATTTTGGATTTTTATAATAAAGTCTATTATTTTATGTATATATCCAAAAGATAGTGGTATGTCTTAGTAGTTTTTAAAGGCCCGAGTCCTTTTAGTTAGTCGGGTCTTTACAATTCCGACGTTCCGCTACACCATTTTGTTGCAGAGTACCCGGGGGAGTAATGTAACGCCCTACTACCTTAGAGCCGTTACTAAGTGAGTTTAAAAACGTCCAATCACTCGCTAATCGAGGCTTTTAAAGAAAAAGTGTAATTAAATCATAAACAGAAAAGAAACTTTAGAAATAACTCTATTTCATTGAAAATCATAAAAGTTTAACACTTGGGATCCCAAAATACTGTTTAGAAGTATTTACAACATATTAGTACAACCAAGTCGGCTAAACGACAAAATCTAGGTTTTATTACAATCATCTCCCAAAATCCACTGCCTGTGGCAGCCAGACAGGCCAAACATGTACACGCCACTTCATGCTTGCTATACTCATGATTGGTTGGCTTTCTCCTTGCCCTTACCTGCACCACAGAGCACTCGTGAGCCGAAGCCCAGCAAGAAAACCCACAAGCAAATAACATATGCAAAACAAACACTTAGCATATAAACAGGTCGTCAATAGGCTAAACACATATGACCAAGCCGTCCCAGGCGCTTTACTAGGCCCTGGGTTTGCGGTCCACACCGTGAGCATATCTCAGGTATCCTTTAGTGTCTCGCCCTGGCAGCTCGCACTCCATGTGCTCGACGCTGCTCTCGGCCCCTTGCCGTACCCGGCCTTGCACTCAATGTGCCCAACGCCGTTCCTGGCCCTTGGCCGCCGTTCTCGGCCCCTGCCGACCTCGGCCTGCGCCGTTCCCGACTCTTGCCGAACACTCACATAATCACATTCATAGCCTAACAAACATATACTGAACACTGAAAAATTCAATCAAAGGGCTACGCCTTGCAATTCAAACATATTGGGGCTCAGCCCTGCATACAAGCTCTATGGGAACAGGGGTTTTCTTACCTGCGTCCCGAGCTCTCCGAGCACCGAAACCCTAGTCACAACACATTAACAATATTCATCCATCAAGTTCTAATCCATTAAATAACTTTGAGCCATAACTCTAATCTTCGGAACCTTGAATTCTATCAATCTAGGTGATAAAATCCATCCCGAGCCTTAACCTTTGAGTTCCCAAGCCTAAACACACTTAAAAACATAAACTGGCACTAAGAGCCGCGACCCTACCCACAAGCGCTGTGGCTAGCCTCGAAACAGAGGCTAGCACCTCCCTCAAGCACGCACGGGCCGCGACGCACTTGGCCAAGCACCGCGACGCGCATCAAACACCATGGCCTCCCATGGCCGCGCACGCACACGGGCCGCGGCATGCCCCTCCTAGGGCCGCGACCCTCACCTCCAAACCCATAAATCTCCATCTTTTCCTGCATTTTCCTCAAACCAATTCACCCAAAACCAAACTAGCAATTCAAGATTATCACCACAAAGGTTCTAACACAATATTAACATCCAAACTCAACAAAGTCTAGCCCCAAACTCAGCCAAGCAATCAAGAACAAATTTCAAACTTAGCTAACATGCAAACTCAGATATTCAACCTTAAAACCAGCTGATAAATTGACACAATTCAACATATTAGGAACTTACCTTTGCTAGATTATACTTCTGAGCCAATCCTCTAGATTCCAAACTACAATTCTCCAAAGCCCCAACTTGAAACTCTGATTTTCCTAGCTCTCTTCCTCAAGATTTACCCCTTTGTGCAACTTTGAGAGTAAAGAGAGAGAATGGTAGAGTCTAAGGTCGGTTTCTCTAAGTTTCCCAACAGTTCCTTTATTTTGTTTTATTTAACTTAAATCTATAGGGTTACCTCAAGGCTCGGGGTACCAAAACGTCGCCGAGGGAAAAATGGTAAATTTCCCCAATATTCCCTCCTAGACATTCTATCCTCAAATATATCTCCAAATATTTATTTCCATAACCTGATAACCCCATAATACATCTAATACCCAAAACTCACTCTGAGTCGGATTCTCAACCCCGTTGTGACTTTCTGGCTAACCGCTCCCCAGGACTGTCTCGGATCGTGCTACACAAAAATATATCACATGCATATCATATTTATCACATTTACGCCCTCAATGGGCTAAAATCACAAACATACCCCTAATATCCAAACGGGGCCCACATGCACATTTAACTTAACTAAACATGCATCTCTATCACATACTCACATAAATTTACATATTGACATATTAAATCATTTATTGCCTTCCAGGCATGCTAATCAAGGCCCTAAGCCCTATTAGCAAATTTGGGTTGTTACAATTATCCCCTCCTTACAGAAATTTCGTCCTCGAAATTACCTGAACAACTCGGGGTATCGCTCCCTCATCTCTGACTCAAGTTCCCACATCGCCTCCTCAACCTTGCTGTTCCTCCACAGCACCTTCACCAAGGCGATGGCCTTGCTCTGCAAGACTTTATCTTTCCAGTCAAGAACTTGAACCGGCTTCTCCTCATAGGACAAATCCTGATCAAGCTCCAGATTCTCATAACTTAGAACGTGCGTTGAATCTGACACATACTTCCGGAGCATGGATACATGGAAAACATTATGAACCCCTGATGAAGCTGGAGGCATTGCTAGTCTGTAAGCTACCTCTCCAACCCGTTCCAGAATCTCGAAGGGGCCAACAAACCTAGGGCTCAGCTTGCCCCGAACACCAAACTGTTTCACTCCCCTCAAAGGTGAAACCCTAAGGAACACATGGTCACCAACCTGGAATTCCACGCCCCTGCGTTTCAGGTCAGAATAGCTCTTCTGATGACTCTGGGAGGCAAGAATTCGCACTCTAATTTTCTCAATCGCCTCACTGGTCCTCTGAACCATCTCTGGACTCAGATATCTCCTCTCACCTGTCTCAGCCCAATGAATAGGTGATCTACACTTCCATCCATATAGCATTTCATACGGAGCCACTCCGATGGTCGCATGATAACTATTGTTATACCAGAACTCGATCAAAGGTAGATACTTATTCCATGATCCCCCAAAATCTAGCACACAGGCTCGCAACATATCCTCCAATATCTGAATCCTCCTAATAGACTGTCCTTCTATCTGAGGATGATAAGCGGTACTAAACCATAATTGCATGCCCATAGCCTTCTGCAGACTCTCCCAAAACTTGGAAGTGAAGGTGGGGTCCCTGTCGGATACTATCGACCTCGGAGCCCCATGAAGTCGAACAATCTCCTTCACGTACAACTCAGCATACTGCTACACAGTATAAGTTGTCCTAATAGGCAAAAAGTGGGCGGACTTGGTATACCTATCCACAATCACCCGCACCGAGTCATGGTGTCCCACGGTCCTTGGCAAACCAACAACAAAGTCCATGGTGATATCTTCCCACTTCCATTCTGGGATCCCCAGAGGCTGCAGCAGCCCTGCTGGCCTCTGATGCTCAGCCTTAATCTGCTGACAAGTTAAGCACTTGGCCACATAATCCACCACATCCCTCTTCATGCCCGACCACCAATACAAAACTCTCAAATCCTGGTACATCTTCGTTGTACCCGGGTGCAAAGAATAGGGAGTGGTCTAAGATCTCTTGCCGGATGTCAGAATCCATCGGAACACAGATCCGACCCTTATACTTCAGTAATCCCATCTCTGAAATAGAAAAGTCCTTAGTTGCTCCGACTAAGACATTCTCTTTGTGACCTCTCAACTGGGAATATTTCCCCTGCGCCTCCTTGATCCTCTCAAGGAGTGTAGACCGAAGAGTGATGTTGGCCAACTGACCAACCACCATCTCTATACCCGCTCTAGTCATCTCCTCAGCTAGCTTATCAGACATCTGCCTAGAACTAAACAACTGTCTTGGGCCTTTCCGAATCAATGCATCAGCCACCACATTAGCCTTCATAGGATATCACAGTCATAATCCTTAAACAATTCTAGCCACCGCCTCTGGCTCATATTCAAGTCCTTCTGAGTAAAGAAATACTTTAGGCTCTTATGGTCGGTGTATATCTTGCACTTCTCACCATAAAGATAATGCCTCCAAATCTTAAGTGCGAACACCACCGTTGCTAACTCCAAATCATGCGTGGGATATCTCTGCTCATACTCCTTTAATTGTCTAGATGCATAGGCTATCACCTTACCAGCTTGCATCAACACGCACCCTAAACCCTGTCTGGATGCATCACAATAAACCAAAAACTTTTCATTATCTGTCGGCAAGCTTAACACTGGCGCGGTGATCAATCACCGCTTCAACTCCTTGAAACTGTTCTCACATCTGTCCGTCCAGACATATCTTGTCTTCTTCTTTGTCAGTTCTATCAATGGCGTAGCTATTTTGGAGAACCCCTCAACAAACCGCCGATAGTACCCCGCTAAGCCCAAAAAGATTCTCACTTCAGGAACATTGCTCAGTCTAGGCCAATCTCTGACTGCCTCAATCTTACTTCGGTCAACCAAAATCCCCTCCTTACTGACAATATGGCCCATAAATGTAACTTGTGGAAACCAGAACTCACACTTACTGCAGTAGTAGTCTTCTTTTCTCATCCCTTACTAGATCCACCCATGATGGACTCAAAAGTCTGAAGCTCGTTCATGAG
The DNA here is from genome assembly GCF_963169125.1 of Humulus lupulus. Lineage (NCBI taxonomy): Eukaryota > Viridiplantae > Streptophyta > Magnoliopsida > Rosales > Cannabaceae > Humulus > Humulus lupulus. Next base: position 71,584,372 of record NC_084798.1, read on the forward strand.
ATGCGCCAGACCATAGTTGAGTTTATTCATCACATAGTTTGTAGTGAACAGTAGGAAAGGTTGAGAGAGACTATTGAGGATTAAGCCGACTTGAGTATCCTTATCTATTATTGCTCCATGGAGTTCAACTTTCCGAAAGTAGTTGGTCATCTTGACCAGGTGATCACGAATGTGCTGAGACGGTGCCATCCGAGCATTGGCATATTTCTTGGTGGCCGCAAAATGAGTCTGCACATATTTTGCACCGAACATGTCTTAGAGCTGATCCATGATTTCGTAGGCCATCTCGACATTCTCCATCTTTGTCTTGAGAGTGTCAACCATACTAGTCAACATGTAGTTCCGTGCCTTGTTATTTGTCGCTTGCCAACGCTTATATTTGTCTATAACAGTCTTGGTAGCTCCTTCAGCTGGAACTTCCAGGGATTCCTCAGTCATGATGAACTTCGAATTGTCACCAATCAACACTATGTTGATATTCTGCTTCCACTTAAGGCAGTATTCTACAGTGAGTTTCTACATTGAAAGTTGAGAAAGGATGGGAGTAGACACATCCATACTTAAAACTACATATTTTCAAAAAAATAGAAATCAATCACATTTTCTCAATAAAACTTCTATTAATTCTAATTTCAAGAAATAGCACAACATATACCATAAATATGTAAGATATGGAAAAAATACCAAAATAATCATATCTCTATTTCTTTAGGTTTTTGACTAATTTATGATATTGTTGTCCTGGCTAGCGAGAGTCAAAATATATCATTAGTTAAATAGAGTTCTAAACTCATTTAATAATGGACAATATTATTAACAACCTACTATTCGATCAAAACAAGAAAACATAATCTCTTCTTTTATGAGCTAGACTCACGCTTTCATGAGTCTAGTAGAATTTTACCTATAATTATCCATCTTTCGAAATTTAACATTGTCAAAATAACTAATGAACACCTTCCGTAGGGGGACGAATCAAAGCATCTTGAGGTCCCATTAAGCTATTGACCTTGTTAAACCAACGGTGGAGATCGAATATAATTCTTGAAATAAGCTCAATATTAAAATAATATTTTTATTATTAATTTAAAAAAATTAATGACTATGGTTCTCCAAAAAATTGTAAAACTAAATTTTTAAAACCAAAGTCCTATAATTTTCAATTAATTCTAAAGTGTCACATCTAAAAAAATTCAATTAAATTAGAATTAATTTGTTGCTAATCAATATTTAGATTTCACTATTATAATGAACATATACAATTAAGTCCAACTCAGGAAAATGAGCCTTAACAATTAGGCTTGTATGGAGGAAGGCTTGGCCCAGTATGTCATTCCTACTATTATGGCCACTGTACTTCCATACAAGGTCCAAAAGACAGGAGTTTAAACCTTCATTTTCTTAATTGTTATTAATTGATTAGGCCCGCTATAGTCATGTAAAGCAAATTGACATTCACAAGTGGAACCACCCATAAGAGAGGAATTTAAACATTACATTTTCTAATGGGCCCAAATAAAACCTATCATTTTATGAATGTTTTATTTAGCAAAATCTATATATTAAGCAAACATACGAGCCACTATATGCATCTAAGCCCAATTGCAAAATTACCTCATATAGTGCAAACACACATGTTATAATTGGATGGGCCTAATCAAGTTACTATATGAGCAAATCTATGAATTTATGCAAAAATACCACAATTTATTTCATTTGAAAAGATACCACAATTAATTTTCTAGAATTTATCCAAAATTCAAATTAATTAAATTTTGCAAAAAATAAATAAGTCAATTTAAATGAAATTTATCAACAATCAACCAAAGTTAATTTAAATTTCATTTATCAACAATCAACTTAGTTTAGGTCATTTTGAAAAATATTAATTTAATTTAAATAGGATTTATCAACAATTAACAAAACTTAATTTAAATCTCATTTATTAAAAAATATTTGATTAATTGGTTTGCAAAACGTGATATTTTAACAAATTTAACCAGTTATAAATTTTTAAACAAATATCACTAGCTGTTTTTGAAAAAAATATCTTAAACTATTAAACAAATTCAAATATCCATAAAAATATCTAGTTAACAAATTTTTGAATTTCAAATAATTTAAATATTAAAATTCATAGAATAATCATATATTAATATCTTCAAATATCTGATTTCAAAAAAAATATCAAGCATAAAAAATATATTTAATATCTGATAGCTTAATTATAATATTTTAATATATAAAAATATTTGAAATTAATTAGTTAATTTATTTTTAAATTTGAATTTGAATCTTTGTAGAAAATATCTATTTTTTATAAAATCAAGCAACAAAAATATCGTATTTCAAAAGAGATATTTTTAAATAATAGAAAAAATATGATATTTTGTATTAACTCATTAAAAAATACATTCAAAATTCAAATTTTAAGAAAAAATATGATATTTTGTATTAACCCATTAAAAAATACATTCAAAATTCAAATTTTAAGAAAAAATTTATCGCAGGCCGTGCTGGAGCACGAAAAATTTAAGAATTTTTTTTATCCCAGGTCGCGGCCACTGAAAAAGTGGTCTCCCCGAGAGCCCCCAAAAAAGAAATTTCAATAAAATTGTGTAATTTTTCAATGCAAAAACGTTTTCTAAATAATTTTTTCCCATGTTTTATATCAAATAAGATATTTATAGATATTAATTGCATAGAAAATAGAACAAAATAACCAAAATTTGCTAATAATCATATAAGAATCAATATGCTTCATAAAAAACATGAAACCCATCCAATTATTCAACACATCAAATAATTCAATTTTTACCATGCATGAAAATAAAGACAACCAAGCCAGTTGTTGGGAATACTTATACATGATCTTGTTTATTTTCATGTCATATGTTAAACAAATTAATATAAGACAACCTAGAACATGTTTCTACAATTGAATTTAAAAAGATGTAATGATAAGAACACTTACATTATACGCAGCAGAATGTATTAGTCATTCCTTCAGTTTCTCTAACCCTTGAATCCTTTTTGTCGCAGGGTATTACCAAGAAATTGAACAGATCTTTAAATTTCTTCACAGCCTTCCAAAGTATCCTTAGATTCACCTAGACTAGAGTGACAATTCTCAACACATGAGATAGATACAGAGAGAAGAAGAATAGAAGAGAATATTAAGGCTTAGAAAAAGACTTATTCTGTAGAGAGAATCTAAAACCTAGAACATCAAGAATAGATCTTCTGATCTTCTAAAAAAAACAAGTGATTTCAACTCTCACTTAGCATCCCTTTTATAGGCTCAATTAGGTCATTTGTTTTAATTAAAAAATCAATAAAATAATAGATAATATCATCCATTAGGTAAAAATTATCATGAGCTTTAGGCCCGTAAAATTTCCCATTTAATTATAAGCTCTGGTCCTTACCATTCAAATAGCCAATGCCCGAGTGAAGAGATGCTTGGTGGATACAGGAAGCTCAATAGATATCATCTACAAATCATCCCTCGAGAAGATGAAGCTCACGATCAAGGACCTGACTCCTTGTTCCCAAGTGATATATGGGTTCACAGGAGAATGCCTAGCACCAACAGGAACTATCAAACTACCAGTCACGGTGGGGGATGCCCCTAGGCACGAGACTGTGATGACAAAGTTCTTGGTGGTAGATTGCTCATCGGCTCACAATGTAGTGCTCGGGAAACCCCTCCTGATGGAATTACACGCAGCAGTGTCTATCTGGCATCTATCTTTGAAGTTCCCCCCACGCACAGGGCAATGATGCATACAGGTTAACCAAAGGGAGGCACAAGAATGCTATAACGTGTCTGTGATCAAAGCAAAGAAAGAAACATGCGTAAACAACATGGTGGTGACCTGTTGCAAAGGGAATGAAGGAACTGATGAGGTTGTCAACATGGAAGTTGACGTTGAAGGAAACACTCTACTGGAGTCGGGGCCTCCTTTTAACGAAGATTTGTTATTATAACAAGTTTCCCAAGGTGAGGGAAACGACATCGATCCTCACTTTGGGGATGACATCATGGGGCTAGGACCAGTAGAAGATCTTGACGAAGTCCTAATAGATGAGGAGGACCCGACTAGAGTAATCAATGTTAGGAAGGAACTAAAGGTGGAAATTAAGGCACGGTTGGTAGAATTTTTGAAGAAGAACCAGGGCGTCTTGCCTGGTCACATAGGAAATGGTTGGAATTTCTCCGTCCGTGATAAGCCATGTCCTTAATGTGGACAAAATCTACCCACTGGTGCAACAAAAGAGGAGACTGCTTGACAAAGACCGATCTCAAGCCCTGAAGGAGGAGGTCGAACGACTCAAGGAAAACAGTTTTATAAGGGAGACCTACTACCCGGGTTGGGTATCAAACCCCATGCTGGTCTTAAAACCAAACGGGAAGTGAAGGACATGCACGGACTTCACAGATTTGCACAAAGCCTGCCCCAAAGACTACTTCCCACTACCCAAAATAGACCAACTGGTCGATGCAACTACAGGTCATGAAATACTCTCATTCATGGATGCATATTCAGGTATAATAAGATAAGTATGCACCCTCTCGACGAGGAACATACCAACTTTCAGAAAGACAAGGGATTGTACTATTATAAGGTAATGCCATTTGGCTTGAAGCACATAGGAGCCACCTGTTGGGAATACTTATACATGATCTTGTTTATTTGCATGTAAATCATATATTAAACAAATTAATATAAGACAACCTAGAACATGTTTCTACAATTGAATTTAAACAGAGATAATGATAAGAACACTTACATTATACGCAGTAGAACGTATTAGTCATTCCTTCAGTTTCTCTAACCCTTGAATCTTTTCTATCACAGGGTATCACCAAGAAACTGACCGATCTTCAAATTTCTTCACAGCCTTCAAAAGTATCCTTAGAATCACCTAGACTACAGTAGGAAATTCTAAACACATGAGAAAGATACAGAAAGAAGAATAATAGAAGAGAATATTGAGGCTTAGAAAATGACTTATGTTGTAGAGAGAATCTAAAAACCTAGAGCATCAAGAATAGATCTTTTGATCTTCTAAAAAAAACAAGTGATTTCAACTCTCACTTAGCATTTCTTTTATAGGCTCAATTAGGTAATTTATTTTAATTAATAAATTGACAAAATAATAGTTAATATCAGCCATTAGGTCGAAATTATCATGGGCTTTAGGCCCATGAAATTTCTCATTTAATTATAAGCCAATTGAACTTAAAATCAAAGCATGTATTATTTTCTATTGATTAATTATTTAAATCCTTTATCAAATTAATTATTTATAATTTGAACCTTGATTTAAACTTATTTATTAATTTAGACACCAATTTGTCTTAATTAAGAAATCTGCCATAAAATCTGTTTTCTTCTCTAAATTATATAACTATGTGAAACTATACAAAATTGACACGGTCAACTTTGATAATTCTAATATATAATTAAATCAATTAATTGAGACTATCTAGATGGTTTTATCCAAGGTACATTGGGGACCATGGGCCTATGAAATCTTGCTCCAATAAGTTATAATAAATTTAACAAATAAATTTACTAACTTATTAATTCCTCGTGACTCCACTAAAGCCTCAGAATTGCACTCTTGAATTCATAGAACGCTCTATAACCAATATAGATACGTTATTAATTATCCATTGTTACAACCGCTCCTGGTCCTTATAGGAGAGGTTGGGGTACTCAGGGTGTCCGTCTGGGAGGTGGTGATTCATGGAGGAGATATCCTGAGTGCACGAGGTGCAGAAGATGCCATCCAGGCGAATGTCGGGCTAAGGCCTGTTATGTGTGCGGGGTGGTAGGACACCTCAAGAAAGACTACCTAACAATGAAGAAAGGGGAAGCAGGGAAGGTGGACAGCTTGAATCCAGCTCGAGTGTTCACCCTGATGCAGGTAGAAGCCAAGGCAAGTCCCTCGGTGGTGACAGGTCAGCTTTCTAGCACTGGCTCTTCTTTTTCTGTATTGATTGACTCTGGTGCTACACATTCGTTTGTTTTTAGTAAGGTGATTGATAGATTGTGTAGACGTATTGAGTATTATACTGCAGGGTTTGGAACTATATTGCCTACAGGAGAACTGGTAGTTTCTAGGAGATGGATTAAAGCACTAACAGTGATGGTTAATGGTAGGGAATAGTCAGTAGACTTGATTGAGTTGGGTATGGAGGACTTTGACATGATTTTGGGGGATGGATTGGCTGGTTGGATACGGAGCTACTATTGACTGTAGGAAGAAGATGGTGACCTTTGAGCTGGAGGGCGAGGATCCCTTTGTCTTTGTGGGAGTGGTGTGTGGACCCCGCGTACCCATGATATCAACACTGAGAGCCAGAGATTTGTTACAAGGAGGATGTATGGGCTTTTTGGCTAGTGTGGTGGATACCACTAGGGTTTTGCCAACAAGGTCGGGGGAGACCAGATTGGTTTGTGAGTTCTTGGATGTATTCCCTGAGGATTTACCAGGGTTGGCACCATACAGGGAGATTCAGTTTGTTATTGAGTTAGCGCCAGGACAGAGCCAGTGTCAAGGGCACCATATAGAATGGCACCGACAGAACTGAAGGAATTGAAGATATAGCTGCAGGAGCTTCTGGATTTGGGGTTCATCAGGCCGAGCTACTCGCCATGGGGTGCACCAGTTTTGTTTGTGAAGAAGAAGGATGGGACTCTAAGGATGTGTATAGACTACAGGGAATTGAACAAGTTGACTATCAAGAATAAGTATCCTCTGCCAAGGATTAACAACTTGTTCGATCTGCTGCAGGGTAAGACGGTGTTCTCAAAGATTGATCTTCGATCTGGTTGTCACCAGCTAAGGATCAAGGACGAGGACATACCGAAGACGACCTTCCGAATGAGGTATGGACACTATGAGTTTCTGGTCATGTCGTTTGGTTTGACCAATGCCCCAGCAGCCTTCATGGACCTAATGAACAGGGTGTTCAAGGACTTCTTGGATCAGTTCGTCATTGTTTTCATCGATGACATTTTGATGTATTCAAGTTCAGAGGCAGAGCACGAGTTTCATCTTCGACAGGTTTCGCAAAGGTTGAGAGAGCATCAATTGTATGCTAAGTTTAAGAAATGAGAGTTTTGGCTACCAGAAGTGACATTCCTTGGACATATTGTTGGTGTAGATGGGATTAAGGTGGATCCATCTAAGGTAGAGGCAGTGAGAAATCGGTCAAGGCCAAGGAACGCCTCGAAGGTACGAAGTTTTCTTGGTTTAGTGGGTTATTACAGATGGTTTATGGAAGGCTTCTCGAAGATAGCAGCACTGATGACATAATTGACACGGAAGAATTTGAAGTTCGTCTGGTCCGACAAGTGTGAGAACATTTTTCAAGAATTGAAGCGGCGACTTATTATTGCACTTGTGTTGAGTCTTCCTTCGGAGGGAGGAAAATTTGTAGTCTATTGCGACGTGTCAAGGTTGGGTTTGGGCTGTTTGTTGATGCAGAACAAGAAGGTTATAGCTTATGCATCACGACAGCTAAAGGAGTATGAGCAGCGGTATCCTACCCATGATTTGGAGCTAGCAGCCGTGGTATTTGCACTGAAGGTCTGGCAACATTATCTGTATGGAGAGAAGTGCGAAATATACACTGATCACAAGATTTTGAAGTACTCCTTCACACAGAAGGACCTGAACATGAGGCAGAGGCATTGGCTAGAGTTGGTAAAAGACTATGACTGTGATATTCTTTACCACCCAGGAAAAGCCAACGTGGTGGCAGATGCATTGAGCCGGAGGGGCTCGTGACAGTTATTTAGTTCCATTCTCAAACAGGTAATTCACCTAAGGTGAATTCCCTCAAAGGCTCATCCTTTGTAAGTCTTTGAATTCTATCATAGCCAATGTGACCTAGTCTCAAATGCCATAAATATGTCATGCTATCGTTATCAGTATTTTGATGTTTATTGGTCCTAGATTTAGCTACTTTGAATAAATCATAATTAAGAGTGAGGGGTTCATTAGGTCGCGGAATATAAACCCATTTTTAAAACATGCAATACACAATAGTGATCCATTGAAACAAATGGATACATTAGAACTTGTGAAAGTCATAACAAATTGTTCTAATTGCAACATGGAAACTGAAATTAAATTTTTACTAAAATCCAAAATAAAAAATACATCTTTCAAAATTAAATTTTTATTTCCGAACTTCACGCGAGCTCTTCCTTAAGCTTGGATCGTAACGAATGCTCTCTTTCTAACTCTAAGCTTTAAGCCGCCTTCATCCAATTCCTCCCACGATTCAAGAAGCTGTAAAGAGTTACAAACATGGTTAGTAGATCCAGAATCAATAATCCAAACAAATTTATGATTCTCTAAAACACATGTTTCTAAGATAAATGAACTATAATTATTACCTTTGTTAACTTGGGGCAATCCTGTTTCCAATGCTCCTTTTCTTTGTTGTGAAAATATTTTCCTTTACCTTTCTTGTTTTTATCTTTCTTCCCCTTAGGCGTTTGTGCACTTGGTTGTGCACTCATCTTTGCAGCCTTTGCAGGCTCAGGGGTGGTGTTTTCCCTACCTTTCCTTTTGTTTCCAACTTTTGAAGATGAAGCTAGGTTAGCTTATGCCTTAGCTGGATCAGCAGCAGCAACAATAGTCTTCTTTTCTCCTCCCTTACTAGGTCCACCCATGATAGACTCAAAATTCTGAAGCTCGTTCATGAGATACGTCGAACCACAGTTGAGTTTATTCATCACATAGTTTGTGGTGAACAACAGGAAAGCTGGAGAGAGACTATTGAGGATTAAGCCGACTTGAGTCCTCATCCATAATTGCTCCATGCAGTTCAACTTCCCAAAAGTAGTTGGTCATCTTGATCAGGTGATCACGAATGTGCTGAGACGGTGTCATCTGAGCATTGGCATATTTCTTGGTGACCTCAAAACGAGTGTGCATAGACCTTGCACCGAACATGTCTTGGAGTTGATCCATGATTTCGTAGGTCGTCTTGACATTTTCCATCTTTCTCTTGAGAGTGTCGACCATACTAGTTAACATGTAGTACCGTGCCTTGTTATTTGTCATCTGTCAATGCTCATATTTGTCTCTAATAGTCTTGGTAGCTCCTTCAGCTGGAACTTTCGGGGATTCCTCAGTCATGATGAACTTGGAATTGTCACCAGTCAACACTATGTTGATTTTCTGCTTCCACTTAAGGAAATTTTCACCAGTGAGTTTCTCCATCGAAATTTTAGAAAGGATGGAGTAGACACAACCATACTTAAAACTACATATTATCAATAAAATAGAAATCAATAACGTTTCCTCAATAAAACTTCTATTCACTCTAATTTCAAGAAATATCACAACATATACCATAAGTATGTAAGATATGAAGAAAAAAAAATACCAAAATAATCATATCTCTATTTCTTTAGGTTTTTAACTAATATATGATATTGTTGTTCTGGTTGGCGAGAGTCAAAAAATATCATAAGTCAAATAGAGTTGTAAACTCATTTAATAATGGGCACCATTATTAACAACCTACTATTAGATCAAAATAAAAAAACATAATCTCTTATTTTATAAGCTAGACCCACAGTTTCGATAATCATAGATTTAGTCCTAATAGTCATCGTAGGGGCGAGTCTAGTAGAATTTGACCTATAATTATCCATCTTTCGAAATCTAACCTTGTCAAAATAACTAATGAAACCCTTCAGTGGGGGGACAAATCAAAGCGTCGCGAGGCCCCATTAAGATGTTGACCTTGTTAAACCAACGGTGGAGATCGAATATAGTTCTTAAAATAAGTTCATTATTAAAATAGTATTTTTATTATTAATTTTCGAAAACTAATGACTATGGTTCTCCAAAAAATTGTAAAATTAAAATTTTAAAACCAAAGTCCTATAATTTTCTATTAATTATAAAGTGTCACTTTGAAACAAATTCAATTAAATTATAATTAATTTGTTGCTAATCAATATTTAGGTTTAACTATTATAATGAACCTATACAATTAAGTCCAATTCAATAAAATGGGCCTTAACAATTGAGCTTGTATGGAGGAGGGTTGGGTCCAGTATGTCGTTCCCACTACTAAAGCCCCCATACTTCCATACAAGGTCCAAAAGACATGAATTTATACCTACGTTTTATTAATTGTTATTAATTGATTAGGCCCACTATAGTCATGTAAAGCAAATGAGCATTCACAAGTGGAACCACCCACAAGAGAGGAATTTAAATTTGAAATTTTATAATGGGCCCAAATAAAACCTATCATTTTATGAATGTTTTATTTAGCAAAATCCATGTATAAAGCAAACATATGGGCCACTATATGCATCTAAGCTCAATTACAAAAATACCACATATAGTGCAAACAAACATGTTATAATTGGAACAATCATGTTACTATATGAGTAAATCTATGAATTTATGCAAAAATACCACAATTTATTTCATTTGAAAAAATACCACAATTAATTTTTTAGAATTTATCCAAAATTCGAATTATTTAAATTTTGCAAAAAATAAATAAGTCAATTTAAATATAATTTATCAACAATTAACCAAATTAATTTAAATTTTATTTATCAACGATCAACTTAGTTTAGGTCATTTTGAAAAATATTAATTTAAAATAAATAGCATTTTTCTACAATTAACAAAAGTTAATTTAAATCCTATTTATTAAAAAATATTTGATTGATTGGTTTGCAAAACGTGATATTTTAAAAAATTTAACCAGTTATAAATTTTTAAACAAATATTAGTAGCTGTTTTTGAAATATTAAAATTCATAGAATAATCAGATATTACTATTTTCAAATATCATATTTTAAAAAAATTAAGTATTAAAAAATATCTTTAATATCAAATAACTTAATGCTAATATTTTAATAAATAAAAATATTTAAAATTAATTAGTTAAATTCTTTTTAAATTTGAATTTGAATCTTTGTAGAAAATATTTATTTTTTAAAAAATCAAGTAACAAAAATATCGTATTTCAAAAAGATATTTTTAAAAAATAGAAAAAAAATATGATATTTTTATATTAACACATTAAAAAATACATTCAAAATTCAAATTTTAAGAAAAATTTATCACAGGTCGCAACCAGTGAAATAATGGTAGCGGCCAGGGCCCGAAAAATTTAAGAAAAAATTTATCGCAGGCCACGGCCAGTGAATAAGTGGTTGCGCCTAAAGCCTCGAAATTTTTTTTTTCAATAAAATTTTATGTAATTTTTCAATCCAAAAACGTTTTCTAAATAATTTTTACCATGTTTTATATCAAATAAAGCATTTATAAAAATTATTTTCATAGAAAACAGAATAAAATAACCCAAATTTGCTAATAATCACATAAGAAAAAATATGCTTCATAAAAAACACAGAATCCTTCCAATTATTCAACACATAGAATAATTCTATTTTTACCATGTTCATGCATGAAAATAAAGATAACCTAGCTCTGAGGCCAGTTGTTGGGAATACTTATACATGATTTTGTTTATTTTCATGTAAATCATATATTAAACCAATTAATATAAGACAACCTAGAACATGTTTCTACAATTGAATTTAAATAGAAATAATGATAAGAACACTTACATTATACACAACAGAATGTATTAGTCCTTCCTTCAGTTTCTTTAACCCTTGAATCCTTTCTATCGTAGGGTATCACCAAGAAACTGAACCAATCTTCAAATTTCTTCACAGCCTTCCAAAGTATACTTAGAATCACTTAGACTAGAGTGGGCAATTCTCAACACATGAGATAGATACAGAGAGAAGAAGAATAGAGGAGAATATTGAGGCTTAGAAAATGACTTATGCTGTAGAGAGAATCTAAAAACTAGACCATCAAGAATAGATATTCTGATCTACTAAAAAAAACAAGTGATTTCAATTCTCACTTATCATTCCTTTTATAGGCTCAATTAGGTCATTTATTTTAATTAAAAAATCAATAAAATAATAGATAATATCAGCTATTATGATGAAATTATCATAGGCTTTAGGCTCGTGAAATTTCCCATTTAATTATAAGCCTATTGGAGTTTAAATCAAAACCTGTATTATTTTCTATTGATTGATTAATTAAATAATTTTTTTAAATCATTCATCAAATTAATTATTTATAACTTGAACCTTGATTTAAACTTATTTATTAATTTAGACACAAATTTGTCTTAGTTAATAAATATGCCCTAAAATCTCTTTTCTTTTCTAAATTGTATAACTCTATGAAACTATACAAAATTTACTTAGTCAACTTTGATAATTCTAATTCATAAATAAATCAATTAATTGAGACTATCTAGATGATTTTATCCAAGGTACAATGGGGACCATGGGCCTATGAAATCAAGCTCTAATAAGTTATCATAAATTTAACAAATAAATTTAATAACTTATTAATTCCTCGTGACTCCACTAAAGACTCTGAATTGCACTCTAGAATTCATATAATGCTCTATAACCAACATAGATATGTTATTAATTATTCATTATTACAACCATAATTGTCACCCAATCCTCTATAGACGGTCTACAATGAGATTGGACTAAAATATCATTTTACTCTCCATTGTAATTTATCCTTAAAACACTTAGTTCCTTGTAAATGATATTTCAGTAAACTAATATTAATTGTTGAAATGAGATCTCTATCATTTAGCACCTTGAACCAAACTAAAAGGAAACTGTCATTTTACTTCTTTAGTAGAAGCTATAGATGTTCATATCTATGATTAACACTCCCACTTAATTATACTACCGAGTTCCCAAGATGTAAGTATGGGTTAGTCTGTAGGGTAAGGTGGTAATGAACAAGCCAAAGAACTCAAATAATACAATCAATTAGAATACTAACCACTCAGAATTGAGATTGAATGGACCTGTGGTTAACTATATGATATGACTAGAATAGATAATAACAGTATGTTTACTTATCGTATCTACTATCAATATCGGTCTAGTTCGATGTAACAAATACATCTGATCTTATCTTCTTTGCTAATGATCTGGAAAGAGCATAACACTACAATGTGTAAGTAGCTCATATCGTAGATTGACAAGTCAGTGCAAATTCTGTGCACTGACTAATCTTATGTAGCGCACCAATTTTTTATTTTATTTTAAATTTTGTGTTTTATTTTATTTGATTGTTAAGTGTTGTGAATTATTTTATTTATTTGTTTGATATAATTTTGTGAATTTAATTGTTAATTGTTATTTATATATTTTTATTTTAAAAATGTGAATAATTGAGTTTTGGTGGAATGCACTAAGGTGTATGGTAGGTAGTGTTGCACCCTAGTTATTGAGTGTGTGCATGTGCATGGTTGCATGGTGCACATGTGTAGAATTTTCTACACACTTTTATTTTTCTTTTATTAGATTTATTTAATTATTTAAATTGAAAAAAATAATAAAAAGGAAAGGGAAAGAGTCTTGGACGTGTTAGCATAGTGGGAAAGGAGGATTTCAATTCCTATTTTATTTGGGTGAATTTTAGTTAAAAATAAAAGAGTTGTTATCATATTTATTTCATACCAATTAAAATAATATCAAATTAAATAAAATTTAAAATAAAATATACACATGTAGGAAACTTACCCATTATGTTCATTAGACTATTTTTGGCTAGGATAGAATAAAAATGGAAGAGATAAAATAGAGAGCATTATGCTCTGGGTGGCTGCTGAATTTTAGAGAGAGAGAGAGAGAGAGGGTGGTCGTGAGCTAGGGAGAGAAGAAGAAGAAGAAAGAAAGGAGGAAGGAGAGGAAGAAGAAGGTTTTGAGGACAATCTAGGTTTGTGTTCTTGTCTCTCCTTTTAACCTCTTTTTGTTTTCTTTTTCTTGATGACTAAAACCTTGTTTTTTTTCTTGGGTGGTTATTGTTTTTCTCTTCATGGGGGTTTCGAAAACCCTAGGCTTGAGCAAGGGGTGAGTATAGTTTTGGGTATTGGTCACCTTGTGTATTCTTGATTCTACAAATCAAGAACGATAATGAACCTTTAGCGCTTTTGTTTTTATGTATTATTGGTTTATATGAATGGTGGTATGTTGATTTTGACTCTTTTGATGTTGGGTTGAAGGGTTGTGTTGATTGGATGCATGGAAGATTTGATCTAGGCATGACTATGATTTTATGTCATGAATAGTGCTCATATGTTCATGGTTATGAGTTTGGGGGGGGGGGGGGGGGGGTATATTGTCAATTAAGGGTTTCGGCCTTTGGGGCTTGAGGTATGTTTTGTTGTTTGATTTTTCTTGTGTCACATATACATGTTAGAAAACATGCTACGAATTTCTTGGGTTTGGAAAAAAAAATAAGGGATAAGAGCATGATGTGGGTTTCGGCCCTACAGTGTCTTGTAGTATATTTATTGCATGTTTGATCTTGAGATGTGCCTAGGATTTAAATGTTTATGAAAAGTTAGGGATTCTTCTTAGATTGATAATATGATAATAGGTTCATGCTAGGGTTTGTATTTGGACTTATCATTACTAGAAATATAGGCTTTTACTTCGTTTTTTACACATAGAATATAAAAAAACAGAAGTAAAAGCCTTTCAATGGATTTTTACTTCGCTTTTGGGAATGGTAGAACATAAAAATGGACTATTACTTTGGTTTCTTAAAAAAACGAAGTTAAAATAGAAAATGAGCAAGGGCCATGTTTGGTTTGCACACTATATTGGGGATTCTACTTCTGTTATTATGTAAAATCTGAAGTTGTAGTGCACCAAAAAAAAAAAAAAAATTTATTAAAATTTTTGTGGTTTATTTTATTTAAGTGTTAAGTGTGGTGAATTGTTTTATTTAAATGTTGTTTATTTTTATTTAATTGTTGTTTGTTGTATTTAATGGTTTGTTATTTTATTTAATTGTTAGAATTGTTGGTAACATTTTTGTGAAATTAATTGTTAAATGATATGTAATTATTTTTATTTTTAAAATGTGATTATGTGTGATTTAGTTGATTGCACTAAGGTGCATGGTAGGTAGTGATGCACCCTAGTGATTGAGTATGTGCATGTGCATGGTGTGCATGCAATAGTTTTCTACACATTAATTTACTTTTATTGGTTTATTTATTTTTATTTAATTAAGGGATTTAAAAAGAAAATAAAAAGAAAGGGAAATATTGTCTTGAGGTATATTGTCAATTAAGGGTTTCGGCCTTTGGGGCTTGAGGTATGTTTTGTTGTTTGATTTTTCTTGTGTCACATATACATGTTAGAAAACATGCTACGAATTTCTTGGGTTTGGAAAAAAAATAAGGGATAAGAGCATGATGTGGGTTTCGGCCCTACAGTGTCTTGTAGTATATTTATTGCATGTTTGATCTTGAGATGTGCCTAGGATTTAAATGTTTATGAAAAGTTAGGGATTCTTCTTAGATTGATAATATGATAATAGGTTCATGCTAGGGTTTGTATTTGGACTTATCATTACTAGAAATATAGGCTTTTACTTCGTTTTTTACACATAGAATATAAAAAAACAGAAGTAAAAGCCTTTCAATGGATTTTTACTTCGCTTTTGGGAATGGTAGAACATAAAAATGGACTATTACTTTGGTTTCTTAAAAAAACGAAGTTAAAATAGAAAATGAGCAAGGGCCATGTTTGGTTTGCACACTATATTGGGGATTCTACTTCTGTTATTATGTAAAATCTGAAGTTGTAGTGCACCAAAAAAAAAAAAAAAATTTATTAAAATTTTTGTGGTTTATTTTATTTAAGTGTTAAGTGTGGTGAATTGTTTTATTTAAATGTTGTTTATTTTTATTTAATTGTTGTTTGTTGTATTTAATGGTTTGTTATTTTATTTAATTGTTAGAATTGTTGGTAACATTTTTGTGAAATTAATTGTTAAATGATATGTAATTATTTTTATTTTTAAAATGTGATTATGTGTGATTTAGTTGATTGCACTAAGGTGCATGG
Source organism: Humulus lupulus (assembly GCF_963169125.1). NCBI lineage: Eukaryota > Viridiplantae > Streptophyta > Magnoliopsida > Rosales > Cannabaceae > Humulus > Humulus lupulus. The sequence continues at coordinate 71,600,361 of NC_084798.1, forward strand.
TAGGTAGTGATGCACTCTAGTGATTGAGTATGTGCATGTGCATGGTGTGCATGCAATAGTTTTCTACACATTAATTTACTTTTATTGGTTTATTTATTTTTATTTAATTAAGGGATTTAAAAAGAAAATAAAAAGAAAGGGAAATATTGTCTTGAGGTATATTGTCAATTAAGGGTTTCGGCCTTTGGGGCTTGAGGTATGTTTTGTTGTTTGATTTTTCTTGTGTCACATATACATGTTAGAAAACATGCTACGAATTTCTTGGGTTTGGAAAAAAAATAAGGGATAAGAGCATGATGTGGGTTTCGGCCCTACAGTGTCTTGTAGTATATTTATTGCATGTTTGATCTTGAGATGTGCCTAGGATTTAAATGTTTATGAAAAGTTAGGGATTCTTCTTAGATTGATAATATGATAATAGGTTCATGCTAGGGTTTGTATTTGGACTTATCATTACTAGAAATATAGGCTTTTACTTCGTTTTTTACACATAGAATATAAAAAAACAGAAGTAAAAGCCTTTCAATTGATTTTTACTTCGCTTTTGGGAATGGTAGAACATAAAAATGGACTATTACTTCGGTTTCTTAAAAAAACGAAGTTAAAATAGAAAATGAGCAAGGGCCATGCTTGGTTTGCACACTATATTGGGGATTCTACTTCTGTTATTATGTAAAATCTGAAGTTGTAGTGCACCAAAAAAAAAAAAAAAATTTATTAAAATTTTTGTGGTTTATTTTATTTAAGTGTTAAGTGTGGTGAATTGTTTTATTTAAATGTTGTTTATTTTTATTTAATTGTTGTTTGTTGTATTTAATGGTTTGTTATTTTATTTAATTGTTAGAATTGTTGGTAACATTTTTGTGAAATTAATTGTTAAATGATATGTAATTATTTTTATTTTTAACATGTGATTATGTGTGATTTAGTTGATTGCACTAAGGTGCATGGTAGGTAGTGATGCACCCTAGTGATTGAGTATGTGCATGTGCATGGTGTGCATGCAATAGTTTTCTACACATTAATTTACTTTTATTGGTTTATTTATTTTTATTTAATTAAGGGATTTAAAAAGAAAATAAAAATAAAGGGAAATAAAGAGGCTTGTGTTCACACAAGAAAAATATTGGGAAACAAATGGTGAGAAAGGATAGAGTTGTCATTTTTTTGAATTCTCGTAACCTTAGACCCAGCCTCAGTAAAATGGGTATAACATGGGCTGTGGATATCCAATTTAGACAGAAAGCTAATGAAATTATCTACATTTTCTGTGAACATCATTTTTCCTAAAACGTAACAGAAATGGGTCAAAACCCAGTCCCAATTCTTAGCACCCTAGAGTTACGAGAATAGCATTATTTCCTTTATTAGCCATGGACTGCCAAGGAAGACAAGAGAGGAAAATGGATTGAATGGCTAAGTATAATTTTTAATTGAATTATATTTTGATTTAGGGAAAATAAAGGAAAATGATAATTACATTTTCCTTAGTTAGGTTTTGAAGATTGAGGCATTTAAATAGAAAATAAGAAAGAGGTTGAAGGCTCATTTGGCTTGGTGGCTACCATGTGCTTAGAGAGAAGGGAGAGGGAGAGCTCGTGAGTTCTAGAGAGAGAGAGGTGGAGAAGAAGAACGTGAAGGAGAAGAGAAGGAGAAGAAAGAAGAGGCCAAGGCTAGGGATCCTAAGGTATGGGTTAAGATTCATAGCATTATATTTTGTCTCCTCTACATCTTGATTCTAAGCAAGGAAAAATGATTGTGATAATAGGTTTGGATTTTGTTGCAAGAGGATTGGAGGCTAGTGTTCGAAATCCCTAGGGTAAGTATTTGGGTTCATAGTGATGTTAATTTCTACCTATTCTTGAATCTAGGATCATTTTTTTTTCTTTCTTTTCTTCATGTGGGTTTCGAAACCCTAGGCTTGAACAAGTGGTGGCCATAGTTTGGGTTATTGTCACTACTGTCCTTGAGTTCTAGCAAGAGAGGTAATGAGAACCTTTTTGTCTTATGGTTATTGTGGTTTGGAGAATATTTTTTGAGAATGGTGATTCATTGTTTTGTTCTCCTTTGATATATTAGATGATTAATCTTATTGAAATGTGGTGTTGATGATATGTTATTTCAAGATCTTCTATGATTTGATGATGGGTATGTTTTGGCTTAAAAACTCTATGTGAAAATATACAAAGGTTTTAAATTGTGATCTATAAAAATGATGATGAATATCTCTTTTAAAAATAACATGAAAGGATTTGATTATTTTGGCTATGGGGATTTCGGCCTAAAGGTTATATTCAAAAGCATGATGGTTATTTTTATTATGTTTTATGTCAATGAAAATCTTAGAAACATGATAGGTTGTTGTAAGATTTTAAAAGGATACATATTGGTTTTGTTTCTTTTAGAATACTTGCATGGTAGTAATATGACAAGAGTATATTTAGACAAGATCAAAGATGATTATTTGTTTATGACTTGTGAGTATGTTTCAAGGTGGTTGATGAATTATTGTATGCTCATGGTGTGATTAAAATGGTTAAAGAGGTTAGAAGCATGCTAGGGTTTGTGTTGGAATATTGTACATAAATAAGCATGAAATTTGTGAATATAATGAAAAGAATGAATTTTATGATTTAATGTGCTTGCTAATTTTTTGTGCAAAAATGATGTTGTTTATGATGATGAGAATAATGTTTTGAGTGCTTAAATAAACTTTGCAAGTGTTTTGATGTTTTAAGAATTTTAATAGGAAATTTAATTATGCCTTGAAATGATATTTTGTGTAAATAAATACCTACAGATTTTTTTTTTATATTTTTGAGAAAATATGAGTTTTTAAAAAAAAATAAAGATGGTGATTTTAATGATAAATTTGATTGTTGGAATTTTTGTTTAAAAATGTAAAGTGTGTTTCAATAAAAGGAATTTGATTGGTATTTTGAAATAAATTAATATCCCAAAATATGGTAATATTAAAAATGGTATTTTTAATATAGTATGAGTGTTTATTTTAATAGTTATGATTTTTTTATTAAGAAAAATATTGAACTTAATTTATTTGTGATTTTTAAAGAAATTAAATGGTGACTGAAAGTTTAGTTTAATAAGTTTAAAATAATCATTTAATTGTCACATATGAATTTATGTTACATAGAATTAAGTCTTAAAATAATTCAAGCAAAAATATATTTTTCCTACACTTAAATATATATTTTCTCACATAAATTATGTAACACAATTAATTAAAATTAAATTGATATTTTCTAGGGAAACATGATAATCATAGGTATTTTAAATAAATTTCAAGCCTTTGATATTTATTTGTAATTTGAAAATAATAAATGGATTTATCACATAAATTTTAAATGGCTAAATAAAATTATTTTTATGAAATAAAAATAATGTCCTGAGAGATTTAATCAACCTAGTAATTTTTAAGAAGATAATGAATAGTAAACAAAGCATGTTACAAGTCTATTATTTTAAAACGATAGAAGTAAGACACATAGAATTATCGTTTTAAACGCCTCAATTACGCAACGTTCCTACGTATGCATGTTACATTCAAATTCACTTTTACGTCCAAAATTATGTCTATTATGCAACCATGTAGTTTTTATAGAAAGATCATGCATGCAATATAGGTAGAATGAGCATTATTCTTTTTATGACCTTATGTGTAATTAAGCATATGTGTATGTTGTGGGTAACTCCTACCATGTGTGCATGGCCCATGCACACATGAGTTATATGAGATGGCAAAATAGTAATTATATGAAGCTAAGAAATGTCATTTTGATTATGGTATAGGCTCGTTGAGAAGTTGTGGTTTAACTTAGCTTGGACCCGAGGTAAAGAAGTTAGATAGAGTTTATGATTGTTTATGCTATGAATGGTAAGACTGTTTGTATGAATGAAAATGTTATGAGTTATGAAATGCTATAATGTGATGATATGTTGGTTTGTATGAATGTTGTATGACATGAATGGATGTTAGCGTGATGAACGCGACACATCAAATAAAGAGGTTACTAAGGATATGAAGACGTAACCGAGTTATATGTAATGGTTGTTAGCGTGTTGAACGCGGCACAACAAATGGGTTACTAAGGTTATGAAGACGTAACCCGAGTTACTAAGGATATAAAGACGTAACTCTATGGGCGGACGCGCCGAGGTTATTCAAGGACTAGAGACTCTTGTTTACCTCAAAGGGTGGCATGGACAAGTTAGCGGGCCATGTTCACAAGGAATTGTTTATGATTATTTTATGATGTTTGGTGATGTTTATGATTATGTTATGATGTTTGGTGATGTTTATGATTTTGTTATGATGTTTATGATATGATGGTGGTATTATGTTGACGTGGATATGTTTATGTTTATGATATTGATGCCAATTTTATGATGATGCTATGATGTATAAAGATGAATGATAGTGTTTGTAATTTATTATATCTTACTTGCTTGCTGTTTGTACTTCCTTACTGGGCTTTTAGCTCACCCCCCTTACTTTCCCTTCCAGGTAGCATATAGGTTTCTCTGTGGCACGCGTGTTGATGTGGGGAGTTCTGTCGTCCTGGTGTGTATGGCGTGGGGCATCCTATGGACGAGAAACGATCAACTTTAAACGCCATTTTTAATAATGTTATGTTTAATGGAATTTTCTTAAAATTGTCAGTGGGACTTAAACTTTTGTTTGTTTTAGAACTTTGCATAAAACTGATATTTTCTTTTTAAAAGTACTGGGCCCAACTTGCATTTTTTTAACAAGACCCCACTGGGATTTTATATTAAGTGACTTTTCTATTATAAACCAATGAAAATGTGAATGTTTTATTAAGTACTAGCTCACAGAAGTAGAATCCCCACTTTCTAGTTCGATTTTTACATAATAACCGAAGTAGAAAGTGCTCACCAAGGAAGCGTACCCCACTTTCTACTTTGGTTATTATGTAAAAACCGAAGTAGAATCCCCACTTTCTACTTCACTTTTTACATAATAAACGAAGTAGAAAGCTTATTTTTCACTTCGGTTTTTAACTACTTTTTACTTCGCTCCGAACTACTGCGGTTGCGAATTTTAGCGAAAACTGAAGTAAATCCAGCTTAAAAACCGAAGTAAAAGCCATTTTTTCTTGTTGTGTATGTTAATTAAGCATGTAAGTTATTGTATGCGTTTTGTGAAGTATGATGCGAAGAATGAATTTCATGACCTTATGTACTTGCTGATTTTTGTGTATAATTTGTGTCAAATATGATGAGAATAATATTTTTGAATGTTTAAATAATTTTGTAAGTGCTATAATGTTTTCAAGAAATTAAATGGAACTTTAAGATGCTTTGAAATTATATTTTTGCTCAAATAATTACCTACAGATTTTTTTATATATTTTTTAGAAAATTTGAGTTTTTAAAAATAAAAATGGTGATTTTGAGGATATATTTAGTTGCTGGAATTTTAGTAAAAATGTGAAGTTGTATTTTTAAATAAAAGGAATTTTATGTGTATGTTGAAATAAATTAATACACTAAACTATGAAAATATTAAAAATGGTATTTCTAATATAATCATGAGAGTTCATTTTAATAGATATGATTTTTCTTTATTTTAATTAAGAAAAATGTTGAAATTATTTCACTTTGTGATTTTTAAATAAATTAAATAGTGGTTGATAGTTTAGTTAAAATGTTTTAAATTAATTATTGGATTATCACTTATGAATTTATTCCACTTAAAATTTAGTCTTAAAATAATACAAGTAAAATATATTTTTCCATACCTAAAAATTTTATTTGTCTCACACAAAGTTTGTAATTTTGTTAATTGGATTAAATTGTAATTTTCTAAGGAAACATGTTAAATTATAAGTATTTTACATAATTTATAGCCTTTATTATTTATATGAAATTTAAAAATAAATAATGGAATTATTATATTTTTAAATGGTTAAATAAATTATTTCATGAGATAAAAATAATGTTTTAGAGGTTTAATCAATCAAGTGATTTTAAAGAGATAAATAATTGTAATAAAAGTATGTTACAAATTTATTATTTTTAAAACCAATAGAAACAAGCGCTTAGGAATTATTATTTTTAACGCCACTTTTTAACAACGTTCCCACGTATGAATGTCACATGCAATTGCACTTTTACGTTAAAAAATGTGTCTAATATTCAACCGTAGGATTTTTATTTAGGAACCATGCATGTAACATATGTATAATTTGCATTATTCTTTTGGTGATTTTACGTATAATTATGCCTATTTGGGAATTATGAGTAGTTTTGCCATGTGTGCATGGCCCATGCACACATGGGACATATGAGTTGGGCACAAGCAAGTTTTATGTGATGCTAAAGAATGTTATTTGATTATGATATAGGCTCGTTCACTACTACAAAAATGGTTTTTTAGGACTAGCATTGCGAGTCCTCTATTTGAGAGCCTTAAAAACTGAGGTTTCTTAGGAGTCCTAAAAAATCTGGTTGAGTGCCTTTAAGTAATTTTTTAGCGAGTCCTAAAAAATCGGGTTGAGTGCCTTTAAGTAATTTTTACGACTCGCTTTGCATGCCCTTAAAAGTAATTTTTTTAAAAAAAATGCAGCTACAATTTTCATTTTGATTTAGAAAAAATATATCCCTTTGAGTGTCCAAAATGTATTATATATGTTAGATTTCTAAAATTTCAAAAGAAAATACAAAAAAATATTTTTTTATTAATTACTCAAAAATATAATTTCAATATTTAGTCTACTCGACTTACAAAATAATATTACATGATAGTTTATACTACAATCAAATTCTATCATCACCAAATATTAAATAAGAAATGTATACAATGTTAGTGAAATATATTTTTTATTCTAAAAACTTCAACTGCCAATGTTGTCTAGTATTGCGCCAAAGAGATACATCTCAATATAGACCTGCACATTATACAAAAGTTCTTTAATTAATAAAAAGTTATTAAAATGTTGACCACTAGAAATAACAAAACAAGAGAGGTCCACACATAATTGATCAGTGTACATCTCTAGATCTACGGATAATGTATATCCAATTAATTTGGAGACCTATATAATAATTCAAACTTATAAATAAGTAGACACACACAACAATTATAAATATATATATATAATAGATGCGAGAATTAAACTATCAGTATAAGTATTCATATAGTCAAGCAGCAAACAATTTCTTGTTAGATAATACTATTTCATAAAATGTTATTCATCCAATACATATAGGTATTTCAAAACAGTAGCAAACTACACCAAAATCAGCAACAAAATAGACCATAAATCTACCATATTAATCCATTCAACTTAGTTAACAAAATACACCAAAACTCTGTCACAAAATACACCAAAAAAACCAGTAGCACAATACAGAAAATATTTCATTAAGACAATAGCAAAATATACCATTAAAACTCTAGATCACAAGATCATGCTCCAATCTTTGGCAGACCTCAGTTAGTCTCCATTGCACAATAGCAAACTATTTGAAGTTATTTTTCTTTGGGATCGATGGTTAGTGCTGGTGTAATTGGTATACCTTTAGTTCCTATTGACGCTCCTTTAAGTTGGATCTTTATTTGAAATATTACGTAAAATAAAAATACTAACTAGTATCAAAGCCTAATATTGCCAATGAAAAATATCCAGCTTAGCTTACCATTCCAGAGAGCTGATCATTAATGTAAGTATTGACCTCAACATAGCATCAAGTGTATCTTTAATGAGTTGAAACTTCACTTCCACTTCTCTTGAAGAAGATTTCGAATTGTCTTGTAGCTGCCAAAAGAAAAAGTAAAAATTTTAAGCGTAAGATGAACAAGAAACAAAAATCAGTAAAATGATGAGAGCCAACCATCTGAAAAGAATTTACAACCCATCATTTTAACTATGAGAAAAATCAGTAAAATTACATGCATTAATTAAATAAAAAAAAAAGATACTGTATATGGTAAAATTCTGAACTATACATAACCACACTCAGTAACACTGTTATTAAGGTTTCTAATATCCCAATCTAAGCATTTGCTTCAATTCATAAAAACAATATCAATTTTAATGAGACTCTTGTTTGAAAGTGTTATCACATCAGTTGATCACAGTTAAGAATGATCACAACTATCTAATCATGTTTTTAGCTATAATATAAATAAATAGACATATTTTAGGTAATACATAGATACAATTAAATAAATGATTAGATAGCTACTTCATTAATAATATAAGTGAGTTATTATATACATTATATGTGTAACTAATTCACTATGCAAATGCAGTAGTCTACTCATCACTCAACCCAACCTAGCCTATTTACATAATCATACTAGTAATTTTTAATTCATACACTATGAAAATTAGGCTACAAGTACCACGTATTTAACAAAATATATATAGATTATTGTATAAGCTCAAATCCTAGCTATGGTATCAAATATACATACATATAGTCAGAGGCAAGTGATTGAATTTGGGATATGGCAGTCCCACCCTGATTCCTTAATTTAAAGAAGAAGAAAAAATATTGCCATTCTGTTTTAGCTTTAGTTAAAAAAAATATGACTCAATAGATCTTGTGAGAATGTTGATGATGTAGGATTATCAAATAAAACTTCTTTCTGGATTATTTTTGAGGGTATGTGATAGGAACCAAATCTGGAGAAACACCAAACAAATAACATGAGCCTAAAATATGGAATATTATTGCTGAAATTGAAAGAAATACACACATATAAAGCTCACCACAATTCACTGCACATTTCGTACCCTTTTTCTCACCCCACCCTTCCCCACATTTATATAATGTTCTAACAACCAATCTTACCCCTGCTAACAATCTACCCATTCCACTAATGGCAGTAGCATGATAGTTTTAACTCAATCTAACTCTTAATTCAATTCAATTAAGGTAAGTTATACATCTTTTATAACTAAGTTGCAAAGAAATAAGTGTTCAAATTACCAAATGTCCCTGTTTTACTATGCTACAAAGTGTTTGATATTAATTTATATATATATGTGTGTGTGTGTTCAATTTAAAAACAAAACAAAACCCCATAGATTTTAGAAGCATTTTCTCAGCTGGAAAACATTCGTTATAAACAAGAGCTCTCATTTATATATACTCAGAAACTCTTAAACTTCAAATTCATACATAATATATACTAAAAACATCAAAAGATCTCGTTGAAGAGTTTTATCAATCATATGGTAGCTAATCTTAAAAAGAACTATATTTTCAATAATTCTAACATTTTATAAATTGCAAAATAAAAACAACAGCTTTATAACTATGATGAGAAATTTAGAAAGCATATATTATGATATTACAATCAGAGCATATCAAAATTAAATGTATGTGATTTATCAAAATAAGAAATCATAAATGAAGAAAATGTTGCAATCCGCGAGCCCAATTAAGCATGCCTTTTCCATATTGTGCCTACTTGCTTTAATAAAATATACAAATTAAGAAAATAAAATAAACATACAAAACAAAAATAAGTATAAAAAAATCTACAGAAAATCGAACAACATATCCCCTAATTTACTAGCCTAGCCATCTGTCACAATCAACACCAACAAGTCAAACAAATCAAACAACACACAGGTTTTTATCTATATATCATTACAGCACACAAAATTCTCAGAACCTATTGCACTAAGACATGCAAGTTTTCAACCTTCTGTTATCACCACAACACACATAATTCCCAGAACCTACTTCATTACGGATGAATATCTAAGATATTCAAACTCCACTAAAATTATACAATTATTCAAATTTATAAAAGATTGTATTTTTTTAAAAAATAAATCAAATACAGCATACCTCTTGCAATTAGCTACCAATCCAATGCTTTAAGACCATCAAAATTTTAACCTAAACATTATTATCAATATTATAAAAAAAGAAAAAAGGTCAAATGTTGACATTTAACCTTAAAAAGTTCACATATGTATAATTTAAATAATAAATCATGTTGCACCACGGCACCAATCAACTTATTTTGCCAACTAAAATATTTGCTCATGATCAATTAGAATACCTCACAAAATGTCCAAACCACACACAAATCATTCCTGTAATCTTTGTTACAACTTTGAAATTTATAGATCTATTCATATTAACAAGTGAGCCAAAATATAGATATTTATCAATCTAAGCATAAAGAATGTCTTGAAACATATTTGGGTAAGTTTGGATTCTCATTTCTCATTAATACACACAATACAAAACATAAGTTATTTTAACCCTTTAATTTTTTTAATGAACAACCATACATAAAGGTTGAGACAATAATTACAAGATTCACCATCAATTTAATATACAATTGCCAACTTATTTTTTTTATATATGAAACAACAAGACATAGAAATTATCATTATTTTATTCAATATGGTGTATTAGTATATTATAAGGATTAGTATATAATCAATTACTCAATAGTGACTCACAAATTATTAACCAAATTATTTCATATTATCTCAAACTAAGTCTAAGAATGCATAACTTGGCATAATATCATAAAAACCTCAAAAGTCATGAAAATCAAATTAACAGCAAAAGAAAATATCATGGATAGAAATATAAGAAGCAAAATATCGACTCTATATAATACAATTAAAAGGCTTAACAATAAAAAAAATATATAAAAAGAAGAACACTTGACAACAAAATGAGAAAGAAAAAATGAAAGTATTTTGACCAAAGAAAAAATAAAGTATGAATTAGTGGAGGATTCCTTTATGCTTTGATATATGACTAATAAGACATTATTATCATAATGTCCTTTTCTTCGCGAATTGTAAAAATAAAATTATTTATATAATATATATATATGTGTGTTGCATATAATTGATAAAAAATTAAATCACATATACATATACTGACATACATAGATATAGGATAATCGTGGATTTCTAGACCCAAATATCTCTTATTTGCTAACACTTTTCCACTCAAGGCAGGGACACACACAAAAATGAATTCAATCATTGCATTTTTTTCATCATTATTTCCACATAATATATGATAAGCATATTTTCAGCTATAAATCTTGAATAAAAATAAATTAAATAATAATTAAATATAGAGAAAATAAGCAAAACTTAGCTCATTATAATAAGTACATACACTATAACAATATTTATGTTCTATGATTAATGCAGAGAAAAAGTATTGCCAAGAAAAATGGGAAAACATGAAGCTATTGAATGGAAAAAATTATAAGGCCACTGGCATAATACCATGCTTCCTAATCTTCTGAAGGGTTATACTCACATCACTGTCTGCATCAAAATGAGTACAGAGACAATCCTTAACACTAAAAAAAATATTTTCCCCAACAATTCTATATATCTCTTTTATGATTTCTATCTAGTATGTTTCATTTTTCATTTTAGTTTTTTTTTTCTCTTTTGAATTTGTTATTTGTTTTGCAAGACAATATATATATACACACACACAATACATAAAACCAACACATATAAGTTTTCAAATCAAGCATTCAAACAGAGCAAAATGCTCAAAGCACAAGTCTACTTTCTTCTTTGCCTCTAAATGTTTTATAGCAGAATTCATTGAAGACTTTTATCAAACATATGGAAGCCACTCTCAGTTTTTTCTTTATATGTATAAATATACACAAGTGTGAGAAAGTGTGTAGAATAAACAATTTTCTCATGTGTCTATACGAACAACACTACAGACCAATACACTACAAAATTTTTAGTTTCTTTGATTAGAGAAAAATAAGAACGCATACCTATCGAGCCTCTGAGTCATCCAGCCCTAACGAGCCACCAAGCCTCCGCATCGTCCAGCCCCAATGAGCCCCGAGCCTCCATGTCGTCCAGCCCCAACGAGCCCCCAAGCCTTCGCGTCGTCCAGTCCCTCGCAACCCCCGAGCCTCTGTCAGTCCAGCCCCTCACAACCCCCAAGCCTCCGCGTCGTCCAGCCCCTTGCAGCCCCGAGCCTTTGTCGATCGGTGAGAGAGAGTGCAGCTGAGGGAGTTCGTTGAGGCTAAGGCTGAGGCTGAGAGAGAAGAGAGATAGGCTAAGGCTGAGAGAGAAGAGAGAAGAGGCGGCAGAAAGAGAGTGGGAGTAGGTTAAAGTTTTAGGGTTTTTAATTTTAAAAAAAAAGTTGTCTTTAAAAATATTTAAAAAAAATCAATAAGTAGTTTTTTTTTAATTGAATAAGTAGTTTTTATTAGTTTAATAAATATATTATATATTTTTGTATTGGTTAATAGATTTTTCAGTTAAAAAGATATTTAATTAATTATATGATATAATAGATATTTTTTTAATAGTAAATATTATATATTATTAATAAATTGGGAAACTTATTTAAATAACTTATTACAAATTATTAGGACTCGCACAACGAGTCTTTAAAAGTCTTTTAGGACTCGCAAAACGAGTCTTTAAAAGTCACCATTCCTAATTTTTCAGCCCATGTATTTTTAGGACTGGCAAAGCGAGTCCTTAAAGAGTATTAAGGACTCCCAAAGAAAGTCCTTAAAATTGTTAAGTAAAACACTCATTTTTTAGCCCAGATATTTTTAGGACTTGCATAATTTTTTAAGACAGTCATTGCGAGTCCTAAATTTTATTTTTTCAGGACTCTCAATGAGTGTCCTAAAAACTCCATAAATATTTTTAAGGACTTGCATTTATGTGCGTGTCCTAAAAAAGTTTCCCATAAAGGGTATTTTGTAGCAGTGGTTGTGAAGTTTGTCAGTTTTGCTTTGCTTGGACCTTATGTAAGGAAGTTAGATAGAAATTTTGGTTATTTATGCTGTGAATGGTAAGGTTGGCTTGTATGAATAAGAATGTTATGAATGATGATACTTTTGCGATATGAATTATGCAATGCTATTTTGTGTTGATACGATTGGATTGGATGTCATTTGAATGTTGTATGTTATGAAATGGTTGTTAACGTGAAGAACGCGACTCAACAAAAAGGAGTTACTAAGGATATGTAGACGTAACTCGAGTTACTAAGGATAAGAAGATGTAACTCATAGGGCGGATGCGCCGGGGTTATTCAAGGACCAGAGATCCTGTTTACCTCAAGATGTGACATGGACAAGTTAGCTAGTCATGTTCACAAAGATATGATGTTTATGTTATGATGTTGTTTATGATGACTATGTATATGATGTTGTGTTATGATGATTATGTTTATGTATATGATGATAATGGTTACGATAATGATGCTTATGATGTATGACGATGTATGAATATGAATATGTTTTGTTGTGTTTTACTTGTATGTTATTTGTACTTCCTTACTAGGCTTTTAGCTCACCTCCTTACTTTCCCTTCTAGATAGCAAATAGGTTTTCTCTTTGGCACGCGTGGTGATGTGGGGAGTTCTATCGTCAGAGTGTGTATGGCGTGGGGCATCCTATGGACGAGAAACGATCAGTGTAAACGCAAATTTATAAAGAATAATGTCATGTTATTTTAAATTTTTAGAACTTATCAGTGGGACTTGAATTTTAATTATTTACTAAAACGTTGCATGAAATCTATTATTTTTCTTTTAAACTATTGGGCCTAACTTGCATGTTTTAGCAAGGCCCCAATGGGACTTTTTATAATAAGTGGCTTTTCTTTTGTAAACTTATGTGCACGCAAATATTGTACAAAGTATTAGACTAGGGCGTTTTACATCTTAGGACTAACTTATGTTTGAGCATATAATCATATTTATATTCCACTATGATTACATCACTATAAATACGATTAGCTATATGCTCGGGATTTAATAGAAGTTTATATTATACAAATAATCATGAAAATAAAACATGTGAGCAAAGTGATTGACCGAGTCAAAAATTTATTTCTATTATTTTATTGATAATAAAATGAGATTACAAAGAAATTGGGTTTTAATTAAGGCATAAAACCCATTACAACCTACCAGCATTTAGTAAATGGCATGTTTCGAGACTTGATTGGCAAAAATATGGAGGTATATGTCGATGACATGTTGGTCAAAACCAAAGAAGTTGGAGGGCATGTTCAAGACTTGGAGGAATGATTTGCAATACTTAGAAAGTATCGCATGAAGTTAAATCCTCTCAAGTGCTCGTTTGGAGTTGGTTCTGGTAAGTTTCTCAGATACATTGTCAATTCACGTGGAATCAAGGCTAACCCCGAGAAGATCAAAGCATTGGACATGAAGTCACCTACCACAATCAAAGAAGGTCAAAACTTAATAGGGAGAGTAGCTTCCTTCAGTAGGTTCATATCAAAGTCTATGGACAAATGTGTCCCCTTCGTTAACTTACTTAGGTACAGCAAGAAGATCCAATGGACCGAGGAATGTGAGAAAGCTTTCCAAGCCTTGAAGGAACATCTTGCTCAACCTCCCGTCCTAGCAAAGCCAATAGACTGTGAAGTGATATTCATCTATTTGGCAATCACCGAGCATGGAATTAGCGCTGCTTTGGTGAAAGAAGAGAACATGGTACAACACCATGTGTACTATATCAATAAAATGATAGTAGGTACGAAGTCTAGGTATCCCCCTCTTGAAAAGCTAGCCTACTGTTTAGTAATCATCGCTTGAAAGCTGCGTCCATACTTCCAAGCTCACTTGATCCAAGTCCTAACTAATCAACCGCTACGACAAGTTCTTCAAAAGCCAGAGGCCTCAGGACGGTTACTCAAATGGGTTATGGAGTTAGGGCTGTTTGATATCACTTATCATCTGAGAACAGCAATAAAAGGACAAGCATTGGTGGACTTCATAGCCAAGGGCACCAACCTTGAAGACCCTTCCTACCAATCAGAGAATGGAGATACCGAGAAGGAAGAAGATACTCCCGTATGGAAGGTATATGTTGATGGAGCATCCAATGAGCACAACTCAGGCGCATGAATCATACTAATCACTCCAGAGAATCATCGAATCCACTATGCTCTAAGATTTGGATTCAATGCTTCAAACAGCGAGGCTGAGTACGAGACATTGCTAGCAGGATTACGCTTATCTCGGGATGTGCACACATAATCCCTGGAGATATTCAGCGATTCCCAACTAGTAGTGTACAAGGTACTAGGGGAGTATCAAGCCAAAGGACTTAGGATGGTGCAATACCTGAACAAGGTAAAGGACTTTTTGGCACAGTTCAAGAGATACTCGATTACACAAGGGAGTAGAATGCCAATGATGATGCCTTAGCAAAGCTTGCAAGTGCCAAAGATGCGGACACCCTGAATGTCATTCCCATCGAATATTTGGCAGAAAGAAGCAT
This sequence comes from Humulus lupulus, assembly GCF_963169125.1. Lineage (NCBI taxonomy): Eukaryota > Viridiplantae > Streptophyta > Magnoliopsida > Rosales > Cannabaceae > Humulus > Humulus lupulus. The sequence goes on from NC_084798.1 coordinate 71,615,656, forward strand.
AACCGAGCATGAGGCACTACCTGTTGAGTTAGGAGATACATGGATGACCCCTATCACTAATTATCTCAACAAGGAGTAGTTCCCAAAGATCAGAACAAAGTAAGGAAGTTGGTGAGATAAGCTGCACGATATATGATAGTCGAAGGGGTCCTGTACCGACGAGGGTACTCCATACAAATGCTAAGGTGTGTTACACCAGATCAGTCAAAGCTGTTAATGATGGAGGTACACGAGGGGTTTTCTAGAGATCACGCTGGAGGGCAGAGCCTATCAAAGAAAATCCTAAGGCGAGGATACTTTTGGCTGACGATGAATGAAGACTCGATAGAGTATGTCAGAAGGTGCCATGAGTGTTAGATGTTCTCCAAGATACCCCGGGTGGCACCTAATGAATTAACACAAATGCAAAGCCTTTGGCCTTTCGCTGTATAGGGAATCGACCTGATCGAGACACTACCCAAGGGAAGGGGAGGAATCCAATTTGTTATTGTAGCACTACAGGAAAAAATGCTTTTAATAACACCGAAAATGTGTTATTAAAACATACCGTAACACTTTTTGATGTGTTAAGACCGACTATGTTATCGTAGGTCAGGGTACTTTACCTAACACTTTATCATTATTATACAGATGTGTTATTATACTGTCAACGATAACACAATTTATGTGTTATTTTAATAAATAGATAAGTGTTTAATTATGTTATTTATAGTCGATTATATAACACATTTCAATACTTATAAATGTGTGTTATACTACACTTTAGTATAACACATTTTTTGTGTTATACTATACTTTAGTATAACACTTTTTTTGTGTTATACTACACTTTAGTATAACACATTATTTGTGTTATATAATGAAGTTTGCATTACACAATTCTTTGCATAAAAAGTGTTATTGTAATAGATATTATAACACAATTTTCGTATTATAACACTAATTTATTCTATTACATTTTAATTTTTTTTATATAATTAAAATTAGCTTTCTAATATATACTAGCATCATCAAATGAACTTGATTTTCAAATAACAAAAAGTAAAAACATTCAACATTGTATTAACAATCTACAAATTAGTTTAAAACATTCAACACTGTCATCAATGACAAAATGTTCTTTTAGTATTCAAGTAGTCTTAAATATTCAACATATTCTACTACTTTCAGCACAAAATATTCTACAGCTGCCCAACAAAAAGCCTTCAAAATTAAGTATCCTTTTCTATTTCGCTTGTCACATCTGCAAAAATAAACAAATAAATATTTTATTGTTATTATCTAGCATCACAAATTACTTCAAGAAAAATGCTATGGAAATTATTTCCAAGAGAGGACACCACATATAAAATAATGAATTCACAACTACACCAAAGCAAACAAAGAAACCAAACACTAAATTATAAGACATTGGTTCTTTTTTTAGTATGAAATCATGTGTTCATGTATATGTGTGAAAGAGAAAGAGAGGAAGGAAACAATAGAGAAGTTAAACAAAATTTATATATGTACCATACTATTCCAACCATAACAGTAATAAAGAGCACTACATATGCTTGTGTGCATATAAACATAGCTGCATGATGTAAGATATATATAAGATCCAATGGCCTAGAATCTAGATGACACTCATATTATATGTGTCCAAGGCAAACATGTGATTAGGCTTACTAAAAAAGAAGCAATAAAGAGCATAAATGGTTGTGCCAATTCATTAGTCTGAAATAGTTTGAGAGATTAAATAAAGAGCATGACCATGTATTTAGACTAAGTCCAACAAGCCATAAGAAACTCATAAAAGAGAAACACAAATAGAACACCACAATAAACTAAGCTACAAAAATTAGCAGCAGAGTGTGCTTTATGATCGAAGCCACTGCCAAAAAAAAAAAAAAACAGAGAGAGAAAACACAACAGACTAAACTTGGAAGTTTTATTAACCAACAATTCTGGACCAAAATCATTGTCAGAGAAGGATCCCTTCTAGTTATGAATCAAATACTATTTTGCAACATCAAGAGAGATATTGACAATCCCTTTAACACAATCCAAACCCAAACACGAATAGAGATATTGACACCTAGAATAAATAACCAAACAAAAAGCTATTATGCAGCATGTCTGTTTTAGTAGCCAGGATAGCTTTTCCCAAAGAATAACTGCTATCTTTGTAGACAGAATTGTACAGTAATGGACAAATACACAATTGATCAAGGTCTTGGGCTTCAAGGGTAGACAAAAGTTAATTATTTTATCTCCAAAACAATTTGTAACCACTAACCAGTAAAGTACATATGCTATAAATATAGAGAGTGAATGTATCAGAGAGTAACAATTCCACTACAATGAAGTTTCATATAAAATCATACCAGTATGAGCAATTGAATATTAGTGCACAAATAGCCTTTAATTGCATCATTATTAGTAAATTATAGTCCATCTATAACTTCACAAATACAAGTATGGGATCTTTCTAAAACTAATAACAAATATATTAAATATCTCACTGTCATGTACCTCAGCACTCTGTCTTTCATTCTCAAAGTTTCATAGCAACAATATTCAGAGATATTTTTTATATCCAAAGAAACAGATAGCTAATATGATGTAAAAGATGACTTTTAAGATAGCTTTTTCAAACCCCAAAGGAAGTAGGGAAAGAGAGGGGGGCAGGTAAGTTTACAATAAGGAAATCAAGAGAAAAAAGGTATGCGCAAAAATAAATTAAGTAAGAAAATTGGAATGCATCATTGCGGAATAAAAATAATCTGAGACTAGATTAAAAAGAACAAAAAATTGTACCCGTGACAGCATATAGAGCACATAAAGCATGGAAATCAAGAGAGCGATCCTGTAAAGAAAGAAAGATAGGATCAGAAAGAGTACACAGTCGTTACTCCTTAGGAACTAGAAAGTTACATCTAACATGTGAGAAATAATCATAGCAAAATTGGAGTGTATAAATATCATATGAATGAAAATACATATAGCTTATTAGTTTTTATGTTTTGACATTTAGTTGACGCACTGGCATGAGAAACTGAGGTTCAATTCAAGAAAAAAACAAAGATGGGGCACAATGATGTGACCTACTCATCAAGATACCACATAGATGGGTCACTGATGTGATCTATACCAAGCTTAACACTCTCAAGGTCCTATTTTAATCGTACAAGGTAAGCCTATACCATTTGAAATATAGAACCATTGTGTCTAAAAGAGTGATTGCTTAATCTAACAATGATAAGATACGGTTCAATATACACAACTGTCAACAACACTTAAAACATTTGTCCAAATACCAAATAGCCCAAAAAGAATATAGTGAGATATAAATTGTCCATTCATATAGTAATTACTGACTAAGATGGCCATAAATGAACCGAGTGATGTATTGGAACAGCTGTCAATGTTCCAAATCTGCCGTTAATTGGTCCAATAATTTCATGGACCTGGCTTGTGAGTTTTTGATCTGTGAAAATGCAATATGAAATAGTGTATTAATTGAATTTTAGCAACAAAGCAAACAAAATGCACTTAGAATTGAGGTGTACTTCCTCAAACAAGGTAAGTTGTTTAACTCTGAAAAAAAAAATCTTAACTATTGTTGACTGAGTAAATTATTTTAAAACAATTACAGTAAAAAGATGGAGAGACAAAATAGAACACTATTCTGCATCAACCCCAAGCTACAATCAGAAGTAACCTAGAACTCAAAACATAAAGCTTATAGCTCAAATTCAGACATAGAAACACATTAAACTACTACAGGATCTAGCACAAGGAATTCAACTTAAATTTAGACATTCCAATGAGTTTTTCTCTCCTTGCTAAAGAAGAAGAATTCCTAAAATGCAACAGATGCTAGTACTTCTGCCAGGGCTTGAATTAATCAAGGAAACAAAAAGAAATCATGAAACATAAAGAATAAAACTATTTGCAAATCAGGCAAACACAAGAAGAAGCAATGCAAATTTAGACAGAAGTATACACTCTGGAACATCTGTTCTAGTTGGCACAGCAATTTGCAACAAAATATGTATAACACAATTGCTTAAATTAAATTGCAATCATGCATAGTTACTGGCTGTATCCCGTAATCCCAATTTAACAGAGCTTTCATTCACAACAACATTTGCACTGAAATTGTCGAAAACAGTTGGCATGTAATCCTGTTTTCCACGAAAGAACAAAATGAATATGATTTCAATTGTAGAACAAACCCAGAATTCATCTTCCAGAACTTACAAATCAAAAAGGAAACCACCCTAAATTTTTTAGAAATTTAAGAGCAGGGGATTGAAAACCCATAATCTTACCAACTAGCAGCACGTTAATACAATTAAAAACAGTCTCAAAGGTTACAAAACCACAATCTAAATTTCAGTCATTGGACAAAATGATATGCAATCGCATATCATATAATCTTTCCAAAGAAAGAGTAAACAACTAAAACCAAACAATTTTAGAAAGGGGACCAAAAACACATTCGAAGCTTTAGTTTATTTCTTGCAATTAAGGGAAGAAATTTAAAATCATAAACTATATTCATTAATGGTTCAAACTTAACATAAAGAAACATATTCCAACTCAAATGTAAAAAAAAATCATCATTTTCATAATCATCATCATTTCCGCTCATTCTATCTTAAATTCAGCTACTAAAATACTAAAATAAACAATATTTCAGCAACTTAAAAACAATATGATCATACTATGTACTCATAAAAAAATTGGTTATGAAAAAAGAAATAAATAAGTCTGTTGCATCCCATTGAGTCCCTACCCCTATGTGTAGCCAATAATCTCATTTTATCCAACCAGTACTAGATTTCCAATATAAGCACCAACTGGGGCATAGGACTCCAAAGTCTATTAGGTACCAAATTTCCAGGCGGTATGTCCTGAATCTAAGCATGCACTATAGCCAATCTCAGTCTAATCATAACTATGATTTATCACTAGCTAGAACTTGTTTCAGGACATACAATAAGAACTTGCACTCTTAACGGTGGACCAATTCAACATCAAATACTAACATACAACACAGAAATTAGATTACCTTATAAAAGATAAATAAAAAGGATGAAAGAAAAGTATATTATAACCCTGATGAGCACCAAACACAAAAGTGAGCCCCAGTTGATTAAAAAAAACAAATCTTTTGCCTAAATCATTATCTTGATTACTCAATCAACTCATTAATCATGGAACCCAATAGTGATCTAAGTCCTCTTTCTGTTTTTAAGGCCCTTGAGTGGGGACATTGGGAAAATATATGGCCACCAGACTATGCCAGCAACTAAAACCTTGTTACTAATGTACAAACACTTCTGTTACCCCCAAAACACAGGTAAAAATCGCATCTTTTTCAGGGAAAATCAAAGCAAAATGTAATAGCTTTAGCTTATAAAAAAAAGCTAAAGTAACAGAGTTTTCTGGACATTACAAGTGGGAATCCCCTTGCAAAGAGTCCAAGACCCACAACAGAAACCAATGGCACGATTATAATAGGACTAAATAAGCCATTTATGAAGAAATTTTTGCTCTTTTGGCTAGACTATACACGAATATTTTTCTTTTCATAATTTAAAAATTTTATTGTCTTATTCTTTGTGGCATTTCTAATTTCTAATTCATGTTGATTGCAACTTATAGTTTAGTCCCTTCACTTATCTTTTTTATTCTCTCTTTTCAATCTGAGTATGATTCAAACCACTTGTAAAAAAATGTGACTGAAATTAATTGTATAGTTTCATGATTCCATCCTTGAAACAAAGAGTGCAATTAATATAAAATATGTAGACTTCAGCAATTGATGATTTCAGATTTTTATAATCTTTAAGAACAATAGACTTTTTTCTTTCTTATTCTTTTCTTATTTGGTCTTATTGAATAAATGTAAAGTAAGTATAGACTTGGAAATGTTTATCACATTAAATAGAAATAAAAAAGAGGAAAATTCAATAAAATGCGTGTTGCATATCTAAAACCAGAAAACAAAATTGAATTGAACTTACTTTCTGCTTCTTCTGCAATTCTTCTCACAAACTCAGAGTTTACGACACTAATGTACATTTCCTGGCCTAGATACCACGAGTTTAGATTGTCTGTTCGAAGGTTCCACATGCCACTATTGTCTAGAGAAATCAAAATTGTTGTCCAAGCTCTGGGAAAGACCTGTAACCAGTTGAAAAATCATTCTGTTAACAAGACATGATTCACTTCTGACAGAATATGGCTCTTGATTAAGGGAATTCTGGTGCAACGACTCAAGAAAATATGAGCTAAATATTAAGCTAACTAAATGCAATGCTACAGAGCACACACCACCAAAAAAAAAAAAAGAAACAAAACAGCAATAGCAAAATCAATCAGCAATAGCAACATCAAATGTCAAAATAAAGTTACATATTGTATTGTACTAAGATAAATACACTTGAATAATAAAAAAATAGAAAAAAAAGTATTAAGCATGCTTACGTGTCCAAGAATAAATCTGCTAAAGCACTGCGCTTGATATGTTCACCCTTCATGGCAACATCTGTGAAAATAATCTGATCTCGTTGTACACCTCTTTGAACAGCATCTGGAACACCAATAGTTTATCAGTTACTAATTTATCTTTCCTTTGTAAGATAAATACCCATTACTACATTATGAAATATAAATAACAAAGAAGAATTCAAATATTATGCATGTAAATGATTTATCTTGAGAAATGGTAAAATGGCAGTTCAATTGTAGAGTCTCGACTCGCCAGCAGCAGGAAATCTGAGAAGCCAAAGTGCACTATTTGGTACTCGCTTAAGGATGTTGCACCTGCATTTATCGACACATGAATCAGTATAGTTATTGCTGTGATTCAATCAATTCAAAGTTATGCAAATATAAACACTCGACTAATCATGTATTGAAAATATCAGGATCCATCTTGTATAGTTGGTTAAAACAAGCAAATATAAATTTGTCCTCAGGTAACCCATAGCTAGATCTCTTGGGTTGGCAATTTGGGTCTAACACATCACAATTTTTCTGCAAGAGAAGCATGAAGTAGTGTTGTCACAGGAAAAGAAAAACTACTTTGACTAGTACTAGACAGCAGCAGCAATAATGTGAAACAGAATTCCAAAGCTATGAACTAAGAATGAAATTACAGTTAGGTAAAGGAAATACCTTCATATCATCCAAGGTCTCAAATGATTTTTCATTGGCATGATGACACTACTAGAACCATAAAATGCTCTCCACTTGCAAATGTAAAAGCCAATTAAAATCATCCCACAAGTTACAGTGTGCAGGAGAGATGTCACTTTCAGAAAATGAAACATCTTCTACTGATCCTTGAGAAACTAGAGTTTTAATGAGGTTTTCATGGCTAATTCTTGGAGGATTTGATTTTGTTACAGTGCGCTTTATGGATCTCTTCCAAGCAACATGTTCACGATTGAGCTGAATGACCAAAAACAGAGAAACACAACTCAGAAGTTCATATTGTGGTGTGCAAAGAGGAGAGATTAAACACTATTTTGGAAATCGATGGTGAGATAGATGATGTAGCATAGAGAGTACCCGTTTTTTTTTCAAGAATGACCTCTCTCTTGTGTCCAACACTGCAGTCAGTAAAGAAAAAAATAATAATCAGTGGAAATAGATCAATCACAACAATCGGGGAATAGAAAACGCATAATATAAAGGTGAATACAGTAAGGTCAATCTCTATTAAATATATCTTCGATTGTATATTTAGGAAGGCACCACTAATCAGTAAATAACTAACTTCATGAGCTCTAACAACAATTCAATCTACAACTTCTCATTCGGTTTTGAGCACAGGAAACCAATTATTATGAAAATAAAGAACCAAAGATTTATTGCATCTAGAGATGAATCTATAACCACCAAGGAATGTGTAAGCTCATTAAAATGCTAGTAAATTAGAAAATAGGTTCAGAAGCTGATAAGAACTTGACCTGATACCACCACCACCAGCTGGTCCATTGGTATATAATGCTGTAACATCTCTAGTAAATTGGACTACATGTTCTTTCAGCTCAAATAATCCATCCATACGCAACCTTACATCATTACTAGCGGCTGAAGCTGAAGCGTCATCACCAATGCTAGTTGCTTTCAGACTTTCTAGGCCAATTATATAAGAAAATACAGAACTGTTGATGTCAGGCAATATTTCTTCCAACCATGATCTGACCTAATAAAACATCAAAAATAGATTAATACAATGCAAACACTCAAAAATTCATTTTTTCCCCTCATTTGAATAGTTTTATTATGTAATAAATAAATAGCCGTAGCAAAATCTTAAAACTTATCCACCAGGAATTCTGCAACCTTTGCACGTTTAACACATTCATATCCTCCATAAGATATCTCACCCCATCCTTTCCAACCACAGTCCTAAAATTTTTGACAACAGCACATTAGTATAACCACAGACCAAGGAACAAAAAAGGGTTTTCAATACAGAGCAAAAATATGGTTAATGTTAACTATTGACGGAAAGAAAGGAGAGGGGAAGATCACATGTCACAGGAGAAATATATGCTTAAATAGTGAAGGCAAACACTATGATAAAAGGTTAACTCCTTCCTGATAGCATAATCTTAGGGAATATGACGCTGGCTAAGATGGTAAAAAAAAAATAGCTTGAGCACTTCAAATGACTTAAATTTAAACAAGCACAGAGGCATTCCAAACATGTAGGCCAATGATGCAATAAATGTAACCAATTACACTGGATATGGTATTAGTGCTAAATTAACCAAGAATCGATTGCATTGACTGACACCAACAGTCCTTATTTTATAAGAACACAGGCTATTAGTACCACCAAAGGATAACGATCTTGGAACTTATGAGCAGTCTTTGACCAAAGCAAGCGATAAAAGATAAGAGTGGCTCCCATATTTTCATAGACTATTGAAATCAAGGTATTTCAATGGTAGCAATAGAAAGACGAGCTCTCTTTAGTGATTAAATATGCATCAGAGCTCCAAATAAAACTTTCAAGCACAAGCATGGTACACAGAGAGAATAAACCTCCATTTGCTGCTTATGTATTACATAATGAATCAGCCAGAATCATTAAAAGCATCACCTTTGGAATCAATTGCAGGAGTTTTTCAGGGACCGAACCAGCAGAGGATTTTGCTCCAACATAAAGAACCTTGCAACTTGACAAGGGAGAGAATGAAACATTCTGAAGATCAATAATCTGCATTTAAGGACAAATAGATAACGACCTTAGTCAATTATTGTTCTCCCATTTCATTCGGAATAGAACTATACGAACACAAACTTACCACATCAAGGGTGACATAGCTACTGGCGTCCCCAATTTCGTACAGAAGTTGTTGAGCACAAGTACTGAAATTTAAGACCCCACCACTATGTTATGCCTTTGCTATGCATACTCTTCCATCAGAACTTATTTCAGCATAAGGATGTGACAAATCAAGGAGCTGAGACATAGACATGTCCCGATATTTGTCACCTAAAAGAAACAAATACATAGCACTATGACCACATATATTTTTATATAAGAAGCGTTGTTGTATAAACAATAACAAAAAAGAAGAAGCTACACTTTTGCCTTCAAAGCCCCCTTTTTTAACGTTGATTAAACTAAATTTACAAGTCACCTGGATGCATGAAGTATCCCCCAGTAAGTTGACAACCACACTCCAGAAGATGGCCAGCCAGAGACCCCTGTGCTAGAAGTTCTAAATTGTCCCACTTCCAACCCAGTTCATATATCTATTCATACAACAGAAGAATCCTTTAGAAATTATCCTGTCTAAATCAAACCATGACACAATTAGTAAAGCAAAATTCTAGTTATGTTGCTCACAATCAAGAGATGTGATGAAACTTTTAGGTAAAATTACCCATTCAATGATCTCACTACCCAATATTACAACCTTTCCAATAACAGTTTTACACAGATGGATAAGAAAGGAAGAAACATTACTACTTTTTATATTTTTATAAAGCAAACCTTTTTTTTTACTTGGAAAACTTGGAAATATCTTAAGAGTAATTAATTTTGTATGAGAATAAACAAAATTCATACCATTGGCGCCAAAAATAAGGCAGCATTTGCAACACGAGAAGTTATTACTACATTAAGTTGGTGCTTTTCCAAACATTCAACAATGGGAGCTGCTCCAAGATATGTGCTAATACCCTTCATCAATCATACTAAAAAGGTAAGGTCCAACATCTCAAAAGACCACATAAAGTTGACAATACTATAAATTGCTAATGGGTCACAATCTTAATTTACAGCAAATAGATATTTCATGACCAATTTGCAAAAGGGTACCACAGACTGGTACAGCTAACATTTTACAGTGAAAGAAACAGGCACAATTATATCAAACTTTAGAGATGCAAATATTATTTACCAATCAAAGTTACAATTAGAAGTAGTAGAACCTTACACCTTCCATGCTATGTGATTTCTCATGAGGTGATCTCGAACCTACATAGACAACAAAATGTAAATTTTGTTAAGATATATAGTACTTATTGTTATCCAATTAAAATAAAGACATAATTAAATCATAAAACATTCCTTGATTTAATTGAATGTTGTGTAGCACTTAGTGTTCATAAAGTCTTCAACGTATTATCTGCAATTCACCAAGTACCTCCTAAAAGTGACTTGAAATACCTGCTTTGCCAACAGAAACCTCATAACCAACACCAATAGATACATTCAATCCCAGGCTACTGGCTATTTCTACAACTTTTTCCTGTGCACCAAATGGATCCACTGCCCAGAAAAGGAAACAATGGAAGAACATTTATCTATAAGACTAATTAAAAAAACAAAGTTTGCTTATTGCATAGAATTTCATTTTGTACTGTTACTCGCACCCATGTTTGTGATTACACAAACTCCCCTTTCCATAACTATAGGTAAAATCACACGCATCCAATCTGAAACTACACAATCATTGCAAGAAACCACCATGTTACATCTAGGATTATCATACAAGTCAATAAGTGTTAAGACAAATACAATACAACTGTGGAAACATAAAAGGTCCAAAAGAAAGGAGTTTACTAATAAACAGGTTCTCCTGCAGTAGTTCCTATTTTCTCTCACTTTCACAATTTATTGTTGTCAGTCATTAAGATTCATTGATTATTCCAAAATCTCAAAACTCCAAAATAATGACCAAATAATGGGTGTTCATAGCATTGCAAAGAGATATAAGCTTCAAATGACCATGTATAATAGAGGAAACCAGAGTAAACATTAAAAAAGACTGTAGTCTTCATTTAGATGTTTCCTATGAAATGTAACAATCAAGTTTCAAGAATAGATAAAACTTATACAAGAAAAACACATCATAACCGCTAAAAGCAATAGAGACTTACTCCTTGAATCGTAACCATCACCTCTTGACACCATAACCTGATACCAATTAGCAAGGGTGCGTTCTGCTAGGCATTCGAGTACAAGATAATTAAGTTTTTTCACTCTTTGACTGTCGAACAAATAGATCTTGTCCGCTGGAAGGAAATTTTCGAATATCATAAAGATCTCCAAACCAGACGACGCAGCCACTGCCTTCACCTCTGATATCTAAGTTTGTATAAGCCGTACACGAAAAATTTCTCAGACATTTAGCCCTACATTCTCGTAGATTCATACTCTTGTTCACCCATGTATGTTGAGCATCCAACAATTTCCAACTAGAAAATTTCAGATAATTTGGTTAGTTTTTCATTCTTTTCCAGCAACCAAACAGCTGTTAAAACCAAAATACTCCGAGAAAGTAAAGAGAAGAAGAAAGTACCTGCTGTTTCCGAGACTCTTTGTCCAGTGCCTTTTTTGTTGTTCCTCATATTCTTCTTCTTCTTCCATCTTCTTCCTTTTCATCTCCATGGCCTCGAGCCAGGCCTTCTCCCTCTCCTCGAACACCTTCCTCTCCCTCTCGGACCTCTCCGCATCTTCCTTCTCATCAAATTGACCACGCTATTCTTCGATTCACCATCGCCACTGCACGTTTATTGAGCTCTACACTGAGAGTGATTTGGGCAAGATAGAGGAGAGTGATTTGGGCAAGATAGAGGAGAACACGAGAGAGAAGTAGAAAAAAATAAAGATATATTTTTAGTTTCCCTCTAAATAAATTCACTCACCCGCCAACACTATAACTCATTTTATATCCCATTCATGTGTTGCCCAATATAATACACTACCATAATACTTTTTTATTAGTATTATATTCATGTGTTATGGAAATGGGTATTTGGTGTAGTGTAGCCGTAGACTACTTCACCAAATGGATTGAAGCAAAACTGCTCGCCACCATCACCTCGAAGAAAGTCTTAGAATTTGTGGTGAAGAATATCATATGTCAATTTGGTCTACTGAAGAATATAGTCTTGGACAATGGGACTCAATTCGACAGTGATATGTTCACCGACTTTTGTACGAGGCATGGAATCACAAAGACCTTTTCCTCGGTAGCACACCCCCAGGTTAATGGTTAAGTAGAAGAAGTGAACACGACTATCAAAGACACCTGAACAAATGGCTTGAACAAGTCAAAGGAGCTTGGCCAAAAATACTTTCGGAAGTCCTATGGTCACATCGAATAACAGATCAAACAACAATTATCCATACACCATTCTCTTTGGCATTTGGGTATGAAGCCATGTTGCCAGTAGAACTTACTCCTCCATCGCATAGACGAGAGACATACAAACAAGGGAGGAACCATCAACTAAAAAAATATTCTCTTGATTTAATTGAACAAAGGCGAGAAAAGGCAAGTCTCAGAGTAACAGCACACCAACGAAAAGTGGTCAGATACTTCAACTCCAAGGTGAAAGATAAAAAATTCCAAGTTGGAGACTTAGTACTCAGGAGGGTGTACTTAAACACTAAGGACACTGCAGCAAGGGTACTAGGACCTAATTGGGAAGGGCCATACCTTATGGAGGAGGTGATTCCACCAGAGATGTACAAGATAGCTCGACTGAATGGAGAAATAATTAGAAACTACTGGAATGGTGAACACCTCCGCCTGTACTATCAGTGAAGTTGTTCAACGGTGACACAATTTTAATTTGCAAATCTATTATTTTTTAATTATCTATGTAACAACCATTGTGCTTATGATGAATGAATAAATTTAATTTCTTAAGTTTTGCTTAATTCTTTAAATTTATCTCAACGAGGGACTAGTCAATTTAGACCAATCAACCCCATCAGATTATGTTCGATTCTTGTCCTTGAGGGACCTATCGACCCATAAGATCCAAACAAGAGACTGGTTCGAGGACTTGTCGCCATTATGGATCATGTTCGATCCTAGTACTTGAGGGACCTATCGACCCATAAGATCCAAACAAGAGACTGGTCCAAGGACCTATCACCATTATGGATCATGTTCTATCTTGGTTCTTGAGGAGCTTATCGACCCATACGAGCCAAAAGCGAGACTGGTCCTAGGACCTTATTGCCAAATTATTTGATCATGTTCGATCCTGGTTCTTGAGGAATCTATCGACCCACACGATGAACAAGAGAGACCAGTCCTGGACCTTGTCACCAAATTATTTGATCATGTCTGATCTTGGTTCTTGAGGAACCTATCGACCCATACGATCAACAAAAGAGACTAGTTCGCAGACTAGCCACCATCATTTAATCATGTTCGATCCTGGTTCTTGAGGAACCTATCGACCCATACGATCAACAAAAGAGACTGGCCCGAGGACCAGTCGCCATTATTTGATCATGTTTGATCATGGTTCTTGTTGAACCTATCGACCTATATAATAAAAACCAAAAAGATTGGTCCGAAGACTAGTCGCCATCATTGGATAATAATCGAATCTGGCCCTTGAGGGACCAATCGATGATTTGATCTAAGACTCGTTACAGGCTCAATTAGCCCATCAAGACCCGATTGGTCCAAATTAGACACTTCTGTCTACAATCATTATAATGAGTTCACGAGAGATTACGTAGATCGTGATTGACACTTGCTACACAATCTGCATTTGTGTATAGGTATCATTACTACTGAGTATGAAACCATCACCCGACTACCATTGAGGGACAAGAATTTGTTGCCTGCATCTTTGGGTGAAAAAGATAGTACTATGTGTCTAAACGCTCAAAGCAAGGCATGGTTAGGTAGCAAGGGACCAAGGCATTTAAACCCATGATTACATGGGGGGCATATAGTACATACCGATCGAGGTATACACAAGCAATGAGGACATGACCCTAAGTACTAAGCAAGCTCAAGTTTTTCTAGGAAATTTTTTCAACATATGTTCTGAAAGTGCAAAAAACAAAAACAAAAAAGGCATTGGTAGGGAGACTCCTAGCCAATTCCCTTATAGGGTGGTCGGCCAGACCATCAACCCTATAGGGTGGTCGGCCTATCACCCATGGGGTGGTCGACGTGACCATTTTTGTTTGTGGTACTTGGTGAAGTATCGTACTACTCACATTACCATGGTTTTTAGCATGAAAAACGTAAAGGGGTAAGGTTAGTATGGTGCGTGAAATACATGTGTTCAGAGTACACTGATACCTGAATCAATGAGGGTTGTTGTAGAGTCCCAAAATTTTACTTAGCTAGTTAGATAGTAGTAGTAGTAGTAGTAATAGCTAGTAGTAGTTATAGTATGTTTATTACTGTGGATTTTGGTTCAAGCCGGGACTTAGTTGAACACTAGTAGCAACACTTACATATTTTATAAGTTTAACCTATAGTTTAAGAATATTAATTATAACATAAGGTTTGATTAATATAGCTGATTATAAAGATGTCATTTATTATACTATAAGGTTTAGATAGAATTAATCAGATCATGACACTTGTCGTGTGCAGGTTTATTTAAGGATTTAACTATAGTTTAAATAAAAGAAAGTTCAATAAAACTATAGAACCTTCCAAGACCATTAAGAGCATGACATTTGTCACAATCTTGTTTATTTGAGGATTTAAGCATTTTAAGTGTATAATTAAAAAATAGAAGTTTCTAGAAGCCCTAGACCCTTCCAGAACTTGCTGGAATCTCGTATTACTTAGTCAAACCTGATTAATCAATTCAATTATGCTAAAAATGTGCAATTATGTGTTTAATATATTCACTTATGCCGATATATTGCAGCCTAGGAGCCGATGTATCGCCACACGGGGAATACGAAAAACACGTTAACTTCGCACAAACGAAACGACGAGCACTCGGGTCATAAGCCCAGGTGATATATCGCTTATGATGGGTGATATATCGGCCCTACGGCTATATTTTCAAACTTTTTTGAAACCGAGCTCAATTCATTCCTTAACCTCTTGACCAGCCTCTGAACGTTTTGACCGAGTCTTAAGCCTCTGTTGAACGAATATTCAAATATTTTTCAATTAATACTCATTATTTTTATTCAAGCTAAAAGGAGGCAGTTCACTCCTTGAAATCTATAAATAAGACCTAGTACCCAGCCATTTCTCTCATTCTTTAAGCTGTGTTCAGAGCCTTCAAGCTGCTAGGGTTACTATAGAGTGATAAACACTTGGGTTGGGATATAAGCTTTATCATTTTAAGCTTTATAAACACTTGGGAAGTAAGATATAGAGTATGTTTTCAATATCGAGGTGTATTTCAGTTCTAGTACATCCAAGGTATTCCTAATCTTATGTTCATTTCTGTATGTTTCTTTAGTTTCCTTTAGTTTTCTTTACTCAAATCCTAACTCGTTGTTTTCCATTCTTGGTTAGGTATTTAAGTTCTTTGAACTTAGGTTTCTTTTATGTAAGTTTCTTCTTGGTGATTTAGTTCATTTCTTTATCATCTCTTTCTTTAGAAATACTCACATTCTTATTGTTTGTTTTAGGAGTGTTCCAAATTCCGTCCTTGTTCTCATATCCCGGTTTTGGTAAGGAAAATAGGATAGAATTATATATGTTTATATGATATGTTATGTTTATGTTATGTTATCTTATGTTATGTTATGCTATGTTTACATTATGTATAGTATCTTTATAGACCTTGGGCATATGATTTGTATAGATAACAAGCCCCGGTAAATTATGGGCATATGACTTGCTTGGCTAAGCAAGCCCCACCAATCTATTGGGCATATGACTTGTTTAGTTAACAAGCCCCAAGTAGTATAATGGCCATTGTAGTATATGACATATGTTTATAGTATATGTTTATGATATAGTTTATGTATATGTTTTATGTTATTAGTAGATTTACCTTGCTGGGCATTAGGCTCACTCCTTTATTTTTATGTATGCAAGAAAATAGATATGGCGGCATAAGGATTCGTGGTAGCTTGGCTTATGTATTGGGGAAGAATGGATTCGATGGACTGCGTGAACGATTCGAGGACGACGTTATTTTTTTTGTCTTTTTATTATGTTTTTATGTATTTTCCGCATTTAGCTTTGTAAACAATTTCATATAAGTTTTAAGTTATGTTTTCTTTTCAAACAATGGGATCCCACACCCTGAATTTATGTATTTCAACATTTACTTTAGAGTTTTTAATAAAGTTTGTGAATGTTTCTTATGTATGTTTTCTCAAAAATAGTGTCTATGTATAGTAGTTTTAATTGTCCAAAGTCTTAGAATTAGTTGGGTCATTACAGTTGTAACTTGATATACTTAGTAAGCATTGGAAATACAAAAAAATTCAATCAATATGCTGAGTACTCATAACAAAAAGCATAAAGGCATAAAATGTCATATGTAAAAACAGTTGGGTTTTATGCCCTTATAAAACCATGCTGGACATGTAACACGATTTTATATTGTCAATAAAAGTAGTAGAAGTCATTTAGTTTGACAACTGTGTTGCTTGCTTGTTTTATTCCATGATTATTGAAATAATATAAACATTTATAAAATCTCAAACATATGGATAGTTAAAATTATATGACTAGGTCACAGTGGATTATAGTTGTAATTATATGTTCAAAAGAACGAGTCCTAAGATTAGATTAGTGCATTGGATTTTCACTGATTAGGAAATCTACGATATGATATACTTACACATTTGGGGTGTGAGGTCTTGTCCAAGGCATTGACCAAGTAGATAAGATCAGATGTATTTTGTTACATCAGACTAGGACAAATGGAATGTACGAATGCGACCACCAAAAGGGCGGAACAAGCACCGCCACCGCCACCGCCACCAACATCCCATCCTATTCAGCAGAGACCCCGGAGGGGCAACCGGGCTGAAATTACTGCCAACCAGAATGTAGAAGCACAAACGGAAATGGGGAATAACCGAGCCCCATCAGTGGCTCGAACCCCAATTCCCGGTGCTATGCAGAACGTTTCAGAACTTGACCGGGCGAATTCAGGGCCATCAAGGCCACACAATGGGAGGTAGCCACCATCTCCTATAAGACACCCACCATCGCCAATAAGGCATGCCAATCCAGAGAGTTCCGTGACCTGCCCACCAAGATAGGGATCGACAGGCTGGGCGTAGACATGGAAATGGAGGAGAAGCTCCTCGAGATCGTAGGGCCCCTCAACCTGTGAGAAACCATATGTCACGATCACAAACTGTTGAGATAAGGAGGCCAGTAGGAAACCCATCTCGTAATAACCAAACAACGAGCTATATCAATGAAAGCTTGGATTACCCTAGGTCCATGAGTATGTACAACGCAGAACCAAGAAATGTCGAGAATCAAGGAGATCACCCTGATCTACGGGAACACTTAAACCATAATCGGGGACGTGATAATCCCCCACACCTAAATCTGTGAGATCATCTAAACGGCCGCAAGCAGACGATTTACAATCCTGCACCGAGACAGGGAGCCGGAGTTGTTATCAACGATAACCAGCCCCCTCAAGTCTAAGCCTCTCGTAGATCCAGTTCAAGAAATAATTGAACAGTTGGAGAGAGCATTCATACTCTTGCAGAACGAGCGTAGCCAGGAAAGGGATGAAGAGTTCGATGAAGAACTCGAGCTGTTTTCCCCGCATATCTCCAACACCCCTTTTCCTCAAGGGTTTAGAATTTCCCATGTCCCACCATTTTACTGGAATTCAGATCCCTACAGCCATGTGAGCAAGTTCAACACAATTATGCGAGCCAGCAATGTGGGTTACGAACTCAGATGTATGCTGTTCCCAGCCACTCTCATCGAACCAGCAAAAAACTGGTTTGAAAAATTCGAAAGACATTCGATCACATCCTAGTATTAATTGTCAAAGGATTTCAAAAAACAATTTAAAGCTATGGTCGGCATTAGCTCGAGGCTTCAGCCTTAACCAATGTCTGACAGCAACCAAATGAGTCACTAAAAGGTTACCTCACAAGGTTTAACTTAGAAGTGGCTCGAGCTCGAGATGTCGACGATAGTGGTCATTTAATTGCAGTTCGAGCCCGTGTAATGCCAGGAAGTCCTCTCTGGGAAAACTTACAAAGGAAGCTTGTCAGGTCTTTAACCGAGTTTAATCGAAGAGCCTAGAGGTTTATTAATGTAGAGGAGATGAGGTCAGCACTGAATATGACCTCTCAGCCCGTAACTACAACAACAAACACAAACTCTGCTTCAACCTCGGCAGACCCCATGACTTCAAAACCTCCCAGGGACAACCCTTCCAAGAGAAAGAAAAATGAAGGGAATAACACCAAGGTGGATGGAGGAAAGAAGAAGAAAGGGGAAAGATACTTCTCTGTATACAAAGTGTATACCGAGCTCAATGAGTCTCGGGAGAATATCTACCTGACTATTGAAAACCAGGTCCCATTCAGACAACCTGACCCCATGAGGAACCAAAAGGCAAAAAGAGACTCTAGTAAGCACTGTAGATTCCACCGGGATATCAGACATACGAACAATTAGTGTCGACAGTTAAAAGACGAGATCGAAGGATTGATCTAGAGGGGATATTTCGGGCAATACATAAGAAACTGAAATCCCAACCAGGCTTCCACCAGCCAAAGGGCAGTAGCTGCACCACCTGCCCAAAATAGTAACTCTCGAGCACGAGAAGATGAGCAACCCCCTTTGATTGATGGAGAAGACGTCATAACCATCTTGGGCGGACCCCATATCGCAGGATCGGGCATGAATGCTCAAAAGAGATATGTAAATGAGCTAAAAACTGGTGACGGTTCTCCCTATGAACCCGAACCAAGAGCTCCAAAACAACAAAGGGTTGAAACTTCACCCATAACATTCACTGAAGAAGACGCGTCTCATGTCCAGTTTCCCCATAATGACCCCCCGGTCATAACCCTCCAGCTTGCTAACAAGAGGGTACACCGGGTCTTGATTGACAACAGGAGCTCGGTAAATATTCTATAAAGCCACTCTAGAATATATGGGACTCACGCTTCGTGACCTAAAAGCCTGTGCAACCACGCTGTACGACTTTTCAAGAGAAGGGATTGCCTGTGTGGGATCCATTGAACTCCCTGTGACCTTGGGAGACTATCCAGTCTCTGTAACCAAGATGATGGAGTTTCTTGTGGTGGATCTTCCATCTGTGTACAATGTACTACTTGGGAGACCCGCCCTAGTAGGGCTGGGGGCAGTTTCATTTGTTAGGCATTTGGCCATCAACTTCCCGACTTCTGGTGGCATCAGGACTCTGAAAAGGGACCAGCTTGCGGGAAGGGAATGCTATAGAATTTTTGTTAGAGGGAAGAAACAAACAAGTGCACA
Source organism: Humulus lupulus (assembly GCF_963169125.1). Lineage (NCBI taxonomy): Eukaryota > Viridiplantae > Streptophyta > Magnoliopsida > Rosales > Cannabaceae > Humulus > Humulus lupulus. Next base: position 71,635,362 of record NC_084798.1, read on the forward strand.
TGCATTTGTCATAATTCAGAGCAAGGACGGGATGATCTTCGAGACAAATGAAGAAATCGACCCTAGAATAGAGGACAAGACAGACCTTGAACCACTAGAAGAGCTTGAAGAGGTCAAGGTCGAAGAAGTTGATCCACAAGGACTGTGAAGGTGGGTAAAAACCTTACTGAAAAGGCGAAATAACAACTAATTTTTTTCTTAAAAGTGAATCAGGATGTCTTCACATGGTCACATTCAGACATGGTAGGGATAAGTCCAAATGTGATAAGCCATGCACTTAATATTGACGATGATAGGAAAAAAAGCCCTAAAGGAAGAAGTCGACGGGTTAAAAGCCAATTGGTTCATACGCGATGCCTTCTATCCTGACTGGATCATCAATCTAGTGCTAGTTCCGAAACCCAATGGAACGTGGCGAACCTGCATCGACTACTCCGACCTCAACAAGGCATGCATAAAGGATTGTTTTCCCTTACCGCGGATCGATCAGCTCATAGATTCCATGGCAGGTCACGGCCTCATGTCATTCATGGACGCCTATTCTAGATATAACTAGATTTCCATGCACGCGTCGGACCAAGAACATACAAGCTTTGTAACCGATAAAGGACTATACTGCTACAATGTCATGCCTTTCAGGCTTAAAAATGCTGGTGCAACGTACCAAAGATTTGTGAATAGAATGTTCTCTGAGCAGATAGGTAATAACATGGAAGTTTATGTTGAGGACATGCTAGTTAAGTCTAAACATAATGATAACCATGTGGATGACCTCGAAGAATGCTTTTCCGTATTACGAAAATACAACATGAAACTCAACCCACAAAAATGCTCTTTCGGAGTATCTTCGGGAAAGTTTCTCGGTTTTATAGTAAACGTGCAAGGGATAGAGGTTAATCCTGACAAGATACAGGCATTAATCAATATGCCTTCACCTCGAAAGCATAAAGATGTCCAGAGTCTAACTGGATGAATGGCGACATTAAGTAGGTTTGTTTCGAAATCTACAGACCGTTGTATTCCATTCTTCAACCTTTTGAGAGGAGGCAAAAATTTCGAGTGGACAGATGAGTGCGAGCTCGCATTCCAATATTTAAAGAAGCACCTCGCAGAACCTCCAATCTTGTCAAAACCTATCACATGAGAAGTCTTATACTGGTATCTCGTTACTATCGAGCATGCCATTAGTGATGTGCTCTTCCGAGAAGACAAAAAGGTAGAAAAACTAGTATACTATGTCAGCAAAAGGTTACTGGGGGCAGGATCAAGATATCCTTTAATGGAAAAACTGGCTCTCAGCCTGATCCACTCATCTAGAAAGCTTCGACCTTATTTCCAAGCACACCCTATCCATATGTTGGCTGACCAACCACTGCAACAAGTCTTGTCCAAACCAGAGGCCTTGGGTAGATTGTTAAAATGGACAGTCGAACTCGAACATTTCAAAATCACTTATCACCCGAGAACGACCATAAAGGGACAAGCCCTGGCATATTTCATTAGAGAATGTAGTGGTGTGTTTGACGTCGAGGTTATAACCCTAGCCCGCGAGCTGTGGAAACTTTATGTCGACGGGTCTTCCAATGAAAATGGATTGGGGGCAGGAATCATACTAATCACTCCAACAGGAAATCGATTTCATTCTGCCTTGAGGTTTAGCTTCAAAACATCTAATAACGAGGCTGAGTACGAACCACTGTTGGTAGGACTTCGAATAGCCAAGGAACTCAAGGCAAAGGCAATACACTACTATAGTGATTCGCAGTTGTTAGTTAACCAAATTTTAGGGGAATATCAAGCTCGCGGCATAAGGATGGCTGCTTATTTAGAAAAATCCAAGGCTGCACTTAAACAATTTGAGTTCTATGCCATAGAGCAGGTTCCCCGAGAACAAAACTCAAATGCGGATGCCTTAGCCAGGCTCGCTACGTCCAACGAGGCCGACACGCTGAACGTAGTCCCAATAGAGTTCCTATCGACCCCCAGTATCAACGAGCTTGAGGAGGAATATGTACAAATGATTGACTCCGAACCAACCTGGATGACCCCAATAGTTGATACCTAGAAACCAACATTCTCCCAGCAAAACAGAACAAGGCTCAGAAATTGATGTATTAGATTCCGAGGTAAACTATTGTGGAAGGAAGGCTATATCGGAAAGGATATTCTATGCCACTACTCCGATGTGTGACCCCACCCGAGGCAAAGAAAATCCTAGAAGAAATTCATGAAGGATTTTGTGGAGACCACACTGGGGGGCAGAGTTTGTCGAAGAAAATTATAAGACAAGGATACTACTAGCCTACTGTCAAAGCAGATGCATTCGAATATGTCATGAAATGTGATAAATGCCAACAATTCGCTACAATCCTGCGAGCTCCACCATCCGAGCTAACCATGATGACCTCCCCATGGCCATTTGCGGTATGGAGAATCGATCTTATAGGCTCGTTACCTACCGGCAAAGGTGGAGTAAAGTATGTTGTGGTCGTGGTTGATTACTTTACAAAATGGACTGAGTCCGAACCCCTAGAAACGATTACCTCAAAAAAAGTTCTGGACTTTGTGGTTAAAAAACATCATCTGTTGATACGGAATGCCTAGAAAAATAGTATCAGATAACAGTACTCAATTCGGCAGTGAATTATTTACCCATTTTTGTGAAAAAAAATGGAATAATAAAAAGCTTTTCCTCCGTTTCCCATCCCCAAGAAAATGGCCAGATCGAAGCAGTCAACAAAACCCTTAAAAGCTCAATGAAGAAGAGGTTGGAGGAGGCTAAAGGAAAATGGCCTGAGCAGTTACCTCAAGTTTTATGGGTGTATCGAACCATAGCTCGCACTTCAATAGGGCACACCCCTTTCTCCCTGGCATATGGATGCCAAGCCATGTTACCAATTGAGGTTGAAATACCTACAATTCGAAGCCATGCTTACGATCAAGCCTCGAACCAATCCCAGCTCAAAGTAAGTCTGGACCTAATTGAAGAAAGGCGAGATGAAGCTCAGATGAAGAATGCGACATATTAGCAATGAGCTACCCGATACTTCAATAAAAAGGTTTGGGATAGAAAATTCAGATTGGGAGACTTAGTACTAAGACGTGTATTCCTAGCTACAAGGGACCCGTCTGCTGGCATACACGGACCTAATTGGGAAGGACCTTACCAAATCGAGTCCATTATTCGACCTGGAGTATATAAATTGGCTAGATTAAATGAAGAATTGGTACCGCAAGCTTGGAATGGCGAGCATCTACGACCTTACTATCAAGTGTAGGAATGATGTCTCATTGTAACCAAGCGTGTTTGTTTTTACATAATTTTTATTAATAAAATGTTCGATTTTGATCAGAGGTCATTTTCTTTATTTAATGTTGTATTTTTTGCAAACTCTCTTAATTCAATAACCTATGATCACACTCATAGGATATTAAGGGGGCATCGGTGGTATACAATGATACCATGAGTTTTAAAAAATAAATAACATAAAAGAAAAATGTCGGGATGGTTAACCCGACACGAAAATGTTGTATACACGAAAACTGGAAAATGTCAGGATCATTAACCCGACATAAAGGTTATAAGTGTATGCGCGAACTAAGATGATCTGGGCCACAACCGGATCATTAAAGTTATAAGTGTCTGAATATAACCAGATACGCGAACTAGGATGATCTGGACACAACCAGATTATTTTCAAAATAATAATAAATAAATAAATACAAGTGTATGGATTACAAACCAAACACGACCTAAATAGGTTTGGAACAAACCAGCTAAAACTAATTGACGAAAGTTGGAGCATAAATAAACCTACTTCGAGCTAAGTCGAGATCGAGGTTGGAATATTTTGCAAAATAATAGTTTCGACCTCATAACCTTAAGGAGCTATTCGAGGAAGAGGAAAAGTGACTAGAAAAAGCAAGATATAACTAAACTACCTATCTTACATGCCACATAAGTACTTTCGGTGAGTGGTAAAAGTAAGGTCCGACCTTGACAAATAATGAGATCGGACAGGGATATATCGCGCAAACTGTGTATAAATACATTGAAACTCGAGCTTAAATCCAACAGATGTTTGTATGAATAAGAAAACATAAAGGAAAAAATTTAATATAAGTTGCTCAATATATTTCGACCTAGGAATGTGAAGCAAAAATATTAAAGTAAAAGCAGAACATAAAATTAAAGATATCAAATGTAAAAGTTTGAACAAACAAAAAATAACTCTTATACGAGTTGTAAATTTTTTTTGCCCCAGGGGCACAAAAAAGAAAAATTAATTATTTCAAAAATTTTAATGGGACACAGCCCATGATCACGCTTCTAGGAAGTAGGAGCATCCCCCCCAGTGGCATATGGCATCTCCTTATCCTTTTCAGCATCCTCCTTAGCTTCCTCTGCCTCCAATCGAACTTGCCACCTCGCCAAGAACTCGTCCTCGAGGGTATCCAGGAAGCTTGTATCGAGGTCGAAATTGTTGGCCCAGATCCTGTACATGGCCGTGTCTATTACGCGATCATTCTTTTGCTTGAATTCCTAGAGGAGGCGAGCCTTTTCACCCTCCATTATGTCGAAGGTGGTCTTTTTCTTCTCCTCGAGCTTAGCATTTAACTTTTCAAGATCCTTGACTCTTGAGTTCTCCTCCTCAAGCTCTTTGATTCTCGAGTTCTTCTCTTCGAGCTCGGCCTCCAGCTTCGACTTGTTTGAACTCGTCAGCGAGCTTGAACTGGAGATTTTTTGACTCTTGAGCATAGGACATGCTCGAATGAACCTCATTGTTCAGCTTGAAATTTAGCTGAGAAAATGCAGCAAGGGCCTATACAGAAACAACTTGGGTCAGAGCATATGCCAAGTAAAACCCAAACAAATAACAACAAAGTAAGAGAAAAATTACTGATGAGATGATCTCGGTACCCTTGTCATAAAGGGCACTAGAGTATCGTGCATTGGTCAGGAACTTCCACTAAGGAGCCCTGAGATTGCTGAAGTTTTGACCCACTCGAGATAGAACGTCCGAGCCTAGAGTGGCTTCGTGGTTCCCCACAACATTATCGATAACATACTCATTAGAATGAGTCGAAATCGATAACAAGCACTCCTGAGTGAGAACTGGCTTCTTTGGAGCTGGTGCGGTCATCTGAAGATTTAGGGTGGCAGGAGGCAAAGAAGGAGCGGATTCGGCAGGTACCCTAACCTAAAGGTCTGTGGTCATAACTTGGCTCAGGCCTTGGGGACTCAGAGGAGGAGGAGGAGTCACCTCAGCCCTTTTTGGGACTTTAGTTGGCCATCCCGTTTTTTGTGACGCCCCTGGGCGTTTGCTTTGTTTGGCTCCCGAACAGCGATTGAGCATGTTATTGAGGTCAGAGTCCATATCGCATGCATAAACGAGTCACACGTTAGTATACGAGCTCTAAATACTAAAGTAAATGTGAAGCAAACATTTAATGGAAACAAAGATTCAAGTGACGAGAAACCTAACTGGAACTCTCCCCCGAGCTCATGCTCGGCGACCAAGTACTACCCCTATCTTCAGAGGAGGCTGGGGAAGTCCTTCCCTATATGTGGAAGTTAACCTCGAAAGGTCTCTATAATCATTTGTTCCGTATTGAACGACTACCCCATCCCAAACTTCATTTAAACTATAAATAGTTTGGTATTTCCCTAGCCAACTATCGAATCTATGAACCCTATCGTCTACCAAAGACCATACATGGAAATTTTCCATGGAATCCGGGAATAGGATTAGGGTGTCGGGTTTATATTGTAGTATGGAAGGAGACCACAAGGCCGAGCTGAGAATGACTTTACCCCTATCACTCGAGCTCGAAGCCTAGCCATTCGCATCATTTCCCGAGCACGGACTCCTATGGCGACGAACTGGGGATCGGGCCCTCGAGCTCGTTGACCTCTGCCTCGGAGGAAGCTTGTCAGTAGGGAGTGGTACATGCTCCCACATAGTGTTTTTTCGGTAGGTGGCATCATCCGTTGATTGATCCTGCTCCAGAAGACTGCAGGCTCGAAGCTTATCTTCATGAAGAAGATAAGATAGAGAACACCTACCATACGACAGCTGAAGCAAAGCTTCCTTGTGCTCCCTCATTGAGTCTGTAGGAGTAGGGTGGTGATAGTTGGCTGAAGAAACGGATGCATATCAATTTGATGGAGCCTAAACATTAATCGAGCATGAAAAGAAGGGAGGATATGTAATTATGAATTCATTGGAACGAATAGAACTTCGAAGGAGCCAGGCCATATGTCCAGAAGAAGGCCAGTTTAAAGTTGGGAGGATGGTTGGGCATGTCTTCAAAAAATTTATTCTCCTTGGGATAGGTCGACAGGTAGTAGAAGTCGTCTTCTCCCTGAGCCCAGGAGGGGTTGCTTTTCAAGCAAAAGAGATATAGGATCTCTCTTGGTGAAGGTCCTTCCCACTTTAATTTGTGGTAAAGCGACCTCAGGGCTGACAAGACCCTGTATGAATTGGTCTGGAGTTGGAAGGGCGCGAGCCCAAAAAATCTAGAAAATTCTTAAAAAAGGATTTCAAGGGCAGTAGAGCCCCCGCCTTCATATGCTCGCAACTCCAGGCCACGAGCTTAAGTTTATTGTCAAGACGACCATCGCCTGGGGTGTAGCAGCTTCATTCGTTTGAGGTAGGAGCTTGACACCTCAGCAAGCCTGACAATCCTAGGCTGTGGTGAGCCAGGATGTAGGAGATTTGTCCTAATGAAGTAACCGAGCTCCAGTAATGCTCGGCCTTGAAAAATTCCTCCCTGAAGGTAGGAATAGCAGCAAGTCACGAGGTGGATGGATAGTTTGATGAATCCTCCATCAGCGAGAAAGTAAGCTCACCAGGCTTGTAGGCAACAATTACTTTGAGCGTGGGGTCGAGATAGACCTGTCTAAGCTCGGGGTCTGGGTCCAGATAGATTGCAACCCAAAGTTTCCTCCTTTCCCTCTCCTCAACCTCGTCGATTTGATGCCGGAAGTGAGCTCTAATATCTTCTTGCTCGCACCTCACTTTATGTTCACGAATTAGCCGCTGGTTTCGAGTTAAGGACGATTCTGGACTTGGAGTTGTCGGGGAATAAGGAAATGCGAGCACTAACCCCCACCATTTTTCAGAATTCTTTGACATCTAGCAAGAAAGAAAAGGGTGAGGGCCAGGTACACAAGAAATCAGAGTAAAATTTTAAGTGATTCGAGCTCGAATGCCCGAAATCACGGAATAAGCTCGATCGAGACCGAAATCACGAAAGAATGGGTTGAACTCGAGGAAAAACCCCGAGCCATTTTAAGGTTCGGCCTTCGAGCGTGTATTTGACGTGAAGGAAGGAAAGTGGATTCATTTTAAGAATCCTGGATTTCCAGGGAAAAAGTTGACGGTTACTCAAAAAGGTGATAATTTTGGGGAACGTGCAATTTAAAACCCTAATTCATTACCCCAATTCTTGATCTACACGATACCTTACCTGTAGTCTAAAAAAATAAAATAAAAACCTACATTTACGTCTTTTGAACTAAATCTTGGTTTGAAACCCATGATATCAAAGATTTTGAACCCAAAATTTACGCAGTATCAGCTAAACAATGTGGTTGAGATTACTAATAGCTACGAATATTCTTATAAAACTAGTGAGAAACTAGTAAATATGTTCTCGGTGCAGCATAAACATAAAAATGCACAAAACAAATAAATGTATGGGGTCAAGAACATGAAACTTACACACTGAAGCTTGCGGATACAATGAAATCGATGACTGAAGGAATGGTTGCAAGAGTGATCTCACGGAGTCAAACAGGCCAAGATTGTTTTGTTTTCTCGGTTTAGAAAACATGCAAAGAGGAAAAAAGATTTTTTGGCTCTGGTTTTTCTTTCTAAAACTTAAAATGTTAAAATGAAGAAGAAGGGGATGACAGAATTATATATATGTGTCCCAAGAGGAGATCAAGGGTCGAGCTAACCTGGGCCTTTGGATGGATTTGGTATTTGATCCAACGGTCAGGTGCGAATGTAACAATGGCAGAAAACAGTTGGAACGTGAAAGGACGTGGGTGTGCTGCAAAAGTACTCAAGTTCTCTAATTGAGCAACCTATGGCTGACGCATGTCCACACTCGAGTGTGGTAGGCAGTTTAGTTTTCAAAAAGGGGTAGTTCAAAAGTTTCCTTATCATGGGATTCGAACTGATACTTTTGAGGGGGAAAAATGTTACACCCAGATTTCGAGAATGGGAACTTTGACCTCAAAATTTAGGTTCGTAAGATGTAAGCTCGAAATAAGCAAGGTCATTATGAGGTCCACCAGTCAGAGATCTCGTGAGCTCGAATAGTTGTAGCCTTGAAGGTGTTTCGAGCCTATAAAGTGAACTCGCAACTAACAATAAGTAAGGGTTTGACACTTGTATAAGTTTCTTGATGCATCTCCTGCCCTCAGACAAGATGGTTCGAGCTCGAGAGGAGTAAGCTCGAAGGTGACGACTTTGTCAATGATTACTTGTTGGGAGCATAAGCGAAGTGAGATGACGAGCTCGCAATAGACAAACGGTCTCGAAGACACATGGATCCAGCATCTGAACACGTCAGCTGAGTGTGAATGAATTTATTGTTATAAATTCTCAATATTTAAGGGATCTAATGTAATATTTTTATTAAATCCCACATTTTATGGGGTATTACCTCGAGCATAGCAAATAATGGATTTATTGACATTATTTTATTTTATTTACAAAATATCTTCCCGAAATATGTGGGAATGAATTCTGACACCTTCTCTATAAATAGAGATGTAAACTTCATTTGCAAAGGACATAAATATTGAGATTTGGAGAGAAAACTCTGGGCAACTATTCTCTAAAAGTTTCCAAAAGACTCCAAAGTGCTAATAATATAGACTCGTGGACTAGGCAGATTTTTAACTGCTGAACGACGTAAAAAGATCTTGTTTTCATTCTTTTCCTCTGGTATATTCTTGTTTAATTGCTCTCCTTTTTTAAGTTGACAAAAAACGACGTCAACAGTTATAGATGGACCTTCTATAGACTTATCTCTACAGTGACTATAGGAATTAAGTCTATAATAATCGAAACCATGGGTCAAACTCATAAAGTAAGAAATATTTGTGACTCTCACCTACCGGGACACATGAGTTTTCGTTACTTTCATCGGATGGATAGGTAGTTAATAAAATTCTATGACGTTTTATTAATTGAAATGTTTCTCTATTTAACTAAGTGAATATTTGTGACTCTCGCCTACTGGGACACATGGGTTCATGGCTAGTTAAAATACCTAAGTAATAGAAGATAAGTGTTTTAGTATTTTGCTTATCTCAATTTTTTTTTGCATGTTTTGCTATTTCTAAAAATTTAATGAATAGATGTTTTTCAAGCAATGCATTGATTCTAATTAGTTGATAATCGTAGCTCTAGGCTTCCCACCTCATACTATCTCTAATCTCTAAAAGGTTACTCTATGGTGAGAACCTCACAAAATGTTTGTCCAACATCCACATGGTGTTGATTGTGGACAACATCGAGTTCGTTTTAATCAAAGATATTCCTATTTTTCCTATGCAATGATCACCAAATCCTTCAAAGAGGATTATTGATGGTGGTTCGAGCAAAGGAAAGAATGCTAATACTACTAAACAAGCTCAAGGAGAAGTTGTTTTAAGCTTCTTCTTCGAAGAGCAAGAGAGGAATAAATTCATACAAAAAGAACAAGAAGTCCACTGGCAAGGCACCAAATACTACAAAGCATCTTAGAGCAAGGCCTAATTAGAAGTACACAAAAAGGGGAGTGTTTCCAACTGCAAGGAGACTGGAATTGGAACAAGATTGCCCAACACTCAAGGCATATGGAACCCAAGATAACAAAATTTGTCTTGGATGCATGTGATTTTATAGGATGATACTTCGGTTTTGGATCGCTGAATTAAGATTTACTAAACATGCATGTTTTTTTTTACACCTTTTTAGCATTGGGAAAGCCATGAAGGATAAAAAGCCAAAGCTTGGAATCCATCAAGGGTTGTTCGTATCAAACAAGGAAAAATGATAAGCTTGAATGAATTTTGGAAATAAATATATTGTTTTAAGACAATGTTTATTTTATTTCGATTTTCAATGGAAATTTTAATTTCAATTTCAATTTTTCTTATTACATTAACAACAATTTGTAGTTACTTTCACAAGTAATAAAATCCTATTTCTTTCAATGGATGTGAATTGTGGGGTGGATGTAGGAAAGATGGGCTATACCTATTGCAACTAAACGAACCATATGTTCTAAATAATAAGTTGTTTAAGTTAGCTAAATCTAGGACCGTTAAACGACAAAAGGTCAATAATGTTAAATATGACGTACCCTTGACATCTTCGCTTTTGTCATATTTGCTATGATAGGATTCAAAGACTAACAAAGGTTGGGCCTTTGAGGGTACTCACATAGGATGCCCTACCTGCCTGTGAATCTAGTCTCAAGGGAAAAATGATAAAGCATCCATTCTCTATGATAGGAGAAAGGGCCAAAGAACCACTATGGCTAGTATGTTCAAATGTCTGGGGACTTATGAATGTTCAAGTGAGGGGTGGTTATGAGTATTTTGTTACCTTCATCGACGATTGCTCTAGAGACTCATGTAAGTACCTAAAGCATATAAATTCTAAAATTTTGTTAAGAAGTTCAACGAATTCATTGCTATGGCTTTAAAACCAAATTAGCTAAAATGTTAAAGATATCGCGATCTAATATGGGTGGAGGATATTTGGATAATCAGAACCAAGATCATTTAATTTTACGTGGAGAATTGTCTAAAGAAACTGCCCCAAGGACTTTGCAACAGAACGATGTTGTTGAGCGGCGTCAATCGAGCATTTTTTAAAATATGTGTTCTATGATAAGCTATTCAACTCTACCGACATCTTACCCATATATTTTCTGAAGATATACTACCTAGATCGCAAGTGACATTTTTTAAATGTTATGCCGTCTCAAAAGTTGTCTCCAAGACACCACTAGAATTATGAAATGGTCGTGAACCTGGTTTACATCATTATGGAATTTGGGGGTGTCCTATTTATGTCCTCAGGAAAAAGGTAGAAAAGCTAGAACAACAAAACTGAGGTTTTGCTTATTTCATGGCTATTCTAAATGACTCATGGTGGTCTATTTTATAGTCCAGTAGACAAGACAGTGTTTGGCTCTACAAATGCTACTTTTCTGGATAGCAACTACGAATTTCAAGCATCATAGAAAAATAGTATTAGATGGAAAAACGATAAACTATTGATCCATCCTCACCGACGTAAGTCGATGAATACAAGGTAGATTTAGAAACCACTAATCCAAGTCAGAAAGTTATAGTGCCTCGTCATAGTGTGAGGGTTTCTCAGAACCCAGTACCTATGATATGGATAGTGAAACCCACAAGTTGGTTGGGGACACAAGTAACAATGATTTGTTAGCCTTTAAACAGGCAATGGGTAAGTCTGAAAGGGATCTTTGACACGAAGCCAAGTACCAAGAAATAGAGTCTACGTACTTTAAATTTTTCTAAGATCTTGTAGACGTGCCATTGGACTTTAGGCCCATGGGGTGCAAGTGGATCTATAAGTAGAAGAGATAAGATGATGGAAAGGTTGAGACATTTAAGGCTCGGCTTGTGGCAGAGAGAGAAAGTTTACTTACAGAAAACTTTTTCTCTGATAGCCATGTTAAAATTGATTTAGTATACTCTTATCCATAGCGACAACTCTTGATTAAGAGATAAGGAAAATGGACATCAAAGAAGCATTTTTAAAGGCCATCTTCATGAGACCATTTACATGGATCAATCAAAAGGATTTAAAGTAGTTGGACAAGAAAGTTGGCAAGCTGAGTAGGTCAATCTATGGACTTAAACAAGCTTCGAGATCCTGGAATTAAGGTTAAATGGAAACATTAAGACCTGTGGTTTTGAACAAAATGTAGTTGACCCTTGTGTTTAAAAACTTAGGGAAAAGGCATTGTGGTGTTCTTAATCCATTATGTAGATGATAACTTACTCATTGGAAACAATGTATAGAAATTTTCAGACATAAAGAATTGGATGGAAATGAAATTTTAGATTTCATTGTAGCAAGTCGTGTTCTTGGCATCCAGATCACCATGGATAGAAATAATTGAATTTTGGCTCTAACTCAAGCAATCTACTTAGATGAGGTGCTTGGTTGTTACTTTGTAACAAATTTTGAGAAATGATGTTAGCGTCTTGACATGGAATTTATTTTTCTAAGCAGCAGTCTCCACAGACTCCTCAAGAGAAAGAAAAGATGTAACGAATTCCTTATGCATTTGCAATTAGAAGTCTAATGCATGCTATGTTGTGTGTCATGGATGGAGATCTACTATGCAGTGGAGTAGTGAGCAAGTGTCAGTAAAATACTTGGAAATGAACAATAGATGGAGGTCGGTATCTTTGATGGACTGAAGACTATATGTTAGTCTTTTCAGGTGGATCTTTGAAACTGTTAGGCTACACAAATTCAGATTTTAGACTGATGTTGATGACATGAAGACTACTTCTGCAAAATGTGTTTTACTCTTGGGGGTGGAGCTATGATTTGGAGAAGCGATAGGTTGTATGCCATCTTAGTAGCTGTGATTTGGAGAAGTGTTAGGCTATCTGCCATTTCAAAATCCACCTTGGAGGCTAAGTACATAGCTGTGTCTATGGCAGCTAAGGAAATTACCTAGCTAAGGAAGTTCTATTGGATCTCGGTGTTATTCCATAAATGGATAAACCACTCATTTTTTCTAGTGACAGTAATGAGGCAATAGAAAATTCGAAAGAACCATAAAGCGATAAAATAGCAAAGCATATACAGAGAAAACACCACATTATCGAGGATGTGCAACGAAGGTGTGATGTGAAGGTAATGAAGATAGCATTGGAAGACAATCTTTCATATCCCTTTACAAAGATATAAGCAGACAAGCATAATTGTGAAGCATGTAAAATGAATGGTTTTGAGAAACATGTCCCATTTGTTTTAAAAGGGATTATAGTTACATATGGATAGTTACAATTATAGTGACTAGGTCACAGTAGATTATAGTTGTAATTATATGTTCAAGAGAATTAGTCCTCAGATTATATCAGTGCATTGGATTTTCACTGATTAGGCAATCTACAATATGATCTACTTACACATTCAGGGTGTGATGCCTTGTCCAAGGCATTGACTGAGTAGATAAGATCATATGTGTTTCGTTACATTGGACTAGGAATGATATTGATTATTGATTGATAAATAAGTATCGTTGTTATCGAATCTAATCAATGTCACAACATTGACCATATGTTAAGTTGATCTTAATTCTGAGTGATAATATTCTTCTAATTATACTATTTAAATCTTTTGACTTGTTCGTTACCAGCTTACCTTACGGTCTAGCCCATACTTACATCTTGGAGATTTAGTAGTGTAATTGAGTGGGAGTATTATATATAGATATGAAATCTATAACTTCTGTATGATAAGTGAAAATATTATTTCCTTAATTGCTTTGTTCAAAAGGTTGCATGATTGAGATCTCATATCTGTGACTAAGTTCATGAAAATATCATTTATAAGGAACTTAGTGGGAGTTAAGGATAAAATACTCATGTGGGATAAAACGGTAATTTGAACCCAGCTCGTTAGTAAGTCATCGATAGAGGATTCACTGATTGTAATGGTTATAACAATGGATAACGTATTTATGGTTTGGAGAATACGTTCTATGAATTCAAGAGTTCAATTCCGAGTCTATAGTGGAGTCATGAGGAGTTAATAGTGTGGTGAAATTATTCGTAAATAAATTCACGGTAACTTATTGGAGCTTGATTTCATGGATCCATGGTCCTTGCATCACCTTTGAGTAAATCATCTAGAATGTCTCAATTAATTGATTTAATTATCAATTAGGATTTTTAAAGTTGACTAGGTCAATTTTGGAAAATTTACAGAGATATGAGATTTAGATAATAAAAGAGAATCTTTGGGTAAATTTCTTAATATTGATAAATTGGTGTTAATATAAATAAATAATATTAATTCAAGTTTCAAATTATAATTAGTTAATTTGAATAAGAATTTAATTAATTAATTAAAAATAAATAAATAAAATGTTTTGAATTTAGGCCCAATTAGGATTTAAATTTAAAACAAAGAGATTGGCCCAAATTCATTTGTGGGAGCCCAAGACTTTTATCTTTTTATTTATTATTTTAATTAATTTATACTTAAATTTAATTTTAAATAAAGCCCTTTAAGTTGCCTATATAAGGAATTCAATATCTAGGGTTTTCACTAGGAAGTCAGCCTCATTTGATTCATTGGGTAAGTGAAAACCTAGACAGTCTAACCCTTTCTTGGTCACTCTCTCTTCTTCTTCTCTTCTAGATCTCTATCTCATGCGTTGAGAACCAGGCCACACTAGTTCTAGGTTGATGAAGGCTAGGTGAGGAAGACTGTGTTGCTGATTTAGTTCAATCTTTTGATAATACTTTGCTATAGAAATGAATCAAGGGTTAGAGAGATTGAAGGAATGAGTTGTTCCAGTTCTGTTGCGTACATGTAAGTTTCTGTACTTAACTCTATTTTGTATCAATTTCTTAGGAACATTTTCTAGGAATTTACATGTTTGATTGATAATATGTAAATTACATGAAAATAAATAAAGATCCTGCAATATGTATTTTCTACAAAAACTGTCAAGTACAAGATGCCCCACCAATGGAACTAAAGGAAAGAAAAAGAATAAAAGATCAAAAGAAGACTAACTAGGACGAGGAGTATCATCTGAAAGGCTGCTCTGAGCCTCAGTAGCCTCATGAGCTAGACACTTCTTATGCTCCTTCGCTCGCATCTTCTTGGGGAGGAAATTCAAGTTCAAATTTTGGTTGGACTTCCAGACCAAGTAGAAGTAAGGGAAGGCAGTCTCTGAATACTCCTCTCTTGCCTTGTCCCGGGAAGCCTTGACCTCTTGCTCCTTCTCGATGAGAGCATCCTTCCATAGTTGGTCCATTTCAGCAATCAACTTCTCTTTCTCAGCTTCAAACTATTTAAGTTGATCGACAAGTTTCCCCTCCACCTGGGTTACCCTGAGGGTCAACTTGGTCACTTCCTGCTGTTTGAGCTCAACGATACTGCGGAGAGTGTTGATCTCTTCAACTTTCAAACAATGTCCGCATCCCTAGAGCCAAGAACGCGCCTAAGGTCCAGTACCTCCTGGCGAAAGCTTCAAACTCAGAGCTAAGGTTGGAAAACGTAGAGGCATACTCCACAGACCTATCATGGACATGGGAGACAAACATCGGCGCCTACAAAAAACATACAAGTGTTAGATAACATCAACACACAAGTTAACCAGGCAAAAAGAAAACTTTATAGGACTTACACTCTGAATGCCAAGGAGTGACTTCGTGAGGATGGTTCTCAAGTCCTCATTCATAATCCCATTAAAGGTCATTGTCGTCTGCTCCAGATGGGACGTTTGGTCCATGATGGTACCTAAATTCAGTATAGCAGATTGGTGTGGCTCAGATAAGGGAGAGCGCATAGAGGATAAGGCACCCACATCAATAATACTGGGAGAAACCGGCATGGGCAATGATGGATCTATCTCTATGATAGGACTAGACAATAGTGGAGCTGAAGGAGGCACCTCGGGAGGGACCTCCATTAGTAGCGCAGGCTCAACCATGGCCCTCTTGGCAGCTCGGACGGAAGGAATAGTCTCGGTTGGAGTTGACCTTCATATGATTCATCAAAGTCATATGAAGCAAGTAGTGAGTGCGTAGATGCACCCACCTCATCACCCTCTTGTCCAGCTAACACGGGCGAAGAGGGTACCTCCTTGATATGAATAGGCACCGGTGAGTCTATGGCATTCATGGGCTTGTTACAATCTTCGTCCGAAACATCAACGACAGTAGAAGGAAATAGCCCGACCTTCCTAAGGTTCTCTGAAGTAACGAGAACCTTGATGTTCTTCTCCTCAGGGGTCATGGCAATCAATGCCTTGGCCCTAACAGTCATGGCCTGATGAGTCAGTGCAACGTGACCAGTGCTCAGAACAACTGCCGAACCTGACTAATGAGTCACAACTCCACAGTTGATACTAGCACCTTTGCCAAATCTAACTAATCAGTCAGTGCTATGCACAAGTTTACAACATATGCTAAGCATTCCATATTCAATCCATGTCCATATTACTCAACCAACATGCCTCACAAATATCCATGCATGTCACACTTGGGGTGCAGTTTTCTTACCTTTGATTCGAGCTAGAATGAACAAAAGAATGACCCTTGAGAACGGTTCATAATATTTCAGGGGCATAAGGACAACATAGTGTCTCATGCATACATGTAAAGCATTTGCACCACATTTAGGCAGTTATGCACATAACTACATAAAGAGTTACCGAACCATGAGTCGAGCTTGACTTCAGTGATGTGTGTACATGCCCAGCCAGTCTATAGGAACCTTAACATTGTCATTGCTCTGATACCAAGTTGTAATGCCCTGGCTACCCCAGAACAGTTACGGTGAACGGTGGACCGGAAATTTGACTCACTACCTAAGTCCTTTGGTAAAAAACGTGCTCTAAGTGTAATTAACAAGTTAAGGTATGAAAACTAATCAAAAAGGAAATGGAGAATTTTCATTACAAATTGCTCTGCAGAGCTAAGCAAAACATTTACAAGTGGTTCTCAGTTCAAAATGGTCATTACAGTTTAAGATTTACAATCCCGCCGACCTAAGCGGCAAAAATAGGGTAAACCCCCTAGTTCCTCTGAGAACACCTTGGCCGTGGTGGTCAAGCAGCCGCATATGTACACATCACCACATCAGCTCTCCACTCAAGGCTTGGTGAGCTTTTCTTTCCCTTTACCTGCACCACATAGCACCCATGAGCCAAAGCCCAGCAAGAAAACATAATACTTTTCATAACATTATCAAATGATTATCATTATAATCACACTGAACATAAAGCTTTCGAACAAACGAGTGAACATCACATGATCTTAGCGGGGGAGAGTGGCTGCTAGGTAAGCCACTAGCCTCCAAGCGCTTATTTCATTCATCGACCCTCGGGGTCGGTCTGGCATTAATGCTCTTTGAGCCATTCAATGCTAATAGTCGATTAGATCTAATCTCCGTTGGCTTGCGTGATACACGCTAAGGCCATTCTGATTAATGAGTCAGCGCTACGTGACCAGTGTCCAGTATCACTGCCGAACCTGACTAATAAGTCACAGCTTCACAGTTAACACTAACACCTTTGCCAATTCTGACTGATGAGTCAGTGCAACGTGACCAGTGCTCAGAACCACTGCCGAACCTGACTAATGAGTCACAACTTCACAGTTGATACTAGCACCTTTGCCAAATCTAACTAATAAGTCAGTGCTATGCACAAGTGTACAACATATGCTAAGCATTCCATATTCAATCCATGTCCATATTACTCAACCAACATGCCTCACAAATATCCATGCATGTCACACTTGGGGTGCAGTTTTCTTACCTTTGATTCGAGCTAGAATGAACAAAAGAACGACCCTTGAGAACGGTTTAGCTTTTAGTCCTTTAGCGGTTACCTAATCACAGCACAAATGGGATACCATCAATAATCAAGATAATCAAGGGTTCTCAAACCATTATCTAGCCTCCAAGAGATCAATCCAAACTAATCCAAGTAGTAAGGACACTCTCGAGGCCTAAAACTAGGTTCCCGGGGTCAAAACGAGCAAACAGGGTGAAAACAGGGCAATGGCTGCGGCCCTAGCACCTTGGGCCACGGCCCCCAGGGTTCCCAGAGGCAAGGGCCGCGGCGCCCAGCAAGGCCAATTTCCTGACACCTGCTTCATCGAACTAGGGCCGCGGCGCTCAAAAACAGGGTCGCGGCCCCCAACCCTGGGCCATTCCTAACTGCGTTTCTAACACTCCCAAGCCTCCAAAAACATACCTAAACATTCCCCAATCATCAAAACAAAGTTCCCAAGCTTCCCCATGCATCAAAACCCTCAAAACCTAAGGTTCAAACGAATCAGAAACTCAACAATTCACAAAATCAATTCAAAGCTTAGAAACTCGGAAAAACTCAAAACTTAAAATTCGATTACCTTCAATTGGGTTGTTTTCCATCGAATATTTTGGTTAAGAAGCTTCTAATCTTTCCTAGGATCGCTATGCCTCGATCCTCACTCGATTCCGACTCCTAGAAGTCAAGATTTCGTCAAAAAGGCTTAAACAGTAAAATAGACTTTGAAAAGGGAGAACGGAAGGTTTTCTTATCGTATGTTCTATCTGATAAGCTATTTCAACCTTAAGTAACCTCAAATAAAACCTAATGCTCGGGGTCCCGAAAACACCCCCGGGGACATTATAGTCAAAACCTCCAGAATTCCACCCTGATCCCAAATATTCCCAATTTATCACCAAATGAACATTTCTATTACCCCAAAATTGACCCCGTTATGACCAAACCGCTAATCCACTAAAAATGACCGTCTCATGTCAAATAGCTCGAATATATCTCCATAATAATGGAATCTCATTCACAAACCAAGTTATGCACCCAAATACACAAATTACCCTCAACGGGCCAAATTATCATCACACCCCTGTAATAAGAAATATGGACTCACATGCATGCATTTCACATCATATCATAATATAATTAACATATACATGAATTTTATCAATTAATAACATAATTGAGCAAGTATGGCCCTCCCGGCCTACTATTCATGCCGTTAAACACATCGGAGAATTCAGGGCATTACAGCTATCCCCTCCTTACTGAAATTTCGTCCCCGAAATTTACCTAAACAACTCGGGATACTGACTCTGCATATCTGACTCCAGCTCCCAGGTAGCCTCCTGGACCTTGCTGTTCCTCCACAATACCTTAACCAAAGGTATTGTCTTATTCCCGAGGACCTTGTCCTTTCTATCAAGTATCTGAACTGGCTGCTCCTCAAAGGAGAGATCTGGTTCAAGCTCCAGATCTTCATAACTCAGAATATGGCCCACATCAGATACATACCTCCGAAGAGCTGATACATGGAATACATTATGCACGGCAGACAACACCGGAGGCAAAGCCAATCTGTAAGCCACCTGACCTATCCTCTCCAGGATCTCAAATGGACATACAAATCTAGGACTCAGCTTGCCTTTCTTCCCAAACCTTCTCACCCCTTTCCATGGTGAGATTCTGAGGAAAACATAGTCTCCTACCTGGAACTCCACGTTCCTGCGCTTGGGATCTGCATAGCTCTTCTGTCTACTCTGAGAAGCAAGCATTCTAGCTCTAATCTTCTCAATAGCCTCACTGGTCCTCTGAACTGCATCAGGACCTAAGTATCTCCTTTCTCCTGTCTCATCCCAATGGATGGGAGATCTGCACTTCCTACCATATAACATCTCATAAGGTGCTACTCCAATGGTAGACTTGTAACTATTGTTGTAGGAGAATTCCATCAAAGGCAGATACTTACTCCAAGACCCACCGAAATCCAGCACACATGCTCTCAACATGTCTTCCAAAATCTGGATCGTCCTCTCAGATTGCCCATCTGTCTGAGGATGATAAGCTGTACTGAACTTCAACTTTGTCCCCATGGCTTTCTGCAAACTCCCCCAGAACTTGGAAGTAAAAGTGGGATCCCGATCTGACACGATCGACCTAGGTGCACCATGGAGCCGCACGATCTCTCTCACATAGAGATCTGCATACTGATCAACTGTATATGTAGTCCTCACTGGCAGAAAGTGAGCTGACTTGGTGTAGCGATCCACTATCACCCAAATGGAATCATGCTGACCAGTAGTCCTGGGTAAGCCCACCACAAAGTCCATTGTGATGTCTTCCCACTTCCACTCTGGAATATCCAGAGGCTGCAGTGACCCTGCCGGCCTCTGATGCTCAGCCTTGACCTGCTGACATGTCAAGCACTTAGCCACATACTCTACTACATCTCTCTTCATCCCCGACCACCAATATAACGATCTCACATCCTGGTACATCTTCGTGGTGACTGGATGCAAAGAGTATGGTGTAGTATGAGATTCATCCAGAATCTCTCGCCTCAATGCAGTGTCTAACGGAACACATATCCGCCCCTTGTATCTCAACAAGCCTACCTCAGACACTGAATAATCCTTGGATGCTCTAGCCAGAACATCCTCTCTAATCTTGATCAGCTGTGGATCACTCAACTGACCCTCTTTGATCCTCTCTAACAATGTAGACTGCAGCGTAATATTAGCCAACTGACCCACAAGCAACTCTATACCAGCTCTGGTCATATCATCTGCTAACTCTCTGGCTATCAGCCTCATACCATGAATCTGCCCCGGACCTTTCCGGCTCAAAGCATCAGCTACCACGTTGGCTTTTCCTGGGTGATACAAAATCTCACAATCATAGTCTTTTACTAACTCCAGCCAACGCCTTTGTCTCATGTTCAGGTCTTTCTGGGTGAAGAAGTACTTGAGGCTCTTGTGGTCTGTATAAATCTCACATTTCTCTCCATAGAGATAGTGTCTCCATATCTTTAAAGCAAAAACCACCGCCGCCAACTCCAAATCATGAGTAGGATATCTCTTTTCATACTCCTTCAACTGACGAGAAGCATAGGCAATAACCTTCTCTGATTGCATCAAAACACAGCCCAAACCCTGATGAGAAGCATCACAGTAAATCACAAACTTCTCCTGATCTGTCGGAAGACTCAGAATCGGAGCTGTAATCAATCTCTGCTTCAGTTCGTGGAAGTTGTTCTCACACTTATCTGACCACATAAATTTCTGGCTCTTGCGCGTCAGCTCAGTCAAAGCACTAGCAATCTTCGAGAACCCTTCCACGAACCGCCTGTAATAACCTGCCAATCCAAGGAAACTTCTAACCTCAGAAGCATTCTTTGGCCTTGGCCAATCTCTGACCGCTTCAATCTTTGCTGGATCTACCTTAATCCCCCCTTTACTGACAATGTGTCCAAGAAAGGATACCTGAGACAACCAGAACTCACACTTCTTGAATTTTGCAAACAACCTGTGTTCTCTCAGTCTCTGTAGAACCAACCTCAGATGCTGCTCATGTTCTAACTCAGTCTGAGAATATACCAGAATATCATCGATGAAGACGATCACAAACTGGTCTAATTAATCCTTGAACACTCTGTTCATCATATCCATGAACGCAGCAGGAGCATTAGTCAATCCAAATGACATAACTAGAAACTCATAATGCCCATACCTGGTACGAAAGGCAGTCTTCGGTATATCTCCCTCCTTGACCCTCAACTGATGATAACCAGAACGAAGGTCGATCTTAGAGAATACCTTCATACCTTGCAGATGATCAAACAGATCATCTATCCTTGGCAAAGGATATCGGTTCTTAATTGTCAACTTATTTAGTTCCCTGTAATCTATACACATTCTCAGAGAACCATCTTTCTTCTTTACAAACAGAACTGGCGCACCCCAGGGTGAGAAACTAGGTCTAATGAAACCCATATCTAGCATCTCTTACAACTGCACTTTCAATTCTTTCAACTCAGCTGGGGCCATTCTGTATGGTGCTCTAGACACTGGCTTCGTCCCTGGTGCCAGTTCTATAACGAACTCAGTCTCCCTGTGTGGTGACAACCCTGGCAAATCTTCTGGAAACACATCCAGAAACTCACATACAAGTCTAGTGTCCTCTGGTCTCACTGGCATGACCTGTGTGGTGTCAACCACACTGGCATGACCTGTGTGGTGTCAACCACACTGGCTAAGAATCCAATGCAACCTCTCTGCAGTAGATCCCTGGACCTCAACACAGAAATCATAGGAACGCGAGATCCATGCACAGTACCAACAAACACAAAAGGATCCTCACCTTCAGGCTCAAAGGTGACCATCTTCCTTCTGCAGTCAATAGTTTCCCCATACTTTGCCAACCAATCCATACCCAGTATCATATCAAAGTCAGTCATAACTAACTCTATCAAGTCCACTGACAACTATCTGCCCTCTACTGTCACTGGCAAAGATTTGACCCATCTTCTGGATACCACTATCTCCCCAGTGGGTAACAAAGTACCAAACCCCACAGCATAGAAATCACAAGGTCTACACAACCTATCAATAATGCTACTAGCAACAAAGGAATGTGTAGCACCAGAATCAATTAACACATGATAAGGGGTTCCTGCACTAAGAAGCTGACCTGTAACAACTGAGGGGGAAGCCTCAGCTTCTGCTTGAGTCAACGTGAACACTCGAGCTGGGGCCGAGCTGTCCACCTTGCTGGGTTCCTCTTTCCCTATCTGAGGGTAATCTTTCTTAAGGTGACCCACTACTCCACACAAATAGCAGGCCTTTGCCCTACACTCTCCCAAATGGCGCCTCTTGCACCTAGGGCATTCAGGATGAGCCTTCCAGGCTTCACTGCTCCCAGGACGACCTATTGTAATACCACGAGGTCTCCTGTCAGGACCTGGAACTGGGAAGGTATCAGGAACCTTCCTCTTCTGATCTCTGAGGCCACACCCCTACCAGAACCAACAAATGGAGGAACTGGCCTCCTGAAATCCTTTCTGGCTGCACTGTCACGCCAGATCTTAGTCTCTGCACTCTCAGTTATGAGTGCCTTCTCCACCACCTGTGCATAAGTAGTGACTCATGCCACAGTGGTGATGCGAACGTCACGGGCTAACCTGGGCTGTAGCCCCTGGAGGAATCTATCTCTCCTGGTCCCATCAGTGGGCACCAGCTCCTTGGAAAATTTTGCCAAACAGTCAAACTTTAAGGCATATTCAGTTACTGATAAGCTTCCCTGAAATAGCCTCATAAACTCATCGGCCTTCGCCGCTCTTATAGCGTCATTATAGTACTTCTCATTAAACAAGGTCTGAAACTCCTCCCAGCTCAGGAGATTAACATCCTTGGTCTGGCCAACCACTTCCCACCAAATCCGGGCATCATCCCGAAACATATAGGCAGCACAGGCCACCCTCTCACTACCAACTACCCTCATAAAGTCTAGAATAGTGGTAATCATGCTCATCCATTGCTCGGCTTTGATAGGATCAGCGCTGCCTTCAAAAACTGGAGGTTGTTGTTTCCTGAACCGCTCATAAAGAGGTTCCAATCTGTTTTCTACCCCAGGCAGCTGCCCAATAACTGGCACTGACACAGAAGGTGCCTCTGATACATTAACCACTGCAGGCACTTGTTGCTGTCTCAGGAGACGAAGCTCCTCTCCCTGTTTCAATACTATAGCCTACAAATCATTAAACAACTGTTGCCAGTTTGCAGGTGCTGGCTGTGGAATCTGAGATTGGTCATTCTCTTGACCCTGGCTGTTGTCATTATTCTGACCCTGACCACTCTGGCCAGCTGTAGTGTCTGTCTGTTCTGGGTTCGTTCTATCACTGATACCTTACTGAAACAATAATCAATATGGCCAGTCAGGTAGTAATAACTAAACCACTTGCCGCCTCACGGTCCAAGAACAAGTAGACAACTATCATATTCCACAGTCATTCAATATGCAGAAACAGATACATGTTTATGGCACTCAGCACTAAGCATGTATCACATAGCAGTTCATAATATTTCAGGGGCACAAGGACAACATAGTGTCTCATGCATACAGGTAAAGCATTTGCACCACATTTAGGCAGTTATGCACATAACTACATAAAGAGTTACCGAACCATGAGTCGAGCTTGACTTCAGTGATGTGTGTACATGCCCAACCAGTCTATAGGAACCTTAACATTGGCATTGCTCTGATACCAAGTTGTAACGCCCTGGCTACCCCAGAACAGTTACGGTGAACGGTGGACCGGAAATTTGACTCACTACCTGAGTCCTTTGGTAAAAAATGTGCTCTAAGTGTAATTAACAGGTTAAGGTATGAAAACTAATCAAAAAGGAAATGGCAAATTTTCATTACAAACTGCTCTGCAGAGCTAAGCAAAACATTTACAAGTGGTTCTCAATTCAAAATGGTCATTACAGTTTAAGATTTACAATCCTGCCGACCTAAGCGGCAAAAATGTACACATCCCCGCATATGTACACATCACCACATCAGCTCTCTACTCAAGGCTAGGTGAGTTTTTCTTTCCCTTTACCTGCACCACATATCACCCATGAGCCAAAGCCTAGCAAGAAAACATAATACTTTTCATAACATTATCAAATAATTATCATTATAATCACACCGAACATAAAGCTTTCGAACAAACGAGTGAACATCACATGATCTTAGCGGGGGAGAGTGGCTGCTAGGTAAGCCACTAGCCTCCAAGCGCTTATTTCATTCATCGACCCTCGGGGTCAGTCTGGCATTAATGCTCTTTGAGCCATTCAATGCTAATAGTCGATTAGATCTAATCTCCGTTGGCTGGCGTGATACACGCTAAGGCTGTTCTGACTAATGAGTCAGCACTACGTGACCAGTGTCCAGTATCACTGCCGAACCTGACTAATAAGTCACAGCTTCACAGCTAACACTAACACCTTTGCCAATTCAGACTGATGAGTCAGTGCAACATGACCAGTGCTCAGAACCACTGCCGAACCTGACTAATGAGTCACAACTTCACAGTTGATACTAGCACCTTTGCCAAATCTAACTAATAAGTCAGTGCTATGCACAAGTGTACAACATATGCTAAGCATTCCATATTCAATCCATGTCCATATTACTCAACCAACATGCCTCACAAATATCCATGCATGTCACACTTGGGGTGCAGTTTTCTTACCTTTGATTCGAGCTAGAATGAACAAAAGAACGACCCTTGAGAACGGTTTAGCTTTTAGTCCTTTAGCGGTTACCTAATCACAGCACAAATGGGATACCATCAATAATCAAGATAATCAAGGGTTCTCAAACCATTATCTAGCCTCCAAGAGATCAATCCAAACTAATCCAAGTAGTAAGGACACTCCCGAGGCCTAAAACTAGGTTCCCGGGGTCAAAACGAGCAAACGGGGCAAAAACAGGGCAAGGGCTGCGGCCCTAGCACCTTGGGTCGCGGCCCCAGGGTTCCCAGAGGAAAGGGCCGCGACACCCTTCATCAAGGGCTACGGCGCCCAGCAAGGCCAATTTCCTGACACCTGCTTCATCGAACTAGGGCCGCGGCGCTCAAAAACAGGGCCGCAGCCCCCAACCCTGGGCCATTCCCAACCGCGTTTCTAACACTCCCAAGCCTCCAAAAACATACCTAAACATTCCCCAATCATCAAAACAAAGTTCCCAAGCTTCCCCATGCATCAAAACCCTCAAAACCCAAGGTTCAAACGAATCGGAAACTCAACAATTCACAAAATCAATTCAAAGCTTAGAAACTCGGAAAAACTCAAAACTTAAACTTCGATTACCTTCAATTGGGTTGTTTTCCATCGAATCCTTCGGTTAAGAAGATTCTAATCTTTCCTAGGATCTCTATGCCTCGATCCTCACTCGATTCCGACTCCTAGAACTCAAGATTTCGTCAAAAAGGCTTAAACAGTAAAACAGACTTTGAAAAGGGAGAACAGAAAGTTTTCTTATCGTATGTTCTATCTGATAAGCTACTTCAACCTTAAGTAACCTCAAATAAAACCTAATGCTCGGGGTCCCGAAAACACCCCCGGGGACATTATAGTCAAAACCTCCAGAATTCCACCCTGATCCCAAATATTCCCAATTTATCACCAAATGAACATTTCTATTACCCAAAAATTGACCCCGTTATGACAAAACCGCTAATCCACTAAAAATGACCGTCTCATGTCAAATAGCTCGAATATATCTCCATAATAATGGAATCTCATTCACAAACCAAGTTATGCACCCAAATACACAAATTACCCTAAACGGGCCAAATTATCATCACACCCCTGTAATAAGAAATATGGACTCACATGCATGAATTTCACATCATATCATAATATAACCAACATATACATGCATTTTATCAATTAATAACATAATTGAGCAAGTTTGGCCCTCCCGGCCTACTATTCATGCCGTTAAACACATCGGAGAATTCGGGGCATTACAACGGGAGCAGCTCATTTTCTACGACGATAGATAAATTACAACGCAGAAAACACCAAGATAGCATTGGGAGCTGACTGAGATGGACTAATACCGAAATAATCTGCCATGCTTTGAAAATACGGATGGAGAGGAAGTAGGGAGCCAGACTTAATGGCAGAACATGTTCAAGCGCACATATCCAAAGGGGGTTCCTCAGCTCTGTCGTCCAGACCAGGGATGGTGATGGAAACACCGGAAAGGTCGAAGGCCTTCCTTAAATTCTTTACCTTCTCTTTAGTCAGGCCAGAGGCGGCCCCTTTGAACCAAACCACCTCGTAATCAGCAGGGCGAGGCTTCTCAACCAGTTTCCATATGATCTCGCTAGCAAACATGGCCCCAAAATTTAATGAATGGAACTCTTTTTGTCGTCTCTTCTTCTATTGCGTAGCTGGTGAGATTGTCTTGCTCTTGGGAGAAGGGCGAGCCACCTTAGGTCAAAACTTGTGAATAGAAT
This sequence comes from Humulus lupulus, assembly GCF_963169125.1. NCBI lineage: Eukaryota > Viridiplantae > Streptophyta > Magnoliopsida > Rosales > Cannabaceae > Humulus > Humulus lupulus. The sequence continues at coordinate 71,661,949 of NC_084798.1, forward strand.
GCTCCTGAGGGTGACTAGCCTGGTGATGAGAGCCCTCGGTATATTCTCCCTGAGAAGAAGAGTGATGAGGAACCCGACTGGTGTTCCAGTGACAAGGGCATTGAGAGGAGTCTCACTGACCAGACAGACTCCACTGAGAGGAATAACCTCGATGAGATGTGCCCTGAGAGCCACAGGGAGTACTATGCTGAGAAGAGTTCTGAGAAGAGCCAGGCCAAGAACCCTGAGTGATGTGAATGGCAATGTGAGGATCATATTCTGAAGGTTGCCGAGTTGTCTGTTTTACTCTCGCCATTGGGCTATACCTTCTCAAGAAATCTTCCTCACTAAATAAATATAGAGCATAATGAAGGAGAATGTTTTTCACTCTTTCCAACGGCTCTTGGGGAGTACGCCCGCTCAAAGACTTGTCAAACAAAGGAGAGCTAGACATCTGGAACGAAGAAAGGATAAAAAGTAAAGTTAGTATATCGACATAATGAATTTCCCTACCATGAATCATATAGGCCAGTAGCTAGGGGCATTTCCATTACTAAGGAGCAAAAGTGAACAAATCAAAGGAAATTTTTTTAGGGTCCCGGGTGGTTGGCTTATGATTGGGCCGACCACCCTAGATCTTGGATCCCTGAAAATTGCCCAGGGAGAATGGTGGTCGGCCTATGCTAAGGTTTGGGCCGACCACCCAGGCCTGGGAAACCTGGAAATTGCCTAGGACATGGGAAATGCAATCTAGACTTGGATTTGTAACCTTGGGAATCGCCTATGTCTGGAACTGAAACCCTAGAAATCACCCAATCATAAGGTCTATAAGCCTAGAAATCGTCCGGACTAAGGAAACCCTAGGGGTGGTCGGCCCATGGTGAAATTTATAAGCCTGGAAATCTCCCAGGCTAAGGAAGCCATAGAGGTGCTCAACCCATGATGGTAATTGAAGGCATGGAAATCACACAAGCTAGGGAAACCCTATGCGTGGTCTGCCTATGATTGATTGGTAGACCTGGAAATCGCTCAAGCCATGGAAACCCAAAGGTGGTCAGCCTATGAGGGATTTGTAGGCCTAGAAATCGTCCAGGCTAAGGAAAACCTAGGGGGGTTGGCCTACATACCTGTAAACCCAAAAATATTACACAAAAAAGAAACAAGGATCAAGTCAGTTATTTTAAATCAAATAGAGAAAAGAAAGGAAATTTAGTTAGATTCATCAAAGACGTAAAGAAGTGGAAAGAGTACTTACCCAAAAGAAGATACGCAGAGTTGAAGAAAAGTTGGAGAATATCACTCCTCAGAACTTCCTTAAAGTGTGCGCATAGGTCAGGGATATGTTGAGTGAGTCCCTACTTATAGCCTCTCAGGCTAACCATATTTTTAGGAATTTAAATTCCTTAAAAAATATCTAGTATTGTTAGAAATTCAAATTCCTTGAAAAATATTTTGTATTTTTAGGAATTAATATCCTTGAAAAATATATTATATTTTTAGGAAATCAAAATTCCTTGAAAAATATATTAGATTTTTATGAAATTAACCTTCCTTGAAAAATATGATTATTTTTAACAATTACATTTTTCCTTGAAAAATATTATCAATTTTAAGAATTAAAAAAAAATCCTTGAAAAACAGAGTATGTTTTTAGGAGTCGAATTCTTTGGAAAACGTAGCTATTTTTAGAATCAGAATCCTTGAAAAATACGCACTGAGAAAATTATCGATAGTTCATAAAAGTACTACATAATGTCCCGAGGGACTTTGCTGTTAAAGTACTGCTACGATATGTTTCTCGATCAAGATCAAGTTTAACGTAATGTTGGACACAATACGATACACTTGGGGGGCAAATGTTATCCCTCAAAATTCAAGAGATTATGTGGTGAATGAGAAAGCGGCATGTGGCATCACAAGTCATGGAAAAAGACAAAGTATTGAAAAAGTTCGATGAACAAAAATGAATAGGTCCAAGATGTAACGTCCTACGTTTTCGGGTACCTTTAAATGACTCGGGTCAGGATTTTTTTTCCCGAGTTAAGACTATTATTTTAAATAATATTATATTTGTTTGGAATTTATTTCCATGTGTTATTGCTAGCCAAATTATGAATTTTGTGATTTAAAAGTCAAGATAAGACTTTCGGTCTTGGACCGACATGAAAACCCTGATCGAGTAAAAATCTCGAAAAATAAAATGAAAAACTATGGAAAATATATTTTGGGCATACAATACATTCATAAAAATTAAAGTTTGGTAAAAAGTAATAAACCTAAGAGAAAATGGAAATTTTAGGGCATTTCGTGTTAAATGCTTAACTATACCGAAATGGGGAATTTTATTCCATGAACGGTCCTTAGGTTAAATTTAATTGTGTGATTAATTAAATTAAATGTGAGAGACATTTAATTTAATTATTATGTGTTAAGTTTTGTTTTTAAAACTTAATAAGAGTGAAGATTATAGAAAGTCAATTTGGATTTTTCTTCTTAGGAAATATTGATTCACCTTTATAAAAAAAATTAAAATTAAAATTAAAAAAAATATATAAATGCATATATAGGAAGAGGTGGCCGACCATGTGGGGTTTTAAATGGTGTGAACAAAATTAATTAAGTTTTAAATCCCATTTTAAAAAAAATCCGACCCCCTCTCTCTCACAATCACTCTCATCTTTTTTGAAAACTTTCTCTCAAGTTTTCTCTCCATCTTCAACCTCAAGAACACTAAGAAGACTTGGAAGCTAAGCTTTGGTCTAGAAAGGGTTTCCCTAAGGTAAAGTTTCAAAAAACTTGTCTTTGTAAAGTTTTTTAACCACAGGTTTTTAAATAGCTAACTATCTAGGTTGTTGGGGGGAGTTGGTTAAGGTATTGAAAGAGTTTTGAAGGACTCAAAGCTAGTAAGAACACCCAAACCTTAAGCAAGAACAAGAAGAGGTAAAAAGTTTACTTTTTGGTGGTTGTTATTGTATGGTTTTTATTTTTAAGCATTATTTTGTATATTTGATGCTTAAAGTTTCTTATAGATTATTTAATAAGGCTATGGTAGTTGCTTTATAATTTTTATGATGCTTGTGTGTTGATTTTTGAAAATAGGGACCAAAATCCCTAAGGGTTTTGGTGAGAACCCTAAAACAAAATACAAGTTTTAAGCTGTGACTTCCAAGGCATCCACTGTGAAATTCCGTTTTTAGTAATTACAAAATTAATTAAACCATGTCAATTAATTAAAATGCGTAATGGTAATTACGGGACAGAATCCGAACTTGTCACGACAGAACTGAGCACAATAAATAGACAGTGCAAAACAATAAAGAACACTGAATTTTTACAAGGTTCAGAAACCCTTTCGGATAACCTACTCCTTGGGGCCACACCCAGAGAATAAACCAATTAGTAAAGAAACAATGTGTACAAAAGCATTGACTTAAACAATGTAAGACTCCCTATTAAACTATTGCCGCAATCTTGTTGTACTCTTCTCTACGAATCTGATTTGATGAAACGCTGATTCTCTTGAACTCCCTTTTAAGAATAGCGAGTGCACACTTCCTCCCGAAGTGAGACTTTAGATAGAATCTTCTCCCAAAGATCCTTATGAACACGTTCACAATAGACACTATCTGTTTACAATGGACTAGATAGATATCCACAAGTACACTCAGCACTCTCACAAAGATTAAGGTGAACAAACTTAATCTCTACAAATAAAGACACTCTTCAAAATAACATAATGTTTACAAATATTCAAAATGGAAGAGATCAAAATTCCAAAGGCCTTGGCCAGATATTTATAGGCAAGGAAATCGTCCAAGGCCATCATTTTCTGGTATTTTTGAAATCAATTTGCGAATTCCTTTGATCTAGGAAATCAGCCATCCAGATGAATTCTATGTCGACAGAAAAGGAAACTGATGAGTCAGCAACGTAATCAGTTTTATCTGGCAGAACGAACATGGTCATTTCTTTTGACCATGTTCATTTTCAACACCTTCTTAATTCCATAATAGACATAATCCCACATAATCCCTGAAAATAATCTCAAGATATTTGCACAATATATTTTTACCAAAAATTGATTATTTGTGATAAATAAGGCAACAAATATATTCACACTTAAAGATATTTTCACATTACAAAATCAGCTGAAAACATTGCTAATTAATCCGAAAATCAATATGGAGATATGCTACTAATTTTCTTTAAACATTTAAAATATTTTGTCTAAATTAAAGTTTAGCCAAAAAAGGATTTTACACACTGTATATTGATTTTGTAAAATTAAATTATACTGTGATGCTGTTGAGATTCATTACATAAAATTGAGCTTTTGAAACACTAAAAAATGTTTAAAAATGAGTGAGTTATGCTATTTCAAAGTTTAGGTAAAAAACTGTTTTTTCGTATTCTTAATTTTGAGACCAAGTTTGGACAGCCACTGTATAAGGCAAATGAACCCAGTTTTTTCTAAACTTTGGTGTACACAATCTTGACATAACCTAGTATTCCACTGTAAAATTTGGTAACAAAATACTGAACGATTTGAAAGTTACTAAGTTCCAAAGTTTGAAAAAATTAAGGACTTGAAAATAAGGTCATTTTTACCTCATTGTTGGAAAATAATTTCACCAACCAAAAATGCTCCTTTTGATCTAAGATTTTACAAAGACCTAAAAAGGCATACCAAAAATGGAATTGGAAAATTTTAGTAACAATTGAGTAAGTAAATTTCAAGTTATGACCTAACAAAGTATGTAGTTAAAAATGTGAAAAATAGGATTTTCTCACTTAGTGTAAAAATGAGATTTTGGAACTTAAGTTCAAAAGTAAAATTTTACTTATTTCAAGATTAAAACTTGATAAGTCTTGAAAACATATTTTGACCTAAAATACCACTTTGAGTTTAGTAAGAATTATTTTTATTAAAGAATTTTTATTCTTTCTAAAAATAAAAGAATTAATTATTAATAATTTAATAAATTAAAAGAGGGTTTAAACCCCTATATTTTGAGAAAACAATTAAGTGAGTTATTTTTCTAGAAAGTAAACTTGATTAATTGACTTTGGAAAAATTAACTATTCAAGATGGAAATTTTTTAATAGTTTTCCTAATTAAGATAAATTAGGCAATTTTCTTAAAACGAGTTTTAGAGATTAAAACCTTAAGAAAAATAAAAGGAAAATTAAGAGTTTATTTTCTTGAAAAATAATTAAGGAATTTAATTAGTATTTTCGGGATATAATACCGGCTAAAATCTTTTATATATTTTACCGACTGTTGAAAGTACGGGTTAATAGCAGAACTTTTAAAGAATAAGGTTTTTAGCGGATTGTGGGAAAATGCTATTGTGATACACGAGCCTAGGTATCGAGACCATAGGGTAGGTCTCCCTGAGACTTAGGGTTTAGTCTCAAATATTTTTGTATGAATTTCCTTAATGGGTTTAAAACCAAATAAGGATCTTTAATCCTTACAAATAATTTTAAAAATGACCAAACTGCCCAAAATATTAATAATGAATTATGAAGTGCTATAATTAATCAGAGTATATTGTATGGATAATTACAGTATTGGCTAAGCATAACTGGATTATACATTGGAGGGTGAAATCTTGCTGAGGGCAAAGGACTCCAAGTAAGTCAACTTATATTGTGTGGTTGCAACATGAAACAACTATTGTATTGTATGTTAGTATAGGGACACATGCACATATATACATTGTTGTAGAAAGTTGTTTAGAGACGTTAGTCTAGTGGCTGCTGATTTTGAAAATATGAACGGTAGATATCCGCCATATCCTAGACGGCTAATCCTTGTCACACTACTTGAATTTATTATGTCTGGTTCATTACCGCGACGAGTGGCAAAGAGGTGAGGATTGCTGGTTAAACCTAGGGGCGCCAAAATGAATGGGACCTAGAGGCCCTCATGCTTACTTAATCAGTGAATGGTTAGAACCCGAGCAAGTGCTCTGATAAGTTATTCCCGGATAGTAGCCGTGAATATTGGCCATTCATTGAGAGGGCCTAGAAATACTAGGGGTTGCCAAGTTGAGTGAGGCTGAACACCCTAGGTAACTTGATGGTTACCCATGTGAGGGATTTACTCTTGGTTAAGTAGCAATGCCCTAGATAAACTGATGGTTACCCTTGATGGGGATATTTATTAGCTAGATCTTAGTGTTAAGACTCGATTCTCTCTTACAGATTAGCATTTATGCTGGAGGGCGTGTTACGCCCGAATTGTTTGAAATTGTCAAGCATTGTTCTCGATTATATTGTGATATATTCTATCTGCTTTCTCTGAGATTTTTTGAGTGCAGAGATATATTTGTTGATAAGATATAGTTGTGATATAATATATCTACTTGTTCTGGGATTTTCTAAGTGTAGGAATTTAACTGTTTATATGAAATAATTTGTCATTGGTTATCATGCATGACCATAAGTTTGCCAGGATGCTTTTGCGTTCTTGAAATTGATTGTGTGGGGTCCGGATGGATCTGGAACCCTAATTCTCTGCATGCTTTTGTTTTATAGTTGAACTTACTAAGCGTTTTCACTTACCTAGTTGTTTCCTGTTGTAGGTAAGAACAAGGGCAAGGCGGAGTAGTGAGCGCTGGAGTCTACCTTGCAAATGTACATGTGGATCGACCTTTTGGGAAGCCGTTTTATTTTTGGAAATGTTGTGTAATTTTCCTAAACTAGGCTCACTCTAGTCTTTATAAAATATGTTTGTAATTAAATGTTAAGTATGGCCATACGAATTTTTTAAAATGTTTTTATTATACGGGTTTTTGAGACATTTTGTCAAATGAAAACATTTATATTTCCGCATTATCGAGTCTTGAAAATCTGGGTCATTACACAGGATCTATAGGGAAGTCGACCAGGCCTAAACCCCCTAGGGGTGGTCAGCTTAGCATGCTTAAGAACTGGACGGGGTGGTCGGCCTAAACTCCCAAACACACTTCGCTGGATAAAGTTCACACTTGTTGAAGCTGAAATCAATAAGCCTGGCACCAGAAGATCAACAGGCCTAGCACCCAAGATCTAAGGGTCATCGGGCCTAGCACCTAAGTCTCATAGACCAACCAAGATTTAGCATTTTCCCGAAGGTTTCAATCATGCATCGTCAACCACAATCTAGAGAAATGATGAGAAGACCCACGATCTCATAATCATGGAAAGGTGGACACGTATCTCCACTCCTAATGATCGTGTACCAAACCACAATCCCCAGTCTCTCTGATCATGTAACAACCCCTCGGTACTATAAATAAAGGACCTAGTGCTTCATAAAAGGAGATGGATTTTCTTTGAGGGGACGGATCTTTTGGGAGAGACTTTGAGATCGATCATTTGATTAACTTCTAGGAAAATTTGTGACGGGTGAACTCTTCAGTTCATATTTGTAATTGTCGATTGATTGATTCAATACTAAAGACTAAGTGGATTAGGTTATTACTACTCATCAGAACAGGGCTGAACCACTATAAATTTTTGTATGTTTTGTTTAGGTATTTGTACTCTATCGTATATTTATATTTATCTCGCTCAAAAGGTATCGTATATCGTACATACGACCGTTGGCCAATTTCACAGGCCAACAATAATCATACATCATACATCATGTGATCATGGCACCCCTATTGTCCATGTCACATCGTGAGGTGACCAACAAAAGCATAAATCGATAAGTCCTCCTCTATGAGGTAAACAAGAACTCTAGTCTTCGAATATCCTCGGCACGTTCGCCCTATGAGTTACGTCATATCCTTAGTAACTTCTTTGTAAGTGTGTCCCGTTCAGCACGCTAACAACCTACTGCTTTTCATACAACATACAAGCAGACATACAACAATTCTTAACATAACATAGTAACTCATACTTTGCATAACACTTTAGCTTACCATAGCTCATACTTTCCACAACACAATAGCTCTTGCCACATATTAGTTCATACTTTTCATAACATATTTCATAGAAAATTCTAGCTAACTTCCTTACCTCAAGTCCAAGCAAAAATAAAGTGTGGGGTACTTCACAGTGAGTCTAGAATCACAATCAAATGTTCGTCTTAATATTAAGTGAGATTACATATGTCCAACATACATACCCAGATGTGCATGGGCCATGCATACGTGGCACATGTTGTTGGTATTAAATGATCAAATCAAAGGTACGCAGAGGAATATATGGACTCATTTTAAAAAAATATTAATACCAGCTAGGATCATATACATATATAAATATTAAATCACATACAAATAGATCAGGGATTACCTCTTGTAGCCTATCAAGTGTCCTTGGGTCTTTTTGTATAAATCAATGATCTTCCTATCCAGTGTTCTGAGATCTCACACCCTGATCTTCAAGACCAAGTCTCAAACACACAAGGACGTGTGTGGGCACGTAGGATTCAAAAGGTTGATTTATGTGACTCCCTAGATGTATCAACACATGAGATCTAGAGAGTTTTTGACAGAGACAAGGTTTAGAATAGTTTTCAGGTTCAGAGAAAACTATCGCTTTTTTTAGAGAGAGTCTGATTATTCATTATTTCTAAAATATTATAAAGATATTTAATCTAATTAAAAAATATTTATTTAATTAAAATATAATTCAAATTAAAACTGATTAGATATTTTAATTTAATTATCTATTTAAATCATGTTTAAAAAGAATAATAAAATAATTGATTAAACACATTTATTTTAAATTCAAAATTCAAATCCTAAGGATAAAAATACCTAATGCTAGGCGCCACACATTGTACTATACAGTGTGTGTCGCCCAACCCTATTAGGGTTGCCCTAATTTTCTCATTTGTTTATTTCATCAACTTTTAAGACAAGAGATTTATCCCAACATAAATATCAATTAATTCAAAATTAATTTTATCTTAAAATATCAGTTTTAAATTAAATAAATAAATATCATATTATAAATAAGATATTTATTATTATCTCTCTTTATATTAATCCAAACAAGATTAATATTAATTTTAACCTATAGTTTTCAAAATGAAAACTATATAGTTAAATAATTAATTAATTCAAAATTACTCAATTACCCATAATTATCAAATAATTATATCCTTGCCCTGGAAATTAATTCCTTTGCAATTTAGTCATTTCTCTTAACAAATCTTCCTTTTGACATCCTTACCCTTGACAGTGTAGGACAGGGGTGATTTAGGGACCATGGACCTATAATACGAAGCTCCAATAAACCAAATTATTAATTAAACTCTTTAATCTATTAATCTTATTTATTAATTCCATGATTACTCCACTATAAATATGGAATTCCACTCTAAGTATTTATAGAATTATATTTATAGATTTTTCTCTAGTAGTCCATTGATATAATCAATATATGTAGTTCTATCCTCCATTATTGGTTCGTTAATTAGAGTTGCTCAAAATTACCGTCTTGTCCTTCTAATTATCTCTTGATCCTTAAGTACCATTAATTCACTAGCGAATAAATAATCTATAATCTAATTATAGATTTGAGCTCAATAACTATTCAGTTCCAAAATCAACCCTTAAGGGAAACAATATTCAATCCCATAGGAAAGCATGAATTCCAATATTGTAATTCATGTTCCTAGCCATCCATGATATTGAATCTCCAAAACAAAAGTCATTAGCCTCATTATTCTAAGAGACCTTAACGAGTGAATCAAAAGATCCAATAAACATAAAGAAGATATCATGAATACTTAGGATTTAGACTGATCTACAAATGATCATGTACTACGACAAGAATTAAATCTTTACGTCAAACGACAAGTTTATACAGATAATTAATTCTCATTGGTCCTGTCATATATAATCTCTATTATATACAACACCTTTACTAAGATGTCTATCCACATCAGTAATCCGAATCGAGTTTACTTGCATCTCGTATACTTAGCAAACTGTACTAGTAACCATTCATTAAAGATTTTTTATTTTAATATGTTACTAACTATTTTATTCATTATATATGATCTTAATTCTCTCATACTAATACAATATCATATTCTCATGAATGAATAGGGAATTTTCTTGATATTATTATATAATTAATTCAAACAATAATTATAACATTCAAATTTAATGAAATTGTACTTTTATTTAAAACCAATAAAATGTCTTTACATGCTTTTAGGGCATTAATCCTAACACATGTTGCACCACACTATGAACATTAAAAAATTTCACATAAAATTATAAAAGAATAATCTCAAGTGAACTAATGAATCCGTAATGTTTGCAAAATAAAAAAATCATGCACTTAATCAAATGGCGTATATTTGGACGTAAAACATAGTTTGCATGCAACATGCGTACGTGAGAAAAATCTTTAAAACGTGCGTAGAAATTGGTAGGTTTTAGTCCCTTATATTTATTAGAAAACACATAAAGTTTATCAAGAAAAAAAATATTTTACCAACTTAATTTATATCACAAGGCTATATTGTCATTTACCAAGTGTTTATCCCATTTACCAATTTAAATTAAAATAAGATCAAACAAAAGTATATTAACCACTTTTTTTCTATTTCTTTTCAAAATAATTAATTATCCAAAATTAATTATTAGTATATAATTTAACATATTTATTTAGGATAAAACAATCTTTGGTACTCATTCTCTTCGCCAAAAGGTTGAATAACAATTACCCATTTAATTTGTTAAAAAAAGTAACTTGTCTTCTCCTTCTTCTCCACGATTTCTCTCCCTCTCTTTCTTTCTTTCTCTCTCTAGCTCTCTCTCTCTCTCTCTCTCTCTCCCTTCTCCCTATGTCGTCGGCCACAATGCACAAGTGAGCCCAATGAAAACCTAGAACCAATTACCCAAATCACTACATTGTTATTTCATAATTTCCCTCTCCCAAATCAAGGCAATAAAAAACCTTTGACCCATCAAGAAAAATAAATAAAATAATTAGGAAATAAAATTTCCTTACCCTTTGTGGCTGTCGTGAGCTCTCTCTCTCTCTCTCCCTCTACATTATTTGTTTTTTTGTAATATGAACACTATTCTCTAGAACATTATGCTAATATCTCTTTTTCTTAATTAGATAAAATACACATAAATAAAAGAATAAATTAAATAATGCATAGAAAAACTATTGCATGCTCACCATGCAACCATGCACATGCACACGCACAAGTGCTATGGTGAATTTGTACTAACCATGCATCTTGGTGCACACAACCAAGACTCAAGTACTCCCAAAATAAAACAATTAACAATTTTAATTAACATAATTTCTACCAAACAATTCAAATAATAAAAGTAGATAAATTCACAACACTTAACAATTAATAATAGAATAAAATAAAAATTGGTGCTCTACATATAAATATTATTTCAAAAATAAATATCAGTTAATTAAAAATTAACCTTATCTTAAAATTATCAGATTTGAATAATTATCTTATACTCAGATAATATTAAACTCTCTATAATATTAATCCAAAAATTGATTAATATTAATTTCAACTAATACAAAGTTTTTCAAATAAAAACTATTTAGTCAAATAATTAATTAATTCACAGTTAATTAATTATACATAGTTATCACTTTGCCCTGGAAAATTAATTCATTTGTAATTTAATCATTCTCTCCATTAATCTTGCCTATGACACATTTACCCTTGACAGTGTAGTACAGAGGCGACTTGGGGACCATAGACCTATAATACTAAGCTTCAATAAACTAGACCATTAACTAAATAATCTAATTTATTAATTCATTATTTCTCCACTATAAATATGGAATTTCACTCTTAGTAATTATAAAATTATATTTAAAGAGTAATCTCTTGTAGTACGTTGATATAATCAATACATGTAGTTATGTCCTCCAATTATTGGTTCGGTAATTAGAGATGGTCAAAGTTTACCATTTACCTTCCTAATTACCTCTTGTTCCTTAAGTACCATTAATTCACCAGTGAATAATTAATCTATAACCATATTATAGATTTGAGCTCAATAATATTCAATCCCAGAATTAACCCTTAATGGAACCAATATTCGATCCGTTAGGAAAGCTTGGATTCCATTACTGTAAAATCATGTTCCAAGCCATTCAAGTTATTGAATCTCCAAAACAAAATTCAATAACCTCATTATATTAAGAGACCTTAACGAATAAATCAAAAGATCCAATAAACATGAACATGAGTTCATGACTACTCGGGATTAAGACTAATCTTCAAATGATCATCTTTTAAGATATGAATTAAATATTTATAGAAAATGGTAAGTTTATAAAAAAATTAATTCACATTGATCATGTCATATATAATCTTAATTATATAAAGTACATTTAGTAAGATGTCTATCTACGTTTGTAATCTGAATCTAGATTACTTGCGTCCATCTATATGCTTAGTAAACCGAAATAACAACCATTGATTAAAGATTCCATTTTTTAATATGTTGTTGACTATTTTATTCATTATATATGATCTTAATTCTTTCGTACACATACAAGATCATATTCACATAAATGAATATGGAATTTTATGATATTTATGTTTAAATTATTCAAACACTAATTACAATAATCAAATATAATAAAATTATACTTCTATTTAAATCAATAAAAATGTATTTTCATATGCTTTTAGGGCACTAACCCTAACAGCAACTCATGAAGCCATACTAGTTGTTCTTAATTACAACTACTAGGTCAATGTCTGTTAACCTCTTTAATTATATTTTTGTCAAGAATAATTAGCAATTTTGCCCCCGAACTTATAACACTAACAGATCATGCCTCTTAAAGCATAATGGCTGTTAAAAAATTTCCTCAAAATATGCAAGTTACTGAAAGTGGAACCATCATAGGTGGCTAACGGAATGCGTACGTGGTACTGTGGTTGTTGATGTGGCATTGCCACATCAGCGCCACATGTACAATTCAAAATAAAAATTAATTGAAAAATTAAAAAGAAAATTCTATTTTCTTATTAATTCTAAAAAAAATGATTCAAACATAATAAATTTATTTAAACAGTTTAAGAAAATTAAAAAATAAATATAATTTTAAATAGTTTTTAAAATAAACTAAATAAAAACTGAATAATCTTAAAAAATCATTTTTTATGTCCTTTCCTTTCACGGTTTCTCCCTCTTCAGCTTCTTCTTCTTCACTCTCTGCATCATTGAAGGTCAGCAGGCTTGAGACTTCGGGAACGAGCTCGGCGGTTACCGACGGAGGGTGAGATGATAAGGGGAAAACAGGCAGATCTCAAATCTGGACGTGGTCTCGTCTCCGAGAAACATGGGCTTCAAACCTCCAAACGCCAGATCTGAAATCAAATCCCAAATCACGTTTTGATTCCTGACATCCTATGTCAGGTCTGTAAGCTTTTGGATCTCAAAACCCATAAAATACCCCTTCAATCATTGATTGATTGCCCAGAAAATGAAAAGTATATAGTTATGGGTTCATGTTTAAGTTTGGTCATCACCTAGAAAATACCCCTCAACCTGAGTTGGTTTTTTAAGGCTTTATGTTTTTGTATGTATATATAAATATGGATACACTCTTGATTATTACTATTTTTTTATCCATGGATGGTTACTTGATTATTAGCCATTGGATCAAGATCAGATAGTTCATATTTGTAGTTATTGATTAATATTTCTAAAAATTATTATTGACTATTTAAAATTATATGAAGGGCTACCCAATGACATGACAATCATATATTAATTTAATTAAAAAATAAAAATCATCTTATTTAAGATTCATTTTCCATTCCTTTCTTATTCCTTCTTCATTCTTGATTCATTCCTTTAGATATTAAATGCTATTTTTTTTTTCTTAAAAATATCAATTTCAAATGAACATGAATGATTAATGATCATTATCCTTCCTACTAATAAACATTATCCAAATTTCAAAATTTATTTCCTTTTTTATTTATTTTTCTCATTATCTTATAAACCATTATACAAAAATATACTTTCCTATTTAATGCTTGTTTACCCAAAAAAAAATGATTCACATGATGACGTGGAAAGACTAGTACGCACGTGGGATGCGCGTGACCATTTAAGCAGTTATGTTTTGGTCGACCATCTACCAAAAGAGAATTCACCAGGGCTGGTCGTAGTATATCAGATATTTTCTAAAGATATTTGATCTTGCAATTTTGTAATAATTGTAATTTCCATTATGATTGAGATACGCTTGTATTAAATATAATCAAGGCCCATCGGCCCAGAAGGAGATCCTTGAGTCTATAAATAAGACTCAAAGGGTTCATAAGAGGGATCTTTTGGATCTTTCGAGACTAAGAGAGAATTATTGTTTTTACATAATACTTTGTATCTTTTGTTAAGCTTGTGAAACTCAGTAAACCCTAGTTTACTGATCGCAGGTTTTCATTACATTAATAAGAACACTAAGTGGTCGTAGGTCATTACCATCATTTGGGGCCGAACCACTATAAATCCTTGTGTCATTTGTCTTTTTGGCTCGAATTCATCTCATTTCTGTCATTTCACTTGACTCCGTGTCGTTGAACAAATCGAGGGTCAACATTTTGGTGCTCTCGTTGAGAGCGAGAACTCAAGACCTCCAAGAAGATCAAATGGCGGAAACAACTAGGAAAACTGGGCAAACCTCTAGTAATGTGCCAACCCAAACTCCTCCACAAGGTGTGGTTGAGGATGAGCCACAAGTGGAATTGGAAGAGGAGGAAATGGATGCTGAGACTTTGAGAATGACTCTGATTGTGCTACAAGAAGAATTAGCCAATTTGAGGGCTAATCAAGAGAATGTGGCTGAAACAATGGTGTTGCAGCAAAGGGAGATTGATAGGCAGCGCCAAGAGCTGAACGAGCGACAGGATGACATGGACTGTCGGTAGAGGGATGTCACTGCTGCCTTGGAGGCAACCATTCAGTTGGCCCAAGGACAGCATGCATCAGCCTCCCAACTGGATCAGCCACCTAATACTCACCCATAACAAAATCCACAATCAGATCATCCCCAACATTACCACAATCCACCACAACCGGCAAACCCTTAGAGGCCAGAGCAACGCCCTGCTGCTCAACAAGAGAGGCTGTTCCAGGATCCTGAGCAGCAACCATCGTCTCGTGCTGGTCGAGATAACCCCCAACAGCAAAGACAGAATACGGCCAGATAGCATCCTAAAAGCCCTAGACGCCAAACTGTTGAGGAACAAAACCCTCCAAGCAAAGGACAGCATCCTTCTGCAAGCAGAAGACATGTGGATTCAGGCTATTCAGTCAGGGGACCCCCATGACATAATAATTCCAGGGGACCTACCAACCAACGCAGGCCTCCATCTCTCAATCGAGACATTCCATCAAGAAGAGAGGGGAATAGTGCAAATAGCAAGTCGCACCATCATCGGTCACTGTTTAGATACGACCATGATTATAATGAGGCAGATTATGGTAGGAGAAATGCTGGTCGGCGGTGAGAAGAGAGGGGTGAAGAGAAGAACCCTCCACCAAGGGAGAACTGACTAATAAGCCAAAATGTTGAGGGGAAACCTAAATAGTCCAACGTCTTTGATCGACTAGGCACGAGCGAGCAAAGGCGTAGGGAGGAAGATCTGAAGGATGTTCTCAATGATAGAAGGGAAAGACATGACGAGTAATTCCCCCTAGAACCAGTCACTCCAATAGTACTAGATGTTGTACAGGCCCAGCTTGATGCTTTAAATCAGGTCGTCCAGCAACTGGTTAGGAACCGAACATCCCATATAGAATTTGATCGGAGAAAAGGCACTCCATTTGTGCAAAGAATTGCTGTGGCAGAGACTCCAAGAAAATTTAAAATGTTGGTCTTGCCCAACTTTACTGGATTAGAAGATCTTGTATCTAACGTTAACAAATTCGAGATACAGATGGACATCCAAAAGGTATTAGACGATGCTCGATGAAGAATTTATTTGGCAACTTTATCTGAAACTGTCTAGGAGTGGTTTTTCAAATTTCCTCTGGCCAGTATAGTTTCTTGGGAAATGTTCGTAAAGGAGTTTTATGGAAAATCCTATGCTGGTCGGGTACATCCAACCGAGGCCAATCAGTTGGTCAAAATTCGCCAAAAGGAAGGAGAGACCCTGAAGGCATATGTTCAACGATTCATGCGAGCAGCTGCTGGGGCCAAAACGGTTGGAGATGAGGGAAAGATGATGGCTCTCACTGCTGGGGGTCCGGCGCCACTCATCTCTTTGGAGCAGTTTGCGAAAGAATGGAGTCAAGAGCACTCAGAATTTTCTAGACCGAGCAGACAGGTATATCAAGCTTGAGGAGGCCATTTCCAATGAAGGGAAGTCTCTCACAGACAACCAGGGCCCGAAAGAATGTCCCACCAAAGCCGCCAATGGATCTGGGAAAACCAATGGCAACGGCAAAAATAATGGGAAGAATAGGGGAAAAGGGCGAACCACGAGCCAATGATATTTGATAAAAAGCGCCCCAAACAAAATAGATACGAGCCAAGGTTCACCAATTATACAGCCTTAGTCGATAGTCGAGCAGAAGTGTACCAGGCCACTCACACTACTGTTCCCTTCAACCAGCCCCAATCAGGAAAGATATATCTAAGAGAGATACTAGTGCAACTAGCTTAAGGATGAGATTTAGCTCCTTATCAGACAAGGACACCTGAGGAGGTATGTGCGAGCAGCTGGAGGTTCTCAGTGAGAGGCTCAAGGAGGCAACGAGCAGGCACTTGTACGCCAACGCTCGCCTCCTTTACAGCCAACTCCAGTTGCTGGTACATTGCTGACCATCTGTGGAGGACCACACATAGTAGGTGATAGTAGGAAGGCGAGGGAATGATATGCCCGAACCTTACTTCACAACCAGGACATTGAGATGTTGAACATAGAGGAGCGAACTCCCAAAAAAGCTCCAACAGTGGAAGAATCGATAACTTTCTCTGAGCTTGACGCTCAGCATGTTTGGTTCCCCCATTCAGATCCTCTAGTCATGGATGTCCAAATCGCCAATATGATGGTCAAGTGAGTGCTAGTGGATACAGGAAGCTCAGTCAACATTCTATATAAATCTTCACTGGAGAGAATGAAATTGTCAGTGCAAGATTTGGAACCGTGCAACCAAACCATTTATGGTTTTTCCAGCGAAGGGCTCGCACCAACTGGGTCGATCAGGCTCCCAGTCATAGCAGGGGCTGCACCTGTGAACAGGACATTACTCGTTACTTTCATAGTAGTTGATTGTCCTTATGCATATAATGCTGTGATTGGAAGGTCTATTCTAGTCGATCTGGGACCAGTGACCTTGGTTTGACACTTGGCCATGAAGTTTCCAACTGACTCAGGAGTGGGATGTGTGTTAGGAAACCAACAAGAAGCACGTGAATGTTATAATTCCTCAATCACCAAGGCAAAAAGAGGTAGGTTGGGGGAAAAATTCGAGAAGAGATTGTTGTTGGAAAATGAAGTACAAGCCCAATCAGGTGAACAAGTCACCAAATAGGGTGTTGCCCAAAGTGAGGATAGAGACTTAGATCCTTGCTTTGGGGATTTTGAAGAAAATGTTGGACCCATGGAGGACCTCGAGGAGGTCCAATTAGAAGAAGCAGATTCGACCAGGGATGTGAAAGTCGGTAAAAATTTAGAGACAACAACAAAAAACAAACTGGTGGAATTTTTGAAGGAGAACCAGGAGTTGTTTTCCTGGTCGCATAAAGATATGTTTGGGATAGACCCAGTGGTGATCAGCCATGTCTTAAATATAGACAAAAACTTTCCACCTAAACAACAAAAAAGAAGGCTGCTCGACAAAGACAGATCGAAGGCCATAAAAGATGAAGTCGAGAAGCTGAAGGAAAACAGATTCATCATGATAGCGTTTTATCCATCCTTGGTCTCTAATCCTATACTAGTTCCCAGGCTGAATGGTAAGTGGAGGACGTGCGTGGATTTCACAAACCTTAATAAAGCTTGCCCAAAGGATTGTTTCCCACTTCCAAGGATCGACCAGCTGGTCGATGCTACATCAAGGCATGAAATTTTATCATTCATGGACGCATACTCTGGGTACAATCAGATTAGTATGCATCCACCTGATGAGGAACACACTAGCTTTTGAATAGATACAAGACTTTACTGTTACAAAATAATGCCCTTTAGTTTGAAAAACGCTGGTGCGACTTACCATTGACTGGTCAATCATATGTTCAAAGAGTTGATCGATGTTAGCATGGAAGCATATGTCGATGACATGCTGGTTAAGTCAAAGAAAGCTGAAGAACACATCAAGGACCTGCGATTATGCTTCAACATCTTGAATAAATATCAGATGAAGCTAAACCCCTCAAGTGTTCCTTTGGTGTAGGATCGGGAATTTTTTTGGGATTCATAGTAAACTCACGAGGAATCGAAGATAATCCTGAAAAGATTCAAGCACTGATCGAGATGCATTCTCCTACCAATATTAAAGATGTTCAAAGCCTAACTGGAAGGATCGTCACCCTGAGTAGATTCATATCCAAGTCAACGGACAAGTGTCTTCCATTTTTTAATCTACTCAGGGGAAACAAGAAGTTTGAATGGACAGAAGAGTGTGAGCAGGCTTTTCAGGCGCTAAAGTCCCACATGTCACAACCACCAATCTTGTCCATACCAGTTGAAAAAGCAACTCTGTTCATCTATTTGGCAGTCCCAGAGTATGCTGCTAGTGCTATTTTAATCAGAGAAGAAGACCACATACCAAAAGCAGTGTGTTGTGTAAGCAAGAGGTTAGTGGGAGCAGAGTTGCGATATCAACCCATTAAAAAGCTGGCCTATTGCTTGATTATGGCCTCTAGAAAGTTGCGACCCTACTTTCAAGCTCACCCCATTGTGGTACTCACCGACCAGCCATTACGGCAAATCTTACAGAAACCAGAGACCGCTGGTCGGTTATTAAAATGGGCAGTCGAACTTGGGCAGTTCGACATTTCTCTTTCTCCACGAGCAGCTGTGAAAGGACAAGCTCTAGCATACTTTGTTGCAGAATTCACCGGAATCCCAATTAGCGAACCGATGGAAGAAACGGAAACTCAAAATCAAACCCCTTCTTGGAAGTTGTTCGTAGATGGCTCTTCCAACGAGCACAATTCATGAGCAGGTTTGATCTCAATCTAACCCGAAGGAAATCAGTTCCATTATGCAATCAGATTCGACTTCACAACGTCCAACAATGAAGCTGAGTACGAAGCCTTGCTCGTAGGATTAAGACTAGCTAAAGTCACTAGAAATTTATAGCAATTCCCAGCTAGTGGTTAATCAAGTTATGGGAGAGTATCAGGCTAGGGGTCTCAAGATGGTTGCTTATTTGAACAAAGCAAAGGACTTATTGGCACAGTTTGAAAGGTATACTCTCCAACAAGTGCCTCGTGATCAGAATTCAAATGTTGATGCCTTGGCCAAGTTAGCAAGCATGAAAGATGCAAACACCTTGAACATAATACCAGTTAAATGTTTGTTGGCACCGAGCATTCAAATGGAAGAGTCTTCACTAGTGATTCAAGCGATAGACACATGGATGACGCCCATCATTGAATATCTCAAACAAGGGTTGTTGCCAGCAGAAAGAAACAAGGTGAGGACGCTTCAAAGGCAATCAGCTCGATTTATTCTGGTAGATAGCATTTTTTATAGAAGAGGATACTCGATGCCTTTGTTACGGTTTTTTTCTAAGGATAAAGCTAAGGAACTAATGTAAGAGGTCCACGAAGGTTTCTGTGGAGATCACGCTGGGGGATAGAGTCTGTCAAATAAGATATTAAGGCAAGGGTATTTCTGGCCTACCATGAATGAGGACTCTATGCATTTCGTTCGAAAATATGATAAGTGTCAAAGATTCTCCAAGATACCGCGAGCAGCCCCAAATGAGCTCAAACAGATGCAAAGCTCGTGGCCATTCGCAGTATGGGGGATTGATTTGATCGGGTCTTTACCTGCAGGAAAGGGAATGTCAAGTATCCAGTGGTTGTTGTCGACTACTTTACAAAGTGGGCCGAAGCTGAGCCATTAGCAACAATAACGACCAAGAAAGTATTGGACTTTGTTATCAAGAACATCGTGTGCCGATATGGGTTGCCAAGGAAAATTGTCTCGGATAATGGCACACAATTTGACAGTGATCTTTTCACTAATTTCTACGAGAGGCATGGGATTATAAAAAGTTTCTCATCGATAGCTCATCCACATGTAAATGGACAAGTTGAGGCTGTCAACAAGACTCTGAAGGAAACACTAAAGAAAAGGCTCAAAGAAGCAAAATGGGCGTGGCCGGAATAGTTACCAGAAGTACTTTGGTTGTATAAAACATCCCATCAAACAGCAACAGGCCATACTCCATTTTCCTTAACCTATGGGTATGAAGCCATGTTGCCTGTTGAGCTCAACCCACCATCGCACAGAAGGCTGACATACGATTAAAGCACTAATAATCAATTATTGATGGAGTCTTTGGACTTGGTCGATGAAAGGTGCGAGCAAGCTCAACTTCGAGTAGCAGCTTACCAGCAAAAGGTTGCTCAATATTTTTACTCTAAAGTACATGGAAGAAAGTTTAACGTGGGAGATTTGATACTTAGAAGAGTTTTCTCAACACTCACGATCAGGCTGCCGGTGTGCTCGGACCAAACTGGGAGGGTCCGTATCAGATTGAAGAAATCCTTCAACTAGGCACATATAAACTTGCTCGCTTAAACGGAGATCTCATTCCTCGGTATTGGAATGGAGAACACATGCGCAAGTATTATCAATAAACCGTTCTTTTTAAAGAACCGTCTTGTATTAATTTCACTTTTTACAAGTTTATGAATAAGGGCTAGTCAATTATATGGCTAGTCGCTTACAAGTGTAAGATCAATTTTTGATCACTCGTACAGACACGATTTTTTCCATTTATTACGAGAAATAAAAAGAACTGTGCGCAGCCAGTTATTCTTGCCAATTATTGTATTTATTACAAGTATTTGCTCATTACATGTGTTGTTTTGCTATATTATCGACAATTGTTTATAAGTACGCAAGCAGTAATGTTCGAACAGGACTTGGTCATGGCAAGTGACTGAGAACCTTACGCTTCTCAATCACTTCGGGGGCATATAAGATACTGAGGAAGCAAAGCATATCAACGGGTATATGTAAACACACAAGCGAAATAAGGGAAAGCATACTACGACACGCAGGGTATTTTTCAAAAACTTTAGTTTAAATTTTGTAAAATCAAAACAAAGTGCTATGCTAAGTTCGGTCATACAAACATATGTTATAGTATAAGCAAATATTATAATATCATAACGAAATATTTCACACCGCAAGTAGTTACTGCTTGGATGTAAATTAATAAATTAAAAGAAAAGTTTCCTTGAGCAGCAAAATCGTCTCAACATTACGAACCGTAGTTCGTATGTTCTAGTTACAAATATATAAAATATATATTCAAATCACTGAGCAGCAGAAGGAGGATCTGGCTGGGATTGCTGGTCGACTGTGGTCCCCGTGTCCTCTTCAACACCTTCAATGCCAGTCGCCAAGGAGACTTCAGGAGATTCTTGAGCTTTCCTTTCCTCTTCTAGGCGAGCAGCACACTTCGCCAGTTCATCTTGACTCATCTGCTCGGGAAGATAATCAAAGTTCGCCCATGGATTGTTCTTCTAGAACAGGTAGAAGCAGTTGAAGGTTGCCCCTCTGAACTTCTCTAGGTTCTGAGTGCTGGTTTCCTCGAGCAGTTTGACTCGCTCCTCCAGCTCAGTGGTTTCCTTCTGGCTAGCCAACAAGTCATCTTGAAGTTTGGATGCTTCTTTGAAGTTAATCTCTGAAGCCTCCTTAAAATTTTCTTTGACAACAGTAACTTTGGCCACCGTCTCTTGGCACTTCTTCAGCTCCTCGCTCAGACCAGCAACTTTCTCCTCGCATGCTTTGATCTCCTCAGCATGTTTGTCCTCGGTCTCCTTAGCACGGCGCCAGCTATGGCCTATGGTCAGGATACCCTGCGAACAGAAAAAGAAAAGTGAACAAGTCAGGGGAAATTAAAGAAAATGTTGCTCGACTAAAGAAAAAAGAAGAAAGACACGTACACTGAGGACTTCAGACAGCCCGCGGCTGATAACCTAGATGTTCTTTAGCGGAGGGAGGTGTGAGAAGGCTTCCTGGCTACCATGGTGCCTGGACAGCCTTTGCAGCTTATTGTGGGTAGCATTATAGGCGCTACCCAGTAGGTCGGTGGCCATGGATCTCCCCGCCTGCTCAGGGGGAGTGTTATTGCGAGGAGGAGGAGGAGGAGGAGGAGGAGGTGTTGTAGTCTTTGATGGAATGGGCTCAGGATGGTCCTCTGTTCGAGCCCTTTCTTGGAGGGATCACTGCTGCTTTCCCCAGGGTGCCTCTTGCTCGCTTTCTTTCTGCTCACGGGAGCTTCGACGTTTGCGTACATGTCAAAAGCGTCTTCAGAAGGCATGGCTGCAAAAAAAAAAAAAAAGAGCAAACGATCAGACAAAGTATTTTGGAGAAATAATATAATAATGGAAAGGGAAATTCTAAGTAATATACCCGAGCTATTATTACTGGTCGATATATTATCTATAAATTTACTGCTACACTCACTCTCTGCCTCGAAGAAGTCTGAATTAAAATTACTAGTTGTAAATTTAAAGTTGCCATCCCTGTCAAATAAATGACAAGGGATGGGCAAATTATCTAAAAGCAAGAGATCTATATTGTTATTGTCAGAAGATTCATATACAGGGCCGGTTTATTCCGGCAGTTTTTGTTTCCCCCTCCCATGGTGGGCAGGGGTGTTGGGGTTTTATGCCCTAATGAAAATCAAAATTCTTTGTAATATCATTTTATTATCAATAAAATAATATAAATCATTTTTTGACTTGGTCAATCACTTTGCTCACATGTTTTATTTTCATGATTATTTGTTTAATATAAACTTCTATTAAATCTCGAGCATATAGCTAATCTTATTTATAGTGACATAATCACAGTGGAATATAAATATGATTATATGTTCAAAATAAGTTAGTCCTAAGATTAGTCAGTGCACAGGATTTACACTGACTTGCCAATTTACGATATCATCTACTAACAAATCTCAGTGTTATGTTCTTTCCAGAACTTTAGCAAAGTAGATAAGATCGGATGTATTTGTTACATCAGACAGGACCGATATTGACAGTTGATAAGATAAGTAAACATACCATTATTATCTATTCCAGTTATATCATATAGTTGACCATAGGTCAATTCAATCTCAATTCTGAGTGGTTAGTATTCTAACTGATTGTAATATTTGAGTTTTTTGACTTGTTCGTTACCAGCTTACCCTATGGACTAGCCCATACTTACATCTTGGGAACTCGGTAGTATAATTGAGTGGGAGTGTTAATCATAGATATGAACATCTATAGCTTCTGATGAAGAAGTGAAACGATGGTTTCCTTTTAGTTTGGTTCAAGGTGCTAAATGATAGAGATATCATTTCAGTAATTAAATTAGTTCACTGAAATATCATTTACAAAGAACTAAGTGTTTTAAGGATAAAATACAATGAGGGGTAAAATGGTATTTTAGTCCTATCTCATTGTAGACCGTCTATAGAGGATTGAGTGACACATATGGTTGTAACAATGGATAATTAATAGTGTATCTATATTTGTTATAGAGCATTCTATAAATTCAAGAGTGAAATTCCGAGTCTATAGTGGAGTCGCAAGGAATTAATAAGTTAGTAAATTTATTTGTCAGATTTATCATAACTTATTGGAGCTTGATTTCATAGGCCCATGGTCCCCATTGTACCTTGGATAAAATCATCTAGATAGTCTCAATTAATTTATTTAATTATCAATTAGAATTATCAAAGTTGACCAGGTCAATTTTGGATAGTTTCAAAGAGTTATGTATTTTTTAGAAGAAAAGATAAATTATGGAAAATTTATTAATTAAGATGAAATGGTATCTAAATTAATAAATAAGTTTAAATAAGGTTCAAATTATAAATAATTAATTTGATAAAGGATTTAAATAATTATTTAATTAATTAAATCAATAGAAAATAATACAGACCTTGATTTTAAGTCCAATGGGCTTATAATCAAAAGGGAAATTTCACGGGCCTAAAGCCCATGATAATTTCGACCTAAGGCTTCAAATTAGCTATTATTTTATCGATTTTTTAATTAAATTAAATGGCCTAATTGAGTCTATAAAATGAGTGCTTAGAGAGAAGTCAAGACAGACGACAGATAAGTTTAATCACTTGTTTTCTGATAGTTTTAGATTCTCTCTAAACACAAGTCATTTTCTAAGCCTCTTTGTTATTTTCTCTTCTTCTCTCTATATCTATCTCATGTGTTGAGAATTGCCCACACTAGTCTAGGTGATTCTAAGGATACATTGGAAGACTATGAAGAAATTAGAAGAACGGTTCAGTTTCTTGATAATACTCTGCGACAGAAAGGATACAAGAGTTAGAGAAACTGAAGGAAGGGCTCTTTCATTTTGTTGTGTATACTGTAAGTATTCTTATCTTTGTTTCTCTTTGAATTCAATTTTAGAAACATGTTCTAGGTTATCTCATATTAATTTGTTTAATGTTAGTTCTACATGAAAATAAATAAAGATCCTATATAAGTTTTCCTAACAAGGGGCAGCTGCAGCCCGAGGGTTGCTAGAGGGTTCCCGGATGGTCACTCCCATTGGTCGTCACCTCGGGGGGTTGTGACACACCTTGCTGTTGCTCGGGGATTTTATGTTCAGTACCCTCTCCAGTGGCAATCCTGCGGTGGATTCCCTCACTTCCTGGTGAGGTTCCAAAAAGCCGACCAACCTTAGGTTGCTCTCAGTGACCAGCTCCTTGACACTCTTTTCAATGTTTGTCATGCTGGTCAGGGTTGCGGCCCTCATCTCCATCTCTGGAGTGGGGTCTGGTCAGTACCATGGACCTAGACATAACAGTGATTTGCTAAGGACAACAAAAGGAAAGACTAACAACAATCATCGTCTAGTGATTGAGAAATTTACCTCCTCGTGTGAAGGCCAAGTTGTCAGCGACAAAATCGTTTGTGAGGAAGTACTCCTGGAAGTACTTCCCTACGTTGGACTTGTGGGTGACATTCCTCATAAATGTTCAAGCAAATTCTTGGAGGTAGAAGTGGAAGAGCCCCGTTGGGGTTGGACTTGAGATCAAACAAGTAGTTGATCTCATGTGGTGTAGGTACATCCCCCCTTTTTATGGTTGTAAAGGATATAGAGTGCTGATGGTAATCTATATCCGTTGGGTGTTATTTGGAAAGGGGCGACCTCGAAGTAATTGGCCACCCCTTGAAAAAATTCATGCAAGGGAAAGATTGCCCCTACCTCTATGTGATACCTCGATCGGGCGCTGAAGGCGCCTCCAGACACATTTTCCCTTTGGTCAGGTGTAGGTTTGAATAAAGAAATCCCAGGAAGACCGTACTTCTTGGGATACTTTGCCACCATCCTTGCCGATATAACTCTAGGAGGCACGACATACCAATCAATTTCTTCTCGAGGGCCATCGCGAGGCTGGCCTTTGGGTTGAATATCTGGTGGTGCAAAATTTATAGGTTGAGGATCATTTGAAGGACCCTCGGTACGGGAAGCAGGTTGGATAGAAGGAGAATGGGTGGTTTTCTTTTTCCTAGTGTACTTTACACGACCCATATTTGGTTGACTAGTCGGGGGGTTTTGTTGTGGAGATGGAAATTTGGAGAAAGGAAATGATGGTTGTCCTTCATCCTCGAACAATAATGCGAGAAGATCGTCGTCTATTGGCCTTTGACCTCCCCAAGGATCGTGCATGAATATTTGAGAGGAGTAAAGGGGAAGTGAGAATCTACGACCAATAGATAAAAGAAGAATAAATATAAGGATAACGTTGCTCGTGTAAAAAAGTTAAGCTTATATACTACCAGCAGCATCCTAATATAAACACTACAAACATGCAAGCAGTTTGGAAAAATGGATCAAAAAGTGGAAGTGAAAAGTTATTTCAAGAAAACTTTTTTGACTCCGAAAACAGGCGGGAAAAACCCAATTTTTCCGAAAACAGTAAAATCAAATTTTCACTTTGATT
This sequence comes from Humulus lupulus, assembly GCF_963169125.1. Lineage (NCBI taxonomy): Eukaryota > Viridiplantae > Streptophyta > Magnoliopsida > Rosales > Cannabaceae > Humulus > Humulus lupulus. The sequence goes on from NC_084798.1 coordinate 71,688,060, forward strand.
TTGGGCCCTAAAACAGTACTCCTATTTCCCACATTCATTTTTAAACCTCACCCAATATTTTTTATTACCTAAAATTCCTATTCTATCATGTTTCTACATATATTTGTACGAACCCGATTACCCAAAGGTTTTTTTTTTCTCAAGAACATTGGAAGCCCAAACCAGAAAATCCATGAAATTTATTCCAGATAGCAAAAAAAAGGAGGTGGGTTCAAAGCTTACTTGAATTATGGCTTGCAAATGAGACACGAAGGTTGTTGCTTGGAATTGATTGAACGCGTCTCAGATCACCGAAGTTTTCTCAGTTTTTCTTGAGAACTTTCTTCTGAGTTCTTGAGGAGAGAAAAGGATTTGGTAAAAAAATGAAAAGTGGGAAAGGTAATATGTAACGCCCTACTACCTTGGTGCCGTTACTAAGTGAGTTTAAAATGTGCATTTAACTTGCTAATCAAAATTTAGCTCAAAAGTGTAACTAAACTGTATTCAAATCACATAATTTGAAAATGTAACCATTCATTGAAAATTATAAATGTTTTACATTAGGACTTCCAAAATACTGTTTATAAACATTTACAACTCAAAATATGTTTAAAGTCGACTAAACGACAAAATAGGATTCAGCACAAGGCATCTCCCAAAAATACCCATGGCCGTGGCGGCCAGGCAGACCAGACATGTACGCGTCGCCCCACGCTCTCTGTACTCATGGTTGGCCGATCTTCCCCTTGCCCTTACCTGCACCACAAAGCACCCATCAGTCGAAGCCCAGCAAGAAAACTCCACACAAATAGTTAACATATACATATTAATCACTCAGTATATAGCAAACCCGCCAACAGGCTAAAAATTTTCAGTCGTGTCGTCCCAAGCGTTTTACCAGGCCTTGGGGTTCGCTGTCTACATCGTAAGGATATCCCAAGAATCCTATAGGATCTTACCCTGGCAACTCGCACTCCGCGTGCTAAACGCTGCTCCCGGCCCCTTGCTATTTTCAACCTTCACTGTTCCCGGCCCTTGCCGTTCCCTGCCTTCACCGTTCCCGGCTCTTGCCGATCATTCACATATATGCATACATAGAATAATTAAACAAACAATTAAACATGTATTAAGACAATTATTGGGCTAGGCTATACACATAATCATATAGGGCCATGCCCTGCAACACAGCTATGGAGCCTCGCCCTGCTCTATGGGTACAATAGTTTTCTTACCTGTGTCCCGAGCTTCTTGAGCACTGAAATCTCAAGCACGGTCCTCTAACCCGAGCCTCGCTGAAAACCTAGTCACAACACATACATAGAACTCTCATTACTAACCGCTTAATAATCATCTCCTAGAGCCAATCCTGTGCTCTCGGGACCTCCCGATTCCCCCCACAAGGTAGCAAAAGCATCCCCCGTGCCCCCTGAGCCGAAACCCCAAAAACACATTTTTCCTCAGCCCAGAATTTGGGCTAGCGCAGCACCACCCTATCGGGGCCGCGGCGCTCAGAATGGTGCCCTTCCCCTGATGCATCCTAGTGCCGCGGCACGGAAGAACAGGGCCGCGACACCCATACGCGAACCCAGAAAACTAGGTTTTTCCCAACATTTTCCCGAGCCAAAACACTTCCAAATCAATACCAAGACATACCTAAGTCCCAAATTCAATCCAAAACCCCAAGTAGACCATATGGAAACCCGAAAACATCAATAACAAGCCCAAACACACATTCAAACCCATGATTAAGAAATTGGTTAAAAACTTCATAAAACTTAAACCAGACCTTTCAAAACTTAAACCACCCTTCAGAAATCTTAAACCATATCAGCAAATACACTTCAAAGATACACGAAATTCTTACCTTAAACATGGATTCACCTTGAGCCACCTCCAAATCCAATTCCAAGCTTGACTCCCTTGATTTCCAATCTGAATCTCACAATCACTAAGCCACAAACCCAACTTTCAGCACTCAACCCAAATTCTCAAAACATGCAAGGAAACCAAAAAATCAGATCTGAAACCTTACCTCTGAATTAACCTTGGCCTATGCTTGATTCTAGTTGCCTCAATTCGGTCTTGAATTCCTTCCTTAGCTTCAAAGAAACTCAGCTCTCTCCCACCTTTCTTTCCTAGCTTCTTGGTTCCTCTAGACTTCCAACCTCCACATTCAGATTATGCCTAAGAGTGAATAACGTATATGCCTTTTCCTCAACCAAGATTATCATTTTCTAAGGCCAAATGACCCAATTGCCCTCCTTTCTAACTTAGTTTCTAGCTAACCGTCAAGGGCACCCTAGACTTTTCCTTAATCTCTTGCAAGAATACCACTTTCCCACTTAAAACAACTATCCTCAAGAGTTACTTATAGTTACCCAAGTTACCAAACTGCCACTAACCATTCCTCAATAACTCCCATACTCAAGTTATAATATTCCCAAAATACCCCTAGGCTCCTCTCGAGCCGGGTATTTAACCCCGTTGTGACTTTTAGCAAAACAGCTCCCTAGGACCGTCTCGGAATGTGCATCACAATTATATACAAATATTACGTTTATGCCCTCAACAGGCTAAAATTACAAATATGCCCCTAACAACCAAATGGGGCCCACATGCATATTTAATTCACCTAAACATACATTTCTAATCTCATACTCATTAAATCCACATATTAATACAATATATCAATTATTTCCCTCTTGGCATGCTAATCAAGGCCCCAAGCCTTATTAGTGAATTTGGGTCGCTACAACTATCCCCTCCTTATAGAAATTCCGTCCTCGAAATTACCTGAACAACTCGGGATAGCCCTCCCACATATCTGATTCAAGTTCCCATGTCACCTCCTCAACTTTGATGTTTCTCCACAACACTTTAACTAAGGCGATGGTCTTGCTTCGCAAGACTTTATCCTTCTGGTCAAGAATCTGAACTGGCTTTTCCTCATATGACAAATCCTGGTCCAGCTCCATATTCTCATAACTCAACACATGTGAAGAATCTGACACATACTTTCGGAGCATGGATACATGAAATACATCTTGAACCCCTGATAAGGCTGGAGGCATTTCCAATCTGTAAGCTTCCTCCCTCACCCGTTCCAGAACCTCGAAGGGGCCCACAAACCTAGGGCTCAGCTTGCCCCAAATGCCAAACCCTTTCACTCCTCTCAGAGGTTAAACCCTAAGGAACACATCGTCACTGACCTAGAATTCCACGCTCCTTCGTTTCAGGTCTGAGTAACTCTTCTGACGACTCTGGGAGGCGAGCATTCGAATCCTAATCTTTTCAATCGCCTCATTGGTCCTCTGAACCATCTCAGGACCCAAGTATCTTCTCTCACCCTTCTCATCCTAATGGATAGGTGATCTGCACTTCCTCCCATAAAGCATCTCATACGGAGCTACTCCAATAGTCGCTTGATAACTGTTGTTATACAAAAATTCAATCAAAGGGAGATACTTACTCCAAGATCCCCCAAAATCTAGCACACAAGCTCGTAGCATATCCTCCAGTATCTAAATCGTGCTCTCAGACTGTCCATCTGTCTGAGGATGATAAGCGATACTAAACCGTATCTGCGTGCCCATAGCCTTCTGCAGACTCTCCCAAAACTTGGAGGTGAAGGTGGGGTCTCTGTCGGATATTATCGACCTCGGAGCCCCATGAAGTCGAACAATTTCCTTCACATATAACTCGGCATACTGCTCCACAGTATAAGTCCTCCTAACCAGTAGGAAGTGGGCGGACTTGGTATACCTATCCACAATCACCCACACCGAGTCATGTTGTCCCACGGTATTCGGCAAGCCAACCACGAAGTCCATGGTAATTGTTGACCGACAATTTGGCCAACGACACGGAGTCAAATATACGACAAAAGATAAAACGGCAAGTAAGAAAGATAATCCAATGGAAGAGAGGAAAACACCAAGGATTTATAGTGGTTCAGCCCCAAAAGATGGTAACAACCTACTTCCACTTAGTGCTATTATTAAGATTGAATCTCAAAGCCGTGATCAAAGAACTCGAGTTCTTGAGTTTCACAAACCTTGAAAGAAATACAAAAAGCGATGGATAATTGCACTATATCTTTATCTTAGCAAAAAAGATTCAGGAATCAAAAGTCTCCTCCTTGAGTTATTTCATGCATATTTATAGGCTCAAGGAGGGTTACACGGGCCAACGGGCCATATCTTTCCTTAATATCCGCGTATCAAGGTCATAATGAGGAAATATTCAATGTATTAATTACAAAATTACAGTTTAAGAAGGAAACAAGTCAAGTTATACGGCCAGCCTAGTCGTATCTAAAAGGTAAACCCTAACGAAGCGGTGTGTTTCAGGTCGATAGCCGAGCAGTACTTTGGCCACGAGTCAACCACATGTGAGAAATCCTCGCCACGTCATCAGTAGCCACTTTTAGGGTAAACAGTAATATCTTACCACTTCCATTCTGGAATCCCTAGAGGCTGCAGCAACCCTGCTGGCCTCTGATGTTCAGCCTTGACCTGCTGAAACGTTAAGCACTTGGCCACATAATCCACCACATCCCTCTTCATGTCCGACCACTAATACAAAGCTCTCAGATCTTGGTACATCTTTGTCATACCTAGACGTAAGGAATAGGGAGTGGTATGCGATTCATCTAAGATCTCCCGCCAAATATCAGAATCCATTGTAATATAGATCTGACCCTTGTACTTCAATAACCCCATCTCTGAGAAAGAGAAGTCTTTAGCCACCCCGACTAAGACATTCTCCCTATGACTTCTCAACAGGGAATCCCTCCCCTGCGCCTCCTTGATCCTCTCAAGGAGTTTAGACTGAAAAGTGATGTTGACTAACCGACCAACCCCCAACTCTATACCTACTCTAGTCATCTCCTCAGCTAGCTTTTCGGATATCTGCCTTGAATTGAACAACTGTCCTGGGCCTTTCCGACTCAGTACATTAGCCACTACGTTAGCCTTCTCAGGATAGTATAGGATATCACAATCATATTCCTTAACCAACTCCAGCCACTGTCTCTGGCACATATTCAGATCCTTATGAGTAAAGAAATACTTCAAACTCTTATGATCGGTGTATATCTCGCACTTCTCACCATATAAATAATGTCTCCAGATCTTAAGTGCGAATACCACCGCTGCCAATTCTAGATCATGCGTGGGATATCTATGATCATACTCCTTTAGCTGTCCCGATGCATAGGCTATCACCTTACCATCTTGCATTAGCACACACCCTAAACCCTGTATGGAAGCATCAAAATAGACCACAAATTTCTCATTATCTGTCAGCAAACTCAACACTAGCGCGGTGATCAGCCGTCACTTTAATTCTTTAAAACTATTCTCACATCTGTTTGTCCAAACATACTTTGTCTTCTTCTTTGTCAATTCTATCAACGGTGTAGCTATCTTGGAGAACCCCTCAACAAACCGCCGATAATATCCTGCCAATCCCAGAAAACTTCTAACTTCTAGAACGTTGCTCAGTCTAGGCCAATCTCTCACTGCCTCAATCTTACTTGGGTCAACCAGAATCCCCTCCTTACTGACTATATGGCCCAGAAATGTGACTTGCGGTAACCATAACTCACACTTGCTGAACTTAGCATATAACCTATGCTCCCTCAACCGCTGCAATACCAGACGTAGATGCTGCTCATGCTCTATCTCTGATTGAGAATATACTAGAATGTCGTCGATGAACACAATCACAAACTTGTCCAAATAGTCCTTGAAAACCCTATTCACCATGTCCATAAAAGCTGTTGGGGCATTAGTTAATCCAAAGGACATAACTAGGAATTCATAGTATCCATACCTCGTGTGGAAAGCAGTCTTCGGTATGTCCTCTTCTTTGATCCTTAACTGATGGTAACTTGACCGGAGATCAATCTTAGAAAACACTGTACTTCCCTGTAACTGGTCAAATAAATCGTTGATCCTAGGCAGTGGATACTTATTCTTGATGGTAAACTTGTTCAGCTCCCTATAATCAATACACATCCTAAGAGATCCATCCTTCTTCATGACGAACAACATTGGAGCACCCCATGGCGAGAAACTTGGTCTGATGAACCCCAAGTCCAGTAACTCCTGGAACTGAATCTTCAACTCTTTCAATTCTGCCAGAGCCATTCTGTAAGGTGTCCGGGATACTGGCTCTGCCCCTGGTGCCAACTCTATAACGAACTCAATCTCCCGCTGCGGTGGCAACCCTGGCAAATCTGCTGGGAATAAATCTGGAAACTCACATACCAATCTGGTCTCTCCCGGTCCATTCGACACCACCTTGGAGGTATCCACAAAATTCGCTAGCAATCCTATGCAACCTTCCTGCATTAGGTCTCTAGCCTTCAGTGCTGAAACCATAGCTACCCACGGTCCACTAACCGTCCCCACAAATACAAAGGGTACCTGCCCTTCTGGTTCAAAAGTCACCATCATGCGCTTGCAGTCAATCGTCACCCCATACTTCGATAACCAATCCATCCCTAGGATCATATGTAAGTCATCCATCACAAGCTCAATTAGGACAACAGACAATTCCCTGCCATCTACCTCTACTGGTAAAGCTCTAATCCATCTCCTAGAGACTACCAGTTTCCCAGTTGGCAACAAAGTCTGAAAACCCCTAGCATACAAAGCACTAGGTCTACACAGCTGATCTATCACTCTAGCAGACAAATGAATGGGTAGCTCCTGAATCAATCAATGTAGTATAAGAAAACCCAACACTAGAAATTTGACCTGTCACAACCAAGGGGCTAGCCTCCGCCTCAGTCTGAGTCAAAGTAAACACTCTGGCAGGAGCGAGACTGTCACCCTGCTTCGGCTCCTCCTTCCAGGCTTGTGGGAAATCCTTCTTCAGATGATTGGCACTCCCACAGACAAAACAGGCCCTAATCCTGCACTCACCCTGGTGTCGTCGTCTACACCGAGGACACACTGGAAAACTCCTCCAGTTGTCACCTCCGCCCTGACGGCCACTAAAAACTCCCCATGCCCCCTTATCCGAACTAGGAGAAACAAAGGAATTTAGGGCCATCCTCTTCTGCTCACTGGAGCCACTACCCTGACTGGACCCAATAAAAGGTGGCACTATCCTCCTATCATCGCTCCTAACAGCGCTCTCTCTCCAAAGCTGGTCCTCAGCCCCCTCAACTGTAAGGGCCTTGTCTACAACCTGAGCATAGGTAGTAGTCTCTGGATCCAAAGTGATCTTCACATCACAGGCGATCATAACGTTCAATCCCCGTACAAATCTTTCTCTTCTTGCCGCATCTGTCGGCACTAAATCAGGGCATACTCTATCACGGTCAACCGGTTCTGAGTCAGGTTGATGAACTTGTCAACCTTCGCAGCTCGTACTGTAACACTGTAATACTTCTCATTGAAGATGTTCTTGAATTCTTCCCAGGTCATGACTGCCACATTCCTTCTCTGAACCACTACATCCCACCAGATGCGAGCATCTTCTCTAAACATGTAGCTGGCATAGGCCACCCTCTCATTCCCCTTAACCCTCATGAAATCCAGGATAGAGGAAACCATATTCATCCACTGCTCTGCCCGCAGTGGGTCTGGTCCACCCTCAAAGATGGGAGGATACTGCTTCCTGAATCTTTCATACAAAGGTTCCCACCTGTTCTCCATAAAAGGCTGAACCGGCACTGGTGCTGCAACCTGTTGAACTGGAAACCCAGTGACCTGTGGAAGGGTTGGCTGCCTCAATTGTCGGAGTTCTTCTTCTGTTCGTTGCAATCTCGCTTCCATTTCAGGAAACATCTGTTGCCAATTTTGTGGGGCAGGTGGGGGGTCCTGACCCTGATTGTCATCCTCGGCCCGACTACTGCGGAGTCTAGATGATTGTCGAGGCATCACAACTATATGCCTGCAATCAATGACGCCACTCATCAGACATGATCACAACATCCAAAACCACCTCCCAATTCCCATCATCCAACCAAACAACAATTCACATAACACAAATAGCATATAACACTCAACAGGTCATGCCCTGGCATCATGCATATGTTAACTCATTCATCATGCTCTATATGAAATAAGCAGACAAACAGGGCAGGTAATAACATATTAAAAAATATAAGTCAATCATTACCAACCAACCTTGAGTCAAGCTTGTCACTGACGGCGAGCGTACATGTTTGGTCAATCTCCAGGAACCATAAACCTTAGCTTGCTCTAATACCAAGTTGTAACACCTTACTACCATAGAGTCGTTAGTAAGTGAGTTTAAAATGTCCAATTAACTTGCTAATCAAAATTTAGCACAAAAGTGTAACTAAACTATATTAAAATCACATAATTTGAAAATGTAACCATTCATTGAAAATTATAAATGTTTTACATTCGGGATCCCAAAATATTGTTTTAAACATTTACAACTCAAAATATGTTTTAAGTCGACTAAACTACAAAATAGGATTCAGTAAAAGGCATCTCCCAAAAATACCCCTGGCCGTGGCGGCCAGGCAGACCAGACATGTATGCGTCGCCCCACGCTCTTCGTACTCATGGTTGGCTGATCTTCCCCTTGCCCTTACCTGCACCACAGAGCACCTGTGAGCTGAAGCCTAGCAAGAAAACTCCACACAAATAGTTAACATTTACATATTAATCACTCAACATATAGCAAACCCGCCAACATGCTAACACATTTACGGTCGTGCCATCCCAGGCGCTTTACCAGGCCCTGGGGTTTGCGGTCTACACCGTAAGGATATCCCAGGTATCCTTTAGGGTCTTACCCTGGCAACTCGCACTCCGCGTGCTAAACGCTGCTCCCGGTCCCTTGCCGTTCTCGGCCTTCGCCGTTCCCGGCCTTCACCGTTCCCAGCTCTTGTCGATCATTCACATATATGCATACATAACATAATTAAACAAACACTTAAACATGTATTAACACAATCAATGGGCTACACCCTACACATAATCATATAGGGTCGTGTCCTGCAACACAACTATGGGGCATCGCCTTGCTCTATGGGTACAACAGTTTTCTTACTTGTGTCCCGAGCTTCTTGAGCACTGAAATCTCGAGCACGGTCCTCTAACCCGTACCTCGCTGAAAACCTAGTCACAACACATAGATAGCACTCTCATTACTAACCACTTAATAATCATCTCCCAGAACCAATCCCGTGCTCTCGGGACCTCCAGTTTCCCCCCACAAGGTAGCGGAAGCATCCCTCGAGCCCCCTGAGCCAAAACCCCAAAAACACATTTTTTTCCCTGCCTAGAATTTGACCTAGCGCCGCAGCACGGAAGAATAGGGCCGCGGCGCCCATACGCGAACCCAGGAAACTGGGTTTTTCCCAACATTTTCCCGAGCCAAAACACTTCCAAATCAATACCAAGACATACCTAAGTCCCAAATTCAATCCAAAACCCCAAGTAGACCATATGGAAACCCGAAAGCATCAATAACAAGCCCAAACACACATTCAAACCCATGATTAAGAAATTTGTTAAAAACTTCATAAAACTTAAACCAGACCTTACAAAACTTAAACCACCCTTCAGAAATCTTAAACCATATCAGCAAATACACTTCAAAGATACACGAAATTCTTACCTTAAACATGGATTCGACCTTGAGCCACCTCCAAATCCAATTCCAAGCTTGACTCCCTTGATTTCCAATCTGAATTTCACAATCACTAAGCCACAAACCCAACTTTCAGCACTCAACCCAAATTCTCAAAACATGCAAGGAAACCTAAAAATCAGATATGAAACCTTACCTCTGAATTAACCTTGGCCTATGCTTGATTCTAGTTGCCTCAATTCGGTCTTGAATTCCTTCCTTAGCTTCAAAGAAACTCAGCTCTCTCCCACCTTTCTTTCCTAGCTTCTTGGTTCCTCTAGACTTCCAACCTCCACATTCAGATTATGCCTAAGAGTGAATAACGTATATGCCTTTTCCTCAACCAAGATTATCATTTTCTAAGGCCAAATGACCCAATTGCCCTCCTTTCTAACTTAGTTTCTAGCTAACCGTCAAGGGCACCCTAGACTTTTCCTTAATCTCTTGCAAGAATACCACTTTCCCACTTAAAACAACTATCCTCAAGAGTTACTTATAGTTACCCAAGTTACCAAACTGCCACTAACCATTCCTCAATAACTCCCATACTCAAGTTATAATATTCCCAAAATACCCCTAGGCTCCTCTCGAGCCGGGTATTTAACCCCGTTGTGACTTTTAGCAAAACAGCTCCCTATGACCATCTCGGAACGTGCATCACAATTATATACAAATATTATGTTTATGCCCTCAACGGGCTAAAATTACAAATATGCCCCTAACAACCAAATGGGGCCCACATGCATATTTAATTCACCTAAACATGCATTTCTAATCACATAATCATTAAATCCACATATTAATACAATATATCAATTATTTCCCTCCTGACATGCTAATCAAGGCCCCAAGCCTTATTAGCGAATTTGGGTCGCTACATAATATATTTATACCGATCGTGGTGCAGTTAAAAGGTAATGATGGGAGTAAGATTTTGATGTATGGGAAACTGCAATAGCCGTCAAAATAATTTTGGGAAACTGTAAAAGTCATGATTGCTTACTTTTTCAAAAAGGTGCTGATAGATGTGACAGGTCAAACGAATCGTTGGTCGAGTAAGTTTATTAAATGCTGGTCGTAGTAAAATAAACTTGGGGGGCAAATGTTTACCCAAAAAAGATTCACCTAATGACGTGGCAAGACTAGTACACACGTGGGATGCGCGTGACCATTTAAGCAGTTACGTTCTTGTCGACCATCTACCAGAAAAGAATTCACTCGGCAGAAGGCATATTTCGTAGTCGACCACGGCTGGTCGTAGTATATCATATATTTTCTAAAGATATTTGATCTTGCATTTATGTAATAATTGTAATTTCCATTATGATTGAGATACGCTTGTATTAAATGTAATAAAGGCCCATCGGCCCAGAAGGAGATCCTCGAGCCTATAAATAAGTCTCAAAGGGTTCATGAGAGGGATCTTTGGAGACTGAGAGAGAATTATTGTTTTTACGCAATACTTTGTATCTTTTGTTAAGCTTGTGAAACTCAGTAAACCCTAGTTTACTGATCACAGGTTTTCATTACGTTAATAAGAACACTAAGTGGACGTAGGTCATTACCATCACTTGGGACCGAACCACTATAAATTCTTGTGTCATTTGTCTTTTTGGCTTGAATTCATCTCATTTCTGTCGTTTTACTTGACTCTGAGTCGTTCATCAAATCAAGGGTCAACAATGCCATTTCCAATTTATTTATTTTTTTGAAATTTTTTCAATTAATGTCATTTTATTTATTATTTTGTACTAATTAAAAATTCAAATTATTTTTTTCTCTATAAATTAATTTCATTTTTTTAAAGGATTTCAGAATTCATTAATATGTTATATCTCTTCTATATAAAAAGTGTGTAGATAATGAAAATTCTTAGTTTTAACGATTTTCTTTTCTTAACTTTAATAGAATATTCCAAATATTTAACGAATTATACTTTTAAAACTAATTAAAAACAAAAATTTATTAATTATATTAATATAAATTTAAATATTATAAATATCATTAGATATTTATTAATTATAAATTTAAATGTTATAAAATATTATTATTATATAACATATAATGTATATAATCCTAATTTTTATAAAATTTTACTAGAATAAATATTTAGTAATTATATCAATATAAATTTAAATATTATAAAATATGGGAGCGACTACATCGCGTCACTTTTTTGACAATACCAGTGTATCATTTTTCTATTTTCGGCACGTGGATAGATATAATCCCAAATTTTTTATATGACAATATACATTGTAGTTATTTATAACATCCTGCAAATTTTCAAGAAATTCATAATAGTTTACGAAGCCGAAAACAAGGTTCAAACGGTCAAATTTTACACGTGTACACAAAAAAGCAAGCATGCATGCAACAGACAGTTTAAACCCTATTTTTGTTACCATAATTTATTCAGAATTTCTTGAAAATTTGTAAGATGATCTAGATAGCTACAATGTACACCGTCATATAAAAAAAATTGGATTATATCTATCTAGGTGCCAAAAATAGAAAAATGATGCATTGATGTTGTAAAAAAAATGGATGGGTTGTAGTCACTCCCGTTTATATTATTATATAATTATATTTAATACAAAACTAGATATTTAATAATTATATTAATATAAATTCACATTTTATAAAATATATAATACATAATAAATACAATATATATAAGTGTCGTGTGTGTACAAATAATATGACTTTGTAACTAAATAAGAAATTAGAATAATATTTATCTTCTATCAAGGATAAAGAAGTTTCTTCTCCAATCGTTGACGTGTTATTTGAATAATATCATAAATGTTTTATACCTTAAATATGATAGTTTGTGATCTAAAATGTTATCGTATTATTTTTAAAAAATATGTATATAAACGGTTTAATTTTTCTTTTAATATGTTTATATGTCATTCTTTTATATATAATATTATTTATTTATTGAAAATTTATATGACAATCATGAAAACTTAATAAAAATAATAATAATTTTTTAAAAATAAAACTAAAAAAATATACATTGCACGTTACTTGCACCTAGTATATATATATATATATATATAGAAGACTTCTCAATGGTTACTACCCACAGATAGGTAAAAAACAATTATGATGATATGGCAACATAGTGACTTGGTATAACAAGCCACCAACAGGTAAATTTTTTTTTTCCCGTTAATTTCAATTTTTTTTTTTTTTTTTTTGCCATTTGAAAAAATTTAAATTTATTTTTAGAAATATTAATTAACAACTATAAATATGAACCATTGATCTTAATATAATAGCTAATATTAAAGTATTCATCCATAGGTAGTTACCATTAAGAGTGCACCCATATATATTTATCATTTGAATTTAAGTTTGAAAAACATAACTCAATAAATTCTTAAGCTACAATGGTAGATGAACATAAGCATTGATTTGTATACAACTCTATATCAATGAAGTATAAACCATGCATTATGATAAACCTTCCCGTTTTAAAGACTAAAAAAATGACTCCTTGGTCATGTGGATCGTGGCAAAACTTACCAATTCTTAATGCTTTAGGACCTCCCTAAGAGCCCAAACCAATAACTTTTTCTACTATAGACTTTATTTAGATGTTCCTAACATTATTCATGGTTGCAAGCTTGTATCTAAGTCTTATGCTTATAAAGGAATTGAGAATATCATTTTTTGTTTCTAAAAAAAACAATGAGAATATCAAAATGCTGTAAAAAATTGCTTTAAAACAAAAGTCTTATGTCAGAGAGTTTGTTAAAATAAATCTTGTATCTGAGACTTTTTTTGCTTGTAAGAACTTCTAAAATGAAACTAATGTTAATCAGAACTTTTTTTTTTCTAAATTTTCTTTCATAAATTTTTGAAGTAATTTATATTAAAAGAGAGCTGCACAAACGTGTATTGATATTAATTATAAAAAAAAAATTGGTCAGTGATTTAAGTGGTAAAAAATTTCAAAAAATATCTTATCTCTCATTAGTTGGAATCATCTGTGAACAAAAAAAAATACCGAATTTAATGCAAAAACATAAAAATAAATGAACATTGACAAAAAATATATTTGTACTTTATTGGTGTCTTGGTAAAACAAGTCACAATTTTTCCATGTGATCAATTTGTTAAGTAATCATTAATAATAACAATTGAGAAATGGTTCATATGAATATCGGTATATATATAAACCTGTTTTTCTTTTTTGCCGAAAAAAACTGTTTTTCTTTTTACATTTAAGTTTAATAAATAAATTAAATAACATTTTTTGTTGGGAAATTATTAAATAAAATTTTAATTTTGTTTTAGTTTATGTATAAATTTTAAATGAGGTTTATAATAATTAATTAATTAAAATTAGTTTAAATTGATTTTTAGATAATAAATACAACATAAATAGAATTCGATATTTTGTTTAATTAATTTTTTTTATTTTTTATTTTAATATTTAATAAGTTTTCAAATTTTATTTTGAATTACAAGTTCCACATTTCAATAATGTGTATAGTTCGGAGAGATTTTTTAACAGCCCTTAACTTTAAGGGGCACGATTCGGTAGTGTCATAAGTTCGGGGGTAAAAATGTTAATTATTCTTTTGTCAATTATTACCATTGATACTCTACTAAACATTCATGTCATTTACTAATAGATAAGATTTCGATTCTCAATAGAAATTGAGTGCTCTATGTCCAAGCCCCATATCAATATTGAAAGGAATAGCTAATCTACTCACTAAAAAAAAGTAGATTACATATTTGTACAGTATGTTCTCAATAACTTTTAGCTCTATGACTCTAAAATATCAAGAATTCAGTCATTGACCTTTTATACATATTACTAGATAAGTTAAAAGTTATAGAACTACAAATATGAGTCTATTACTTACTTCAAGATTGAGATTAAGTCTCAAACGGACATCGAATCGAATGATGAATGTGAAAGTTATATATTCTAATGGTATTTATTAGAAATTTTTACTTTCATCGTGTCTCGGTCCTATACAATCTACATTGTACATGACATACTTATCTTTAGTGTCATTACACCAAACAACCCACACTAGCTCTTTTATCTTAAATAAAAGATAGATCGTGCTAATAATCTTTATTAAATAAAGCTCCAACTTTATTTATCCATTACAAACTTTTTTTATATTTTTGTCTTGAATTAAATCATCTTGTGTATTCATTGGCGCACATATATTCAATTTAATATTACATTAATAATATTATATCTTCATGATCTATGACATGTATATAAAAAAATATATATATATCTATGACTGAAAAATACTATCTTTATAAAATTAACAATAATTATTTTTATAGAAATATACGCTTTAAGGGCACATATTCTAACATATTATGCTAAAAAATTTACAACAGTCCAAAACCGACTTATTGGGTACTCCCTTTAGCCTTCTTATCCCCATACTTTTCTTTAAAAGTTTCTTTATTTATTATGCTTTTCTCACAACCTTCATTCTTTCAACCTCCGTATGTTAATCAATGGCTCCAAGATCATTTGCTTATGTGTCTTGTAGATCAAGATATGAAGCTATCCTTCAGAGACTCAAGGATAATTTACTTGTATTCATCTCCATAACGACATTGTCTTCTAATGAATCACGTTGTTGCCCCAAGGATAATTTACTCATATATATCTCCATAAAGCCATTCAGGTCTAATCCTAAGTTATGGGAGAACCTATGTAATGATCTGGATTTTCAAGACTTGAGATAATGCAGAAATATAAATGTTTTTATTTAACAAAATGTCTCAAAATTCCGTATAAAAAACTTTTTAAAAAGTCGTATGGCCATACTTAATATTTAATTAAAAACATATTTTATAAAGAGTAGAGTGAGCCTAGTTTAGGAAAATTACACAATATTTCCAAAAATAAAACGGCTTCCCAAAAGGTTGGTCCACATGTACATTTGCAAGGTAGACTCCAGCGCTCACTGCTCTGCCTTGCCCTTGTTCTTACATACAACAGGAAACAACTAGGTAAGCAAAAACGCTTAGTAAGTTCAACTTTAAAACAAAAGCATGAAGAGAATTAGGGTTCTGGATCCATCCAGACCCTAAACAATCAATTTCAAGAATGCAAAAGTGTCCTGGCAAACTTATGGTCATGCCTGATAACCAATGATAAATTATTTCCTATAAACGGATAAATCCCTACACGCAGAAAATCCCAGAGCAAGAAGTTATATAATATTACAACTATTTCATAACAACAATTAAATCCCTGCACTCAGAAAATCCCTGAGCAAGCAGATATAATATATCACAACATAATTCGAGACCAACGCTCAACAATTTCCAACAATTCGGGCGTAACACGCCTTCCAACATAAATGCTAATCTCTAAGAGAGAACTGAGTCTCAACACTAAGATCTAGCCAAGGGTGCTGGTGAGCAGTTGCCCCAAGGGTGTTCAGCCTCACTCAACATGGCAACCCCGAGTATCTCTAGGCACTCTCAGTGAATGGCCAATATTCACGGCTGCTATCCAAGAATAACTTATCAGAGCACTTGCTCGGGTTCTAACCGTTCATTGATTAAGTAAGCATGAGGGCCCCTAGGTCCCATTCATTTTGGCGCCCCTACGTTTAACCAACAATCCTTACCTCTTGGCCACTCGTCGCGGTAATGAGCCGGACATAAAAAAATCAAGCAGTGTGACGGGGATCAGCCGTCTAGGATATGACGGATATCTACTGTTCATATTTTCTAAATCAGCACTCACTAGACTAACGTCTCTAAGCAACTTTCTACGACAGTGTATATATGTGCATGTGTCCCTATACTAACATACAATACAATAGTCGTTTCATGTTGCAGCCATACAATATAAGTTGACTTACTTGGAGTCATTAACACTCAGCAGGTTTTCACCCTCCAACGTTCAGTCCAGTTACGCTAGCCAATACTATAGTTATCCATACAGTATACTCGGATTAATTATGACATTCATAATTCATTATTACTATTTTGGGCAGTTTGGTCATTTTAATAAAAATCATTTGTAAGGATTAATTATCCTTATTTGGTTTTAAACCCAATAAGGAAATTCATACAAAAATATTTGAGACTAAACCCTAAGTCTCGGGGAGGCCTATCATATGGTCTCGATACCTAGGCTCGAGTATCACAATGGTATTTTCTCACAATCCGCTAAAAATCTTGTTCTTTAAACGCATCGCTATAGATCTGTACTTTCAACAAGGCAGTTAAAATATATAGAAGATTTTAGCCGGTATTATATCTAGAAAATACTAATTAAATTCCTTAATTATTTTTCAAGAAAATGAACTCTTAATTTTCCTTTTATTTTTTTCTTAAGGTTTTAATCTCTAAAACTTGTTTTAAGAAAATTGCCTAATTTGTCTTAATTAGAAGAACCGTTAAAATTTTCTCATCTTGACTAGTTAATTTTTCAAAATCAATTAATCAAGTTTACTTACTAGAAAAATAATTCATTTGATCATTTTCTCAAAATATAGGGTTTTAAACCCTCTTTTAATTTATTAACTTATAATAAATTAAATCTTTTATTTTTAAAAAGAATAAAATTCTTTAATAAAAATAATTCACACTCAACTCAAAGTGCTAAATTTTAGTGAAAATATGTTTTCAAGACTTACCAAGTTTATATCTTGCAATAAGCAAAAATTTACTTTTTACCTTAAGTTCCAAAATCTCATTTGTTTTTACACTAAGTGTGAAAAACTTATTTTTCACATTTTTAACTACATACTTAGTTAGTTCATAACTTTAAATTTACTTACCCAATTGTTACAAAAATTTCCCAATTCCATTTTTGGTATGCTATTTAGGTCTCTGTAAAATCTTAGGTTAAAATGAGCATTTTTTATTGGTGAAATTATTTTCCAACAATGAGGTAAAAAATTACCTTATTTTCAAGTCCTTATTTTTTTCCAAACTTTGACCGTTAATAACTTTCAAACCGTTCAGTATTTTCTGACCAAATTTTACATTTGAATACTAGGTTATGCCAATAATATTTTCACCAAATATTAGATAAAACTGGGTTCACTTTATCTATACAGTGGCTGTCCAAATTAAGAATACGAAAAAACAGTTTTTTTACCTAAACTTTGAAATAGCATAACTCACTCACTTTTAAACATTTTTTAGTGTTTCAAAAGCTCAATTTTATGTACTCAATCTCAACAACATCACAGTACAATTAACTTTTACAAAATAAATATACAATGGATGCTTGACCCCTTGAAAGTCACAGCTCAAAATATGTATTTTGTTTTAGGGTTTCCAACAAAACCATTGGGGTTTTGGTCCCTATTTTCAAAAATCAACACACAAGCATCATAAAAATTATAAAACAACTACCATAACCTTATTACATCACCAATAAGAAACTTTAAGCATTAACTATACAAAATAATGCTTTAAAATAAAAACTATACAATTTCAACCATAGAAAGTAAATTTTTTACCTCTTGTTGTTCTTGCTTAAGGTTTGGATCTTCCTATTAGCTTTGGATCCTTCAAAACCATTTCAAAATCTTAACCAACTCCCCCCAACAACATAGATAATTTAGCTAATGAAAAATCTATGGTTAAAACTTTACAAAAGTCTAGTTTATGGAAAGTTTACCTTAGGAAAATCCCTTCCTAGACCAAGGCTTAAATGCTTCCAAGCCTCCTTAGTGTTCTTGAGGTTGAAGTTGGAGAGAAAACTTGATAGAGTTTTCAAAAAGATGATAGTGAAAGAGAGAAAGAGAGTGGTCGGTTTTGGGAGCGAGTTGGGGGGGGGGGGGGGGTTAGAAGAGTTTATACAACTCTAAAATTATATCCTAAAATACTCAAGTGTTTTACTACCCACTTGACATTATCCATAATATTTAAAATGGGATTAAACTCAATTAAAAAAAATTTCATCCCCATTTAATTCTTCACATGACCGGCCACCACATATATCATATGTGTGATCAATTTTTTTATCAAGGTTAATAAATATTTCCCAAGAAGAAAAATCCAATTTAACTTCCTATAACCTTTTCACTCTTATTAAGTTTTAAACACAAAACTTAACATTAAATAATTAAATTAAATATCTCTCACATTTAATTTAATTAATCACACAATAAAATTTAATCTAAGGTCCATTCATGGAATAAAATTCCTCATTTCGGTAAAATTAAGCATTTAACACAAAATGCTCTAAAATTTCCATTTTCCCTTAGGTTTATTATTTTTTTACCAAACTTTAATTTTTATGAATGTATTTTATGCCCAAAATATATTTGCCATAGTTTTTCATTTTATTTTCTGAGATCTTTACCCGATCAGGGTTTTTGTGTTGGTCCAAGACCAAAAGTCTTATCTTGAATTTTAATCACAAAATTCATAATTTGGCTAGCAATAACTCATGGAAATAAATTCCAAACAAATATAATATTATTTAAAATAATATTCTTAACTCGGGGAAAAAAAATCCCGACCCAAGTCGTTTAAAGGTACTCGACAACGCAGGACGTTACACCCTATACAAAATATGATATTTTTAAAATAAATTATATACAGACTAACAATTTTTAAAATTTTGGGGGCCTTTGTGTATGTAAAAAAATTTCATTCTTCTCAATTTTGGGGCCTCATTGTCTGGGGGCCCTTGGCACAAGCCTATGCCCAAGGCCGGGCCTGAGGCCATTATCTTCCAATAAATCTCGTCGTTTGAAGCACGATGATATCTTGGGTAGGAATTGAATTGTCTTGGGTTTTAAAGCATAACAAAGCTATGAGATTTTTCTTTCCTTCTGGTGATGGTTCATATTATGTTTATCATCGGTGGTCACCCAATGTAGTTGACCCAATACTCTATTCTAACCCTAAGTGTTGCAACTATGCTAGGAACATTCAAACTCATGTCCTTAATTTTTGAAGTCGTTTTTTTCCGCATTTTTGACCTATTTCTAGGGGTGTTCATCCAATCCAATCCGCGCTAAGTGTGTATTTTATATTTTGGATCCAATACAATCTATACTCTAGCTCAAAACCAATCTAATTCAATCTGGAAAAGTGCAAATTGGATTGGTTACTTTAGACAGATTACTTTTTTAGAAAAAAATAATTAAAGACTACTTATTAATTTTAATACTTTCTAATATTTGTAATTTCACTTTTTGAAAAATAAATTAGTAATCAACATTAAATTATATAGGAAATAATATAAAGTTTACTTGTAAAAAACTCAAATAATAAAATTAAATATAACATTTACATTTGAATTTGATACAAAAACTAAACATAGAGTTCATAATTTAACAATTTAAGTGTTACATAAGATATTTTTATTTATTTTTTAAAATAATTGTTATTATATCACTATTATTGTTTTTATCAAATACATAAAAATTTAATATTATTATTTTACATAAATATTTTAAAATTTTATGTATATATATAATGTTGATTGGATTAGTTATTTTGGTTATTGAAAGTGCATTCAATCTGTATGAATTTTAAAATTCTCAATCTAATCCAATTCGCACAAGTGTGGATAACTGCCGAATTGGATTGAATTAGATCGTGCAGATTGAATTGTATCGGATTATATCATAAGTACGAGAATGGTGTATTTGAAATGATCTCCTAAGGGCACCAATTCATGTTTTCATATTTTGAAATGGAGACTAGTTTTTATTCGTGGTAGGAGGCATATGGTTTCCCTTTTACATCCATACTATTGTTTTCCCCATCGTTAGAACCTTCACTACAGGTAAGTTTGATCCATATACAATCAATTTGCGATTCTGATTCTTTTTGTATTTTGCTTAAATTTATTTTCTTCTTTGGTTGCTCTCTCGAGACCTAAATGATTTAATCCAAAAAAGGTCGCTTTAGCCTGCATGTCTTCTTTCCTTCAACATGGGATTCTACATAGGAAAAAGTATTCAATATCAAAGCCCTTTCGTTAGTCTTCTGTGTTGAAAATCATGCCTCTATTTCTTATCATCCTTTTTTATGGGGAACATGTTCGGTGGCATTGAGACTAAGTCATGGATGCTTAATTAGAGCATTCAAATGGGTGCCCTTTTGAAAAACTCTAGGTGTCAATCAATTGAGAACCCTTCCCAACCTTCCTAAACATAGTATCTGCCAAATGTAAATTTCTCGATCCAACCTCTTACACATATCCTAGAATGACTCAATGCCCATACGCAAGAAATTCAAAATTTCTTTCTTTAAGAAAATTCCTTCTCCTTCTTCACTGAAGAATCCTTCTTCTATAAACCTCTAATAAATAAATCTAATCAAATAAAATTTTCATCTTTGTACCAAAGTCAATCCTCCACATTCTTCTCCTATCATTTGCAACCCTACTTCTATTTCAGCATATCCTCCTCTTACTTCTTTTTTTGATCTTGGCATCATTCCTTTGGGCTAGCGTTTTTACTATTGCCCTTTTGAATGATTTTCCAACTCTTCTATCCTGACCACTTCTGGTTTTGAGTACATTCCCCTTATTGCCACTTCTGTAGTAGATGCTATAGTTGGAGAGGCAATCGTGGAACTATCATCAAATGAGGAACCAATCATTACTTCAAACAATGACAACCCATCTAGAGATGGCCAAAAACTTCATCCGAACCTTTGGGTCAATATGAAGACACCAATATAAAGTTGTCTAAAGATGCTGTCTTTGAGGCTAGACCCCATATTTTTTACGACAAAATACTTATGGTTGGTGCTACTCTGCCATCCTCTATTATTTGAGAATTCATTTTGGGTGTCATACTTGGCATTCTTTCTTACACTTGTGCTCATTTTTTTTAATTCATGCTTTTAAAAATATTTATTATGAAATGCAGTCGCATTATTACCTAGAATCATCAAGGTTTTTTGCAAGGCATCTTTGGAGAAACAAATATCCAGGCTTCTATTCTAGATGGATACATTGAAAATAGATGCCTCCTTGAACAGTGCAAATGCAACAATAGCATCTCATGAAGAATTTGAGGCAAGTTTTGTGGTAGAACTTCAAGAAAAAATCATACCTAGTGAAGCATCTAGGAATGGACTACAAATGAATGTCTTTGCATTGGTAAAGAAATTATCCGATGCTATCTTGGCCAAGGATTCTTGCGAGAAAACCATTGACTAGTAGAAGCATTCAATTAGTCATTAGACATAGTTGATAAAAGAATAAGAGGTCTCCATTAATATTACTCTGTAGAATTTGAAGGCTTGAATAGGAGCTCATTGAAAAACTTGATAAACCCAACAGGTCCGTAACTCATGAGATGACAAAAAATAAAGCACTCTTGGAGGAATGTGGTAGGCATAAAAAAGTTTCCTTAGAACTCACCATACAATCAACTGAAAAGGATAGGATTCGAGAAGACCTTGAAGCTTCTTTAGTGAAGGCAAATGAGAGATCTCAAGGCTGGAAGACAACATTGTCCGTACATTGATGTAAGTATTTGTTGTCTCTTTCGTCCCTTCCATCCTTCCTTTATATTGACTTTTCAGAAAAGTTCAACATCAGGGAGTGGAGGTCACTAGAATTTTGGCTAGAAACCTGGAAGACAAGGAAAAGATTGAGAAGGTCCTCAACCAAGCTTCTATCATCGATAAGAGGATTTCCATGTTGTTTTGCAAGGCACAAATAATCCTTCAACACTTCGTAAGTTCAATTTTTGTGCATTTGCACAGAAAGAAACATTTAGATGGGAGGTTATGCATGATAAGGCCAACTATGTGGCAGATATTGGCAATATATAGATATCAACTTCCCCAAAGAGGAATGTGCCAAACCTCAACGCTAAGACTATGGCTTTGCCTTCTTTGGTTTGGATCCTTCAACCTCTAACAATGCCATCATTGATGATGACACCCTAGCTTTGGAAGTTGTAACAGACCCAAAGAGCAAGGGCATCACTATCTCAGAGGAGCCTTCGAAGAATGATCTTTCAAAGCATTTTGCCCCTTGACATACTTATGATGGTTGTTCCAGTTCTCGCCATTGATTTTTTTTCTTTTGTAATTTTGTGTTAACCTTGTTATGATAAACGAATGAAAGGAAAAATGCTCTGTATTATTTCATTGATTGAGGAAGAATTACACAGGTTTTATATACAAGATGGTTGAGTAAAAACAACCAAACAAACTAACAGAAAGTTAGTTAATAAGAAACTGACTAACTAATGCTTAACTACTAACAGACTTGCTATACAGAACTTTGAGAAACAGCTCAGCACTAGGTACCCTTAACAGCCCCCTTCAAATTTAGGGTGGTAGAACAGACCACACCAAGTTTGTCTCTAAGAAATGGGAACTTAGAACTGGAGATTGGTTTGGTAAGAGAGTCTGCTAGTTGATGCTCAGCAGGAACATGTTGCACAACAATCTCCTTGCGAAGGACCTTGTCTCGAACAAAATAGAGGTCGATTTCTATATGCTTTGTGCGAGCATGTAGAACAAGATTAGCAGTGAGATGCATAGCACTAAGATTATCACACCAGATCAGAGGAGGTGGCATCGGAGACAGCTGCAATTCGGAGAGTAAAGATTGGATCCAACTCAACTCAGTGACAATAGCAGCCAAGCTTTGATATTCAGCCTCAGTGGAAGACCTGGAGATAGTTGTTTGCATTTTAGATTGCCGGCCAATTAGATTCCCACCTAAGAAGATGCAATAACCAGTTGTGGACCTGCAATCATCCAGATCAGCTGCCCAATCCGCATCACAAAAAGCTTCTAAGTGCAGAGAGGAGACACGTTTTAGATGTAGGCCATAGTCCAAAGTTCTAGCCAAGTACCGCAATATTCGTTTGACTGCTACAAAATGAGATTATAAGGGATTATGCATAAACTGGCAGACTTTATTAACACTAAACGCAATGCCAGGCCGAGTGATAGTGGCATATTGAAGAGCACCCACAATGGACCTATAAGCAGTTGGATCAGCAACGGGATCACTGCCATAGTTTGACAGCCTCAAGCCACTATTCATGGGAGTGGATTGTGTTTTGACACCCTGCAACTCTGCTTTACACAGAATATCTTGGAGATATTTCTTTTGAGATAACACAACACCATCTGTGGTGGGAACAACTTGCAGCCCTAGAAAATAATCCATCTCACCAAGATCTTTCAAGGCAAACTTGGAACTCAAAGCTGTGATCAAAGTTGAAACATGATGAGGATGGCTGCCAGTGTTGAGAATATCATCAACATAGATTAGAACATAGATGCAGCTGGTAGCAGTGATGTTAACAAATAGTGAGTGATCTGTTTTGGCAGATGTGAAGCCAAGACCAACAAGAACAGTAGAAAGTTTCTCAAACCAGGCTCTTGGGGCTTGCTTAAGGCCATAAAGAGCTTTGTGCAATTTGCACACTTTAGTAGGGTGCTCAGGATCAACAAATCCTGGTGGTTGAACCATAAAGATGTCTTCATGGAGATCCCCATTTAAAAATGCATTGTTGACATCTAATTGTCTAACAAACCAGCCTTTAGATAGAGCTATTGTAAGAACCACTCTGATGGTGACAAGTTTGACAACTGGACTAAAGGTTTCAGTGAAGTAAAAACCATCTTTTTGATGAAAATCCTTGGCCACTACTCTTGCTTTGTATCTGCTTACTATACCATCTGCTTACACCCACTTGCAGCCTATAGGCTCCCTGCCTAGAGGAAGAGGAACTAGGGTCCAAGTGTGATTCTTCTTAAGGGCAGTAGATTCATCTGGCATAGCTGCAAACCAATTTTTATCATTAAGAGCACTTTGGAAAGATTTTGGTGTAAGAGAGGCCATTAGAACCTTAGGTTTTCGAATCCCTGATTTTCCTCTTGTAGTCATAGGATGAGCATTAGTCACAACTTCTGGTGGAATAGGAGAAGGAGAAGCTGAAACAGGAGTGACCAAAACTGGAGTGTAAGAAGTAAGAGTAGTAGATGGAACAGGAGCAGCGGGAGATCTGTCAGTAACATCTAGAGCCTGTTGAGGGAGAGAACTAGTAGCAGCCGAAGTACCTGTAGTGATCTGAGTTGCAGAAACATGATTAGTAGGAACAACAGTTATAGGACTTGCATCATTCATAACAACATTGGGCAAGCTGGCAGAGTGAGATGACCCACGTGAGGCATGATGAACTGGAAGAGAAAAACCAGGAGGAGAGGAAGGAACAACTGGTCGATTTTGAATAACAGAAGGGAGGGCAGGTGAGGTAAAATGAGAGTAATTGGGTTTGGGAGAGGAGGTATGAGTAGCTTCAAGAAAGAAAGGAAACACAAGTTCATCAAATAACACATCCCTTGAGATACAGACTCTCCCATCCTTAGCTAAACATTTATAGCCTTTATGAGCAAGACTGTAACCAAGAAAGGTGCATGGTTGAGATCTGTATTGGAGCTTGACTCTATTGTAAGGTCTCAAATTTGGATAACAGAGACATCCAAACACCTTAAGCATGGCATAATCTGGTTTGACTTTGAATAAGACCTCTAAAGGTGAGATATTACGTAACTGAGGTGAGGGCATCCTATTTATAAGAAAAACAGCAGACCGATAGACCTCATCCCAGAATTTCAAAGGCATGGTTGCTTGAGCTAAAAGAGTCAACCCACTTTCAACTATATGTCTATGTTTGCGCTCAACTACCCCATTTTGTTCATGAGTATGAGGACATGATAGTCTATATGAACTATGCTAGATTCTTGTAAAAAGGTAGTGAAGGCTTGAAACTCTCCCCCCCAATCAGATTGGATTTGTTTTATTTTGAATCCAAGTTGAAGTTCAACCTGTGTTTTAAACGTGCAAAGGTAGACAAGGCCTCATTTTTTGTTCTCAACATATAGATCCAGCTATGCCTGGAAAAGGCATCGACAAAACTAATATAGTATCTATATCCACAAGAGGAAGTGACAGGGGCAGGACCCCACAAATCTGAGTGCAAGAGTTGCAGAGGCTCAGTGTAAATAGTAGTGGAGTGAGGAAATGGAAGCTTATGATGCTTCCCAAGACAGCAAGCAGCACGAAGTTGAGAAAAAGAATCAGTATTTTTATTGCTAGTTTTGATATTACAAGAAGCTAAGACAGATTGGACAATCCTAGAGTGAGGATGTCCAAGTCTTTTATGCCACAAAGAAAAAAGACTAGTGTCCTCCGACAGTGTACTAGACTGACAAATCTGTTCTTGAGCATTAGACACAGACTCAACTGGAAGGTTGGTTGAAGGAGAGACTGGCTTTTGAGAAGGATGAATGTTGAGTTGAGTGGAGTCAAATTTGTAGAGGCCTTTGTCAAGTTTCCCAACTAGCAAAGTCTTCAAGGTATCCTGAGTCTTAACAAGACAATGGAAAGGATGAAACTCAAAGAAAACGTTATTGTCTTGAGCAAATTGAGAGACACTTAAAAGATTTTTAGTAATATTTGGAACATGCATCAATTTATTTAAAATAAGAGTATGGGAATGAAAGGGAGAGAGAAAGGTAGATTGACCAATGTTGTGAATGTGCAAACCTGCTCCATTGCCCATGTGTATTTGTTGATCACCAAAATAGGTACTGCTAGTGGTCAGATTCTGCTCATTTGGTGTGAGATGATTCGTGGCTCCTGGGTCCGGATACCAACTTGGATCATTGACCATTTCAGGAGTAGCATAGTAAGCTTGCATCTCAGCCACATTTGCACTGCTAGGGAAGCTCTGAAATGACTCAGGACCTGAAAAAGACTTGTCAAACCGATAGTAACATTGTTGAACAGTGTGTCCAACTTTGTGACAGAGTTGACATGTCCACGCGAGGGACCACCTCTAAAGTTACCATACTGCCCACGAGTAGGAGTTACACCTCTGTAACCGGAAGCAGGAAAAACAGGGGGACCATGCTGAGATGAAGAAGTACCTCTTGACACATTGCTGGAGCCATATGCAGAGGAGAGAAAGGGAGGAGAAGAAAAACCTCGACTTGCAGGCGGTCTGGTGTGAGCAAGATTAGCCTCAATCTTGGCAATGTCAAGTTCTTTAGCAGTTTTTTCCAGTTGAACTTCTTGAGCCATTAGAAGAGCTTCAATTTCTGCAACACTGTACGTATCAGTTCTGGTGTTGACAGAGGTGATAAACACATTGTACTCGCTGAGTAAGCCATTGAAGATCGCCTCTATGTGATATTGAGCTGTAGTAGGATGACCAATCGAAGCAAGAGTATCGATGATACTCTTGATTTTGAGCAGATAGTCACCCAGTGAAGATTGCATCTTGGTGTTTCGCAGAAGAGTCTTGAATTGACCAATCTTGGCTCGATTGTGTGCTGTGTAGTACTCACAAAGATTGTTCCATATCTGAGCAGCGGAATCGCATCCAACCATGCGAGTGAGAACCTTCTCTGTCATGGATGAAAGAAGCCACGAGACCAAGATATTGTCCTGTTGCTCCCAGTCTTCGAACTCGATATTCACTCGATTGGCACGACGATCGTCATCATTGAGAACTGTGGTGGAGTGAGGTGAGGATCTACGAATTTTCGCAATCGACTACCTTTAATGGCGGCCAAGACTTGATGCTTCCACGGCAGATAGTTGTTCTCATCAAGACAGACAGAAAGAGAATGAGAAAAAGCGACAAGATTCGTTTTAGGCAGTAGTGTTTGTTGAGATGAATTTGGAGGTATCGACGAACCTCCATTGTTGATTGCAGATGAATTCTCCATAGCTAACGACTATGACTCTGATACCATGTTATGATAAACGAATGAAAGGAAAAATGCTCTGTATTATTTCATTGACTGAGGAAGAATTACACAGGTTTTATATACAAGATGGTTGAGTAAAAACAACCAAACAAACTAACAGAAAGTTAGTTAATAAGAAACTGACTAACTAATGCTTAACTACTAACAGACTTGCTATACAAAACTTTGAAAAACAGCTAAGCACTAGGTACCCTTAACAAACCTTATCATGGTAATTGTGCTTTTTATCTTCGAGATACATTTGTAATCGTGTCTCTATAATACAAATTTTATTTAACAATTCTTCTTTTATTTTACACTATCTTCCCCTAAATAACAAAGTCAACTACACCAAATTTACTCCATCATTTGCAAAATCTAGGTATTAATTTTTTAATGAAAATTCCTCTTTCTTTCCTCCCAATTTATTTAACCTTCCACATGGATTCGTCAATATATACTCGTTAAAAAAACTATCGATTCATCTTATGGTTATGCCAATATTTTTTTAATAAAACCTTTGATCTTTTATGCTTATGGTTATGGCATTATAGTCATAGAAAAACCTCCAATCTTTTATTCTCACGATTATGTCAATATACTCTTGGCATAACCTCCAATCTTTCCTTCACATGGTTCTTTTGATATACTCATGGCAGAACATGCAATTGTTTGACCAAAAGTTGGTAAATCAAGTATATATAATAGTGATCGTGTAAGCAAATATGTTGAACTAAGGGAATTGACTAAAATAAAGGAAGTTATTTTTAACCAAAGTTAAATAAACTCTAACTTAGCTCCAAAGATTGATAATATTTTGTGTCAAGAAAATAAAATAAAATAGAAAATAAATATACTTAAGACAAGAAAAATAAACAAGTTATAATTTGCAAACAAGTTGTAAAAAAAATATTATTAAGATACTAGAATCTACAAAATGTAAGTTTAATAATATTTATTAATATATTGATTCTCATGTTTTATTGATAGTTAAAATAAATCAAACTATCATTTTCAAAATAGATTTATAATTTAAGCACAAATTACTTCTAAAAAAATAGGATTTTTCTTCACTTTTTAAAAAATATACACTACAAGAATTGAACACATTAGCGGCGGGGGACTCCGCCGCTAATAAGGGTGACGTCCGCCGCTAATGCTTATTAGCGGCGGGGATCCGCCGCTAATGTCCCGCGCTAAATTATTTGTCACTAATAATTATTATTAGCGGCGGACTGACACACCCGCCGCTGATATCATATTATTAGCGGCAGATATTAGCGGCGGAGCCCGCCG
The DNA here is from genome assembly GCF_963169125.1 of Humulus lupulus. Lineage (NCBI taxonomy): Eukaryota > Viridiplantae > Streptophyta > Magnoliopsida > Rosales > Cannabaceae > Humulus > Humulus lupulus. Next base: position 71,716,686 of record NC_084798.1, read on the forward strand.
CTAATACATATGTCAAATTCATTATTATTAACCGCAGGGTCCGCCGCTAATATTGTTTTTATAATATATTTCAAAATTTATTTGAAATAAATTAATATTTATTAAATGTAATTATTTTTAAAAATAATTCATAATAAAATTTAACAAAATAAGCATTTAATTAATTTAAACATAACTAACATTAAAATTAATGTGAATAGTTTTAATATTTATCAACCTAGCTAATATCGCTATTGTCATTAAAAATAAATACAGTATTAATTCAGTCCAAATACATAAACTAAATAAAATCATTAAGATTAATATTGAAATTGTCCTCATCTTCAACATTTTGGTGTGGCTGTGAGGACGATGGCTGTGGCTGTGGTGGTGAAGGAATATAAGGTGGATGTGATGATCGTTCGAGCGTGAGGTCCCCAAACTGATCTCGAGGCTGTGGCTGCGACCCGCCCCCAAACTCACTATATCTCACATATGGTTGCTGCGACGAACCTCCAACCTCCCCATATCTAACAATAGGTAGCGGAGGCTGCATCGATCCTCCTTGAAAATTGGTAAAGCAAAAATATAGTGGAGGAGACTGGGAAGAGCGTCCAAAAATGTATTGGTTTTGATACTGAGGAGGTTGTTGCGACGACACATGTGGCGGATACGGTGGATGAGGCTGGTACTGTTGCTGTGGCGGATACTGTGAAGGAGGCTGGTACTACTGCTGTGGCGGTGTATGAATGTCAGGATTGGCAGTGTTACTCTGAGAAGACGAACCACCTTCAGATTGTGGTGGAAAATACCTCTGCAGAAAACTGTCAAACCATGGGTTATACAGATTACTGGGTTGCTCAGGTACCACAGACTGAAGCGTCTCACGAATTTCCTTCATCATCAGAGCCATAGTAGTCATATCTTCATTAGGTGTAGCAGCAGTATTTGCTTGGGACTGACTTTGATCTGTAGAGCTAGAGGTTGTCTTTCTTGCCTTCCCTTTCGCCCTATAACCCACTCCTCTTTGGTAGTCAGATCTCTCCCCGAGTACTTTACTTAGTATCTCGTATTGATCGACCGAGGACGAATCAACGCCAGATACATTAAGAGATGCCTCACTCTGTTGTTGACTTTGCCTCTCAAGCTGTGACCTCTGAACCTCTGCCGCCATTTTTTCTTGTATAAAGATAACATTATGAACAAAAATTAGAAACAAGAAAACAATACTATTCACTTACATAATCTTGTTGAGCTGCCTCATTGACAAAAGATTTTGTCGATTTTTTCATATGAGCATCCCTCCAAGTATCAACAACATGCGCATCTGGGTTCTCCTATACAAATGTAAACAAAATGTTTCAGAATGTGTTATTTTATAAAATTAAATTAACATCTTCACTTACATATTGGTGACGCTTAGCTGCCAATGACTTTGTGCCTTGTGTTGTTACATACTTCATTTGTTTTCTGTTTGCTTGATTTTTAGCGGAACGAGCCAAAAATCTTTCGCTCAAAAACATTTCACAAATATTCTGCCAAGCCTCCTTAGTGTAATGGTCAGGTGGCTTAGAGAGGACATTCTCCAAATCTTCTGGTCCAGCATAATGACTTTTGAAGTGTTTATGTCTATTGTTCTTTCTCTCGCGATATCTTTCGTCCATCTCCTTGTTGACAATTGCCAGAACTGACTCACGTAGTGGATGACCGTCTATATTATAGTAATACTGCATTAAGAAAAAAAAATTAGATAACTTTGTAAATAATGGAAATAAATAATGAAAAGTACAAGATTTGTAATTTTTTTACCCTCATACGATCAAGCACTTGATCCTTAAACTGTTGAGGTACGTCAGCAAAATCCAAATAATGTCTTGGAGACAAAATGGTAACTAGAGTGCCCAACATGCGAATAAAAGCTTGATCCTCCTCCCCAACCACTTTGTTGGTCACAGGATCAAGCTCTAGATCCAATGGTTTCCCGGCTTTTTTCCTTCGTTCTTCAAGAACATTATTACTAGCAAGGCCACGACCTTTTCTTCTCGTCGGCAGGGCTTTAAAATTTATTAACAATAATCAGTATTAGTATTGATGTTATATTTATCTAACAATATAATTTCTAAAAATAATTTTGATATGCAATATTTAACCTGACTCGCAAGATGATGATACCCTAGAAGGATCTGGCGGGTCTTGACCCCCACCATCTCCGTCGTGATAAGTAGCTATATCAGCTGACATTATACTTCAGTTTAAAATTTATTAGTTAGTAATTAGCATTAAAATAGAAGTATATCACATTCAATTCATAATAATAATAATTACAAAAAAAACTTTATTATATTTAAATATATAGTTCTATTACACAAATAGAAAAACTAAACAGAGTAATCACTATCATTTCCATCAGTAATCGGTGACACATTTTCATCTTCACAAAGCTCAACTAACAATTCATCCTCTGCATCTGCGACTTCCTCATTTTCTGACATATCAGCTTCGTCGTCACCCTCTTCATCAGCTCCAACATATGCAGCAGGTTGATCAGATTGCATAATCAACTCTCCGAGGTCCACAGTCAACACAAAATTTGATGAACTTGTTTCATGTACACATCAATAACATCATTAACCTCATCAGAATTGTCCTTAATGTCTCAAATCTGTCGATGATTCACATCTTCTACAACTTTCCAATCACGACCTCTAAGTAAATCATCGAGATAGAAAACTTGCTTAGCTTGAGTAGCAAGTATGTACGGCTCATCTTTGTACCATTCACCATTGACGTTTATACTGGTTATATTATTTTCAATGATTGTTTTCTTCATTCTTGGATTTGTATTAAACCATTTTCACCGAAATAATGCCACTGAATATGCACCAGTGAAAGAAAGTGTCACTATTTCTTCAAGTGTGCCGTAATAATTAAAACCTTCTGTTCCGGCAACAGACACTCCACTATTCTGTGTGGTGCGCTTTTTATCTCGGTCGTGTGTAATAAATCGAACACCATTGACTATACAACCTTGGTAAAAGGTTGACAAATGATCTGACCTAGATGCTAAAGCTAACAATTCATCACAATTTTCCAAAGACCCAAGCTTGTGCAAGTCATATATCTAAATACATAAAATGGTATTAGATTCACAAAATATATCATTAATAAAATGACTGTTCAAAGTTCAAAGTTCAAAGCTACCTTTTTATGAAACCACGAACGAAAAAATTTCCTATGCAAACGATCATGATCACCATCTGGGTATTTTTGTTTAATCTCTTGTAGGTGTTCGCTGTTAATTAGAATAGTGTTACGATTCTTGATAACAAAAAACTGATAATAACCACACATGTTCTAATTTATAAGAGAATAAACTTACTCTAAATAAGGCTCAATTTCAGGAGAATTCTCAAGTATGAACCACTCAGCTATTTCACGAGTGTTATGATTGAGAGGCTTCAAAGATCCCTTTGTGAGTGGACGAGATTAAGATTGGAAAACTGTAAGGTTTCGTGGGATATAAGTTGCATATTCATTTCGATCAAGACGGTTAAATCTTGTTTCAATGTCTTTGAAATATATTGAACAAAAGGTCAAAGCCTCATCTGCAACATAGCCTTTGGCGATCGACCCTTCAGGGCTAGCTTTATTTCCCACATAATTCTTTAATTTTTTCATGTACCTTTCAAAATGATACATCCACCTCATAAATACCGGGCCACCCAATATAGCTTCTTCTGGCAAGTGTAATACCAAATGAATCATTATGTCAAAAAAAGCTGGAGGAAAAATCAACTCCATCTTGCACAATATCTTAATAAGATCATTTTGTGCTTCCTCCATATCTTTAACATTTAAAGTCCTCGAACATATTTGCCTGAAGAAATTGCACAATTCTGCAATAGTGGTCGATATAGATTTTGGAAGAAGCTTGCGAACACTGAGAGAAAGTAATCGTTGCATTATCACATGACAATCGTGTGACTTCAACCCAAGAATATTTGTATCATTCTCGGATACTTTCTTCTTCAAATTTTAACAAAAGCCATCTGGAAATCTAACTCCTTTTATAAACTGACAAAACTATTGCCTCTGCGCCGGAGTTAACACATAAGGAGTGTGCGGCTTCACCAGCTTCCCATTCTCATCTTCATAAATCCACAATGATTCTCTCACACCCATCTTTTTCAAATCATGCCTGGCATTAGTGGTGTCCTTAGATTTATCATTGTCTAAGATGGTGCGAAGGAGACTATCACACACATTCTTCTCAACATGCATGACATCTATATTGTGTTTTAATTTGTTTGTACACCAATACTCAAGCTCGTAAAAAATACTTTTTTTCCTCCAATTACCTTCATCTACTCCTCTTTTACGTTTCACACCCCCAAACTGGACATGTTTTCCTAGAACTTGCGCTGCAAGAGTATTAACTTGTTCTAGTATATCCTCACAAGTAAACCGTCTCGGAGGACGTCTTCTCTCAGCTTCTCCATCGAACTCGGTGTCTCTTCTCATTCGATTAGTACTTGGCAAGAATCTTTTGTGACCAACATAAGATGTCTTACCGATCACTCGAATGGAAGTTGTGTCCTCATTACACGTAGGACAAGCTTTGTATCCCTGACCACTCCATCTAGACAAACTACTGCGAGCTGGAAAATCGTTCACTATCCACAAAGGGCTGCCAACATCTTGAACATCCTGTTGGTCATACTATCTCTTGTATCAACTTCGTTAACCCACAGATCCTTCAACTCATCCACCAATGGTCTCAGAAATACATCCATGTCCTTACCGGGTGATTTTGGTCCAGGAATAAGGAGGGTCAACATGAAATAATTGTCTTTCATACACAACCAAGGTGGCAGATTATAGTTTGCCAACACCACAGGCCACATGCTATATGCAAGGTTCATGTTGCCAAATGAATTAAATCCATCAGCAGCTAAGCCCAGACGAACATTTCTAGGATCCCTTGAAAAATCAGGATGCTTGGCATCAAAGTCCTTCCACGTAAAGTCGTCCATCGGGTGTTGCATCACCCCTTTATCTTTTGATTTCCCGGAGTGATGCCATATCATGTGTTTTGCTGTAATCCTTGAACTGCATAATCTTTTCAACCGAGGGGTCAACGGAAAGTAACGCATCACCTTGTGTGGCACTTTTTTTCCTTTCGTCATTTCGGAAGTAATCCATCTACTACTTCCGCATACTGGACATGTCTCTTTAGATGCATGCTCATTGTAAAATAAGTAGCAATCATACTGACACACATGAATGGACTCCTATCCCAACCCTAATTTTTTCAATCTCTTTTTCGCCTTGTAGTACGATCTGGGGATTTTGTTTTCCTTAGGAAATGCAAGCTTTAACAACTTCAGCAATTCATCAAATATGTTGTTAGGCACCTTCCCTCTAACTTTTAGATACAATAACTTTGCTAAAAAGTTCAGGGATGAAATCCAATCACATCCAGGATACAACTCCGCTTCAATCTTGTAGAGTCCAAGAACTTTACTTAGCTAATTGTTTAGTAGTATTATAGTATGTTTAGTATTATCTTTGTAACTGTGGATTTTTGGTTCAGACCGGGAATTATTTGGAAACTCATAGTAGTACTTATAGATTTTCTAAGTTTAATCTATAGTTTAAGAATATTAAGTATAACATAAGGTTTGATTAATGTGACTGATATTAAGGATTATATTTATTATACTATAAGGTTTAGATATCAACCAATAGGATTTTAAGCACATGTTATGAATGGTGATTAAGGATTAAGTATTTTTGAGGATTAAATTTAATAAGGAGTAAAGTTTGAATGTTATAGGGTCAGTCAGCAGCTTTGAGTACGTTGAGGACTTAGTCAAGGCTGTTTACTCCATTCAAACTTAGCTAAAAATATGTAATTTCGTGTTTAAATATTTAGCGTGTGCCGATATATCGCAGCTATAGGGGGCGATATATCGCAGCACGTAGATACGGAAAACACGAGACGATGCACGGTCGCCTCGGGCATACTGGCCCAGGCGATATATCGCCTACAGGGGGCGATATATCGCCTCCTTCAGCATAAATTCAAACACTTTTGAATTCTTTTCCTTTCAGCCATTCAAACTCCTCCATAAGTCCAGCATCTTTTGAACGAGTCTTCAGCCTCTGCTGAACGATTATTCAAATGATTTTCACCTAAAAAGCCATTATTTTTATTCAAGTAAAATCAAGATACTTTCATTCCCAAACTCTATAAATAGGACCTAGTACCCAGCCATTACTCACCTTTTGCTCTAAGTTCTGAAGCTGCTAGTGTTAAGAGAGTGTGAGGGTGTAAACACCTGGTTTGGGAAAATCATAAGCTTAAACATCATAAGCTTATCAAACACTTTGGGAAGTGAGGTTCTATAGTATTTCGGTTGAGGTGTAGATTGGTCTTTCAAGTCTTTGAGGTAACCAAAACTCTAGTTCATTTCTGTATTATGTTATTTTCTTTCTCATAGTCTTCTACTCAATCTCTAACCTTAATATTCATTTTGGTTAGGGAATCTAAGTTCTTGAGTACATAAGTTTCGGTAAGCATGTTTCTCAAATGGTTTAGTCTTCCCATTTCCTTTTCATCTCTTTCCTTCTTTCAACTCACTCTTGTTCATTATGGTTTTAGGAGTGTTCCAAAAAGTCCCAACTCAGTCCACATATCCCGGTAACTTTGGTAAGGAAAATAGGCTAGAATCAATATGTTATATGCTTATGTTATCTTATGTTTTATGTTGTTAAATGTGTTATGATATGTATGCATGTATGTTTGTAGGCTTGGGCATATGACCCATATGACTAACAAGACCCCAAATGGGTTATGGGCATATGACCTACTTAGCTAGTAGGACCCCACTAATCCCATGGGAATATGCTTGTTTAGTCTATGGGACCCCAAGTAATAATGGCCATTATAATAAGTGTATGTTATATGTATTATGTTAAGTCTTTATGTTTCTTATGAAATTTATGTGTATGACTATGTGTTAGATTTTTCCTTGCTGGGCATTAGGCTCATTCCTTTCTGTTTTATGTGCAGGAAAATAAGCTTTAGAGGCGGTAAGATTCGTGACGCTTAGAGGATGTGTATCGATGGTGAATGGAGTCAAGGGGTCGAGCGTTATTCGATTCGAGGATGTAGTCTCATTTTATCTTTTTATGGTTTTATATGTATTTTCCGCATTTCTTATGTAATTCTTTTCATTTAAATCATGTTTTGTTTTTAAAGACAATGGGATCCCATATCCTTCTTAGTATTCTATTTATTTGTAAGTAACTCTTATTTTACAAGTTACTCAATAAAATTATGGTATTTTCGTAAAAATGTAAGTTTATGTATAGTTTCGTTAATGGTCCAAATAGTCTAAATTAGTGGGTCATTACAAATCTCCTCAAATAACTTGTCATAATACTGACTCCCACCGAGATCCCTTTCTACTTCCTCAGTTGTCGGTAAAAGGAAGTCTTCCACAACGTGAATCACCTCATTGTCTTCATTCTCATCAACCACCTCATCAGCAACAATTCTTCCACCTCACCATGAAAAATCCACTTATCATAAGCTTGATGAAAACCCCTATCGAATACGTGTGCCTGAACTACATCCAAAGATTCAAATCTATTATTATTGCATCTCACACACGGGCACCTAATTCTTCTATCAGAATCTTTATGTTCCGACGCCATCCTCAAAAAAGCTTGCATACCATTCCAATATTCTTGACAACTACGATTTCTCAATGTTGTCCAAGTCTTGTCAATCGCCATCTAAAGTGTTATAAGAGTGTGTGAGTTTTAGTAATGTGAATAGGAATGGATAACAAAAGAAATTTGTTATCATTTTTTAAATCTTATGCAATATTATAATATCTTATGCTATTTTATGATATTTTATTAGATAATGTTATTTATAAACAAATTAAACTTTTATTATATATAATTATCAATTACTATATTCAACTAATTTATAAATATTTAATATTAGATAATGTTATTTGATAAAAAAATTAAATTAAATTATTTAATTAGATAATTTTATATCAAACTTTTATTATTTAATTAATTAAATTAATAAAAAATAATTAAAAAATTAAAAAATAAATTATTATTTATTTAATTCTTGATTTATAATTTTTTAATTTGTAATAATAATAATAATTTTACAAATTAATTATTATTTAAATTTTAGACTAATTTATTTTTTTAAATAATTGGATAAATTTTATTAATTTTTTTCATTCATTATTTTATTGATAATATTTTAAACTTACCATTTCTGTGCCGATATTCCTATAATTGATGGTTGTAGTCAACAACCATCAATCACAAGCATACGAGGATAGAGAAAATAAATTAACTTCTAATATTAACTACTAATTAATTTTTTTAATAATTTTCAATTAATTATAATAATACTAATTAACTAAATTATATAATATTCATTACAATTCTCATTATGTTGACATAACATATAACAAAAAAATTATGTCGTGAACATATAATGTAATGGGTATTTTCAATTTCCAATTTTTTTAAAACTGTTTTCCATTTTTAGTTCTTATTTTCTTTTTTTTCAAATTAGTACCTCATTTTATTTTGTTAAAAAAAACATAAAAATAAAAGTTATCAAACGTATTTATTATTTTTTTTAAAAAAAACAAAAAACAAAAAACAAAAATAGTTATCAAACATATTTTTATTTTTTTAAAATAAAAAAATAAAAATAAAAAATAATATTTTCATTTTTGTTTTTAAAAAATTCAAAAACAAAAATTTTACTAAACACAACCATAAAGTTTTTTTTGTACTTGGAAATCTCTGACGATCAAAACTAAAAGCAAACATATAGATACCAGACCAATGTATTTTACGATGACATTAATGTAAATCTCCATAGTTCAAGACTTAATAATAACAACGTATTTATTTATTTATTTATTTATTTGACTTTATAGAGAATAAAACTTAACAATCATAATAATCAATCCATTTATTTATCTTTTAAAATGATAATTTTTTTTCACCTAAATTTATCCATTTATACCCATTACAAAATATATTACTCTAATCTATTAAAAATCAGCTAAAAAATGAATAAAAATTTCACAATCAGAAATCAGCCAAAAAATGAATAAAGATTTCCAATGACCAGTTATTTAAGAGTTCATTTAAAATAAATTAATAAACAAAAAACCAGAAATGAAAACGAAATCAAAAACCCAGAAATCACAAAGAGAAAAAAAACCATACCTGATTCTAATGTTAATATCAAAACCGTATTTGAGAAAAAAAAATATCATAAAATATCAAAGGGTGAGAGAATTAATACCAAAATGAAAAAAATATAAATAAACATATACATACATAGATAAACATATACGTACCTGATAGAGGAAGAGGAAATCGGAGGGAAAATGGAGGAAAAATGAGTTTCTGCTTTTGGAAGAAGAAGAGGATGGATGGGTTATCAAAATCGTATCTGAGAAAATAAATAACATCATCAAATATATTTATATTTATGCATACACAATACAAACAACGCACATAAGAAGATAAATGAAACCCAACAATTTTTTCAATTTACAAATTACACATACACATTTAAAAAAATAGATTACTTCAAAGTATTCCATCTTTGCATAGTTCTTTCAGTTCATAAATAGTTATTCAAAACAATGCAATATTAAGATCCAACATATATTAAACAGTTCGACAAACAAACTTTAAAAGATGTTGACACACCACATTTATCAAATAAAATAGAAACTAATTCTAAATTGGACTGTATCAATAAATAAGATACGACATGCCTTCCTCTAGTGTTTTCCTCTTGAAATATGCTTGATAGAAATGCCTCACTAAGATCCCTTGCTCCCTTGCTCCACTGAACCATACAAACAAATCTTGAACACAAGAACCGAAATAGGAAAAAAAGTTACAAAAAAAAAAAGACAAATTAACCCCACCTATCTGAGACTGAGTCGAGAGAGAAGCCACCGAAAGAAAAGCCACCGTACTCGAGAGAGAAGCCGAGACAGAAGAAGCGAGGCCGAAGGGAAAGTGACAAAGGGAGGATCGGGGGCTTTGAGAGAGATGGGAAAAGGGAGTATCGAGGGCTTTGAGAAAAGAGATTGAGATTGGGAGAGTGAGAGAACCAGAAGGAGGATGCTTGTCGTTGCCTAAGAGAGAAGAGAAGATGCGAGAGAGGAGAAGAGAACTAAGGAGAGGGGAAACGAAGAGGGCTGTGAAAATTTGAAACTGTAAAAGTATTAGTGGCAGGCCCCGTCTCTATTAAAAATGACTGCCGCTAATAACAGAATTAGCGGCGGGTAGTTCGCCGCTATATAAAAGCGATTACCCGCCACTAATACTATTAGCAGCGGATAGTCCGCCTCTAATAAAGGTGATTATCCGTCGCTAATATATCTTAAAAAGCTTTCCCGGGCATTTTATACGATGAGTCTGTCGCTAATAGATATTATTATATTTTAAAAAAATCTCCCATTATTAGCGGCAGACCCCCTAGTCCGCCGCTAATAACCTGTACAATACAGGCGGATTAGGTCCGCCGCAAATGACTTCAATTCTTGTAGTGATAATTTCAAAGTATATAATGTGAATCAACTTAACAAAACAAAAAAAAACCAAATAACATTATTTATAAGGCATAACATAATATTTTTGTTCTAAGTATTGGATGTGTACAATTTAAAGACACATCTTAATTAAAGAATATTATGTTTTGTAAGACGAAGAACAAAGTGTAATATCATCTAACAATCCAAAATACAAGATACTAAAGATGAAAGACATATATGAAGAAGAAAATTCCATAAACTTTGTTGCGTTACAAGGGAAATCAACATAAAACAATGAATACTATCTAGTTACAAGTTACTTCATCATGATCATAATAATTTTATGAAAAAGATTAGAAGCACATAATTATAATCCAAAACATATTACAAAAGATATACATACTTGGCACAAAATGCTCTTCCAAAAGGAAGAGTAGAGAAAATGTAGAGAGAAAGTGTAGAAAAGATAGTAGTTACCCAAAAATTAAGGGCCCAAAAATGGTCTTGAAACTACTTATTTATAGCCAAATGTAAGTATTAAAATAATCAATTTAAATTGATTAAATTGAATTTTAAATAAAGAATAATATGGCAAGTAGAGGTACATTTTAGGGTGTAATGGTGAATTTTGTGGTAAAATATGTAGACAAGTTGGAAAAAATGGCATTTTTGGACATTATGGGACAATGGGACAATGAGACATTTGTGGAATCAAAAGAAAGGATGGCAAGCTGATGGATTTGAGGCAGGCGGCTGGGCTGAGAAGGGTGCAGGCGGGCCCGTGAGCTGGCTGAGGAGAAAAGAAGGAGAGAGCTGGGCCGTGGGGTTTCTAGGTCGAAGGGAAATGAGGCAAGGGCCTAGGTAAGCTACTGGTGGTGGCAGGCGGGTCTAAGGTGTTGGGTTGAGGCGTGGGCCTACTGCAAGGGAAGAGGGCCTAAAATGGCCTGTAGCATTTTCTTCCTTCCATCTTCAATAATGCTATAATTCTCTACCCTCTTCAACTTTACTTTATTTTCATTTTCTGAATTTTCAATCACGAACAATGCTTCATAATTTATGCAAATTTATCATAAACTAAATTAAAATTAGATATTTTCAATAATAAAATATATCACATAAGGTCCATGAAAATACTAATTAAAATTATAATTTACTTTGATATTTAAGTTCACTAAAATCTCCTTTTTGAGTTTTAATCTAACAACTCTAATTTCAAATAATTAAACTACAACATATTACAATAAAATACATATATAAAAAAAGTCTATAAAATTAAAATAAACATAATAAATTCAAAATAACTTAAAACTAAAATACTAAGCAACAATTAGCATATAAAAAGTGGTAAAATAACTCTATTTTATAGAGTTATCACACCTCAAACTTAATGTTTTGCTAGTCCTCAAGCAAAAGAAAATTAAAACACACATTTTTTATGGGTGATATAAAAAATATTTTCTAAAAAATTGCATGATGAAAATAATTCTCAAGAAATTATGAATAAAAGTTAAGCTTATGTAATTAATCAAATAGTAAATTTTTCTTTATAAAATAGATTTTCAAAAATTATTTTTTCATTAAACAAATAGTAAACAAAAGTGTTCTTATTATGAAAAATATAATTTTTGTTATAAGAAAAATTGACCCAATAATTAAAAACAAAGATTAAAAAATTTATTCATATTTTTAAGAGAACTAAACTCAAACAAAATCAAGATTTTTATCATTGAAAATGAAAAATATCACTATTTTTTTTTAACAAAACAACATAAAACATAATAAAACAATTTTTTTTTAAAAAAACACAATAAAACACATATTATCCTAAGAATAATAACCATATAAATGCACTACCCCCAAACTTAATTTAAAAATTATTCCCAATGTGTTAAAACACAAATATGCATTGAAAAGTAAAAGAGTTTAGAGTTTACAAGTCGTACCTTGATGTGGTGCATTGTCAAGAGAGTAAAATACAAAAATAAACCATACAAAACAAACATCAGTTGAGGATTGAGGAGTACATACTAAGGTTGTATTCCGTACGAGGTATGGACATTATGAATTCCTGGTCATGTCCTTTGGATTAACCAATGCCCCAGCAGCCTTTATGGACTTGATGAATAGGGTCTTCAAGGATTATTTGGTTAAGTTTGTGATCATATTCATCGATGATATACTGGTGTACTCCCAGTTAGAGACAGAGCACGAGCAACATCTTCGTTTGGTACTGCAGCGGTTGAGAGAGCATAGGTTATATGCTAAGTTAAGCAAATGTGAGTTTTGTTGCCCTAAGTAACATTTCTGGGCCACATTGTGAGTAAGGAAGGGAATCTGATGGATCCAAGCAAGATTGAGGCAGTGAGAGAATGTCCTAGGCCGAGCAGTGTACTAGAGGTTAGGAGTTTCTTGGGATTGGCAGGGTACTATCGGCGGTTTGTTGAGGGATTCTCCATAATAGCTACACTGTTGACTGAGCAGACGTGTAAGAAGACCAAGTATGTTTGGATAGATAGATGTGAGAACAGTTTCAAGGAGTTGAAGGGACTGATCACCGCTCCAGTATTGAGTCTTCCATCAGACAATGAAAAGTTTGTAGTTTATTGCAATGCTCGAGGCAGGGTTTAGGGTGTGTATTGATGCAAGCCGGAAAAGTGATAGCCCTACACGTCGAGAAAGATGAAGGAGTTTAAGAAGAGGTATGACACTCATGATCTGGAACTGGCAGCGGTGGTATTTGCACTGAAGGTATGGATGCATTGTCTGTATGGAGATAAGTTTGAAATATACACCGACCATAAGATTTTAAAGTATTTCTTTACTCAAAAGGACTTGAATATGCCCCAAAGGCGTTGACTAGAGTTGGTAAAGGACTACGACTGTGATATTTTGTACCATCCAGGGAAGGCCAATGTGGTGGCCGACGCATTGAGTCGGAAGGGCCCAGGGCAGTTATTCAGTTCAAGGCAGATATCAGAGAGGTTAGCTAAAGAGATGGCCATAGCAGAAACTGAATTGGTAGTTGGTCAGCTAGCCAATATCACACTCCAGTCCACTCTCCTTGAGAGGATCAAGGAAGCATAGAGGGAGAATCTCCAGTTGCGGAAACACAAGGAGGATGTCTTAGCCCGAGTGGCTAGAGACTTTTCTATTTCAGAGGTGAGTTTAGTGAGGTATAAAGGATAGATTTTCTTTTCGATGAATTATAGTATTAGGCGAGAGATTATAGAAGAGTCTCATACCACCCCCTACTCCTTACATCTGGGTACAACGAAGATGTACCAAGGCTTGAGAACTGGTCGAGGATGAAGAGGGACGTAGTGGATTATATGGTCAAGTTTTTAAACTGTCAGCAGGTGAAGGCTGAACATCAAAGTCCAGTGGAGTTGTTGCACCTTTTAGGGATTTCGGAGTGGAAATGGGAGGATATCAACATGGACTTTGTGGTTGGATTATCGAAGGCAGTAGGATTGTATGATTCTGTGTGAGTAATTGTGGACAGGTACACCAAATCATCCCACTTTTTGCCTATTAGAACAACTCATATGGTGGAGTAGTATGTGAAGGAAATTGTGTGACTTCATGGGGCTCCGAGGTCGATAGTATCCGACAGGGATCCCACCTTCACCTCTAAGTTTTGGAAGAGCCTGCAGAAGGCTATCGGCACGCAGTTGTGGTTTAGTACCTCCTATTATCCTCAGATGGATGGACAGTCTGAGAGGATGATTCAGATACTGGAGAATATGTTATGGGCCTGTGCGCTGGATTTTGGGGATCTTGGAGTAAGTATCTCCCTTTGATCGAGTTTTCGTATAACAACAACTATCAAGTAACTATCGGAGTAGCTCTGTATGAAATGTTATATGGGAGGAAGTGCAGATCACCCATCCATTGGGATGAGACGGGTGAGAGAAAGTACTTAGGTCCTGAGGTTGTTCAGAGGACCAATGAGGCGATTGAAAAGATTAGAGCTCGAATGCTCTCCTCCCAGAGTCGACAGAAGAATTACTCAGACTTGAGACACATGAGTGTAGAGTTTCAAGTCAATGACCTTGTGTTCCTCAAAGTTGCTCCTTTGAGAGGAGTAAAGCGATTTGGAGTGAAAGGCAAGTTAAGCCCTAGGTTTGTTGGCCCCTTTGAGATTCTGGAACGAGTTGGAGAGGTAGCTTATAGATTGGCTATGCCTCCAGCCTTATCAGGGGTTCACAACGTATTTCACATATCCATGCTCTGGAAGTACTTATCATATTCTATGCATGTACTGAGTTATGAAAATCTAGAGCTGGATCAAGATTTGTCTTATGAGGAAAAGTCGATTTAGATTCTAGACCGAAAAGATAAAGTCTTGCGGAACAAGACCATTGCCTTAGTAAAAGTGTTGTGGAGGAACATACAAAGTGGAAGAGGGAACTTTGGAGCTTGAGATTGATATGCGGGATCAATATCCCGAGTTATTCAGGTAAATTTCGAGGACTAAATTTTTGTAAGGGGGGGGGGGGGGGGAGGGGTAATTGTAGCGTCCCAAATTTGCAAATAAGGCTTAGCGCCTGGATTAGCATGTCAGGAGGGCAATAATTGATTTGATTATGTTATGATGTGGAGTAAGTGATTATGTGATTAGAAATGCATGTTTAGGTGAATTAAATATGTATGTGGGCTCATTTTGGTTAATATGGGCATATTTGAAATTTGGGTCTATTGAGGACATAAATGTAAATTATATGTGTGTTGTGATTGAGACCACAAGATTGTGGAGATTTATTTGTGATGTGTGATCCGAGATGGTCATAGGGAGCGGAATGCCAGAATAGCGAAATAGTTATAATGGAGTTGAATACCTGGCTCGGGGTGAGCCCAGGGGTATTTTGGGAATGTAGCACATGTTCGAGGTTACCGGGTAATGAGTAGCTACTTAGCAATTATTTGGGTATGTCGGGATTAAATGGGGATTTATAGGAACACGCGAGGAATTAGCGGGATGAGGCAAATGATTGGATTTCCCTTGGAGGCATTTAAGTGGCTAAGGTTAGCATAGGGGTAAATTGGTCCTTTATTATACTAAGGGATAGGCTTAGGTGGCTCTAAGAAACAACCATAAACTAAGTAAACCTCAGCTCTTTCTCTCTCCCACATTCATTCTCTCTCTCTCTTGGTCTTTGGAGGAATTTTGAGAACTTTGAAGAAATTTTCCCAGAAGTTGATGATTTGAGGCTGGGGATTTGGGGAAATCAAGCTAGGAGGAAGCTTGAGGAAGTTCAGGGTCACAATTAGTAGCTAGGGTAAGCTCTAACCTTGATTTAATTAACTTTTTGGGTTGTTCTTTTAGCATTTTGGAAGTTTGAACTCAAGAGATTTAAGTTAGGTTGTGATAAGGTTTTGGTTACATTTTCAGGTTTATGTACTACTCTAGGTGTAGTGGTAGTATTTTGGGGCTCAATTTTAGTGTTAGAACATGTTTGGATTGATTTGCATGAGGTTTAGAATTCTAAAAATGATGGAATTTCTGGGTTTTGGGGCTCCAGCCGCGGTCTGCATGAAGCCAGAAGGCCTTAGGGCCTCTGAAATCGTCAAGGCGATGTAGGCTGAGGTACGCCACGACCCGTGTCCCTTAGAAGAAAGCCCTAAGGTCTTCTGACTTGTAGCGCGTCGCGACCCTACTGGGCTGGGCTGCGACTCAAATAGGGGACTTTGGCCAAAATGATAAGTCTAGTTTAGGGTAGTTTTAAAATGTGTTTTAGTCTTATTTTCAAGTCAAATTGTGAGTTTTGTACAATATTATGCTTTTGTTTTTAGGTTTTTGCTATGAAGAGTGGGATGAAATGGAAAGGAAGAGAATTTGTGGACAAAAATGGGAAATTTTATGCTATTTGTAATCATGTGGTGGAGAAAAGAGCGGAAAAATGAAAATTGAGCATATGAGGAATTAGGGCCGCGACTTGGTCAAGTAAGTTGCGGCTCTATAAAGTCATAGGCTGCCTAACCTGCTGAGAGTTTTAGGGCCGCAACTTGGTCAAGAAAGTCGCGACGCTAGAGGAAACAGAGGCAATTCCAGGAGGCACATGAAGACGCGGGTCGCGACCTAAGTGAAGAGGGTCGCGGCGCCTGAAGACCCAAACAGCTTTTCAAACACCTTAGAAAAGACACGGGCCACAACCTAAGAAAGGCCAAGTCGCGGCTTTCCTTGCCAATAAAGAGGAATTCATTTTTTTTATATATATAAATTCACACTTTAGGTTTTAAAAAGTAGATTAGGTCATATTTTTTATTACGTTTTGTAGAGCAATTTTGATTCTAAGACATTATTTTTCTACAATTCCATATTTTTATTTCTTCTTCAAGCTTTTAAATCTTTTGAGTATGAATAATTATTCTATTGTTTTAGTCATGTCTGATAAGAACTAAATCCTCTATCTAGGGGTTAATGTAGTTGCTTAAATTTCGATTTACTTTTATTAGGATGTTCTATTGATACTTCTTCTTTATTATAATCTATATGACGTTTGCCTAATGCTAGTAAGTACTTCATCACTATTTGCTTGATTTATGATTTTGATTTAAAACTTGAAAGATGTGAATTGAATATGCTATCGTTATATTGACATAGGTTACATATTGGACGAGAGTACATGTATGACTTGTGTAGAAATTAGGTTTCCATTCTTAATGTCTGCTATGTGTTTAAGTTTATTACAGAGATGTAGAAAACTTGCATATAGGTTGAGATCTTATATCTTGAAAAAGAATAGGAATCGATTTTTGTTAACCTGCTATTAGAGTAGGAAGAAGAGATTTAGAATTGATTAGTAAAATTAATAGAATGAACAGTTGATGAAATTAATTCCCTATGATTTTTGTTATTGATTTTATCTTTTGCTTTATTGTTCTGTTTACATTTATTTAAATTTTGTTTGTAGTTTATAATTATTCATTTAAATTTTAAATACCGAATAGAAAGTGAAAAATGATTATTGGTAATTAGTTAATAGTCTTTGTGGGACGATGTCCATTCTTATGGAATTTATTACTTGATACGACCACGTACACTTGCGTGCATATATCATCGATCACAAAATAGGGTTTTAAGCTCGGAAACCCAAATTTAAGGGCTCGGGAAGGATTCTACTACCTAGTTTCGTAGATTTCGAGGTCTTGAAGGCTAGAATATTAATATGAAGTTCTTAATTGGTTAGGGCTTTATGGATGTCTATTTATTGATGTGTTGTGACTAGGTTTTACGTCAAGGCTTGGGTTTAGGGGATTGTGCTCGGGACACAGGTAAGAAAACTACTTGTACCTGTAGAGCAGGGCATGACCCTATTATTTGTGTGTAATGTGTGTGTGAATATCTGTAAATGTTATGCTATCTATGTTGTGCATGATAATTAATGAACGAAAAAGGCTGGGAATGGCGAAGGCTGAGAACGGCGAAGGCCGGGATCAACATTAAGCATGCACAATGCAGGCCGCTAGGGCAAGACCCTCTAACAGTGTTGTGCTCACCTACTCGGTGAAGACCATGAACCTAGTGCCTGGTAAAGCACTTGGGTTAGCATATGCCACTATATGTTTAATCTGTTATCTGTTTAAGTTGTTTATTACTAGATTTAATTGTGATGTGCTATGTGTTGAGTTTTCTTTTTGGGCCTCAGCTCATGGGTGTTCTATGGTGCAGGTAAGGGCAAGGGAAAGGTCGACCAACCATGAGTTGGAGAGCGTGGAGCAGTGTGTACATGTTCGGTCTACCTGGCTGCCACGGCCAGAGTTGTTTTGAGGAATTTACTGTAAGTGGTTGGTTTTGTCGCTTAGGTCAACTGTATTATAACTTTTGAATTGTAATACATTTTTTTAAACAGTATTTTGGGATCTCAATGTATAACTTTTATGACTTTAATGAATGTCCAAATCTTTTATAATTAACGTCCATCCTCTACAAATGCAACTTTTCTGGATAACTACATAACAGAATTTCAAGTCTCATAGCAAAATAGTATTAGATGGAAAAATGATAAACTATTATTCCATCCTCACCGACGCAAGTAGATGAAAACATGGTAGATTTAGAAACCACTAATCCAAGTCAGAAAGTTACGATGCCTCGTCATAGTGGGAGGGTTTCCCTGAACCCGATACGTATGATATGGATAGTAAAACTCACATGTACCAGGAAATAGAGTCTAAGTACTCTTAATTTGTCTGAGATCTTGTAGATGTGCCATTGGACTTTATGCCCATGGGGTGCAAGTGGATCTATAAGAAGAAGAGAGGAGCTGATGGAAAGGTTGAGACATTTAAGGCTTGAGTCGTGTCAGAGAGAGAAAGTTTGACTTAGAGAAAACTTTTTCTCCGGTAGCCATGTTAAAATTCATTTAGTATACTCTTATCCATAGGCAAAACTCTTGATTAAGAGATAAGGAAAATGGACATCAAAGAAGCAATTTTAATGGTTATCATGATGAGACCATTTACATGGATCAATTAGAAGGATTTAAAGTAGTTGGACAAGAAAGACGGCAGGCTAAGTAGGTCAATCTATAGACTTAAACAAGCTTCGTGCTCCTGGAACTTAAGGTTAAATGGAAACATTAAGACCTGAGGTTTTGAACAAAATGTAGTTGACCCTTGTGTTGGAAAACTTAGAGAAAAAGACATTGTGGTGTTCATAATCATTTATGTAGATGATATCTTAATCATTGTAAACAATGTCAAGAAATTATCAGACATAAAGAACAGCCTGGAAATGAAATTCTAGATTTCTTTGTAGCAAGTCGTGTTCTTGGTATGCAGAACATCAGGGATAGAAATAATTGAATTTTGGCTCTAACTCAAGCAACCTACTTAGGTGAGGTGCTTGGTCGTTACTCTGTAATAGATTCCAACAAAGGATGTTTAGTGTCTTAACATGGAATTTATTTTTCTAAGCAGCAGTCTCCACAGACTCCTCAAGAGAAAGAAAGGATATAACGAATTCCTTATGCATTTTCAATTAGAAGTCTAATGCATGCTATGTTTTGTGTTGTGACCAAAGATCTGCTATGCAGTGGGAGTGGTGAACAAGTGTCAATAAAACCTTGGAAATGAACAATAGATGGAGGTCGGTATCTTTGACGGACTAGAGACTATATGTTAGTCTTTTTCAGGTGGATCTTTGAACCTATTAGGCTACAGAAATTCAAATTTTAGACTGATGTTAATGACAAAAAGTCTACTTCTGAAAAAAAAAATGTTTACTCTTGGGGGTGGAACTATGATTTGGAGAAGCGATAGGTTGTCTGTCATCTTAGTAGCTGTGATTTGGAGAAGCGTTAGGCTTGTTAGGAGTATGTTCTAAAAGCATGTAAAAGACATTTATTATTTTGACGAATAAATAAATACAATGGCCTATTATTGTTATATTTATATTATTAAATTATTGTTTGAATAATTTTGTAAATATCAGAAAAAATCCATATTCATTATTGAGGATGTGATCTTGTATTAGTACGAAAGAATTAAGATCACATGAATGAATAAAAATAGTCAACAACAACAAATTGAAGTTATGGAATTCTTTAATTGGGGTTGTAAGTATGGTTTGCAGAGTATCATGTTGATACAAATAATCTAGATTCAGATTATTGATGCGAGACATCTCGGTAAATGTGCTTTATATAATATGATTATATATGACATGGACCGATATGAATAAAAGTCCTTATCCAAAAACCATTTAATAATAAAGATTGTAATTCATATCATAATTGATGATCATTTATAGAGCAACCTAAATCATGAGTGTTCATGAACTCCTGATCATGTTTATTAAATCTTTTGATTCATTCGTTAAGGTCTCTTCGTAGAATGAGGCTAATGACTTTTGTTTCGGAGATTTAATATCATGGATGGCTGGGAACATGTATCAACAATACAGAATCTAATCTTTCCTAACGGGTCGTATATTAGTTCCCTTAAGGGTTAATTCTGGAACTAAATGATTTTGAGCTCAAATCTATAATTAGATTACAGATTAATTGTTCACTAGTGAATTAATGGTACTTAAGGAATAAGAAGTAAATTAGAAAGGTAAAATGGTAATTCTTCCATTCTAATTTATGAACTAATTAATTAGAGGGTTGAACTATTGTAAGATGGTTATATCAATGCACATCTTAAAATAAGATTTATGTAAAAGTATATCTATAACATAAAGAGTTCAATTCTGAATTTATAGTGAAGAAATATCAAAATTAATAAATTAACTATTATAATTAAAGAGTTTAGTTATTTAGTTTTAATTTGTTGGAGCTTAATGTTATAGGTCCATGGTCCCCGAAATGGCTCAAACAAACACTGACAAAGATAAATACAAAAATGGGCAAAATGACTTATTTGATAAGTAAAATATTTTTCTATGCACTAAACATAATTATTCTATAATTATGTGTAATTAATTAATTGAGAAATAATTAATTATTTGATTTAACAAAAATATAATTAATTTTGAATTAATTTATTTTTGGGATTTTTGATATTTAAATAATAATAAAAAATGGGAAAATCACATGCCTTCCTTGGCATGTGGTACACGTGTAGCACAGTGCATAGTCAATGTGCTACACGCACAAGAAGCTTCTTGAAGTTTCTTTGTTCCACAATTTTAGTTATTTAAATATTAAATAAACAATGAGATATTGTAATATGATTAAAATATTATTATTTAAACAAAATCTGATAACTGATTAGTTATTTTTAAATTATTTTAAATAACTAATATTTTATTTTTAATATATTGGATATATTAAATATAGGAGACCAGTTTTTCAGAGCGATACTTTTTCAGTGATAGAAAATATATCGTGAAATCTCTCTGAGAAAAATAGAACAGTGATACAAGCATAGGTCACTGTTCTTCAAAAACTTAGGTCCAAACTTTATCAGATCTCATGTGTTGAGAACATCTGATAAATAGATTTTCCATATTGTTTTGTATAGCGAGCCCACACTCGTTCTTTGTGTGCTAAGAACATTTTGGAAGATCCTGGTATGAGATCTCAAGGATTTTTTCCATACAAAAAGATAGCAGCAAGGAAGGACTTGAGGTAATTTTCTATTTATCTATTTGATTCAATATATATGTATGTATGTGAAGAAGTAGATCTAGAAATCTTGTGGGGTTAAATTAACAATTTTGATTGTTGTTCTGCTGCGTATAATCTCTGAGTTGATCTATAAGAACCAACAAATGGTACCAGAGCCATCTTCACATATATGTATATTGAATCTGTGTGGGTTTAGTTTTATGCATTTATTTATTTTTGATGAATGAATGGATGGCTTAATATGATTGAATGTGTGGGAATGTTGAATCGTTAATTGTATGGTTTTTTGGGTTAGGATTTGATTATGATCAAATCATTGTGTAAGCCATCAAAGGGCATAGGATTTAGGTAATTTTATTTGGTTTTTGACACCATAAAATTGTAATTCCAATCACACAAAGTCAAAACGGAGCCCGGGATTCAGAATTCAGCCACCGTTCCTCCGAGGCCACCCTCCGAGCCGTTGCCGGGGACGTCGTACGTGTTGGGGTTTTATGCTCTAATTAAAACCCAAATCCTTTGTTATCTCATTTTATTATCAATAAAATAATAGAAATCATTTTTTGACTTGGTCAATCACATTGCTCACATGTTTTCTTTTCACGATTATTTGTTTAATATAAACTTCTATTAAGTCCCGAGCATATAGCTAATCTTATTTATAGTGACGTAGTAACAGTGGAATATAAATATGATTATATGTTCAAAATAAGTTAGTCCTAAGATTAGTCAGTGCACCACACTGACTTGCCAATCTACGATATGATCTACTTACACATTATAGTGTTATGTTCTTTCCAAAACATTAGCAAAGTAGATAAGATCGGATCTATTTATTACGTCGGACTGGACCGATATTGACAGTTGATAAGATAAGTAAACATACCGTTATTATCTATTCTAGTCATAGAATATAGTTTACCATAGGTCAATTCAATCTCAATTCTGAGTTGTTAGTATTCTAACTGATTGTATTATTTGAGTTCTTTGATTTGTTCATTACCAACTTACCCTACGGACTAGCCCATACTTACATCTTGGGAACTCGGTAGTATAATTGAGTAGGAGTGTTAATCATAGATATGAACATCTATAGCTTCTGATGAAGAAGTGAAACAATGGTTTCCTTTTTGTTTGGTTCAAGGTGTTAAATGAGAGAGATCTTTTTTCAGTAATTAAATTAGTTTACTGAAATATCATTTATAAGGAACTAAGTGTTTTAAGGATAAAATACAATGAGTGGTAAAACGCTATTTTAGTCCTATCTCATTGTAGACCGTCTATAGAGGATTGAGTGACAATTATGGTTGTAACAATGGATAATTAATAGCGTATCTATATTTGTTATAGAGCGTTCTATGAATTCAAGAGTGCAATTCCAAGTCTATAGTGGAGTCACGAGGAATTAATAAGTTAGTAAATTTATTTGTTAGATTTATGATAACTTATTGGAGCTTGATTTCATAGGCCCATGGTCCCCATTGTACATTGGATAAAATCATTTAGATAGTCTCAATTAATTGATTTAATTATCAATTAGAATTATCAAAGTTGACCAGGTAAATTTTAGATAGTTTCACAGAGTTATGTAATTTTGAGAAGAAAAGAGAAATTATGGCAAATTTATTAATTAAGATAAATTTCTATCTAAATTAATAAATAAGTTTAAATCAAGGTTCAAATTATAAATAATTAATTTGATAAAGGATTTAAATAATAATTTAATTAATTAAATCAATAGAAAATAATGCAGGCCTTGATTTTAAGTCAAATGGGCATATAATCAAATGGGAAATTTCATGGGCCTAAAGCCCATGATAATTTTGACCTAGGGCTCTATTATTTTATTCAGTTTTTAATTAAATTAAATGGCCTAATTGAGTCTATAAAATAAGTGCTTAGAGAGAAGTCAAAACATAAGTTTAATCACTGGTTTTCTTATAGTTTTAGATTATCTCTAAACACAAGTCCTTTTTTAAGCCTCTTTGTTATTTTCTCTTCTTGCCCACACTAGTCTAGGTGATTCTAAGCATACATTGGAAGATTGTGAAGAAAATAGAAGATCGGTTCAGTTTCTGTATAATACTCTGCGACAGAGAGGATACAAGAGTTACAGAAACTGAAGGAATGACTCTTTTATTCTGCTGCGTATACTGTAAGTATTCTATTCATTGTTTATCTTTGAATTCAATTTTAGAAACATGTTTTAGGCTATCTAGTATTAATTTGTTTAATGTTAGATATACATGAAAATAAATAAAGATCTTGTATGAAGTTTTCCAAACACCTCGCCTCAGAGCCTTTGGTAATATTTATTTTCATACATGAACATGTTTAAAATTTGATTATTTAATATTTTTTAATAATTGGATGGATTTTCATGTTTTTATGAAGCATATTGATTTTATGTGATTATTAGAAATTTTTAGGTTATTTTATTGTGTTTTCTATGCTATTAATTTTTATATATGCTTTATTTTGTGTAAAACATGTTAAAAATTAATTAGAAAATGGTTTTGGTTTGAAAATTTTTTTGAAATTTTTTTGCACTCGCTCCCATGCGCGTGCGCCCAGCCCTGCCACCGCCCTGTGCCTTGCACGCATCCCTCGTCTCTTCACCTCTAGCGTGCACACACGCCCAAGCAGCCCAGCCAGTGAACAGTACCCGTCATTTTTCTTTTTTGAAAATTAAAGAAAATTAAAATTGTGGAAATTTATTATTTATAATCAAAGCCAAAAATATCATATTTGATATGTATTTAAAATAGTTTTTTTTTAAATAAGATATTTTTGTTAGTTGAGATTTAAATAATTAGATATTTTCTACAAATATTCAAATTCAAATTTAAAAATAGACTAACAACTTAATTTTAAATCTTTTAATATATTAAAATATTAGGATTATGATATCAGATATTTAAGATCTTTTCATTTAAATTATTGATTTTTTTATTAAATCTTTATTTGAAAATATTAATATATTTTTATTCTATAGTTTTTAATATTTAAATTATTTGAAATTTGAATATTGTTAGTTAGATATTTTTATGAATATTTGAATTTGTTTAACTATTTTGAGATATTTTAGGTGTTGACGCGGTTCTTCGCCAACAGGTAATTAAGAAAATAAGATAAAGGGATTAGTGCTGGATAATGAACCGAAACAGATGAATAATCTTCAAATGGACTGATGACACAAATAAGTTTTTAGGTGGTTCAAAGGTTAAAATCCTTCTACTCCACCAGCCAATATTATTGCTATATTTCTGGTTTTCTTTACAGGGTATTTCGTTACACAATAGAATCCAACCCTTTGTAACTCCCAGGGTCTCCATATTTATAGGAGAGGGCACCTGGGAGTTGGTAAGGGGGGTCATCCCGTGACCTTCTGACCCATCATGTCACTTTTGTGACATTCATGATTAATTCCTAAAACCTCACAAATAAAATGTGGTCTAATCAATAGGTAAGGGGGATAATGGGTAGCACAGCCCAACCCAGCCGTGGGTGCCTGGACACGCACGTTCCTGCTGCGTGCCTGAGAATTCAGGGATATATCAAACACGTGATGTCTTATATATGCACGTTTATATTGTGTGGTTGACTTTATAAAGGGTCATAGCTTCCAACTCCAGCTCGTGCCCCGAGCTGGATGCCTTCTTGACCCGTGGTCTTCATATTTCTGACTCGGCCCTTGAATAATCTTGATAAATCTTTGGCTACCTCGAGCTAAAGAGGTAGGACCTGGCAGCAGCAGCTCCAGCCACGGGGTGCCCACGTGGCTGATATAATTATGCCATATCTCAGCACACTAATAGCCTGTGGAAAATTAGGGTGTACATTAGGGTTGTTATAACTATTTATATTTTATTTTTTTTAAATGGTTAAAATATTAGCTAATAGTTGTAACAACACAAGATATTTTTTTAAATTAGTTAAGATATTGATTTTAAATTTTAAAATTGGTTAAATTTTGAAAAATATCATTTTTTTTCAGCCAATTAATAAAAAAAAAATTTAATAAATGGGATTTAAATTAACCTTTGTTAATTGTTGATAAATCCTATTTAAATTAAATTAATATTTTTTTTCAGATTAACCTAAAACCAAGTTGATTGTTAATAAATGAAATTTAAATTAACTATTGTTAATTGTTGATAAATTTCATTTAAATTGACTTATTTTTTTGTAAAAAATTAATTAATTTGAATTTTTTGATAAATTCTAGTAATTAATTGTGGTATTTTTGCAAATGAAATAAATTGTGGTATTTTTGCATAAATTCATAGAATTGCTCATATAGTAACATGATTAGGCTCATCCAATTATAACATGTATGTTTGCACTATATGTGGTTGTTGACCACGATTTTGGCCAACGGCGAGTAGATGTCAAAACTACAATAAACCTTCAACAGAAAAATACGACACTGATAATTTTATAGTGGTTCAGCCCCAATTCATTGGTAATACTCTAATCCACTTGGAGTTGTGATTTATATCCTACACTTAAGATCAGATGAACTTGAGCCAACTAAGTTTCTTAAGTGTAAGTAGAAAAATACATAGTTTCTCTCTCTAAACTCTCTCATAAAATGCCTCAAGTAACAGTCCCCAAGTCTCAAAACTAGAGAGCTTTTCTTAGTCTAAAAAGATCAGATCCCCCCAAATGATGTCATGAGCCATTTATCTATAGACTCATGGATCGTACATCAAATATCTCCCTTTTACCGGGTCCTTCGTTCTTCCAACAGACTTTAATTAATAAAATATAAATAAATTTAAATAACAATAATATAGCTATTATTCCGGGATATCTGAGAGATTCCCGCGATAGTTGAGAATGATTTGGGTTGAAGCTGTTACTGAGGACATAAGCAAGCACCTCTCGTCGGCAAAGCACACCTCTGGTCGGTATAGGCAAAGCACTCCTCTGGTCTAGCATGACACATCTCTGGTCTAGCAAAACACTTCACTGGTCGGCCAAACACTCCACTGGTGGGCCAAGCACTTCACTGGTCGGCCAAACACTCCACTGGTCGGCCAAGCACTTCACATGTCGGGCAAACACTTCGATGGTCAGAAGTGACAAGTGGTGATGCATGGTCATTAAATGGCACATTAATAGTCAATAAATGTATTGGCTCTTCGAAGTTGTGATAAAATGATCTCACCGACCTGATAGAATTTATGTCCGACCGGTAAAGATTTTTGACTGACCAGTCACCTGTCTTGGCCGACCAGTGGAGTGCTTGGCCGACCAATGGAGTGTTTGGTCGACTAGTGAAGTGCTTGGCTGACCAGTGAAGTGTTTGGCCAACCGATGAAATGCTTGGCCGACCAGTGGAGTGTTTGGCCGACCAGTGAAGTGCTTAGCCGACCAGTGGAGTGTTTGGCCGACCAGTGTTTTGCTAGACCAGAGATGTGTCATGCTAGACCAAAGGAGTGCTAGAGGAGTGCTTTGCCTATATCGACCAGAGGTGTGCTAGAGGTGTGCTTTGCCGATGAGAGGTGCTTGCTTATGTCCTCGATAACAGCTTCAACTCGAATCATTCTCAACTGTCGCGGGAATCTCTCAGATATCCCGGAATAATAGCTATATTATTGTTATTTAAATTTATTTATATTTGATTAATTCAAGTCTATTGGAAGAACGAAGTGTTTGGAACGAGTTTCCTAATACGCAGCGGAATGGTGGTGTGGTTGGCCCAGTGTACAACAAAAATTTTGTAACATATTTAAACTACCTTTAAATATGCGGATCCATTAATATACATACATTAATCATAAGCAAGATAATAATAGAAATCATACCTCTTGAAGCCTATCAAGTGTCCTTGCTATCTATTCGTATTTAGAACGATCTTCTTATCCAAGCCGCTCCCACGTACTCACACCAAGATCTTCCAAAGCGTTCTCTACACCTCAAGAAATGTGTGGGCACTTAGAGAATGAATGATAGTTTATTTGTGATTCTTCTTGATGTACTCAACTCATGAGATCAAGAGAATAGGCCTGAGAATTGGTTCTTTATTTTCAAGGAGAGAAAACTATCGTTCTATTTTTCACAGAGCGAATGTTCAGAGTTGTCTCACATCTCATATCTAAATATTTTTCTGATTAGTCATACTTAAAAGAAAATATTCAAATTTTAAAAAATAAATCTGTAACCATTTTACAATTTACTTTTTAATTAATTAATTATTCTATTAGTGAAAAAATCCAAAAACCAATTTTTGAATTATCCATTAATTAATTAATTAAATAAATAAAAATGAAAATCCCATCCTTGAAAATGCCCTACACGCCACACACAGTCCATGGACTGTGCGTGCACGTGTAGCTTCCCTAATTTTAAGGATGTTGGTTTTTCAATTTTTATTTAATTATTTATTAAAAATACTTTGTGAGATAAGATCTAACAACGTGATAATTAATTCAAATTTGAATTCAAATTAATTATCTTTTTAATTAATTATCAAATATAATTAATTATTTGAATAAATATTAATCTTTTAAATTCAAATCCAATTTGAACTTATCAGATTATTTTCTCCCACTCAAATAAATATATTTAATTAATTCTACCAATTAATTAAATCCAAAATTTTCGAAAATAAATATTTAATTTATTATAATTTCGAAAATTATAATTAATTAATTATTTAATTAAAATTTGAAATTAATTTAATTATTTAATATAATTTTGAAAATTATACAATAATTAAATATTAATTCATTTTGTTAACTACAACTAATTTGCAATTAATTAATGCTTCACTATTATCATATAATTGCATATTTGGCCTAAAGAACAAATTTCTTCTTAAATATGTCTTTAAACTATTTTCCCTTTATATCAACTCTTACCTTGAACAGTGTTGATAGAGCCGCTATGGGGACCTATGGACCTATAATTCCAAGCTCCAATAAATTTGAGATTATTAATTAAACTCTTTAATTAAATAATCTTAATTTATTAATCTCATGATTATTCCACTATAAATATGAGACTGCACTTTTGTAATTATAGACATTTCATTTACTGAGTACTTTATAATCATAAAGCGTCCATTGATATAATCATTTCATACAACTTGACCCTCTAATAATGGTTCATAATTAATCGGGAATAAAATTACCGTTTTACCCTTTTAATTATCTCTTGTTTCCTTAAGTACCATTGACTCTACTAGTGAAGGTTAATTCATAACTAAATTATGAATTTGAGCTCAATAACCTTTCAGTCTCAAAAGTCAACCCTTAAGAGAACCATCATTCAATCTCTTGCGAGAAGGCATAGATTTCATATCTGTATACTATGTCCCCAACCATCTACATTAATGAGTTCCCAAAATAAAAGTTTTTAGCCTGATCATTCTGACAGACCCTAACAAGTGAATCAAATAACTCATATAACATAAACAGGAGTTCATAGTAACTTCAGGATTAAGATCTATTTGTATATGATCATCAGTTGATATATTTAATTAATACTTCGAAACGGTATTTAACTAAGTATTAATAAACATATCTAGTCCAGTTCTATATATTCTCTAATATATAAAGCACTTCCACTAAAGTGTTCTACCACACTAGTGATTCGGATCTAGATCACATGTATTCATAATACTAGTGGACCATACTTGCAGTAATTAATCTAAAGATTCCACAACTTTATTTTACTGCGAACTATTCAAGTTTATTTATCTCAAAAATAATCCTCTCGTACCAATACGTGTTTGAGATCACATATATGAACTTAGGAATTTTCCTGATATTTACATAATATTATCACAGAATAATATAGTCCATAAAATATATGCATAACAAATTCTATTCATTTATTTATTTCATAAAAACAATGTCTACTACATATGCTTTCAGGGCACATTTCCAACACGAAGGACCCGGTAAAAGGGAGATATTTGATGTACGATCCATGAGTCTATAAATAAATAGCTCATGGCATCATTTGGGGGGATCTGATCTTTTTAGACTAAGAAAAACTCTCTAGTTTTGAGACTTGGGGACTGTTACTTGAGGCATTCTTGGGGCATTTTCTGAGAGAGTTTAGAGAGAGAAACTATGTATTTTTCTACTTACACTTAAAAAACTCAGTTGGCTCAAGTTCATCTGATCTTAAGTGTAGGATATAAATCACAACTCCAAGTGGATTAGGGTATTACCAATGAATTGGGGCTGAACCACTATAAAATTATCAGTGTCGTACTTTTCTGTTGAAGGTTTATTGTAGTTTTGACGCCTACTCGTCGTTGGCCAAAATTGTGGTCAACATTTTGGTGCTTTCATTGAGATCCTGAAGAGAAGAAACAAACAACTATCATATCAAGATGGTGCCCAAGAATACCAATGTGGCATCCAAAAAGTCAGGCACGTCAAAAGAACCTGCTAGATCAGAAGGTCCTGGACCGCAGAACCCAGAGACTAAGCCCAGGGTCTTTCTCGAGGAGACCACTCCAGAAGTTGAACAACTCCAGGAAGCAATAAGTGCTTTCCAAGAGGAGATGATGCAATTCAATGCTCAGCAGGAGTCTTTCACTGAATAGATGGCCAGGCAAAGAGCTGCGTTAGAGCAGCAAAGGCGCGATATGGAGGCCAGAAGAGAAGAGCTCAAACAACGACAAGAGGAGGCCGACCGAAGACATCGCAAAGCAGCACTTGCTTTAGAGGCAGCTACCCAATTGGCCCAAGCCAATGCTCAAGCCGCGGCACGAGCAGTCACCCAAGGAGCACGAAAGGACAACGCTAGTCGGAAGTCCCCTGCTGGAAGGACAAACTCTCGGGGACCTGACTGGAGTCGAAGCAATCAGACTGGTCGGGCAGATGATGAAGTCCACTCTAGAACTGCATCAACACAGAGGGAGAACTCTAGAACTCCCTCCAGGAGCCACCGATCAGAAACTTCGAGATCAGGAAGTCACCGATCGGGCAGTAAGAAGACCCCGCCCAGGCACGATCATACCAGAACTCCTCGAGATAAGGGAACTTCACAGTTCAAAGATGGACATGGTCATGATGAGGCTGATTTTCATCACACCGACCAGTCAAAGGATAAAGAAGACAACAATCCACAAGGAGGAAAAGACTGCTTGGGACGTACCGAAAAGCCTCCACTGCACCCCGGCCAGCAGCGTAGTAGGAGAGAGCAAGTCCTGCATAGTAAGCCCTCTAAAAAATCGAAGAGTACGGTGTTCGATCAGGCAGGAGAGCATGCTTCCCAGAAGGATCTAAGGAATGTTATCACCAACAAGAGGAGGACCGTCCCAGTCGAAGGGCAAAATCTGAACCGCCTTGCCAGTCAAGTAGAAATACTTGACGACAGTGCACCAGATGGTAATGCCCAACCAGGCGGTCAAGACCTTGGAACCTCGTTAGTTGCACCAGCCATCCAAGCCTAGCTTGACGTGCTAACAGCTACCGTGCAAGGTTTGTCAAAACGACCTTCCGGGATGGATGAGATAGACCACCGGAGTGGCATCCCATTTTGTGCCTAGATTAGAGCAGCCCAGCCTCCGTTAAAATATAAAGCACCAGTTTTGCCAGTATATACAGAAAAGGCAGATCCCATCAGACATGTTGGGAAATTTGAGGACCAGATGGAATTTCTCGGAGTAAGTGACGATTATCAGTGTAGAGTTTTCCCGACTACTTTGTCAGATATCGCCCAGGAATGGTATTGGAAGTTTAAGCCGAATTCCATTACCTCTTGGGAAGCATTCATGAAGGAGTTTTGTAGACAATTCAACACTGTCCGGACTCCACCAGTTTATGCCAACCACTTGGCAGATATCAAACAAGAAAAAGATGAGTCTTTAAAGAATTATATAGAGAGATTCATGAGAGAAGCCAATAGAGCAACTGCTGTAGGAGACAAGGGGAAGATGGTTGCAATATCCGCTGAGATAACTTATCGGAGCCCTTTGTGGGATAGTATACATAGAAATCCAATTTCAACACTTCAACAATTTCTTAACCGAGCAGACAAGTATATGAAATTGGATGGTGCAATCGAGAAAGAGGAGAATGGCATAAACAATCCTGGCGGATCGACTAACCCTCCAAAGAATGGTGGAAATAGTCATAATGGTGGAAAGAAACGTGGGAATAACGAGTCTGACCACCATGAAGAAAAGAAGGCTAAGTTGAGTACAAACGAAAATCCAACCAAGTATGAACCTCAGTTCACTAATTACACCACTCTCTCTACTAGCCGAGCGGAGATATATCTTGCTAGGCATGAAGAGGTTCCCTACAAGAAACCTCCACCCATTAGAAAAGAGATGAGGAAGAGAGATATGAATAAGTTTTGTCGTTTCCATGGAGATTATGGTCACGACACGAATGAATGCAATCACCTCAAGGACGAGATAGAATTTGTTCTCTGGTCGGGCAAGTTGAGAAAGTATCGGGCAGAGACACCCGAAGAAGAAGGAGGCAGCAGCAATCCTGGGTTCAAATGACAAAGATCTCCACCCTTATAGCCCGAGCCAGTGGACTTTACCTTAGACACTATATGTGGAGGTCCACACTTGGCTGAGGATAGCAACAAAGCAAGGGAGAGGTATACCGAGGCACTTCGACATGAGCAGGAGCGCTAAGATCAGGAACCACTAGGACGGCGAGCGTCTGTGGATATATTATTTTTAAATACCTCTTTCAGAGTGGTTGCTTAATTTCAAGTTGTTTTACTTGTTATTTAAGTTTGTTTTATGAGTTGGTTATTTGCTAACCAGTCATTTATTTTTTGAACAATTTTTTTTATTTCAGACTCATTATTAGACACGTTTTGTCCTTTTTTAATTTACGAGTAATAAAAGAGACTACGCGTAGCGTGGTCGATTCTTGCTACAAATGTGAATGTGTGTTAATTATTCGAACAGTGTTCAACTGATCGATACATTCAAGCAGTGTTCAACTGCTCGAATATTTTCAATATATTCTATGTGTTTCACGAGCAATTAACTTCTCGAACAGATTTGGTCAAGTAGCAAGTGACCCAGGATCTTTCAAACCTCGATCGATTGGGGGGCACATGGGGTATGTTGGTATATAATTTAACATAGGCAATAAGAGCATGAGTAAACATATTTTTTTAGGCTGACTTGTAAAATTTTGAAGTCAAAAAAGGCCATTAAGCTAACTTGTTTGACAAATCTTAAGTAACTTGAATTTTTCAAAATTTCAAGTTAGAAGCAAATATTCGTGTGACAATAAACATTATGCTCATAAAATGTTAGAGAAATAAGAGTGTGAGAAAGTATACTTAGCAGGGACTTATGAAATGTCTAGAATTTCTAAGTTAGAAAACTAAGTACTCATGCGAAAATATAAGGCATACATCAGAGTGACTTTAGTATTCACAAAAAACTTATAACTTTTTAAGTCTAAAAAGACTTAGAATGTTTCAAGTTAGGAAAGAAAAGTAAAGTATAAATGCCAACAGCTCGGCTGTACGAGAAAAATATCAAAGCTGCTAAGCAACAATTGTCTTCACAAGAAAAAAGAGTGAACTACTAGCCAGGTTCAAAGTTTAGTTGATCAGGTGCAAAGTTTTCCTGGTCGGGAGACCAGATACAACTCCCTGGTCAGCTGAGCATATATCACTGGCCGAGTAGGAAACTCTGTTGTTGAGCATGACTAACAACGATGAGTCCCTAGAGTGAATCAAACAAACACGAACACATGAATGCAAAGTAAATACTACATAGTGGAAAAATGTTTTTGAGAAGAGAAGTCAATTTTCCCCAAGATTGATTGAGAGAAATCAATCTCTCAAAATACTTTTGAGAGATTCAGACAAGGTGTTTTGATGGTGTTTAGAGGGATAAGTTTTAGGCATGTGCTTAAATAGCTATGCCATATGCCCGATCGGTTCGGTGATGACCGAGCGGATGCCGAGTGCGCCCGACCAGGCCCGCGCGCGCATCCGAAGGCTGGTGTCCGAGTAGCTGCGGCTGCGTCCGAGCGAATGTGGGATGTGTCCAAGCAGCTGGGGCTGCGTCCGAGCGGGTGTGGGCTGTGTCCGAGCGGGTTTGGGGTACGTCCGAGCTGCTGGGGCTGTGTCCGAGCATGTGTGGGCTGTGTCCGAGCAGCTGGGGCTGCATCCGAGCGGGTGTGGGCTGTGTCCGAGTAGCTGGGACTGCGTCCGAGTGGGTGTGGGTTGCGTCCGAGCGGCTGGGGCTGCATCCGAACAGCCTGGAGTGTGCATCCAAGGAGTTGTTGTCTGCGTGTCCGAGGGGATGGCATGTGTGCATCCGAGGGGCCTGGCGCATCCGCAGAGTTGTGGTTCATGCGTCCGAACAACCTGGAGTGCGCATCCAAGGAGCTGCTGTTTGCGTGTCTGAGGGGCTGGCATGTGTGCATCCGAGGGGCCTAGCGCATCTGTAGAGTTATGGTTCATTTGTCCGAAGATTCAGGCGTCGAGAGGCGTCCGAGGAGATGCTGGCTGGCCATCCGAGGAGCTGGATTGGTGTGTCTGGGAAGTACGGGCATGAATCCGAGTGGTCTAAATAGTTGAAAGTGGTCAAGGTTATGGGTTTGATGGGCTAAAAGGGGAACCTATTTTTTTAATTTTGAACTATGCAAACAAGATCAACAAGTTGAATTTCAAGGGTTCAAAAAACTTCAAGATAACGTCAATGGTTATCCTATACCCATGAGCATACCCATGAACCCGAAAGAGCAATGGAAATGGGAAATTGATAACTACCGTTTTTATGGACAGAAAAGTTAAGTCGTGGGTTTATTACAAAAGTGAAGGTTACTAACTGAATGGAAGCTTTTGGATGACCTCAAAAACATTTTTCTACAGAAAAAGTTTATCATACGAGTAAATCATATAATAAACTTGGGGGGTAAATGTTATCCCCAAAATTTTAGTTCGATGATGTGGCAATCAGAAGTGACAAGTGGTGATGCATGGTCAGTAAATGGCACATTAATAGTCAATAAATGTATTGGCTCTTCGGAGTTGTGATAAAGTGATCTGACCGACCTGTGATAGAATTTCTGTCCGACCGGTAAAGATTTTTGACTGACCAGTCACCTGTCTTGGCCGACCAGTGGAGTGCTTGGCCGACCAGTGGAGTGTTTGGCCGACCAGTGAAGTGCTTGGCCGACCAGTGGAGTGTTTGGCCGACCAGTGAAGTGTTTTGCTAGACCAGAGATGTGTCATGCTAGACCAGAGGAGTGCTAGAGGAGTGCTTTGCCTATACCGACCAGAGGTGTGCTAGAGGTGTGCTTTGCCGAAGAGAGGTGCTTACTTATGTCCTCAGTAACAGCTTCAACCCGAATCATTCTCAACTGTCGCGGGAATCTCTCAGATATCCTGGAATAATACCTATATTATTGTTATTTAAATTTAATTATATTTTATTAATTAAAGTCTGTTGGAAGAACGAAAGACCCGGTAAAAGGGAGATATTTGATGAACGAAAGAAACTATGTATTTTTCTACTTACACTTAAGAAACTCAGTTGGCTCAAGTTCATCTGATCTTAAGTGTAGGATATAAATCACAACTCCAAGTGGATTAGGCTATTACCAATGAATTGGGGCTGAACCACTATAAAATTATCAGTGTCGTATTTTTCTGTTGAAGGTTTATTGTAGTTTTGACGCCTACTCGTCGTTGGCCAAAATCGTGGTCAACAGTGGTATTTTTGCAATTGAGCTTAGATGCATATAGTGGCCCATATATTTGTTAGATATATGGTATTTTCCAAATAAAATATTCATAAAATGATAGATTTTATTGGGGCCCATTAAAAAATGTAAAGTTTAAATTCCTATCTTGTGGGTGATTCTACTTGTGAATGCCCATTTGCTTTGCATGACTATAGTGGGCCTAATAAATTAATAACAATTAATAAAATGAAGGTTTAAATTCCTGTCTTTTGGACCTTGTATGGAAGATAGGGGGCCTTTGTAGTGGGAACGAAATACTGGACCAAGCCTTCCTCCATACAAGCCCAATTGTTAATGCCCATTTACCTGAGTTTGACTTAATTGTATAGGTTCATTATATTAGTTAAACCTAAATATTGATTAGCAACAAATTAATTCTAAATTAATTGAATTTGTTTCAATGTGACACTTTAGAATTAATAGGAAATTATAGGACTTTGGTTTTAAAAAAAAAATTAATCTGTTTAATTTTTTTTTGGGAAAACCATAGTCATTAATTTTCTAAAAATAAATAATAAAAATACTATTTTTAATTTTATAATGAGTTTTTTTTTAAGAATTTTATTCGATCTCCACCATTGGTTTAACATAGTCAATAACTTAATAGGGCCTCGAGGCGCTTTGATTCGTCCCCCTACGGAAGGTGTTCATTAGATATTTTGACAAGGTTAGATTTCGAAAGATAGATAATTATAGGTCAAATTCTACTAGACTCACCCCTACGGTGACTACTAGGACTAAATCTATGGTTATTGAAACCGTGGGTCTAGTTCATAAAATAAGAGATTTTGTTTTCTTATTTTGATCGAATAATATGTTGTTAATAGTGGTGTCCATTATTAAATGAGTTTACAACTCTATTTAACTAGTGGTATTTTTTACTCTCGCTAACCGGGACAAGGATATCATAGATTAGTTAAAAACCTAATGAAATAGAGACATGATTGTTTTTGGTATTTTTTCTCATATCTTACATATTTTTGGTATATGTTGTGCTATTTCTTGAAATATGTGTGAATAGAAGTTTTATTGAGAAAATGTGATTGATTTCTATTTTATTGGTAATTTGTAGTTTTAAGTTATGGCTGTGTCTACTACCATCCTTTCTCAACTTTCGATGGAGAAACTCACTGGACAAAACTTCCTTAAATGGAAGCAAAACATCAACATTGTGTTGATTGGTGACAACTCCAAGCTTGTCATGACTGAGGAATCCCCGAAAGTTCCAACTGAAGGAGCTACCAAGTCTGTGAGGGACAAGTATGAGCGTTGGCAGGCGGCTAACAACAAGGTGTGATACTACATGTTGACTAGTATGGTCGACACTCTCAAGACAAAGATGGAGAATGTCGAGACAGCCTACAAAATCATGGATCAGCTCCAAGACATGTTTGGTGCCAAGTCAGTGCAGACTCATTTTGAGGCCACCAAGAAATATGCCAATGCTCGAATGGCACCTTCTTAACATGTTCGTGATCACCTGATCAAGATGACGAACTACTTTCAGGAAGCTGAACTGCACGGAGCCATAATAGATGAGGAAACTCAAGTTGGCTTAATCCTCAATAGTCTTTATCCGGCTTTCCTTCCAATCACCACCAACTATGTGTTGAATAAACTCAACTATGGTCTGACGCAGCTCATGAATGAGCTTCAGACTTTTGAGTCTATCATGGGTGGACCTAGTAAGGGAGGAGAAAAGAAGACAACTACTACTACTGCTGCTGATCCAGCTAAGGCTGAAGCTAACCAAGCTTCATCTTCCAAAGCTGGAAACAAGAGGAAAGGTGGAAAAAACAACAACCCTAAGCCTGCAAAGGCTACAAAGGCGAGTGCACAACCAAGTGCACAGACGCCTAAGGGGAAAAACAAGAAAGGTAAAGGTAAATGTTTTCACTGCAAAGATAAGTGGCATTGGAAACAGGATTGCCCCAAGTTTCTAGCAGATAAAAACAAAGGTAATGATTATAGTTCATTTATCTTGGAAACATGTGTTTTAGAGAATGATAACTCTGTTTGGATTATTGATTCTGGATCTACTAACCATGTTTGTAACTCTTTACAGCTTCTTGAATCGTGGGAGGAAGTGAACAAAGGCGGCTTAAAGCTTATAGTTGGGAACGGAGCGTTCGTTGCGGTCCAAGCTACAGGAAGAGCTCGTCTGAAGTTCGGAAATAAATTTTTAATTTTAAAAAATGTATTTTTTTATTCTGCATTTTAGTAGAAATTTAATTTCAGTTTCCATGGTGCAATTAGAACGATTTGTTATGCCTTTCACAAGTTTTAATATATCTATTTATTTCAATGGATCACAATTGTGTATTGCATGTTTGGAAAACAGGCTTTATATTCTGCGACCTAACAAACCTCTCACTCTTAATAATGATTTATTCAAAGTAGCTAAACCTAGGACTAATAAACGTAAAAAGACCGATAACAATAATATGACATATTTATGACACTTAAGACTAGGTCACATTAGCTATGATAAGATTCAAAGACTTACAAAGGATGGACCTTTGAGGGAACTCACCTTAGGTGAATTACCTGTCTGTGAATCTTGTCTAGAAGGCAAACTGAACAAGCGTCCATTATCTGCAAAAGGGTGACAGGGCTAAAGAACCACTTGGTCTTGTGCATTCAAATGTTTGTGGACCTTTGAATGTACAAGCCAGGGGTGGTTTTGAGTATTTCATCACTTTCATTGATGATTACTCTAGATACTCATGTCTTTACCTAATGCATAGGAAATCAGAAACATTTTCAAAGTTTCAGGAATTCTTAGCAATGGCTCAGAACCAATTAGGTAAAAGGTTAAAGATCTTGTGATCTAATAGGGGTGGAGAATATTTGGATATGCAGTTCCAAGATCATTTAACTGAACTTGGGATTTTATCACAACTTACTGCCCCAGGTACTCCGCAACAAAATGGTGTAGCGGAACGCCGGAATAGAACTTTATTGGAAATGGTTAGATGCATGCTTAGTTACTCAACTCTACCAACTTCGTTCCGGGGACATGCAATTGAAACCGCGAATGACATTCTCAATGTCATGCCATCTAAATCAATCCCCAAAACACCTTTAGAACACTGGAATGGTCGTGAACCTAGTTTACGCCATTATAGAATCTGGGGGTGTCCCGCTCACGTCCTGAGGAAAAAGGAGGGAAAGCTAGAACCGTGAACTGAAGTTTGCATGTTTGCTGGCTATCCTAAAGGTACTCGGGGTGGACTTTTCTATAGTCATTCAGAAAAGAAACTGTTTACTTCTACAAATGCTACTTTTCTGGAAAATGACTATGTCCAGAACTTTAAACCTTGCAGCAGAGTAGTTTTAGAGGAGATGGTTAAAGAATTGACTCCAACCAATGTTCCATCGTCATCAACATGAGTTGATGATGAAATTCCCACTCTTCATGTCCAACCAATGCAAGTCGATTTAAATGAATAAAGTACCACTGTTCCTGAGCAAACAGTCAC
Source organism: Humulus lupulus (assembly GCF_963169125.1). Lineage (NCBI taxonomy): Eukaryota > Viridiplantae > Streptophyta > Magnoliopsida > Rosales > Cannabaceae > Humulus > Humulus lupulus. The sequence continues at coordinate 71,755,544 of NC_084798.1, forward strand.
AGAGCCTCGTGGTAGTGGGAGGGTTTCTGGGAACCCAGTTCGCTATGGTTTGGATGGTGAAACCAATATGGTTGTTGGTGACACTAGTGATGATGATCTGATCTTTTTCAAAAAGGAAATGGATATCCTTGAAAAGGAACTATGGATCGAAGTCATGAAACAGGAAATGGAGTCCATGTACTCAAATTCCGTCTGGGATCTTGTGGAGGCACCTAGTGACTTTAGGGCCATTGGGTGCAAGTGGATCTACAAGAAGAAACGAGGTGTTGATGGAAATATCGAGACTTATAAAGCTCGATTAGTGGCAAAGGGTTATGCCCAAAGAGAAGGCGTGGACTATGAGGAAACTTTTAGTCCGGTAGACATGGTCAAATCCATTCGCATCCTCCTATCCATAGCATCCGCTCTCGACTATGAGATTTGGGAAATAAACGTCAAGGCAGCTTTTCTTAATGGAAAGCTTGATGAAGTCATTTATATGGATCAGCCAGAAGGATTTAAAGTAGCTGGACAAGAAGGAAAAGTTTGCAAGTTGAATAGGTCCATCTATGGACTTAAGCAAGCTTCTCGTTCCTGAAATCTTAGGTTTGATGAAATAATCAAAACCTATGGCTTTGAACAAAATAGTGATGAGCCCTATGTTTACCAACTGAAGGCAAATCAAATAGTGGTATTCCTAGTTCTTTATGTAGATGATATCTTACTCATTGGAAACAATGTTAAGAAATTATTAGATGTGAAGAATTGGCTGAGCATTCAATTCCAGATGAAGGATTTGGGTGAAGCAAGTTATGTTCTAGGTATCCAGATCATCAAGGATAGAAAGAATAGACTCTTAGCTCTATCTCAAGCAACTTACATAGATAAAGTGATTGAACGTTTCTCAATGAAAAATTCCAAGAAAGGGTGTCTATCGTCCCGCCATGGAATTCATCTCTCAAAGAAGTAGTCTCCCCAGACTCCTAAAGAGGAAGATGCAATGAGAAAAGTTCCTTACGCATCTGCAATTGGAAGTCTGATGTATGCCCTGTTGTGTACTAGACCAGATATCTACTATGCAGTGGGAGTAGTGAGCAGGTATCAGTCAAACCCAGGACCAGAACATTGGATAGCAGTTAAGCATATCCTGAAGTATTTGAGACGGACTAGGGATTATATGTTAGTCTACAAGGGTGGTGTTCTGAACCCTGTAGGCTACACCGATTCAGATTTTCAGAATGATGTCGGTGATAGGAAGTCTACTTCTGGAATGGTGTTTACTCTTGGGGGTGGAGCTGTGATTTGGAGAAGCGTAAAGCAGTCTGCAATCTCAGATTCCACCATGGAGGCTGAGTACATAGCCGCGTCTGAAGCTGCTAAGGAAAGAGTCTGGCTAAAGAAGTTCTATTAAGATCTTGGTGTTATTCCAGAAATGGATAAACCGTTTGTGTTGTTTTGTGACAATACAGGAGCGATAGCCAACTCAAAAGAACCTCGAAGTCACAAGAGAAGTAAGCATATAGAAAGAAAGTTCACATTATTCGAGAATATGTGGCCAAGGGAGATGTGAAGGTTATGAAGATTGCTACTGAAGACTATCTTACAGATCCATTTACAAAAACACTACCAGAAGCTACATTTGATAATCATATCAAGGAAATGGGATTAGTAGAATTAAGGCATTAGTTTCAATTAGTGCAAGTGGGAGTTTTTTGGGGTTTTATGCCCTAATTAAAACCAAAATTCTTTGTAATCTCATTTTGTTACCAATAAAATAATAGAAATCATTTTTTGACTTGGTCAATCACTTTGCTCACATGTTTTATTTTCATGATTATTGTTTAATATAAACTTCTATTAAGTCCCGAGCATATAGCTAATCTTATTTATAGTGACGTAATCACAGTGGAATATAAATATGATTATATGTTCAAAATAAGTTAGTCCTAAGATTAGTCAGTGCACCACACTGACTTGCCAATCTACGATATGATCTACTTACACATTACAGTGTTATGTTCTTTCCAAAACATTAGCAAAGTAGATAAGATTGGAAGTATTTGTTATGTCAGACCGGACCGATATTGACAGTTGATAAGATAAGTAAACATACCGTTATTATCTATTCTAGTCATACCATATAGTTGACCATAGGTCAATTCAATCTCAATTCTGAGTGGTTAGTATTCTAATTGATTGTATTATTTGAGTTCTTTGATTTGTTCGTTACCAGCTTACCCTGCGGACTAGCCCATACTTACATCTTGGGAACTCGGTAGTATAATTGAGTGGGAGTGTTAATCATAGATATGAACAACTATAGCTTCTGATGAAGAAGTGAAACGATGGTTTCCTTTTAGTTTGGTTCAAGGTGTTAAATTATAGAGATCTCATTTCAGTAATTAAATTAGTTTATTGAAATATCATTTACAAGGAACTAAGTGTTTTAAGGATAAAATACAATGGGGGGCAAAACGGTATTTAGTCCTATCTCATTGTAGACCGTCTATAGAGGATTGGGTGATAATTATGGTTGTAACAATAGATAATTAATAGCGTATCTATATTTGTTATAGAGTGTTCTATGAATTCAAGAGTGCAATTCCAAGTCTATAGTGGAGTCACGAGGAATTAATAAGTTAGTAAATTTATTTGTTAGATTTATGATAACTTATTGGAGCTTGATTTCATAGGCCCATGGTCCCCATTGTACCTTGGATAAAATCATCTAGATAGTCTCAATTAATTGATTTAATTATCAAAGTTGACCAAGTCAATTTTGGATAGTTTCACAGAGTTATGTAATTTTGAGAAGAAAAGAGAAATTATGGCAGATTTATTAATTAAGATAAATTGGTATCTAAATTAACAAATAAGTTTAAATCAAGGTTCAAATTATAAATAATTAATTTGATAAAGGAACTAAATAATTATTTAATTAATTAAATCAATAGAAAATAATGCTGGCCTTGATTTTAAGTCAAATGGGCTTATAATCAAATGAGAAATTTCACGGGCCTAAAGCCCATGACAATTTCAACCTAGGGCTTTAAAATGACTATTATTTTATTTATTTTTTATTTAAATTAAATGGCCTAATTGAGTCTATAAAATGAGTGCTTAGGGAGAAGTCAAAACATAAGTTTAATCACTAGTTTTCTGATAGTTTTAGATTCTCTCTAAACACAAGTCCTTTTCTAAGCCTCTTTGTTATTTTCTCTTCTTCTCTCTATATCTATCTCATGTGTTGAGAATTACCCACACTAGTCTAGGTGATTCTAAGGATACATTGGAAGATTGATAAGAAAATAGAAGATCGGTTCAGTGTCTTGATAATACTCTGCGACAGAGAGGATACAAGAGTTAGAGAAACAAAAGGAAGGACTCTTTCATTCCGTTGCGTATACTGTAAGTATTCTATTCATTGTTTCTCTTTGAATTCAATTTTAGAAACATGTTTTAGGCTATCTCTTATTAATTTGTTTAATATTAGATATACATGAAAATAAATAAAGATCCTGTATAAGTTTTCCTAACAGTACGAACATCCATATAGATCCGTACGGTTGCGTACAGTGGGCCCCGACAGCACCTCCAAGTGCCACATGTCCCCGTCTTGCTGGTCCAGAATTTTTTTTATTTTTCTGAAATTAATCTGTTATTTTTTTAAAATTTTAAAATGTTAAATATCATATTTGTTAGAAATTTGATATTTAAATAATGAAATAATTATGTTATCCTAACAAACATTTTTTAATATCTTATTTAATAATTTATTTTTAAAATAACATATTTTAATTAAATTAATTTCTATTTTTTAATTAAAAGTTGTTTTAATTAGAAGGAAAATAAAATAATTATTATTTAAAAGTTTTGTTTTAATTAATCAAGATAAATAGAAAATTATTTTCTTATTATTATTCAGGACCAACGACACATATCCTACCGAAAGTAAAGTAAAGAAGCCCGATGGAGATCAAGGCGGTTTTATTTTATTTTATTTTAATTTTATAAAGAGATTGTAAAATTAGAAATACCCAAAAACACCCGGTTCAACATTTATTGTTTATTTATTCATTTATTTAAATAATTATTTTCATGTGATTGATAACTGTTCATGCATTTTGTGCCATACATAAAAAACTCACACAGTCATTATCATGCATCTCATTGGTAGAAACATAATTATTAGGATTGTCCTATATGTTTATATGATTTGTTTTGCGAAACCAATTGCATATAAATTACTTAGTTTTATTCTTTGAAAACTTGGTAAAATATCACACCGTTTTTTTTTTAGTCTTTATGACTTAATTTCTTTAAACCAACTTTATTTTAAAATTGTTTTTTAGTAAAGTTTAGATGAGCATAATTGGTAATTTAAAATTAGATATGGACCTAGAAACTTGTTTTCTTACTAATTTTAATTATGTTCATAAAGTTTAAAGAATCTATAATTAGTTTAAAAACACTTATTTCAAAATAGTGAGTGGGAGAGGGTTGATAACTCAACATAACCCGTGGTCTCCATTATTAATATAACACCGTGAGATATGAATAGCGCCTCGCGACGACTTTGTTTTCATCCCCCTAAGGAAGGTGCCTAGACATGTCAATAGCAAGGTTATATTTCATACAAAGATAGGAACTAATGATGTATTTTAGGTTTGACCGACCCTAAGGCGGCATGTCCTAAGTTAAGTCATGAACTCCGAAATAATGGGTTACACTCACAAAGTTATGATTAAGTTTTTGCAGTGGATAATGATAACTTGACCAAACTAAGCGGTATTTTAATGTTTAAAAGAGAAAATAATGAGTTATTTTAAGTTTTAAACAATAAAGATAAGAACGTCTTATAAATTCTCTAAGATTAATTTGACCGACCCTAAGGCGGCACTTTAATTGTTAGAAAGTTTTATCGTAGAAATTAAAATTTATTTTATGTGTTTTAATTGTGCTCATGCATCACGTTTAATTTCCGAAACTTTGATATTTATTTTTCTAAATATAATAATAGTATTTGTATTTTTTTATTCAGAATATGTCTATCTCTGGTAATCCAATCACTGCTTTAATCGCACAAGAAAAATTAACTGGTGATAACTTCATAAAATGGAAATCAAATATGAATCTATTGTTGGTTAGTGAAAACCACAAGTTTGTCCTAAATGAGGAATGTCCTGAAGAACCTGGCGCCACTACCCCAAAACATGTTCGGGATAAATTTGATGCATGGATTCAATCCAATAACAAAGCTAAGTGCTATATGCTTGTAAGCATGAGTGATGTCTTACGAAAGCATGAATCCATGGAAACTGCTTTTGAGATACTAGAATCTCTTAAGGAAATGTTTGGGCGCCCATCTGATCAAAGTAGTCATGAGGCTACTAGAACCTACATGAATGCTAAGATGAAGAAAGGTCAATATGTGTGTGAACATGTCTTGAACATGATCAGTATACTCCATGAAGCTGAGACACATGGAGCGGTCATGGATGAAAAGACACAAGTAAGCATTATACTTGAGTCTTTAACTCCTGCTTTTTCTACACTCACAACAAATTATGTCATGAATAAATTAGAATTTAACATGACACAATTACTGAATGAATTACAAACTTTTGAGTCTTTGAACAAGACAATCTCAAGTCAGGCTGAAGCAAATGTTTATGAAGCAAAACCATCTTCTTCTAAGAAGAAAAGGAAAAGCAATAACAATGACCTAAAAAGGACAATCCGAAAAAGGCAAAGAAGTCATCCAAGGCACCCGAGAACAAAAAGAACAATGACCCCAAACAAAAGGCACCCAAAGCAAAGTGTTTCCCTTGTAATGTCGACAGTCATTGGAAGAGAAACTGTCCAATGTATCTCGCCAAGCTGAAAGAGAAAAAGAAAGGTAAATTAGATTTACTTGTACTCGAAGCTTGTATGGTGGAACATGATAAATTATTATGGATAATTGATTCTGGTTCCACTAACCATGTTTGTTCTTGTTTGCAGATGCTTGAGTCCGCAAAGCAGTTGGAGCAAGGAGAGATGACTATGAGAGTGGGAAGTGGAGCACTTGTTTCAGCTAAAGCATGTGGAACAGTCCGTTTAAATTTTAAGAACAATTTTCTAGTTTTGAATAATGTTCTCTTTATTCCTGAAATTACTATAAACATTATTTCTTTATCTTTGTTACATGAACAAAATTTTGACATTTCTTTTAATAATAATGTGATGTTTATTTCAAGGAATGGAAACAATATTTGTCATGCAAAACAAAAGGACAGACTATACATGCTTAATCCAATTGAAAAATCGCTCAGTAATTCTAAATTATTCAAAGTAGCTAAACCACAAAGTAACAAAAGACAAAAGGTTTCTAAAGAAAATGACACGTATCTTTGGCACTTAAGATTAGTTCATATTAGTCAAGAAAGGATAAACCGGTTAACTAAAGATGGACCTTTGAGGGAACTAACAGTCAGAACCCTACCGGTTTGTGAATCCTGTTTAGAAGGAAAATTGACAAAATGACCTTTCACTTCAAAAGGAAATTGAGCCAAAGAACCACTAGAGCTTATACATAGTGATGTATGTGGTCCAATTAACATACAAGCTCGAGGTGGTTATGAATATTTTGTCACATTTACTGACGACTATTCTAGATACGGTCATGTTTACCTAAAGCTTAAGAAGTCAGAAACTTTTGATAGGTTTAAAGACTTCAAAGCCTTAGATGAGAAGCAATTAGGTAAATCTTTAAAGACACTCCGATCTGATCGTGGTGGTGAATATTTGGATTCTGAATTCAAAGATTTCTTGCTGGAGCATGGTATTCTATCCCAACTCACAGCACCTGGAACACCACAACAAAACGGAGTTTCAGAGAGAAGAAACCGAACCTTGTTGGACATGGTCAGGTCTATGTTAAGCTACTCTTCACTTCCATTATCATTTTGGGGATATGCATTTCAAACAGCTAATTACATTTTGAATGTAGTTCTGTCCAAAGCTGTGACAAAGACACCACTAGAATTATGGAATGGAAATAAACCTAGTTTACGACATTTCCGTATTTGGGGTTATCCTGCTCATGTGCTAAGACCTAAATCTGGCAAACTGGATTCAAGGTCTGAAGTGTGTATATTTGTGGGCTATGCTCCAAAAACCAGAGGTGGATATTTCTATAGTCCAAGTGATCAAAAGGTATTTGCTTCGACGAATGCAACCTTTTTAGAACACGACTATATGAATGATTTTAAACCTCGGAGCAAAGTAGTTTTACAGGAACTAATAACAGCTAAAATTTCATCTCCATCTTCTTCATCAGTTATGATAAAACAACCAAAGAAACCACAATTCCTGAAAAGGAAAAACTAGTGCAACGTCGTAGTGGGAGGATTGTGAGATAACCTATTCGCTACGAACAAGAGGCACACGTTCTTGTATCAGATACTGAAAAGAACGATCCATTGACTTTTAAAGAATCAATGGAAGACCCTGATGTTGATAAGTGGCAAGCTACCATGAATCAAGAAATGGAATCAATGTATTTCAATTCAGTCTGGGAACTTGTAGATCTGCCTGACAATGTCAAAGCCACTGGATGTAAATGGATCTACAAGAAGAAAAGGGGTGCAGATGGAAATGTAGAGACTTATAAAGCAAGGCTTGTGGCCAAAGGGTACACACAGAGAGAAGGTGTAGATTATGAAGAAATATTTTCTCCTGTGGCCATGCTTAAGTCCATTCGCATTCTTTTATCCATAGCTGACATCTATGATTACGAGATCTGGCAAATGGACGTCAAGACAGCCTTTCTAAATGGCCAACTTGATGAAACCATATATATGGAACAACTAGAAGGGTTTATTAAGAAGGATCAAGATCAAAATGTATGCAAGTTGTTGAAATCCATATATGGATTGAAACAAGCATCAAGATCTTGGAACTTAACATTTGATGAAACTATCAAAACATATGGCTTCGAACAAAATGTTGACGAAGCATGTGTTTATAAAACATCAAAGGGAAAGTTGTGGTTTTCTTAGTTCTTTACATTGATGATATCCTACTCATTGGGAATGATGTAGAGACATTATCAAATGTATAGAAATGGTTGGGTAACAAATTTCAAATGAAAGATTTGGGAGAAGCGAGCTATGTTCTAGGCATTGAAATTCTACGAGATAGAAAGAAAAAGCTCTTGGCACTTTCACAAGTAAATTATATTGATAAAGTGCTTGAAAGATTCTCTATGTAAAATTCCAAAAAGGGTCAATTTCTAACCAGACATGGAATTACTCTTTGCAAAGATTAGTGTCCAAAGACACCACAAGAGCAAGAGGACATGAGAAAGTATCCCTATGCATCAGCTGTAGGGAGCCTAATGTATGCAATGTTATGTACTAGACCTGACATATGTTATGCAGTAGGGATTGTCAGTCGTTATCAGTCAAATCCAGGTTTGGAACACTGGATTGCGGTGAAACATATTCTCAAGTATCTCAGGAGAACGGGGAACTATATGCTAGTATATTCGGGTAGTGACCTTGAACCTACTAGATATACTGACTCAGATTTTCAATCAGACAAAGATAGTAGAAAGTGTACTTCTGGGTTAGTATTCACTCTTGGTGGTGGAGCTGTTGTTTGGAGAAGCATTAAGCAATCAAGTATAGCTAATTCAACCATGGAAGTTGAATACATAGCAGCTTGTGAAGCAGCTAAAGAAGCAGTTTGGCTGAAAAAGTTCTACACGGATCTGGAAGTGGTTCTAGAAGTGGAGAAACCACTTGTTCTTTACTATGACAACAGTTGAGCAGTGGCTAATTCTAAAGAACCAAGAATCCACAAGAGAGGAAAGCATATAGAGCACAAATACCACTTAATCAGAGAAATCGTACATAGAGGAGATGTGTCCATTCTGAAAATCGCATCAGAACACAACCTGGCAGACCCGTTTATGAAGATGCTTCTTGCAAAGCAATTCGAGGGTCATGTACATAATATGGGATTAAGAGAAATGTCTTACTTGCTTTAAGTACAAGTGGGAGATTATTAGGAGTATGTCCTAAAAGCATGCAAAAGACATTTATTATTTTGATGAATAAATAAATACAATGGTTTATTATTGTTATATTTAGATTATTAAATTACTGTTTGAATAATTTTGTAAATATCAGAAAAATTCCACATTCATTATTGAGGATGTGATCTTGTATTAGTACGAGATAATTAAGAATACATGAATGAATAAAAATAGTCAACAACACCAAATTGAAGCTATTGAATTCTTTAATTGGGGTTGTAAGTACGGTTTTCTGAGTATCATGTTGATACAAATAATCTAGATTCGGATTATTGATGTGGTAAGACATCTCAGTAAATGTGCTTTATATAATATGATTATATATGACATGAACCGATATGAATAAAAGTCTTTATCAAAAAAACATTTAATAATAAAGACTTGTAATTCATATAATAATTGATGATCATTTATAGATCAACCTAAATCCTGAGTGTTCATGAACTCCTGTTCATGTTTATTAAATATTTTGATTCATTCGTTAAGGTCTCTTCATAGAATGAGGATGATGACTTTTGTTGTGGAGATTTAATATCATGGATGGCTGGGAACATGAATCAACAATACAGAATCTAATCTTTCCTAACAGATCGTATATTAGTTCTCTTAAGGGTTAATTCTGGAACTGAATGAAATTATGCTCAAATCTATAATTAGATTATAGATTAATTGTTCACTAGTGAATTAATGGTACTTAAGGAAGAAGAAGTAAATTAGAAAGGTAAAATGGTAATTCTTCCATTCTAATCTATGAACTAATTAATTAGATGGTTGAACTATTGTAAGATGGTTATATTAATGGACAACTTAAAATAAGATTTCTGTAAAAGTATATCTATAACATAAAGAGTTCGATTCTGAATTTATAGTAGAGAAATATCAGAATTAATAAATTAACTATTATAATTAAAGAGTTTAATTATTTAGTTTTAATTTATTGGAGCTTAATGTTATAGGTCCATGGTCCCCGAAATGGCTCAAACAAACACTCACAAAGATAAATACAAAAATGGGCAAAAAGACTTATTTGATAAGTAAAATATTTTTCATTGCACTAAACATAATTATTCTATAATTATGTGTAATTGATTAATTGAAAATTAATTAATTAATTATTTGATTTAACAAAAATATAATTAATTTTGAATTAATTTATTTTTTTGGATTTTTGGTATTTAAATAATAATAAAAATTGGGAAAAATCACATGCATTCATTGGCATGTGGTACACGTGTAGCACAATGCATAGTCACTGTGCTACACGCTCAAGAAGCTTCAAGAAGTTTCTTTGTTCCACAATTTTAGTTATTTAAATATTAAATAAACAATGAGATATTGTAATATGATTAAAATATTATTATTTAAACATAATCTGATAACTGATTAGTTATTTTTAAATTATTTTAAATAACTAATATATTATTTTTAATATATTGGATATATTAAATATAGAAGATCAGTTTTTCAGAGTGATACTTTTTCAGTGATAGAAAATATATCGTGAAATCTCTCTGAGAAAAATAGAACAGTGATACAAGCATAGGTCACTGTTCATCACAAACTTAGGTCCAAACTTTATAAGATCTCATGTGTTGAGAACATCTGATAAATAGATTTTTCCTATTGTTTTGTATAGCGAGCCCACACTCGTTCTTTGTGTGCTGAGAACATTTTGGAAGATCCTAGTGTGAGATCTCAAGGGTTTTTGCTGTACAAAAAGATAGCAGCAAGGAAGGACTTGAGGTAATTTTTTATTCATCTCTTTGATTCAATATATATATATGTATGTGAAGAAGTAGATCTAGAAATCTTGTGGGGTTAAATTAACAATTTTGATTGTTGTTCCACTGCGTATAATCTCTGATTTGATCTATAAAAACCAACAAGGCTATCTGCCATTTCAGAATCCACCTTGGAGGCTGAGTACATAGCTGCATCTATGGTGGCTAAGGAAGTTCTATACGAATCTTGATGTTATTCCAGAAATGGATAAACCACTCATTTTTACTAGTGACTGTAATAAGGCAATAGCAAATTCGAAAGAACCTCGAAACTACAAAAGAGCAAAGCATATAAAGAGAAAGTACCACATTATCGAGGATGTGTGGCGAAGGCGTGATGTGAAGGTGATGAATATAGCATTGGAAGGAAATCTTTCATATCCCTTTACGAAGATATAAGCAGATAGCATAATTGTGAAGCATGTAGAATGCATGGTTTTGAGAAACATGTCCCATTTTTTTTAAAAGGGCAAGTAGGAGTTTGTTGGGTTTTATGCCCTTATAAAACCATGTCGGACATGTAACACAATTTTATATTATCGATAAAAGTGGTAGAAATCATTTAGTTTGACAACTGTGTTGCTTGCTTGTTTTATTACATGATTATTGAAAAAATACAAACACTTATAAAATTCTGAACATATGGATAGTTACAATTATAGTGACTAGGTCACGGTGGATTATAGTTGTAATTATATGTTCAAAAGAACGAGTCCTAAGATTAGATCAATGCATTGGATTTTCACTGATTAGGCAATCTACGATATGATCTACTTACACATTCGGGGTGTGATGTCTTGTCCAAGGCATTGACCAAGTAGATATGATCAGATGTATTTAGTTACATCGGACTAGGACTAATATTGATTCTTGATTGATAAATAAGTATCATTGTTATCGAATTTAATCAATGTCACAACGTTGACCATAGGTTAAGTCAATCTTAATTCTGAGTGATAATATTCTGCTAATTCTATTATTTAAATCTTTTGACTTGTTCGTTACCAGCTTACCCTACGGTCTAGCCCATACTTACATCTTGGAGATTTAGTTGTGTAATTGAGTGGGGGTATTATTCATAGATATGAAATCTATAACTTCTGTATGAGAAGTGAAAAGATGATTTCCTTAATTGCTTTGTTCAAAAGGTTAAATGATTAAGATCTCATTTCTATGATTAAGTTCACGGAAATATCATTTATAAGGAACTTAGTGAGAGTTAAGGATAAAATACTGATGAGGAGTAAAACGGTAATTTGCACCCATCTCGTTTGTATGTCATCGATAGACAATTGAGTGACTATAATGGTTATAACAATAAATAACATATTTATGGTTTGAAAAATACATTCTATGAATTCAAGAGTGCAGCAAGTTTATGGAAGAAACTTGAACAACTTTACATGACAAAATATCTGGCAAACAGATTGTTCTTGAAACAAAAGTTGTATTCTTTCAAAATGGCACCTGGTAAATCTATTGAAGACCACTTGGATGATTTCAATAAGATGATTCTTGATTTAGAGAACATTGAAATCAAGATTGAACATTAGGATCAAGCCATCATAGTTCTAAATTCTCTTCCAAATGAGAGATATGATCATTTCATGGACACCATGATGTTTGGGAGAGACTCTTTGACATTATAAGAAGTTCAAAGTGCCTTAATGTCTAAAGAAATGAAGAGAAAGTCAGAACAGAGATAAGAAGTCTCGGGTAAATGGATATTGATTCGGGGAAGAACTGATAAAAGGGAAAACAAGAAACAAGAAAATCAAAAGAGAGGAAAGTCAAGTTCAAAGTACAATAGAAAGTGTTTCATATGTCATAAAACTCCACATCTTAAGAAGGATTGCCCAAAGTTGGAGAAGAGATCAGGGAGCAACAAGAGACTGGGCAATGTTGATGTTGTCTCTGATGGAGAAGATAGTGAAGGCTACAACAGTGGTGGGGTGTTGGTGGTTGCAAATGGATGCTCTGGGTCATCTTGGTAATTGATTTAGGATGCTCTTTCCATGTTTATCCAGACAAAACTCAATTCAGTAACTACAAGAAGAATGAGGGTGGGACAGTGAGACTTGGGGATAATAGAGCTTGTTATATTATAGGAATGAGATCAATTAAATTGGAGTTGATTGGAGGCCATGTGATTGAACTCCGGTAGGTGAGGCATGTTCCCGAGATTAAAAGAAATCTCATTTCAGTTGCTATGTTAGACAAAGAAGGTTGTTTAGTTAAGGTTGAAAATGGTGTCATGAAAGTTGTAAAAGGCTCAATGGTATTGATGAAAGGATCTATGATAAATGGTGCATATGTGTTACAAGGAAATACAGCAAGGAACTTGACTACTGTTGCATCAAAGGCTATGGTTAATTCTACAATGCTTTGGCATAGAAGGTTGGGTCACGTTAGCCAAAGGGGAATTGAAATTCTTGAAAAACAAGGTTGGCTTGGAGAGAAAACAATTCAAGATATGACCTTTTGTGAACAGTGTGTTTTGGGTAAGTCAACAAGGGTCAAGTTTAAAGCTGGTGTACACCGAACAAAAAGGACTCTTGATTATATACATTCAGATCTATGGGGGCCATCTATAACTCTTTCTCGAGGTGGAGCTAGTATTTTCTTACTCTAATTGATGATTATTCTAGATATGTTTGGGTGTATATACTTAAGAAAAAAAATGATGCATTTAAAACCTGTAAAGAATGGAAAGTTTTGGTTGAGACTCAAACTGAAAAGAAAGTTAAACGATTGACGACTGACAATGGTTTAGAGTTTCATGTTGATGAATTTAACAAGTTTTGTAGACAAGCTGGTATAGCAAGACACTTAACACTGAGGAAAACTCCACAACAAAATGGACTTGTAGAAAGGATGAATAGAACAATCCTTGAGAGAGTAAGGTGCATGTTAATTTACTCTGGTTTACCCAAGAATTTCTGGACAGAAGCTATTGTTACAAATTGTTACTTGATTAATCTTTGTCCCTCCTCGGCCATCAAGTTTAAAACACCAATAGAAATATGGTTAGGACATCCAGCCAAGTATGGTCACTTGAGAACCTCCGGATGTGTTGCATATGCTCACACAAGGCAAGAAAAATTGGAACCAAGGGTAGTAAGGTGTGTCTTTATTAGACATCCAAGAGGATTCAAAGGATACAAAATGTGGAGCTTAAAAGCTGGCAACAATTAGAGGTATTTCATCAGCAAGGACGTGACATTTGAAGAGGATATAATGTACAAAGACACTTTAGAAACTCAGTAGAGAACAAACTTAGAAGTGTTTAATGAAATTATTCAGTTTGAGGAGGAGAACCAAGATGAAATTAGAGATAAACAGTAGGAAAGAAACTCAGTAGCTGAAGATGAAGATAATGCCGAGATAGAAGAGGAGAACAATGAAACAGAAGAAATGGAAGACATCCAAGACTATTAGCTCACTAGAGACCGTGAAAGAAGAACTTCTAAAGCACCAGATCGATTTGGTTTTGCAGATATTATTCATTATGCTCTAAATGTTTTTGAGTGTATGAACGGTGAACCAAAATCATATGCAGAAACAATAAGACGTGATGATAAGCTTGAATGGAAGGTTGTAATGCAAGAAAAAATTAGCTCCTTACATAAAAATGATACCTGGACACTAGTTAAGAAACCTGCAGGCAAAAAGATAGTGGGATGTAAGTGGATCTACAAGTATAAAGAAGCAATTCCAGGTGTAGAAAAGGCACGATACAAGGTGAGATTGGTGGCTAAGGGCTTTACACCAAGAGAAGGGGTGGATTACACAGAGATATTCTCACCAGTGGTGAAGCACACATCAATCCAAGTGCTGCTAGCTTTGACAACTATTAAAGACTTAGAACTTGAACAAATGGACATCAAAACTGTGTTTCTACATGGGGAATTGGAAGAAGAAATTCACATGAAACAACCTGAAGGCTTTGAAGTAAAAGGGAAAGAAGACCATGTTTGCTCACTTAAGAGGTCACTCTATGGACTAAAGCAGTCACCTCGACAATGGTACAAAAGATTGGACGATGTTGCAATCAAATCTGGTTTTAAGAGGAGTTCTTATGATTGTTGCGTGTATGTTAAGACAGCAAATGTAAGGTCAGTCCTGTACTTGTTATTATACGTTGATGACATGTTAATTGCAGGTAAATTTACTACTGAAGTCAATAAGGTAAAGGAGATGTTGAGTAGAGAATTTGAGACGAAAAATCTTTGTCCTGCAAAGAAGATTTTAGGAATGGAAATAGTTAGAAACATAAAGTTCAAAAGGTTATTGGTGTCTCAACAAGGATACATCACCAAAGTGCTAAAACGATTTGGTTTTAACAATGCCAAATCTGTGGCAACTCCTTTAGCCCAACATTTCAAGCTATCTACTACTTAAGCTCCTATTTCAGATGAAGATATCAAATATATGCATAGAGTACCCTACATAAGCGTGGTGGGAAGTATAATGTATATCATGGTGTGTACTCGCCCTGATCTCTGTCATGCAGTTAGTGTTGTGAGTATGTATATGGGAAATCCTTGCAGTGAGTATTGGGAAGCTGTCAAATGGATAATGAGGTACTTTAATGGGACAGCTAACTTGGGACTGCTCTACAGTACAAAATCAAGCAAGCCAGAAGCATATGGATATGTGGATGCAGATTATGCAGGGGATTTGGACACAAAAAGATCACAAACTAGTTTTGTGTTTAAGCTAAATAATTACACCATCAGTTGGAAAGCTAACTTACAATCTATAGTAGCTCTGTCCATATTCGAATCCGAATATATAGCATGTACTGAAGCAGTGAAGGAAGCTTTATGGTTAAAAGGATTGACAAGGGAGCTTGGTGTTGATCAAAGAGTTGTTACGATATTTAGTGACAGTCAGAGTGCTTTGCATCTCAGTAAGAATCAGGTTTTTCATGAAAGAATCAAGCATATTGATGTAAGACTGCACTTTATCAGAGATGTCATAGCAGAGGGAAAAGTGAAGCTTGAAAAGGTGAGTACCGAAGAGAATCCCTTAGATATGCTTACCAAGTATTGGATAAATCCCCACTTAAACTGTTACAAGTAAAATACAGTTACAAGTTTTAAACTCACTTGCCTGAAGGCTTACAAAAGAGGAAAAAAAAAATTTCATGCTTTGTTACAAATTAGTTTCAAAGAAACCAGCTCAAGATCCTAACAGTTTTTCTAACAAACCCAAAACAGTCTAAACAGATACATTACTCAGAAGACTTTACCCTTTATATACCTCTTAGCCAGCTCCAGAAGAATACATAATCATGATCATCATCTTCTTGAAAGCAGATCTGAGAGAGCTCAAAGAAAGTAGAGAAAGTGAGAGGACAGAGAAAAACAAGAGAGAGAGTTAGTGAGAGTTTTGTAAAGAAGAAAAATAGAGAATAACAATAAAGGGCTCAGTGAGAAGGGATTACCTTGTCGATTCATCTGTGACTTGGAATCCATTGCCAAAACCTTGTAACAGCAACTTCATAGTGAAGATCCGAGCTTTCCATCTGAGGAGCAACTCAACGAGGATGTAACCCAATTTTTGGGCGAACCTCGAAAAATTCTGGGTGTCTTCTTCTCTGGTTTTTTCTTTTCTGTTTGTTGGGTTTTGTTGAACTAAGTTTACTGAATATTTTCTGGGTTGATTGATTTCGTGGGTTACATTTTTGGGTTTTGGGATTGAGGTTCAGATTGGGGATCTTAGGGATTTTGGTCTGCTAGGGTTCGAGTTACAATCAAAAGGGGGTTCTTTGATTTCAGATTGATTTGTTTTACTCTATATCTGATTCATACTAAAGCTGTGTCGTTTTTGCCTTTTGACCCTTAGTCAAAAGCAGAGGTGTTAAAGGTCTCTTTTGACCTTGAAAGTACTGAGTGAATATTTGTTTGGTGTAGGGTCATTACAGTAAAATTCCTACACCAAGTCATTACCATCAGCCAAATTCAGACATGTCTGAGTTTGCTTATGATCACCAATGAGTGAAGAAGGTGATCTCGGAAGCTACAAGTCTCAAATTCTTTTGTGTATCAGAATTAATGTTCAAGGTGGAGGAGTGTTGTGTATGACCATTAATTCTATTATCCTTTCTTTATATGTAACTAAGGTCCACTATGACCATTTACTTCTAGTGTGTTTTGTTGCCTCTAGCTCTTAGCTATATATGGTCATTCTGTCTTGTAAAATAGATGGCTAGAATCACTTGTACAGAAACTAGAGAGAGATCAATAAGAGCTTGCTATTTTTGCTTCCCGTGGATACAGGTTGAGTCATTCAACCGAACCGCATAATTCTTTTGGTGTGTGTACTTTGTTATTGTTCGTTGTTATCTTTGAGAGTGGGACTGCCATCTTCAGATTCATCATTCTTCGTAACACAAGTGTTTTAATTTTTTCTGATTCTGGATTTAAGTGAAACTCATCTCGACGGGTAGTTTTCAGATACCAAAAAATATGAAACACTTCAAAAAAATTATTATTTAAAAAAAAATCTTAAACCAATATTTTTTTAGTTAATGACTTATTTTAACTTTGAAGCTTATAATATGAAAACTAATATACATATATCAAACTATAAAATAATAAATAATATTTGTTTATTTAAAAAAAATTATATGTAAAGCTTTTATATATTATTTTAATTTAAAATAACAAATAAAATATTATTAAAAATAAAATAAAAGCATTTTTATATTTTTTTAAAATCATACTTAATTCTAGTATTTAATAACTATATTTTTTAATTCTGTTAAAAATTATTTTATAAATAAAATTGTTTATAAATTATAATAAAATTTAATAATTTTTTAAAATATCATTTGCTATTTATAGTTATATTATTTATTATTTTGATAAAATATATTATTACATTAATTTAAAAATATATATAAAAATTAGATGAATTTCAAATAATAATATAAATTTTCATACGAGATTCTCCACCTTTTCTAACATTATGAAAATTGTCAACTCATCCGCAATTTCGTGAGTGCATCAGATTTTGTCTGATTTGAGCGAGGAAGTCCACAATCAAGGCCGAGGGAAATCGTAATCCACCGAAAGAGAAATAAAATGCAAAAGTCTACCAAAACTATTGCCTCTATTATTGATTAACAATTTTATTGTCCAAGTACATCCTCTCACGCACAACGAACTTGAGTCACATTATTATCATTATTAGTTATTACTCATTCTCAGCAAGAGCTACTCATACATTATTATCATCTTCTTGTTGCTAATGATGCTTTTATTCATTTTTAAATATCCAATTAAGACCCCAGTTGGTAATTTTTGGACAACGACATATGTCTACATGTAATTATTGCATGCACACGTCATTGTACACGAACATATATTATAAATATCTCAAAGAAACCTGTATCGTACTGTCGGGGAGAAAACGTCATCTCAAATACAAAGTGACGTGGAAAAAGTCATTTCACGTTGTTTTGGGGAACTGACCATCCCGTGCATTTAATTGTTGTACACGATGTAATTTTATTTTCATTTTACAAAATTAGTATAATTAATGAACACTTAATGAATGAAATGTATACGTGGTGTAATTATAATTACAAATATATTTAGTTTGTGGAATATAATGTATTTAATTTGGGGTGTATATGTATAAATTGATGAGTGTAAATACAACTCCTCTTATTGCAAATTTAGTGCTAAATGATATGTTTAATTTACATGAATATCATCATCATCATCATCTTATGCCCACACTACAAAAAACAAGGCATATGCCGAGAACAAATGTCGTCAGTAGAAGCCTGAATTTTCTCGGTACAGCTTCTACCGAGAACATGTTCTTGGTAGTAGGTTCTCGGTACAACCGCATCGGTAGAGGTAAACTTCTACCGAGGACATTTAATATGTCATCGGTATAAGTTGTATCGAGGACATTGTCCTCGATATAGAGTTGACAATGTCCTCGGTACAACCTGTCCAAATTTTTCATATGGATGGGCGTCCTCGGTATAGGCTGAGCTGAGATTTTTTTTATATGTGTAATGTTTATTCACTTATATATTTATTTATTGATTAAATTTGAATTAAATATAAATCAATAGAATAAAATTAAAACACATATATTAAACATATAAATAAAAACATAAAAGTACATTTGCTCAATCAAAATAAAGAGTTTTCCTAAACATGAAAATGTAATAGTTCATAGTAATAAAACTCATACATAAGTCCTACTGACTCGGTGCTCCAACGTCGGGATCATCAGGTGGTGGTGGGGCACATTGAGATCCCAGGGTGATACAATGAGTCTGGATGTGCTCCTCTAATTGTCAAACACGCTCTCTCATCTCAGTCATCTCTAGTTTGTGGAGGATCAATAGTAAATGGAGTTCGGTCCCTTATGTTAAGGATACGTCCATATCCTTTCTGGTGGCCACGTCGTTTTTCGAAGACAGTTTGTACCAAAGATCAAAGATAAGTCGTCATCTTCAGGCGCACTCGAAATTGGTGTGGAACTCTCAGTATCATTTGTCTGTGTCTGCTGTGTGTCACGATATGCATGCAAATCCTCCTATGATACAATATATAATGTAATTATGTATTGTAAAAAAAAAAATAACAATTTGAAAAATGTTTAAAATACTTAACGTACCCAATTTTTTTTGGCTATTTCTGTCACCCACCCTGTGTGTAACACCCTGGATAGCCAAGACCGCTACACTGTGTGTTTATAAAGTGCCAGACTTGCTAATCAAGTCATTAAAGTAAAAGCGTGTTACTGGAACAGTAGAGGAACTAGGGTTAAAAGTGTTTTGGTCTCAAAAGTTACGTTTTCATTACTAGACGTCGTTTATTTACATGGGATCCCAAAAATGACAGTTTAAAAGCCATTTACAAAAGTTACAAAGTTTAAATACATTGACTGGCCATATTAAGGCAAAAACGAGCACTTAGGTAATTCCCTGTCCTGACACACTCCTCGACCATGGTGATCGAACAGCTGGCTATGTACATTTCACCGCTGAGCTCTCCACCTCAGGCCTAGTCCAGCTTGCTCTTGCCCTTACCTGCACCACGAAGCACCCGTGAGCCAAGGCCCAGCAAGAAAACACAGCAACAACAGAGCATGAACAACTAGCAAGCAAGTCAATTACACATATAGCATCTCATAAACACAAGTATATCATCAGTCAAGTATTTCATATACTAAGCATCTCAGCTCATAATACACAATGCACAGACGATAACCAGGGCTAGCGCTCCCAGGCAGCTCCCTCTGTTATCCTTTTGTTTCAGGCTCCCAGTGGCCAATTCGCACCCCGTGCGCTAAAATCATGTACGGTACTCTTAGACCGCTTTTATGTGTCCCTTGGCATAATACTAACATTGACACAATACAACTCTCGGGAGCACTTAGTCCCATTACAATCATCCATTCGGGTGCAGTTTTTCTTACCTTTAAATTCACTGGTTTTCGATGCCACGTAGCCGCAAGCACGGTCCTCTACCCCGAGCCTCTCCAAAGTCCTAAACACAACACAAATATAATATTCTTTGTCATTAACCAATCCAAGACTACCTTCCCGGAACCTAACCCACACTCTCGGAACCCCCAAAACCTTAAAACAACACCCCGGAGACATCCCCCGAACCCCCGGAGCAAAGGCCTAAAATTGCCAAAAATGACATCCTGAAATTGGCCTTGTGCCGCGGCACCCAGCAAGTCAGGGGCTCCTCGTCGCGGCATGCAAAAACTGTGCCGCGACACACCTTCGCAGGCCCAGAATTCTGGGTTTTCCTTCGCGTTTTTCCCGAGCCTAACTCACTCCAAATCACCCCAAACTCCATCCTAAGTCCCAAACCAACTCTAAACCCTTAATAAACCTCACAACAACCCAGAAACATCATGCCCAAGCTCATTCACACCATCATTCCTAAAATTCACTCTTGAATTTCATACTTAACAACTCAAACCAGAAAATTAAGAACAACTTGAACTCAAACACAAACCACACTCCAAACTCCCTAAACCTTAACAGAAACAAGCCTAATAATCACACAGAAACCTTACCTTGAGTGATGAGTCCAACCTCCAGCTCTAAACCTCCTTCCCCCTTGATTTCCCAATTCTGAATTCACACAAAACCAGCCACCAACTTGCCTCAATTCACATTCATTATCTAAATTTCAGACTTAAAACTTGGATATATTATAATCAAAATCTTACCTCTGAGTATTCTTGATCTAAGCTTGCTTGACAACTTCAATCACCCTTAATTCTTTTTCCAAGAGCTAAATTCAGCTTCTCCCTTCTTCTTCGTAGTTTGCTCTTCCTCTAGGTCTCCAATTTTCAGCATAAACCCATTTCTCCAAGTGTTATACGTATATGATTCTTTCCCTTCAGCTAATGGTCATTTATCCTACCAATTGACTATTCTACCCTTCCACTAATACTCCCTCCTAACTAAACCTCAAGGGCATACTAGTCCTTTCATCAGCTTTGCAATTCTACCACTTTCCCCATAAAACATGTTACTCTCTATGGTTACTAACAGTTACGCGGATTACCAAATCACCAGTTACCACTATCTAGCTTTCTAGGACCGTCTCGGCACGTGCATCACACTGGTATCACAACACCCACGTGGTACAATTCACACATCATAATTATCACATAATATAATTCACATAATCATATAACATGCTTAAAATCATAATCATGCATCTTAATCACAATAGTCACACATAATTCCCATCATGCCCTCCCGGCACACTAATCAAGGCCCTTAAGCCTTATTAGTGAATTTGGGTCGTTACAACTATCCCCTCCTAATGAGAATTTCGTCCTTGAAATTTACCTGAACAATTCCGGATACTGATCTCGTATAGCTGTCTCAAGCTCCCAGGTCGCCTCCTCGACCATATTGTTTCTCCACAGCACTTTAACCAAAGGAATCGTCTTATTTCGCAACACCTTGTCTTTCCGATCTAAGATCTGAACTGGTCGCTCATCATAAGCCAAATCTGCCTGTAATTCCAGATCTTCATGCCTCAAGACATGAGTCACATCTGAGACATACTTCCGAAGCATGGAGACATGGAACACGTCATGAACTCCAGACAACGATGGCGGCAAGGCTAACCTGTAAGCCACCTGACCAATCCTTTCTAGGATCTCGAATGGTCCAATGAATCTAGGGCTCAGCTTGCCCTTCTTACCAAACCTCCTCACACCTCGCAGGGGTGAAACCCGCAGAAAGACGTGATCACCAACCTGAAACTCCACGTCTCTACGCTTAGGATCAGCGTAGCTTTTCTGCCTACTCTGAGATGCGAGCATCCTAGCCCGGACCTTCTCTATAGCCTCACCTGTCCTCTGAACCATATCTGGCCCTAAGTATCTCCTCTCACCCATCTCATCCCAATGGATAGGCGATCTACACTTCCTCCCATACAACATCTCATAGGGAGCCACTCCAATCATTGACTGATAACTATTGTTGTACGAGAATTCAATCAACGGAAGGTACTTACTCCACGAACCCTCAAAGTCAATCACACAAGCTCTGAGCATATCCTCCAGCACTTGGATCATCCTTTCAGACTGTCCATCATTCTGAGGATGAAAGGCGGTACTGAACTTCAACTGAGTTCCTAAAGCTTTCTGCAAACCTTCCCAAAACTTGGAAGTGAAAATAGGATCCCGGTCTGACACAATTGACTTAGGAACCCCATGGAGACGTACGATCTCTTTCACGTACAACTCAGCGTACTGATCCACAGTAAAAGTTGATCTTACTGGAAGGAAATGGGCTGACTTGGTGTATCTATCCACTATAACCCATACTGAGTCATGAAGTCCCACTGTCCTGAGTAAACCTCCCACAAAATCCATAGTAATATCCTCCCATTTCCACTCAGGAATACCCAAAGGCTGAAGCAACCCTGACGGTCGCTGATGCTCAGCTTTCACCTGTTGACAGGTTAAGCATCTGGCAACGTACTCTACCACATCCCTCTTCATCCCGGGCCACCAATACAAAGTCTGTAAATCCTGGTACATCTTTGTGGCACCCGGATGAAGCGAGTACGGCGTCGTATGAGACTCATCCAGTATCTCCCGTCTGATCCCCTCGTCAGCTGGAACACAAATCTGCCCCTGATACCGAAGTAAACCAACCTCTGAAACAGAATAGTCCTTAGCTATTCCTGCTAAAACATCCTCTCTAACCCTCTGTAACTGAGCGTCTGTCAACTGCCCCTCTCTGATCCGCTCCAGCAGGGTCGACTGTAGAGTAATATTAGCCAATCGGCCCACAACCAACTCTATCCCTGCTCTAACCATCTCATCAGCCAACTCTCTCGAGATCTGAACAGTACTATATAACTGACCTGGACCTCTGCGGCTCAATGCATCAACCACCACATTGGCTTTTCCTGGATGGTAAAGAATATCACAATCATAATCTTTCACCAGCTCCAGCCAACGCCTCTGTCTCATATTCAGGTCCTTCTGCGTAAAGAAATATTTCAGGCTCTTATGGTCGGTGTACACCTCGCACTTCTCCCCATAAAGATAATGCCGCCAGATCTTCAAGGCAAAAACCACTGCTGCCAGCTCTAGGTCATGAGTAGGATATCGCTGCTCATACTCCTTCAGCTGTCGGGATGCATAAGCTATCACCTTCTCATTCTGCATCAGCACACAGCCTAAGCCCAACCTCGACGCATCACAATAAACAACAAACTTCCCTTCTCCTGAAGGCAAACTCAACACTGGTGCAGTAAAAGTCGTCGCTTCAATTCTTGGAAACTGCCCTCACACTTGTCTGACCAAATAAACTTTAGATTCTTTCTTGTCAATTCTGTCATCGGTGCTGCTATCTTTGAGAAGCCCTCTACAAACCGCCTGTAGTAGCCTGCCAAACCAAGAAAACTCCGCACTTCTGAGGCGTTCCTTGGCCTCGGCCAATCTCTAACTGCCTCTATCTTAGACGGATCCACTTTAATCCCATCTGCACCTACAATGTGTCCAAGGAATGCCACTTCAGGTAACCAGAACTCGCACTTCTTAAACTTAGCATATAACTGATGCTCCCTCAACCTTTGAAGAACCAGTCGAAGATGAAACTCGTGCTCTGCCTCTGAACTGGAGTACACCAGGATGTCATCAATGAAGACTATAACAAACTGATCCAGAAAATCTTTGAACACTCTGTTCATTAAGTCCATAAAAGCTGCTGGGGCATTGTTCAAACCAAAAGACATGACCAAAAACTCATAATGCCCATACCGTGTCCGGAAGGCCGTCTTAGGTATGTCCTCATTCTTGATCCTCAGCTGGTGATAACCAGATCGAAGATCAATCTTTGAGAACACCATCTTACCCTGCAACTGATCGAACAAGTCGTCGATCCTCGGTAGGGGATACTTATTCTTAATAGTTAACTTATTCAATTCCCGATAATCGATACACATTCTCAGAGTCCCATCCTTCTTCTTAACAAATAAAACTGGAGCACCCCATGGAGAATAGCTAGGTCTGATGAACCCTATATCCAGAAGTTCTTGCAGTTGTATCTTTAACTCTTTCAGTTCCGCTGGTGCCATCCTGTATGGTGCCCTCGACACTGGCTCTGTCCCCGGTGCCAACTCAATAACAAACTCAATCTCCCTACGTGGCGGCAACCCAGGCAAATCCTCAGGGAACACATCCAAGAACTCACAAACCAGTCTGGTCTCCTCCGGCCCAACTGGTGAAACTTTGGTGGTATCCACCACACTAGCCAAGAAGCCTATACATCCACCCTGTAGCAAATCGCTGGCTCTCAACGCAGATATCCTGGGTACGCGGGGTCCACGCACCGCTCCCACAAAAACGAAGGGATCCTCACCCTCTGGCTCAAAAGTCACCATTTTCTTTCTATAGTCAATGGTAGCTCCGTATCTAACCAACCAATCCATACCTAAAATCATGTCAAAGTCCTCCATACTCAACTCAATCAAGTCCACTGACAACTCTCTACCATCAACTAACACTGGCAGTGCCCTAACCCATCTCCTAGACACCACCAGCTCTCCCGTAGGCAATATAGTCCCAAACCCTGAGGCACTAAACTCACTAGGTCTACACAACCTATCAATCACCCTATCAGATACAAATGAATGCGTAGCACCAGAATCAATTAAAACAGTAAAAGAAGTGCCAGCACTAGAAAGCTGACCTGTCACTACCGAGGGACTAGCCTCGGCCTCTGCCTGCGTCAAAGTGAACACTCGAGCTGGAGTCAAGCTGTCCACCTTCCCTGCCTCGCCCTTCTTCACTGTTGGGCAATCTTTCCTGAGGTGTCCCACCACCCCGCATACATAACAGGCCTTAGCCTGACACTCGCCCAAATGGCGTCTCCTGCACCTCGTGCATTCTGGGTAAGTCCTCCACGAATCTCCGCCTCCCCGACGGCCACCCTGAGTACCCCGACCTCCCCTATCAAACCTAGGAGCGATTGGGGCATCAGGAGTCTTCCTCTTCAAATCACTGATACCTCCGCCTCTACTAGAACCAGAATATGGAGGCACCGGCCTACGGCCCTCCCTTCTTGCTGCACTATCCCTCCATATCCTATTCTCTGCTTCCTCAGCAGTCAGAGCCCTCTCCACAGCCTGGGCATAGGTAGTCACTTCAGGAACTGTAGTAATCCTTACATCCCGGGCTATCATGACATTTAGCCCTCTAACAAATCTGTCTAACCTGGTCGCATCGGTAGGTGCAAGATCTGGTGCGAACTTTGCAAGTCTGTCAAACTTCAAAGCATATTCTGTAACGGTCATACTGCCCTGAACCAGCCCCACAAATTCATTCACCTTCGCTGCCCTGATGGCAACGTTATAGTACTTCTGATTGAACAAATCCTTAAACTCTTCCCAAGTCAACGTGGCAACATTTCTAGTCTGTGATGCCACCTCCCACCAGATTAAGGCATCCTCTCTCAGCATATAAGTGGCACAGGCCACCCTATCATGCCCTTCTACTCTCATAAAATCAAGTATGGCGGTGATCAGGGTCATCCACTGCTCAGCCTTTAGTGGATCCGGTCCACCCTCAAAGATCGGGGGCTGCTGCTTTCTGAACTGCTCATACAACGGTTCCACTTTATTACCAACATCAACGGGCTGTACCACAGGTACCAGTGCCGGTGGTCCAGCAGGGGCAACACTCCCAGATGGAGCCTACTGTAGAATTCTGATCAATTCCTCTTGGCTCTGAAGCCTAGCTTGCATTTCAGCCATTAACTGTTGCCAGTTCTCAGGGACTGGTGGAGGGGTTGGGCCCTGGTCATCCTCTCTAGCCCCAGACCTGCCGGCTTGTCGTGTGGATTTCCTTGAACGCATAACTATTCAAGTCAATCTACAAACAACGGCTCGGCAATTAGGCTATGATGACAGGGCAATAATCTCCATAATCCACCACTGAAACTCCAATTATTCACAAGCAAACAAGTATAACAATTTATCCAGATATTCATCCACATGCACAGCAATGCTAATAAGCACGCCTCAACAGCATCATGCAATAGTCAAGGGCCAGGCCCTATCAGAATCTCATGCTCCCTATTCATCAGACAGATATCAACATTCATATCTCACTCAAATCATTTAAACACATAATCATGCATATACAATTACCAAACCCTGAGTTGAGCTTGTCTCCCGCAGCGAATGTACATACCCAGCCAGTCTTCAGGACCCATAAACCTAGGACGCTCTGATACCAAGTTGTAACGCCCTGGATAGCCAAGACCGCTACACTGTGTGTTTATAAAGTGTCAGACTTGCTAATCAAGTCATTAAAGTAAAAGCGTGTTACTGGAACAGTAGAGGAACTAGGGTTAAAAGTGTTTTGGTCTCAAAAGTTACGTTTTCATTACTAGACATCGTTTATTTACATGGGATCCCAAAAATGACAGTTTAAAAGCCATTTACAAAAGTTACAAAGTTTAAATACATTGACTGGCCATATTAAGGCAAAAACGAGCAATTAGGTAATTCCCTGTCCTGACACACTCCTCGACCATGGTGATCGAACAGCTGGCTATGTACATTTCACCGCTGAGCTCTCCACCTCAGGCCTGGTCCAGCTTGCTCTTGCCCTTACCTGCACCACGAAGCACCCTTGAGCCAAGGCCCAGCAAGAAAACACAGCAACAACAGAGCATGAACAACTAGCAAGCAAGTCAATTACACATATAGCATCTCATAAACACAAGTATATCATCAGTCAAGTATTTCATATACTAAGCATCTCAGCTCATAATACACAATGCACAGACGATAACCAGGGCTGGCGCTCCCAGGCAGCTCCCTCTGTTATCCTTTTGTTTCAGGCTCCCAGTGGCCAATTCGCACCCCGTGCGCTAAAATCATGTACGGTACTCTTAGACCGCTTTTATGTGTCCCTTGGCATAATACCAACATTGACACAATACAACTCTCGGGAGCACTTAGTCCCATTACAATCATCCATTCGGGTGCAGTTTTTCTTACCTTTAAATTCACTGGTTTTCGATGCCACGTAGCCGCAAGCACGGTCCTCTACCCCGAGCCTCTCCAAAGTCCTAAACACAACACAAATATAATATTCTTTGTCATTAACCAATCCAAGACTACCTTCCCGGAACCTAACCCATACTCTCGGAACCCCCAAAACCTTAAAACAACACCCCGGAGACATCCCCCAAACCCCCGGAGCAAAGGCCTAAAATTGCCAAAAATGACATCCTGAAATTGGCCTTGTGCCGCGGCACCAAGCAAGTCAGGGGCTCCTCGCCGCGGCACGCAAAAACTGTGCCGCGGCACACCTTCGCAGGCCCAGAATTCTGGGTTTTCCTTCGCGTTTTTCCCGAGCCTAACTCACTCCAAATCACCCCAAACTCCATCCTAAGTCCCAAAACCAACTCTAAACCCTTAATAAACCTCACAACAACCCAGAAACATCATGCCCAAGCTCATTCACACCATCATTCCTAAAATTCACTCTTGAATTTCATACTTAACAACTCAAACCAGAAAATTAAGAACAACTTGAACTCAAACACAAACCACACTCCAAACTCCCTAAACCTTAACAGAAACAAGCCTAATAATCACACAGAAACCTTACCTTGAGTGATGAGTCCAACCTCCAGCTCTAAACCTCCTTCCCCCTTGATTTCCCAATTCTGAATTCACACAAAACCAGCCACCAACTTGCCTCAATTCACATTCATTATCTAAAATTTCAGACTTAAAACTTGGATATATTATAATCAAAATCTTACCTCTGAGTATTCTTGATCTAAGCTTGCTTGACAACTTCAATCACCCTTAATTCTTTTTCCAAAAGCTAAATTCAGCTTCTCCCTTCTTCTTCTTAGTTTGCTCTTCCTCTAGGTCTCCAATTTTCAGCATAAACCCATTTCTCCAAGTGTTATACGTATATGATTCTTTCCCTTCAGCTAATGGTCATTTATCCTACCAATTGACTATTCTACCTTTCCACTAATACTCCCTCCTAACTAAACCTCAAGGGCATACTAGTCCTTTCATCAGCTTTGCAATTCTACCACTTTCCCCATAAAACCTGTTACTCTCTATGGTTACTAACAGTTACGCGGATTACCAAATCACCAGTTACCACTATCTAGCTTTCTAGGACCGTCTCGGCACGTGCATCACACTGGTATCACAACACCCACGTGGTACAATTCACACATCATAATTATCACATAATATAATTCACATAATCATATAACATGCTTAAAATCATAATCATGCATCTTAATCACAATAGTCACACATAATTCCCATCATGCCCTCCCGGCACACTAATCAAGGCCCTTAAGCCTTATTAGTGAATTTGGGTCGTTACACTGTGCCTGATTCATGGTGAGTATCCATCCAGCTATTCGGGATCGGCTCAAGTTGCCCAGTCTCTAAATTGCACTGTCACGTACATATATTTTTATAAAAATAATAATTAAACGTAAATAAGAAAAACAAACTTAAAAAGAATTAATTAACTAACTTTTTTATAGCAGCGCTGGGATTGACTGAGAACCTCCGTAGCTAAGCTCTTTTAGTTTCTTCATATTTTCCTTGTTGACTTCAGAACGTTTCTGCAAAAAGTTTGTGTTAGTAATATATTTCATTAAGAGAGTTAAGTTTAGCAAGAAATTAATACCATGCACAACCATGGTGGCAAGTTATATGTCGTCAACACAACCGGCCACATACTATAAGAAAGACTCATATTACCAAATGGATTGAATCCATCTGCAGCCAATTCAAGCCACACATTCTTGGGTTCCATTGCAAACGTTGGATTATTTCGGTCAAAGTCCTTCCAAGCTTTCCCATTAGTAGGATGACACAATACACCATCTTCTTTTATATGTTGCTCGTGATGCCATCTCATATGTTGAGCAATGTGTCTCGATGCATATTTTCGCATTAACCTAGGGGTTAAAGGAAAATAATGCATCACTTTATGAGGCACTTTCTTTCCCTTGGTGTTCTTGTCCACCTACTGATCCTCCCCACAAACAGGACATTTGTTTTCTCCAGCATCTTCTTTCCAAAACAGTGTGCAATCATGCTTGAAAACATGGATTGACTCGTAGCTCAATCCAAGTTTTCGCAACAACCTTTTTGTTGCATAATGCGATTTTGGAAGCTTATTTGGGGCTGGAAATGCATCATGTAACAACTCCAGCATTCCATCAAATATTTTTTTGGAAATTTTGCCTAACACTTTGAAATGCATCAACTTCACTAGAAAATTCAATGATGTGTAATTTTGACACCCGGGGAATAATGGAGCTTTGATCTCAGCAAACAAATCGTTATAATGTTGCCCACCCCTGTAGTCTGTTGTAGGTAGAGCTGTAAATACGGGCCGGGATTTTGAGCACGGCACGAAACCGGCACGAGCCCGGGAGGCACGAGCACGACACGGCACGAAAAAATATGGGCTTGGGCCAGGCACGGCACAACACGGGCTTAGCATGGCACGGCACGACAAGCCCGAAGGCACGACACAAAAGCACGAACAAACTAGCCCGAAAGCACGACACGATAAAAGACCCGATATTTTGACAATAATAATCATAATAAATTTTTATTTGTCAATAATTAATAAATTAAAATGATAATATATGTCTTATTTTTTTCAATGTTTATATTTTTATAATTATATTAATTTATTTTAAGATTTGTTAGTTAAATTTTTAGCATTTATTAGTAGGTATTAAAATTCTAATAATTATCTTTGATATAATTTTGGTTAAAATATTGTTAAAAAGTATATAAAAATATCTAAAATTATAATTTAAACAAAGAAATGTATTTGGTTTGGTGGTAAGTCCATTGATGGTTAAAGAGGAGGTGGAGGGTTCAATTCTCCATCCTCACATTTTTTAGCAAAAAAAAAGTGGGCCTAAAAGTGGGCCCGAATAAGGAAAGTGGGCCGGCCCGACTTGGGCCCGACACGGCACGAGCACAGCACTACATGGGCCAGGCCCATGGGCCGTGCTGGGCCTACTCTTTCAAAAATGGGCCGGCACGAGCACGGCACGAATTGAATATGGCCCGAATTTACCGGAGGCACGAAAAATGTGGGCCGGGCCGGGCGGCCCACATTTACAGCTCTAGTTGTAGGTATCTCTTGATCGTGCTCATTCTCTTCATATTCGTCATTGTCATTTTGCATAACATCATTGAGAACATCTATCATTTCATCTTCATCATTTTGATCTATCACTTTCCTCATTAGTATTATTTCATATTCTCCATGCCAATGCCAATTGGTATATTTCCATAGAAAACCATTTACAAAGAGATAATTTTCTAATACATCAATCGTCTGAAATTCAACGTTAACACGCCTCCTACACGGACATTTCACCAATCCCCTTGAGTCAACGCACTGCCTAGCTCTCTGAAGAAAATTCATCACACCAGCCTCATTGTAACGACCCGAAATTGCTAATAAGGCTTAAGGGGCTTGGTTAGCATGCCAGGAGGGCATAATTGGTTTATGTATGATTTAAATGATTTAATGCATGATTATGTGATGAGCATGCTTATATGATTATATGAATAAATGAGATGCATGATTATGAGAATTAGTATGCATGTAGGCCCTGTGAAGAATATTAGGGCATATTTGTAATTTTGGCCCGTTGAGGGTATAAATTTGATAAATTGTGGAGACCACATTATTATGTGGATATGTTTTGCAGTATGCGACTTGAGGCGATCCTAGGGAGCTAGTTAGCGGGAAAGTCACAACGGGACCTAATACTTGGCGTGGGTCGAGTCAAGGGGTATTTTGGGTATTAGATGGTTATCTTGGTTATCGGGTTATGAAAATAAATATGTGGAGATATATTTGAGGATAGGAAGCCTAGGTGGGAATACTAAGGAATTTTACCATTTTTGCCCTCGGTGACGTTTTGGTACCCCGAACCTCGGGATTGACTTAATCAACTAAGGATAGACTAAGTTAAAGATTACAAAACACTAGAAGGTACCCAAACCGACTCTCTCCTTCTTTCAGCTTTTCACTTTCGTTTCCTCTCTTTTTCTCTCAAGGGAAGCTACTGAAAACTAAGGAAATTTGGCTGGGAACTCAGTGATTTGAGCTGAAGTTTTGGAAGATTAACTTAGTATTTAGCTAAGGAGTTCAACCAGGATTGAGGTAAGACTTGAACCACACTCTTGGTTATTTAAATTCTGTGGTTTTGACTGAGTTCTAAGAGGTTTTTGGGTTTTGAAATTGAAGACTGAATTAAAGCTAGGAACTTGGGAGTTAGCTCAGAAGTTTCTTAGAGAATTGGTTCTTCAGTGAAGGTAAGCTCGAATTTGTGATCTAATGTCTGAATCTTGGTGTTTTCTTGATTGGTTTTGATGTTTTTTAAGCTTTTGGGTTTCAGAGATTGAAGTGGGATTTTGATGAGTTTCTAGGCTAAGTTTTTTGCTAGATTATGTTGCTGGAAACGTGTTAGAAGTTTTGTGATAGTTGAGTTGTGGAATTGGGATGGTTTAGGATGATTTTGAGTGTTAAAAATTGTGGTTTTTCTAGGTTCGAGGGGATGGGTCGCGGCTTTGTTCTAGACAGCCGCGGCCCTACAGAGCAAGGAAGAGCCAGGAAGGCTCTGAGGCAAGGGAGCGCTGCGGCGCCACAGGGGCAGGGCCGAGGCACGTGTCTGTGTTCAGGGAGGCCTAGCCTCTGTTTTAGGGGGCAAGCCGCGGCATGGGTCTTAAGGGCCGCGGCCCTTAAGGGCACTTTTAGCCTTCTGGAGGTTTTAAGTGCGGGAACCTAGTCTAGGATGCTCGGGATCGATTCTACTACCGTGTTTGGTGGAATTCAATGTCCCAGAAGCTACAACTTCAATCGAAAACCTTTTTACAATTGTTAATGGAATTCCTTATCTTGGTTGTGACTAGGTAAAGCTAGGGCTCGGGAAACGGATAGTGCTCAGGGGGCATCTCTTATTATCTAAGCATTTAGAAATCAAAGGTAAGAAAACTGCACCGGGTTGTGAGTTAATAATGAGACTAAGAGTTCCCTATTCTTGTATGCGTTATGAAAGTTGGTGTTATGCCATGAGAATATTAAACCAACGGCCTAATAGTGTCGGGGTTTACATTGGCGCACAGGGCGCGGCTCAGCCACTGGTAGCTGAGGACAGCTTAATATTCACTGAGCTCGGTTTAAGCGGACCGGAGTCAGTGGGGTAAACAGAGGGTGCGACCTAAGGGCGTCGACCCTAATTATTGTGTGATATGATTGTCATTGTTAATTGTTGTATATGAGTTGCTAAGTGGCTAAGTATTAGCTTATGGAATCATGAGTATGTCTATGAATTATGTGATTTTTAGGGATTGCTAAGTGTATAAACATGCTTAAAGAGTTATATGATTATTTTCAGTGCTTGTGCTATGATGTTATGTTTTTTTGCTGGGCCTTGGCTCACGAGTACTACGTGGTGCAGGTAAAGGAAATGGTAAGCTTGATCAGCCCTGATCAGAGAGCTCTGAAGGCAGAATGTACATAACTAGTTGCTTAGCCGCCACAGTTGAGGAATGGACGGGAACAAGAGGATCATAAATGCTTATTTTGCCCTTAGAGTGGCCAACAATGGTTTATACCTTGAAATTTTGTAAACTGACTTTCAAACGTTGTTTCTTTTGAGATCCCTTGTACAAAAACGTTTAATTTTATGAAATGTGTCTTTTATGACCAAAACCTTTTTAAACCCTAGTTCATGAGCGATTTTATTGACACGTTTTCAACTTAATGACTTGATTAGCAAGTCCTGCACCTTTATAAATATACAGTGTAACAGTCTTGGCTATTCAGGGCGTTACACTCCTACTCATCAGATAATCAATCTGTCAAATTAATCCAGCTCTTGTCGATTGACATTGTATGAGTGTAGCACTGCACAGAATACTTATTATCAAACTTACAATCAATTTGTGTGTGTGTCCTAATTCAGAGAGAGGAAAATTTAAGAGTCTTCAATGACTCACCCTCTCCGAACGGGTCTAAGGCTTCTTGTGATGAACACTAATAAAATAAAAAATTATCACTAGGTGATAATAACACACTATCATATCTTCGGTAATGATTTCTTATTACCAAAGAAAAACAAATAAAATTAAATATTATTTTTATAATGTTTTGTGCTCTTTGAAGTTAATTATGTTGTTTTATGATATCTAACTCCAATATATTTGAGAGTAAATATTATTAAAATTATTTAAATTTGACATATTTTTTTCTAACTTCAAATATTAATTTTAATTTTAATTTTAATTACAAAAAAATAGTGAAATTATAAATGTTAATTAATTATTTATTAAATTAAATTTTTTGCTTTTACTTTATTGAATAATTTAATTAATTTTCACACAATTTCTAGGATTTGGTTCAAAGTTATTTAATTACTTTATGATTTTTTTTACTAAACCTATTAAAAATTTTATTGATTGTTTTTACTAATATTCACAAAATCTCTAAATTTTATAATTCTATGTAAAATTCGGCAGCATAACGACTGTATTGTCATCTATCCTAAAATTTAAAAACCTGCAAATAACACATAAAAAATATCCAGTCCTAAAACATGCATAGAGCAATACAAATACATTGTAAACGACTATATAACTTATAATTATTAGTCTAAATTTTATTAATTATTCATTTTTCTAATCAAAATATCATAATTCTACTAAAAATTAACAACAACAAATCTTTAATATTCATAAAATCTGATTTTTTACTACTAACATAACCAAAAAAAAATTAACAACAACAACATACTAACATTAGCACCCAAAAATTCCAAATTAACACTCAAATATTTAATATGTTTACTAATATGTTTAATACATCATTTTTACTAAAACAACAAAGAATCTATTTTAATACAAAAAAATACTAATTAACCCATCTAACAATTTTCTAATTCCTAATCTCATTTTTACTATTACATTTTTAAAATCTAATAATAAATACATTCACCCTAATATAATAACGAATTTTTATTAAAACTAATATTAATTCATTAATATAAAAAACATAAATCATTCAAAAATTGAAAAGAAAAATCAAACAAAACAGAAAAATTAAAAACAAATTACCTTTGAATCTTGAAAGAGCGCCAACCTCAAATCCTTCACTGTAGTTCAAGAAAAATCGCACCAACACCTTCAAACAAAAAATCCACAAAATCCAAAAATATATTACAATTTTATAAAGATATATATATATATATAAATGAAGAAATGAATCGTACCTTAAGGAATAGAGAGAAACTCCTTAATTTGGGAGATTTTTGGACCTAAAAATGATATTTTTTAGATGGAAATTGAGCAATCACTACTAGAAATATAGGTTTTTACTTCGGTTTTTATAGTGAGCATACAAAAAAAGCGAAGTAAAAACCTTTTCAAACTCTTTTACTTCGCTTTTCAAATTGGCGCTCTGAAAAAAAATTACTTACTACTTCGCTTTTTTAAAAAAACGAAGTGAAAAATTCATAGTGGAGAGGGCCGTGTTTGTTTGCACAAGCCCTTATATTATGTTTAGAGATAGTAAAAATGCAAAAAACTGGTCAAACCAAACGCGGCCCTTGTGCACTTTTAACTTCGGTTTTTAGGTAAAAACCGAAGTAGAAAGTGTACCTTCCACTTCGGTTTTTACCAAAAAACCGAAGTTAAAAGTGTCCAAGAGGTATGACTTAAGGACCTTTAACTTCGGTTTTTTGGTAAAAACCGAAGTGGAAAGTCCACTTTCTACTTCGGTTTTTACCAAAAACCGAAGTTAAAAGTTGTTTATAAGCCCCTTCCCTAGACCCGAACGGTCATCTTCTCAAAACCTCTCTACCCTCTGTGCAAAAAGAAACCCCCAAAACCTCCATTAACCACCGTGAGCCAACACCCATTTTGATTATCCAAGCCTTTTTTTTTTGTTTTTTCTTTATTTCTTGCAATATTTCTACCCTATAAACCGAAATATAGTCCAAAAATCTTTTTTTTTTTGTTTTTTAGAGAAAAAAAAGCATTTGGTCGTGGGTTTTTTCTCCATTTGAAAGTGGTGTTTCTTGCCGGATTTTGACCGGATTTTTGACATTGCAAGGGGATTTTGAGCTTCAAAACAGGTATAGATTACTAAAATGTGGTTTTGATGATAATTTTTTAATTTTCTATGTTTTTTTAATTTTTTTTTATTATTCCGAATTTAAAATTAATATAATTAATATTTTATTAATTTTTATAATTATTTGTTTATTTTGTTTGTTTAAATAATGTGATAAAAATTAGGTTTATTATAAATATATATATGCATATTAGTTAGTTTTAGAAATTTTGACAATAGATAAATTTGTTTTTTAAATATTTGAAAAAAAATAAATAGCTTGAAGATGATCAAAGTGTTGTTCATTAGTTTCATTAACTAGTTTGATTTTTTTTTTATTGATTTGATAATTAATTATGTAGTTTACTAATTATGTAATGTTTTAGTAGGGTCGTTGATTGAGTGGTGAACTTTGTTGTTCATTTCGGGTGCATTGAAGATTAATATTGAAGGTTAGTTATTTTTTGTATTTATATTACTATAAGATTTATGTATAAAGATAAGACTAATGTAATCATGCATATTAGATTTAGTGAAAGTTATGTTTGAAAATTAGTAAAGTAGGCTCTGGGAAATTTGCGTGCTGTGGTGATATAAGGATGGATTGATTTATGCTTGATTATTTTGTTTGTTTGTGTTGTTGTTATAGGAAATTTTGAAATTGCGGTATGCTATAGAAACAGAGGATACTCTGCCGAATTTTAAAAAAAATTTATAAGACTAGAATCTAATAATGATAGATTCATCTATGCTTGATTATTGTGTTTGTTTTAAATGGTTTTATAGGTAATTTTTAAATTACGGTATGCTATAGAAACAGAGGATACTCTGCCGAATTTTTTAAAAAATTTATAAGACTAGAACCTAATAATGATGGATTCATATATGCTTGATTATTGTGTTTGTTTGTATTGATTTTATAGGTAATTATGAAATTACGGTATGCTATAGAAACAGAGGATACTCTGCCGAATTTTTTAAAAAATTTATAAGACTAGAACCTAATATAAGTTTTTTTTCTAACTTATTAGGAATTGAATATTGTTATTAGTATGGATAAATCATGGATGCTTGAGAGGAGAGAAACATCACAATTTCAAGATGGATTCAACAAATTTTTAGAGTTTTTCCTAAAGAATTGTAGTGATCCACAAAAAATTCGTTGTCCTTGTATCGATTGTGGTAATGGAGTAAAGGGGAATATTACCATGATAAAGGATCATGTATTTTGTCGGGGATTTGATATGAGTTATAGTAAATGGTATTGGCATGGAGAATTATTAAATGATGACCCATATCCATTAGGTAGGCTAGGTGTAGATGATTTTGAGAGTAATGATTTTGATGATCATCCTATAGAATTGCTTGATGAAGCACAAGAAGAGTTTTTTCATAATCCAGAAAAATTTGATAGTATGGTTAGAGATGCAGACAGACAATTGTTCAGTGGTTGCAATAAACTAAGATTGCCCACAATGGTTAAATTTTATAACATAAAAGCAGAAAATGGAGTTAGTGATAAGTGTTTCAATCAATTTTTAGCTGCTTTCAAGGAGATTTTGCCGCTAGAAAATTGTTTTCCAGAGTCTACATATGAAGTAAAGAAGACATTAAGTTTGATAGGGTTGAAGTATGAGAAGATTCATGCATGTCCGAATGATTGTATTTTATATCGTAAGGAGTATGCAGACATGGACGCTTGCCCAGAATGTGGTTTATCACGGTACAAACCTACCAAAAGTAAAGAGATTAGGAAACTTATTCCTCAGAAAGTGATATGGTACTTACCTTTGATTTCGCGGCTGAAGCGATTATATCGAAGTGCAGAACACTCTAAGAACTTAATATGGCACGAGACTGGACGAGTGAAAGATGGTAAACTCCGGCATCCTGCAGATTCACAGGCCTGGAAGAAGGTAGATTATATCAATCCAGAATTCAAAAATGAACCAAGACATCTTCGTCTTGGTTTAGCTGCTGATGGAGTAAACCCGCATAGATCTCTTAGTAGTAGGCACAGTTCATGGCCTGTCTTCCTGGTTATGTACAATCTTCCTTCTTGGTTGGTGATGAAAAGGAAGTTCATGATGCTTTCATTAATGATTTCGGGCCCAAAACAACCAGGACATGATATCGATGTTTACTTGGCACCATTAATTGATGATTTGAAAGAGTTGTATGAAAATGGTGTTGAGGCATATGATGGTTTTAAAAAAGAAGTGTTTAATTTGAAAGCGGTGTTGTTATGGACTGTTAATGATTTTCCAGCATATGGTAACCTATCAGGTTTAAGCACAAAAGGTTACCAAGCTTGTCCAATTTGTTGCACCAACACAAGGGCCCGTCGCTTGTCAAATGGACGCAAAATGTGTTATATGGGTCATAGACGATATTTGCATTTAAGTCATCCTGACAGAAATTAAAAAAAAGCATTTGACGGTACTGTGGAACGAGACATTGCTCCTTTGCCATTGTCAGGTGAGCAAATTCTTACGGAAGTAGAAAAAGTTGACTTTAGGTATGGGAAGAAGAATAAAAACAAAAAAGTCAATGGATGTTTTCAAAGAAAATCAATTTTCTTTCAACTTCCTTACTGGAAAGATTTACTCGTTAGACATTGCTTGGATGTCATGCACATAGAAAAAAATGTATGCGAAAGTATAATCGGTACATTACTTGATATCCCAGGTAAAACCAAAGATGGTTTGTCTAGTCGTTTAGATCTTGTTGAAATGGGTATAAGACACCGCTTGGCACCTGAAGAAAAAGGGGCTCGCACATATTTGCCTCTTGCTTGTTTTACATTGTCTAAAGAAGAGAAGCAAGCCGTATGTCAATCATTGGCAGGGATGAAAGTGCCTGATGGTTACTCATCGAATGTTCGAAACTTGGTGTCTATGGAAGATTTGAAGTTAATTGGAATGAAATCACATGATTGTCATATATTAATGCAACAATTACTTCCAATTTCCATTCGGTCAGTTTTACCAAAAAGAGTTAGAGATAGTGTGACAAGTGTGTGCATCTTCTTTAATCAACTATGTGGAAAAGAATTGGAAATGAAGAAGTTGAATGCATTGCATGATGAAATAGTTGAAACTTTATGCAAGCTTGAAAAATATTTTCCACCATCATTTTTTGACATCATGATACATTTGATGGTCCATTTAGTAAGAGAAGCCAAGTTGTGTGGGCCAGTTTGGGCGAGATGGATGTATCCATTTGAAAGGAATATGAAGGTGTTGAAAGGATATGTACGTAATCACCATCGCCCTGAAGCTTGTATGGTTGAGTGTTATTTAGCTGAAGAAGCTGTGGAATTTTGTTCAGAGTACATGGTTGGAATCGACACAATCAGAATTAGCAAACCACGGAATAACTCGGATGGAGTTGATAGAGGATTACGAGGGAAAGGAACAGTAGTGACCATATCTCGTGCAGAATTAGATCAAGCTCATTTAGTTGTGTTGGAAAACAATCCCGAAGTTTAACCCTATATAACGTAAGTTATAGATTTAATAAACATTATGCTCATTTTTATGTATAATTGAAATTTTAATATGTTGTACTTTGTATTGTAGTGAGCACATGGAGTTATTACAATCAATGATTCCCAACAAGGTTAAAAATAAATAGAAATGGATTATAGATGAGCACAATAAAACATTTAGTCGATGGTTGAAAAATATTATTCTAGCAAGGTTGGGAGAAGAAAACCATGGAGTGTCGACAGAGTTAAAACGCATATCATTTGGACCAAGTGTTCATGTAATAAAGCACAATGCTTACATTGTTGGAGGAAAAAGATTTCACACAAAGTCACGAGATGATGCTCGAATGGTTCAAAATAGTGGAGTAAGTATTGTGGCAGAAGCAGTGCATTTCGCTAGTGCAAAAGACAATAATCCAGTTGCTGGTACTATGGCATATTATGGGGTTGTTGAAGAAATATGGGAGCTTGATTATTCCTTATTTCAAATTCCTCTGCTCAAGTGTTCTTGGGTGGACAACAATGTTGGGTAGATTGTGGATCAACCAAGAAAAGAAAAAAGAAAAGAAAATGTGTCCAGTGAGTAATGTATTCATTTTTATGTTAAATATGTATTTATTTATGTCATGATTGTAACGTTAATTCTTGTTTATGTGCAGATGACAATTTCTGAAGGTGAGAACACACCAAATAGGCGAGGCCCAACAAAGAAGAACAATATCAATAATAAAAAAGCTAAGGGAATAAAGAGAAATATTCAGTTTAATGATAAAGGTCAACCTATAGGGAAAGCATATAGTGAGATGCAATCGTACCTTGGAGTTAAAACTAGGAGAACGGTCTCTCTCAATTATAAGGATTGGAGACAAGTCCCACAAGAATTGAAGAATAGAATATGGGAGGATGTATATGTAAGAAAATATTTCATGAATATATTGATCATTTTCATGAATTACTTTGCATTTCATTAATCATTTTCTTTCTATTTCAGGGTGCCTTTAACATTCCAGAAAATTGGAAACCAGAATTAATGAAAAGTGCGGGAAGAATGATGAGAGATTTTAAGACCAACATCACTAGTGACTACTTCTATCCTTTGGCAGAAGACGGTCTGATAGATGAACTCCAAATCCTTCCTAAGAAATATCCAGAACTTGACCTAGAAGATTGGAGGACATTTGTTAGCCACCGTTTATCTCCTGAGTTTATGGTACTATTATGTATATCTATTATGTATATGATTTATTAGTTTTGAAATACTAATAATTGCTTAAAAACTTATTGTTACCTATTTAATGTAGGCTTTGCGGGAAGCACAACGTGAAAGAGCTCTCAAATATACTTCGAGGCATCGTACATCTCGTAGAGGGCTTGCCAATGTTAGAGAGGACCTGGTAAGTAATTCGCATCACTATTTTATAACTGTCAACTTGTTATGAAGAATATTGCACTCACCAACTTTAATTAATTGTTGTATGTTGTAGAAAACTGAACTAGGTGTGGCAGATGTAGAACGGTACCAAGTATGGATAAGAGCACGAGAAAAGAGGAAGGTTCTTGTCACAGATTTGGACAAACAAATTGAAGCAAGAATTGTAAGTGGTTTCAAGCAAGTATTTTAAAGTAATTTAGGAATGATAAAGTTCTTATAAGTCACTAATATAAGTGACCACTGGTTTGTTCCACAGAATGAGCTGAAAGAAAAAGTTAGTAGTGGAGAAATCATTGCAAAGGGTCGGAATGGCATATTAACACAAGCTTTAGGGACACCTGAGCACCCAGGGCGTGTTAGAGCACTTGGGTATGATATTATTTTTTATTTGTTGCATTTAACTTAATTCTATAATATTTTAGTTTTAAAATAAATTTGGTTGATTATTGTAGGTCGTTTGCGAAGATTTCGTCCATCTTTGGAAGAAAACCAAAAATAGCAACAGAAATGGCTGATGTTGTTAGTAAGAAAGATGCAGAAATTGCGAGGCTCAAAGCAGAACTTAAAGCTTTAGAGGAGGAAAAAGCTAAACAAGCAGGTGGGATAGATGATATGGATGAACACGACAATGATGACGAGCAGAGCGACGAAGAATACCACACACCGTACATGCAGGATGACACACCGTACATGCAGGATGTGTTACTTTG
The DNA here is from genome assembly GCF_963169125.1 of Humulus lupulus. Taxonomy (NCBI): domain Eukaryota; kingdom Viridiplantae; phylum Streptophyta; class Magnoliopsida; order Rosales; family Cannabaceae; genus Humulus; species Humulus lupulus. The sequence goes on from NC_084798.1 coordinate 71,796,696, forward strand.
TTCGGATAATATTCATAATGTGGTGGCAGAGGGTGTTATCATTGATGGGGTGGGTCCACTGACTATTCATGGTGTTCAACTGACAGACGAATACGCGAGGGTGCGAGTCACCAAAATGTTACAAGAGGATGCTGAAATCCCATGTTCTGTTGGGGAGATACACTATGTTCGAGATACTTATGACACATTCCTTCCTTGGCCAAAAGATTTAATTATGAATGACCAGGTATAAACGAATTCTTTAATTTGTTACCTATTAAAATATTTGTTGGTCCAGTATTTTAATATTATTTTTACTTGATGTTGCGTAGGGTCCTCTAAGAAAGAAACCTCCTATGTCAAAAAGTTCATCCAAGGATATGTCAAAACCTCCTATGACTAGCCCGCATCTGTCATCAGCTGGGTCTCACGTCAATCCAGAAAACACTCTGACCGAAGGCCAACCATTTGCCGATCACATCATGAATCGCATCCATGTTAGCCTTCAGTTTATGGTGAGAGAATTTTGCAGAGTTAAGGGAATAAACTCAGTCGTCTCCATTCCAGTGGACCCAACATTCATGAATCGCGAGTCAATATTCCTAACTTCAGAGGATGTGGAACAAGTTGCTACCTTGCATATGATTGGAGGCTCAGCAATGATATTCGGATTAAGGTATCCCTTAAACTAATTCTTTGGAATGATAGGAATTTAGAATCAGTTATGAGTACTGCTCTGTGATCTGTTGAAAATTTTCATAGACATTGAATGTTTACAGGTTTGGGAAGTCCTATTTATAGGGGAAACTCTGCCGAAATTTTTCAAAATATTTAACACTAAAGAAAATTTTGGAGATGCATTTGGGAGTCCCTATTTCCAAATCAGCGTGTCTATTACAAGTTTTATGACATTGAACGTCTTAGCATTAATAATGTTAATGATGTAGAGCGATCAACCATTGACTTGGCGAATTGGTTGATGACCATGGATAGAGTTGGTCAACTTTACTTTATACCTTGGAACATACGGTAAGAAATAGTGTAAAATTTTCTTATTTGATTAGTCATATATTAAAAATTTAATTATTTTACTTAACATACGCTTCTTATTTTAGGGAACATTGGATGTTGGTGATTGCTATGCCAAAAGGAAAAATCGTGTTCTTAGATCCATTGAAATCACACAAACGTCCAGAAGAAATTGATTCAATGATAATGAGGTAAGTTTTAAATTTTTTAAAATATTTCTTAATATGCAACAAATATTACATGTTACTACATTTTAATAATTTTTGTTAATTTTCTTTTTAAATAGTGCATATTATAGAGCTTCTTCCAATGCATTACTCGGCAATCCCACAAAGATATTCAATGTTACATGTCCAAGACAACCACAAAGTCATGAATGTGGTTTTTATGTCTTGAAGTACATTAGAGATCTTGTACGGGCATCAAATGCAATGACTACCCTAAAAGAAAAAGTAAGTTCATTTTTTATAATTTATTTGCTATCGATAATCTATGAAATTAATTTATATTTATTAATTTTACAGTTTGGTGGGAAGACGCAATATTGTGAGATTGCAGACCTCTTGCCAATCCAACACGAATGGTTAGGCAAATTGATACCATACATTTATCAGTAAGTCTATTTTGTTTAGTTGTAAGTTTAGTCTTTTGTAAATGTATTAATGTTAAGGCTAGTTATCTTACTTAAGTACTTGTATTTTATATGTTTATGTACAACATTTTTAATTAATAAAAGTTATCATATTTTCATTCAAAAAAAATTCTTAACCAATTTCAATTGTAAAAATATATATAATTGTAATATCATATAATTAAATTGTTGAAAAATAATTAGGCCAAAAAAAAAAATTAATTAGATCAATTAAATAAAATTAGGCCAAAATATATATATATATATATATATAAATAGAAACCATCCATTTAAAAATAATTAGAAACATATATTAAATAAAAAAGTCGGGCACTTTCTACTTCGGTTTTACCTAAGAACCGAAGTAGAAAGTGCCATTTTACTTCGGTTCTTAGATAAAACCGAAGTAGAAAGTACACCTTTTACTTCGGTTTTCCCTAAAAACCGAAGTAGAAAGTGCCCAGGATGCTAGCGTATATACACTTTCTACTTCGGTTATTATGTAAAAACCGAAGTAGAAAGTGGGGATTCTACTTCGGTTTTTAGCGAGTTTTTACTTCGCTCCGAACTACTGCGGTTGCGAATTTTAGCGAAAATCGAAGTAAATCAAGCTTAAAAACCGAAGTAAAAGCCCCTTTTCCTTGTTGTGAATTTCGGTAGAGAGAGGCGGACAAGAAAGAGAGATTCGTCTCTGTAAAAAATGAGGGAAAGAGGAAGAAGAAGAGAGGGGGGGGGGGGGGGGGTCGCACCGATCTCAGTATAGTGTTCTCGGTATAGACTTTTTTTTTTGTAGTACTGTCTATTTGACTATATGTTAATTACTGTCTATTTGACTATATGTTAATTTTCAAGGAGTATAATTAATATGTTATATGTTTGGCTAGTTATTTGTCGATCTACAAACAGTATACGTATAGAGAATAATTATCCTATGTTTAAATTATGTCCAATCAATGGACCTAAATATTGTATTCAAACTGAATTATTGTTTAGCATATTAGGCACACCACCAACTAACTAATTATTTCAAGAGATAACATTACTTGAATTTATATATATATATATATATAGTGGTACATTTTTTAGAAAGCAAAACAAAAATGGCATCTATGAAGTGTAGCTTAATTAGTACTTGGAGTAATGATCATGTAATTCAACTCCCCGAGTTTAGATCAAGAGGAGTGAAGGCGACAACAAGATCAAGTTTTTCTGTATTGTGTAGGAAAAGTGACAATCCCATGCATTTAGAAGAAGAGAAGAGTACAATTAGTATTGGTAGCAATAATAATGAGAGTAATAAGAGGCTTCGGATTTTGGTAGCTGGTGGGGGCATTAGGGGCCTAGTTTTGGCTTTGGCTGCCAAGCACAGGGGATTCGATGTGGAGGTGTTTGAGAAGGCTGATTCAACTGCCTTGAGAGGCGAGGGTCGCCACCGCGGCTCCATTCAGCTGTCGAGCAGTGCCTTGGCAGTCTTAAAGGCCATTGATGAAGATGCTGCAAAGAAAATTATGGAGGAAGTATGTTGTGTTATTGGGAACAAGGTCAACGGCTTTGCCGATGGCGTTTCTCGTGCTTGGTACGTAATCTATTTATTCATTTTTGCTTAAATAGATAGACAAATTAATGCTAATATAAACACAATCTCTTTCTTACTCTTTTTTACCTTCTTACATACCCTCATGTGACATGTAGACATCTCTTTATTACTTTTAATAGAGAGTGAAAAAGTATGTAACTAAGATCACTCTCAATGAGTGTTATATGTTATCTTTTAAATTAACTCACTAAAATCTCAATTTTTTTATTTTACCCCAAACTTTATATTATACTGTATATACATCAGGTTCTTTATATTTTCTCTCTACATTATTTAAATATTATATTTTTAAACTTTTTTATTAAATAAAATAATAGAAAAATCAGATAAAGAATAAATGATTTAGAAAGAGAAAGAATAAAAATGACTAAAATAATAATAAAAATTGTTTGAAGGAGAGGTAAGTTTTAGTTACATGTGGAGTTGAAATATGGTGAGCTAAAATAGAATAACAGTTTAGCTCATCCAATGAAGTGTGCTTTTGATGATTTTGAGCTAAATTTTATAGTTTTAGCTATTATAATTCACCCATTTTGAGTGTTCTAACACTTCTCATATAACAGTAGAATTTTGTATCTCATACGTACTGAGGCGCATAAATATTGCACTCGATCAAATATTATTGATTAAATAAAAAATATGCTCTAATAATATTTGGGAGTAATATTTGAGTGTTTCAATCATTATGTTAATAATTAAAACATATATATTCTAAGTACAATAAAACTAGGTTTTTCGTTCGAGAATTTATACATCTTTATTTTTATATTCAAATCTTTGCGGCAAAAGTGAATAAGTAGTCTGAAAGATTATACTTAAAACATTAAATAGTTTTGTTTAGGCAAAAACTAGAATATAGTATGAATATTGTACTTAAGTTATTAAATTTTTTTTGTGCTGTAAAAATTATATTTTATACCAATTTAGTGTGACCATTCATCATCCTCTGTGAAAACTAATGAACTAATTAGCTCCACTAAATCTATGTAAAATGTGATTTTTATAAAGTATATATACTATACATGTAACTTATTATATGCATTATTTCATACCAACTTTTGCTACTAAAAAAAACTACTTAATCAGTTATGTACAATCTTTTATATGATTTATTAACTTTTGCTGTAAATTTTCCTTAATCATATACCAAATATACATCACTTATATATAAATATATATTCCAAATATAGTAAAACAAATCGTAAAAAAAATATTTTAAAATAAAGTACTACAAGAAAAAGTGTGTATTCATATATTTTTTTTCAATATAAAATAAAATCGTCATAGTTAATTTAAATAGCATAAGCATATGAATATATCTTTTATAAAAGTATATTTAACGGTTTTTTTTTGGTTAATTTTAATGAAATATTCTAAATATTTAACTGAATATATTTTTAAAAATAATTAAAATAAATATTTATTAATTATATTAATATAAATTTAAATGTTATAAAATATCATTATTATAATAATATATACTAATATTATATATTTAATAATTATATTAATATTATAAAACATTATCATAATAGTATATAACGTATAATATATAATTCTAATTTTTATAAAATTTTGCTAGAATAAATATTTAGTAATTATATTAATATATATTCAAATATTATAAATATAATAATATTTAATACAAAATTAGACATTTAATAATTATATTAATATATAAATTTACATGTTATAAAATATTATTATTGTAATAATATATAATACATAATAAATACATTATATATAAGTATTGTGTGTGTACAAATAGTATGACTGTGTAACTAATTAAGAAATTAGAATAACATGTATATTCTATCAAGAATAAAGAAGTTTCTTCTTCAATGATTGATGTGTGATTTGAATAATATCATGAATATGTTTATACTTTAAATATGGTAGTTTGTGATCTAAAAGGTTATCATATTATTTAAAAAAACGATAAACAATGTTTTGGTTTAATTTTTCTTTTAATATGTTTATGTCATTATTTTATATATAATATTATTTATTTATTTAAAATTTATATGACGATCATAAAAGCTTAATGAAAACAATTAATAAATTTTCTAAATAAAACTAAGCAACATGCAATGCAGGTTGCTTGCACCTAATATTTATATATATATACTAGGTAAAAATAACATGCAATGCACGTTTGCTTAATTTTAAAGTTATAAACATATTTATTCAAACATGTATTTAATTTTATTGTTTTGAATTATCATATAAATTTTAAATAAATAAACAATATCATAAAAATAAATAAAATATGTTTAATATAATGTATGATATAAATGTATTAAAAAATTAGGGTAAACATTGTCTATAATTTTAATAAAAACCGGTTCACTTTTTTTTTCTTCAATATATAATAGAATGAATTATAGTTTTATAGTATATATAAATATTGTTATACCCAGATTTCGAGCCATAGCAAATATGACCTCGAAAGCTGAGTTCGCATTAAATGGTCTCGCGAGGGTTAGGGTATGCTCTACGATTATAAATCGGAGCCTGCAAAGTATGGTACAGACCTCGAATATGGTGACCTCGAAATGATCTCGATCTCGAAGGATAGCTCTGTGAGCCCCTCATCTTCAGGAACAACTTCGGAGCAGAGATCTCGAGCTCGATATGCCATCTCGAAAGAAATGTCAGCTCGGGAAATGTCAGTGGCTCGCACAATGACGTGAAACCTTAGATGCTGAAGCCTTGGAGATACGCTATGATTACCTTGAATATCTACAAGTGTTGTAGATATGGGATATGATCCTCATTTATTGATGTAAATCCCCAAAAATCGTGGGATATTATTTAGTCAGTTATGCGTTTCCTGATCTTTGGGGAACGTTTCCTTTTATATCTGATTATTGGCATTTAAGGCCATTTATTTTTATTCACAAAAGAGTAACTACCCAAAATATGTGGGATAGTATTCTGCCTCCTTCTCTATAAATAGAGGAGTCATGCACCATTGTAAAGGACTGAAATTCTGATCCTTGAGAGAAAACTCTGGAGAATTCATGCTAAAGAATTGTTCAGAGATAATCTTGAGATTAATAACAGAGACTCGTGGACTAGGCAGATTTAACTGCTGAACCACGTAAAAACCGTGTGTCTGATTTGTTTGTTTGTTTTAGCTACTGTCTTTAATTGTTTAACGTGCTATCTTCTTTTATCTGTTGACGAAAAACGGCGTCAACAGTTTGGTGCTTTCATTGAGAGCCTCAAGCATCCATCCCAGAGAGATTCATGGCTACAAACAATCAGAACACTCCTGAAGAAAATTACCCAAGGCGTCCTGGAAAACAACCGATGGAGAACCCGGACGCTGAAGAAAGGAGTGGGTCCTCCGATTCCCGGGGACCACCTCCATAACCAAGGGATGAGGACATGTATTATAACCCTGAGCGTTATGTCCCTATTGTAGAATTGGAGAATCGGCAGCTGAAACAACTGCTGGCAGATGACAACAAACGTAACGAGGAGTTGACTAGGATAGCCGCGGAAGCGCAGGTGGCTCAGCCCCCGCTTCCGCGCGAAGACCAAGTCCCTCCTCCAAGGGACGTGCACGTTCCTCCCCGGAGGCCCCGTGGGCGTCCACGAAAAAATGCTACCACAAGGAGGCCAGCGCAACCTCCAGCACCAACAGAGCCATCTGCTCCTTCTAGGCCTCAGAGGAGTACCCGAGCTCGGGTCCCGCCTAATCCACCTGTGGAAGTGCCTGCAGGAACTGAGAACAACCGAGCTCCTGCCGAGGCTCGGACTCAGGTTCCTGGTAGTGCACCAAACGCAACTGGCCCATCTCGGGCAAATTCTGGACCCTCCAGGCCGAGGCAAGGACGGCAACCACCGTCACCTATACGGTTTCCTCCATCTCCCATAAGATATCCTTCACCTCCCCGCAGGAACGCTCAACCTGATCGAGATCAGGATCAAGGGCGTACAGGGGAAAGACAAGAAAACAGGGAGACGTTCCAGGGGCGGAAAGGCGCGCCATCCGAGAGAAGTCAGACGTCCCGATCTCGCACTGCAGGGACAAGGCGACGTAGAAAGGATCCACCACGAAATGACCGATCGATGAGTTTCACTAGTGATGAGTCCGGAGAAGCTAGGTCTGTCAGTAAACACGACCGGGGTCGTAAAAATACTGGGAATCACAAGAGCCATCCCGACCTGCGCAATCACCTGAATCAGAGCAGGGGAAAGGGAGATCAGACAAACCCGGATCTCAGGAATCATCTGAATGGGCGTAGAGACCCCTCACGGAGACGCGAGCCTGGGGTCGTGATTAATGACTATCAATTCCAAACACCGCCTAAGGACCCAGTACAAGAAAGGATCGATCAGCTCGAAAAAGCCTTTAGGCTTTTGAAGAATGAACGAGGGAACGGTCGATATGAGGACTCTGATGAGGAGCTCGAGCCATTTGCTCCCAATATTTCTAACACTCAGTTCCCCCAAGGGTTCCGGATTCCTCACGTCCCAGCGTTTGAAGGAAAAACTGACCCATGCAGCCATCTGAGTACATTCAACACTATCATGAGAGCTAGTAACGTGGGTTACGAGCTCAGATGTATGTTGTTTCCGACATCATTGGCCGGGCCTGCCAAGAGTTGGTTCGAGAAGTACAAGAGACATTCTATAACTTCGTGGGATCAATTGTCTAGAGACTTCAAGAAGCAGTTCCGGGCTATGGTGGGAGTCAGACCCGAAGCATCCACTTTGACTAACGTCCGACAACAACCGGGCGAAACACTAAAGAGCTACCTGACAAGATTTAATCTAGAGGTCGCCCGAGCTCGAGACGTGGATGACAGTGGGCACTTGATGGCCATTCGAGCTGGTGTTTTGCCCGGGAGTGCCCTTTGGGATGACATGCAAGGGAAACCGGTGAGGTCGATAACCGAATTTAACAGAAGGGCGCAGAGATTTGTCAATGTAGAGGAGGCGAGGTCAACACTCAAGGCGACCTCGCAGACCGAAACTACAACGATAAACATTAACTCCGCCTCAACCTCGGTTGACCCAGCAGCTACACAGCCTACCTCGGAGAATCCCTCCAAGAGGAAAAAGAGCGAGGGAAATAATCCCGAGGTTGATGGAGGAAAGAAGAAAAAAGGAGAAAGGTATTTCTCCGTATATAAAGTGCACACCGAGCTCAACGAGTCTCGGGAAAACATATACCTGGCTAATGAAAACCAGGTCCCCTTCAGACGTCCGGACCCTATGAGGAATCAAAAATCCAAGAGGGATTCCAGCAAATACTGTCGATTTCATAGGGACACCGGCCACACAACTGATGAGTGCCGACAGCTGAAAGACGAGATCGAAGGGTTAATCTCGAGAGGTTATTTCCGGCAGTACGTCAAAAACCAGAATACTGGACAGGCTACTGCTAGCCAGAGAGTAGCCGCGCTTCCGGCAGCATAGAATAATAACTCTCGATCTCGGGATGAGGACAGGCCTCCGCCGATAGATGGAGAGGATGTAATAACCATCTCGGGAGGTCCTCATCTCGCAGGAGGGGGCAGAAATGCTCAAAAACGATATGTGAATGAGCTGAAGACAGGGGACGGGTCTCCATATGAACCCGAACCAAGGGCGCCAAAAAGCCAAAGGGTTGAGACTCAGCCTATAACCTTCACCGAGGAGGATGCCTCCCACGTCCAGTTCCCTCATCATGATCCACTCGTCATCACCCTACAGCTTGCCAACAAAAGAGTGCACCGAGTTCTCATAGACAATGGGAGCTCAGTTAACATTCTTTATAAAGCAACCCTAGAAAAAATGGGACTCTCCCTTCGCGACCTGAGGGCTTGTGCAACCACTTTGTACGGCTTTTCTGGAGAAGGAACCGCCTGTATGGGGTCCATTGAACTCCCTGTGACCTTGGGAGACTATCCAGTCTCGGTGACCAAGATGATGGAGTTCGTGGTAGTAGAGTTACCATCTGCCTACAATGTATTGCTCGGGAGACCCGCCCTGGTCGGGCTGGGGGCAGTTTCATCTGTAAGGCATCTAGCCCTTAAGTTCCCAACTCCAAGCGGGGTTGGAACATTGAAAGGAGATCAATTGGCAGGAAGGGAGTGCTACAGCATTTCCTTAAGGGGAAAGAAACAAACAAGCGCGCAAGCACTTGTTGTCATACAGAATAAAGATGGGACAGTTTTAGAAATTGATGAGGAGATCGATCCAAGGATTGAAGAGAAGGTTGACCTCCAACCTTTGGAGGAGCTCGAAGAGGTTCAGCTCGATGAATCTGATCCCTCAAAAAAGGTGAAGGTCGGGAAACACCTCCAAGACGAATCAAAATAGCAATTAATTTGCTTTCTGAAGAAAAACCAGGATGTCTTCGCGTGGTCCCACTCTGACATGATGGGAATAAGCCCTAATGTAGCGAGCCACGCATTGAATATAGACAAAAGTTTTCCCCCAAAGCAGCAAAAGCGAAGGCAGCTGGATGAAGACAGAAAGAAAGCACTAAAGGAGGAGGTGGACAGGCTGAAAGCAAATAATTTTATAAGGGACGCTTTTTACCCTGATTGGGTGGCCAATCCAGTGTTGGTCCCGAAACCCAATGGGACATGGAGGACGTGCATTGACTACTCGGACCTCAACAAGGCCTGCCCGAAAGACTGTTTTCCCCTGTCGAGAATTGATCAGCTCGTGGATGCCACGGCGGGGCATGGTCTGATGTCGTTCATGGATGCCTATTCTGGATATAACCAGATTCCCATGCATGCCCCCGACCAAGAGCATACGAGCTTCATTACAGATAAAGGGCTCTACTGCTACAATGTCATGCCATTCGGACTCAAGAATGTCGGAGCCACGTACCAGCGGCTCGTAAACATGATGTTCTTAGAGCAAATAGGGAACAACATGGAAGTTTATGTTGACGACATGCTTGTAAAGTCTCAACTTAACAAGAACCATGTTGATGACCTCGAAGATTGCTTTGGCGTGCTCAGAAAGTACAACATGAAGTTGAATCCTCAGAAGTGCACTTTTGGGGTGTCTTCAGGAAAATTTCTGGGTTTCATTGTCAATTCTCGTGGAATCGAGGCTAATCCCGACAAGATAAAGGCCCTCATCGATATGCCTTCGCCTCAGAAGCATAAAGATGTTCAAAGCCTGACTGGCAGGATGGCAGCTCTGAGCAGGTTCATCTCGAAGTCAACAGACCGCGGTCTCCCATTCTTCAACTTATTGAAGGGAAGTAAGAAGTTCGAATGGACAGATGAATGCGAGCTAGCCTTTCAGGAGCTCAAAAAGCACCTAGCCGAACCGCCCATCCTATCAAAGCCTGAGACGGGAGAAGTACTGTTCCTGTACCTCTCAACTACCGAACACGCGATAAGCGCGGTGCTCGTCCGAGAGGAAGAGAGAATACAGAAAGCCGTATACTATATCAGTAAAAGATTACTGGGGGCAGAGTCAAGGTATCCACTGATGGAGAAGCTCGCCCTCAGTTTGGTCCACTCATCTCGAAAGCTCCGCCCTTACTTTCAGGCACATCCTATCCACGTATTAACAGATCAACCACTAAGGCAAGTCTTGTCTAAACCAGAGGCGTCTGGTCGACTCCTAAAGTGGGCTGTTGAACTCGGACAATTCGAGATCACCTACCATCCGAGGACGACCATCAAGGCACAAGCGTTGGCGGATTTCATAGTGGAGTGCACCGGCATCGCTGATGACGAGGTAATAACCACGGCCCACGAGCTGTGGAAACTTTACGTCGACGGGTCGTCAAATGAAAATGGAGCGGGGGCAGGAGTTATTTTGATCACTCCTGCAGGGAGCAAATTTCACTCTGCATTAAGGTTCGGCTTTAAAGCATCTAATAATGAAGCTGAGTACGAGGCTTTACTGGCAGGACTACGAATAGCAAAGGAACTCAAGGCCAGAGCTATACATTGCTACAGCGACTCTCAGCTCGTAGTTAATCAAATCTTGGGAGAGTACCAGGCTCGTGGCACAAAAATGGCAACTTATCTGGAGAAGGCAAAGTGCGCATTGGAGTTTTTTGAGTTTTATGCAATCGAACAGGTTCCCCGAGAACAAAACTCAAACGCAGATGCCTTAGCTCGCCTCGCCACCTCCGCCGAAAATGAGGAGCTGAATGTTGTACCCGTAGAGCACCTGTCAGCACCCAGCATTACTGAGCCAGACAAGGAAGATGTGTGCATGATCGAGACAGAACCGACCTGGATGAGCCCGATCGTTGAATACCTCGAAAATGGAATTCTTCCAAAAGATCGAAGTCAGGCTCGGAAACTAATGTATCAACTTCCTCGTTACACCATCCTGGATGGAAGACTATACAGAAGAGGGTATTCCATGCCATTGCTCAGATGCGTGACTCCCCCCGAGGCAAAGAAGATTATTGAAGAAATTCATGAAGGGTTCTGCGGAGATCATACCGGGGGGCACAGCCTATCCAAGAAGATTATACGCCAAGGATATTTCTGGCCAACCATTAAAACGGATTCTTTCGAGTTCGTGAAAAAGTGCGACAAGTGCCAGAGATTCGCCACGATACCCCGAGCTCCACCTTCCGAACTAACCATGTTGACGTCCCCATGGCCTTTTGCGGTATGGGGCATCGACCTCATAGGCTCACTCCCAACTGGCAAAGGAGGAGTAAAGTATGCTGTGGTCGCGGTTGATTACTTCACAAAATGGACAGAGGCTGAACCACTAGCGACCATAACTTCAAAGAAGATCCTAGATTTCGTGGTAAAGAACATCGTATGCCGATATGGAGTGCCAAGAAAGATTGTGTCTGACAACGGAACCCAGTTTGACTGCGACTTATTTACCAACTTTTGTAACAAGAATGGTATAATCAAGAGCTTTTCGTCAGTGGCTCACCCTCAGGCGAACGGTCAGGTCGAAGCCGTTAATAAAACTCTCAAGAGTTCCTTGAAGAAAAAGTTGGAAGAAGCGAAGGGACGATGGCCTGAGGAATTACCCCAAGTCCTTTGGGGATATAGAACTACAGCTCGGACATCAACTGGACATACCCCATTTTCTCTAGCATATGGCTGCGAGGCAATGTTGCCCATTGAGGTCGAAATTCCAACGATTCGAACTCAGATTTACAACCAAAGTTCCAATCATACTCAGCTCGAAGAAACCCTAGACTTGATTGAAGAAAAAAGGGAGGAGGCTTAGCTGAGAAATGCTGCTTACCAGCAACGAACAACAAGATATTTCAATAAAAGGGTTCGAAGTCGAAAGTTCGGAGTAGGAGATCTGGTATTGAGACGCGTATTCTTAGCAACCCGAGATTCAGCAGTAGGAGTACTCGGGCCAAACTGGGAAGGACCATACCAGATAGAATCAGTCATCCGCCCTGGCGTATACAAACTTGCGAGATTAGATGGGAGCCTCATACCACGAGCATGGAATGGCGAACACCTTAGACCATATTATCAATAGTGTAGGAAGTGTCGCCCGTAACCATGATTTTCTGTACTTAGTTTGTTTTTGAATTTCAAATAAAGGGTCTACTTTGTTTCACATGTAATTTATTTTTATTTTTGCAATCTCTCTTAATTTAATAACCTATGGTCACACTCATAGGATATTAAGGGGGCATCATTGGTATATATAGCTTAAAAAATAAAAAAATAAAAATATAAAGTATTTGGATATAACCAGATACGCGAACTTAGATAGTTCGGACTTAACCGAGCGAGCTTAGATAGTTCAGACTTAACCGAGTTATCAAAAACAAAAAAGTATTTGGATATAACCAAATACGCGAGCTTAGATAGTTCGGACTTAACCAAGCGAGCTTAGATATTTCGGACTTAACCGAGTTATCAAAAACATTAAGTATTTGGAAATAACCAAGTACACGGGCTTAGATAGTTCGGACATTACCGAACTACCAAAAACCAAAAACGTTTGGAGTTAACCAGATGTGCAAGCATAACAGGTTTGGAACAAACCAGCCAAATTATCGATCAATGATAAATGGGAGCCTAAACCCATCACAAAATATGTCGAGATCGAGGCTGGAACATCTTAAAATAGTTTCGAACTCATAACCTCGGAGCTAAGATACTAAGGATGAGGAAAAGTGACTAAAAGATTAACCAAATCATTCATATTACATGCCATATAAGTACTTTTCAGTTCATGGTTAAAGTAATGTCCGACCTTGATAAATAACGAGGTTGGAAACGGATAATTCGAATAAACTATGCATGAATGCATCGAATTTCGAGCCTAAATCCAAACTATGTTTGTATGCATAAATAAACATAACCGGTCCATCAATTATAAAAATATGCAAAATATTTCGAGCCAAGAAATGTAAGCATATAAAAGAATAATAAAGGGAATTGTGTCAGCCCTGTGGGCATAAGTTAAAATAATTACAGAAATAATGGGACGCAGCCCCGAAAACTGATCTCCCCGAGGTCAGATTCAAAGAAGTGGAGTCTCCTTGGCCTTCTCAGCATCAGTAGCACCGGACCCCTCAGGACGAATAGCATGACTATCCTCCTGAGCTCCCTCCGAAACGGTACTCGGAGCAGCTTTATCCTTCACGAGCTGCTCAGCCTCTTCCTTCTCGAGCCGAGCATTCCATCGTTCGAGGAAGGACGCCTCGAGGGGACCCAAAAAACTGGTGTCCAGTTCTTCGTTATAGGCCCACATCCGGTACATGGCTGAATCGACCGCCGTTTCCTTCTTTTCTTTGAACTCGGCAGTAAGGCGGGTTTTGATATCCTCCATGAGGTCGAGGGTGACGGCCTTGTCTTCCTCGAGCTTCTTATTGGTCTCCCGAAGCTGGATGTTATCTCTCTTTTGCTCCTCGAGTTCATTTTTCAGCTTCCCAAGCTCCTTGGCCATTTCCTCACGCTCCTTAACCACTGCCTCGAGCTTAATGTTCGCCGCCTTCAGGTCATCATTCGCTCTAAGGTGGAGGTCCCTCTCCTCTTGGGCAAGGGTCCTGCTCGAATGGACCTCGTTATTCAGCTCGTAATTGAGCTGGGCAGTGAAAGCAAGAGCCTGAAAAAAGGAAGAAACCATCATTAGCCTCGAGACAGTATGAATGTAAGCAAAGGGAATATAGGATACTTACCGCGGCAGTGGCTCGATACTCTTCTCGTACAGGACAGTGCGGTCCCGAGTGCCAGTTAGACACTGCCACTGAGGAGCCTCGAAATTTCCGTAGCTCTGGCCAATCCGGGACATTACATCCGAGATCAGCGTAGACCCGTGAGGACCGGCAGCATTATCCACCACATACGAATCCATATGGGTGGAAATGGTTAGCTTCTGAGCTCGGGAAGCAGAAGGTCTTTTGACGAGCTGGGTAGAAGGCATTTGACCCGCCACAGGAGGTTGGGATTCGACCACGGCAGCGATACCAGTCTGCGAGGCCGGCGCCACCACAGAGACGACGGCCTGCGAGGGTGGTATCGTCGTGGGGGCGTTAGTCTGGCCAGTCGACGCAGCAGCAGAGCTCGAAGACGGCGGGGGAGGAGGAGGCGTTTTCCTAGATCTCTTGGAGCTTTTCCCAGGCTGACTGGTTGTCAGTCCCCTTGCCCTGGGGCGCTTGCTCCTCTTGGCACCCGCATTGTCGATGAGGGCGTCGAGGTCGGAGTCCATATTGCCTGCACAAGTCATCACAGTGAGTCAGTAAAAGAAATACAAGTTACTTCAACACTATATATAGAGTGGTGAAAGAAAAAACCTAACTGGAACTTTCCCCCGAGCTTGAGCTTGGGGACCATGAAATTCCCCCGTCTTCAGAAGAGGCGGGGGGAGGGCCTTCCCTATAAGTTGGTGATAACCTCGAAAGGTCCCTATAGTCATTGGTCCCATACTGCACAGCTATCCCATTCCACATCTCGTCTGTGGTATACATAGTGTCGTATTTCCCGAGCCCACTATCAAACCTATGGACACAGTCATCTACCCAACTCCATATGTAGAAGTGGTATCTATCCTGTGGGCACGAGACTAGTCTATTGGGCCTGTGTTTTAATAAAGTGGGGGACCACATTCGCAAAGTAGGAAGGGTTTTACCTCCATCGGAGTCCGAGCTCGAGGCTTCGTCATTGGCCTCATTTCCCGACCGCGGACTTCTCGAGCGAATTGGGAGAGATGCTTTCTTTTCCCTCCTCGGAGGAAGGATGCCTGTGGGCAGAGGCACTTCCTCCCAGCGTTCGTATTTTTTACTGGACCAGTCAGAGGTTGACTGGCCCTGTCCCAACAAGCCACAAGCTCGAAGCTTGTCCTCATGTAGCAGAAATGAGAGAGACCTCCTGCCATAAGGGAGTTGGAGCAGGCTCTCTCTGTGCTCCTTCATTGTCTCGTCGGGGGTGGGACGCTGAAAGTTAGC
The DNA here is from genome assembly GCF_963169125.1 of Humulus lupulus. NCBI lineage: Eukaryota > Viridiplantae > Streptophyta > Magnoliopsida > Rosales > Cannabaceae > Humulus > Humulus lupulus. The sequence goes on from NC_084798.1 coordinate 71,812,302, forward strand.
TGAAAGGCGAGATACACTTCAACTAAAAACATGGATTCAAGGGCTAAAGATTCGAGCTCAAAAATAGAAAGTAACGAGAATACTTACGAATTCGCCTAAACGAACGATGTCGAGACGGGAACAGACCGTCTGTCCAGAAAAAAGCCCTCTTGAAGTCAGGGGGATGGTTCGGAAGGTCTTCAAAGATTTTTGTCTCTTTGGGGTAGCTCGAAAGATAGTAGAAACTATCTCCTCCCCGAGCTCGGGAGGGATTACTCTTCAAGCAAAAGAGATATAAAATCTCTTGGGGTGAAGGTCCTGTCCACCCCTGCTCGTGAAACAAGGACCTCAGGGCAGACAGCACCCTGTATGAATTGGTGTTGAGTTGGAATGGAGCCAACCCAACAAAATCGATAAAGTCCCTGAAAAAGGACTTCAGGGGCAGCAAAGCTCCTGCCTTTAGGTGTTCCTGGCTCCAGGCCACGTATTTCACACTGGAATCGCGGCCCCCAGGAGCGAAGCAGCTCCGTTCATGCCTTGTCGGAGCTCGACACTTCAGTGTGTCCAACGAGCTAAGGCCATGAATGGCCAGGATGTCAGTTATCTGGTCGGAGGTGGTAACCGAGCTCTGGTAGAATTCGGCTTCAAACATCTCCCTCCTAGGCTGCGAAGATGAAGGCTCCGCCATTAAGGAAAACTGAAGTTCCCCCGGGTGGTATGCTACCGTGACTTTTAACGCGGGGTCGAGGGGAACTGGCCTAGGTCCGGGGTTCGGCTCCGGATAGATGGCTTCTCAAAGAACCCTTCTCTTCTTTTCGATGACCTCGTCTATCTGGCGACGATAGTGGGCTCGAATGTCTTCTTGCTCCCGTGCGATCTCGTATTCTTTAATCCGACGCTGGTTCCGGGCAAAGATCGATTCCGGGCTCGGAGATTTGGGCTCGTAAGGAATTGCTCGTAGTGACCCCCACCGTCTTTCCGGATTCTGTGACATCTAACGAGAAAGAAAAAATGGTGAGGGCCATGCATGCAAGGATCACGAGCTCGATAGAATGAGCTCGGAGATTTAAGGACAAGAAACTAAGAATTTAGACCCTCACTAAAGGGTCAGAGCGCGTGTTCCACAGGGAAGAAAAAGAACGTGGATGATTTTTTGAAAATCCCGAAGTTCAAGGGAAAGAAAGGTGGCGGTTAGCCAGGAAAGGGCTTTTTCGGGTTTCGTGTAATTGTCAAGAATAAGGGTTTTTACCCGAAAACTTGGTGTACAAGAAACATAGCCTAAAATTTTCAAAACCCAGAAAGTTGAATCAAAACCCAGAAAGTTGAAACCACATTCAAACGTCGAATCTGGATATAAACCAGAGACGAACTTCCAGAGTAAAATCTAGAAAACCTAAAAACCTATCGGTTCAAACCCTCCTATCGCATCATGCTAAGAACGTAAACTAACATACACAGCAAGCACAGTATAAAAGGAACAACAAAAATGGCGTACTTACACAGTGATGGGGAGTGCAGCGAAATCGTCGAGTGGAGAAGAGGTTGCAAGAAAGAACTCACTGACTCGTACAAACCAGGATTCTTTTGTTTCTTCGGCCTGGAAAACATGCAATGAGCATAAACTGTGGTAAGAGGTTTAGGGAGTGTTTTTCTCTTTTTTCTGGTCTGTGATGAGCAAATGTGAAGAAGAAGAAGAGGGAGTCTTGTATAAATAGGTGGGAAAACTGAATTAATCAGGAGCGTTGATTAAAATCCTCAACAGATCGAATGGAGGGGAATCGATGATAAGATGGCGCCGAAAAGCTGTCAGACGAACGATCGTGGGCATGTTCCCAAGGTACTCAAGTACCTAAAGTGAGCAATACCCACCTGGCACGTGTCCGTTTTTAAGAGTGTGACGGTATGGTTCCCGAAAAGAGTAGTTCAAAAGTTTCCTTCTCTTAGGATTCGAACAAATACTTTTGAGGGGGCAAAATGTTATACCCAGATTTCGAGCCATAGCAAATATGACCTCGAAAGCTGAGTTCGCATTAAATGGTCTCGCGAGGGTTAGGGTATGCTCTACGATTATAAATCGGAGCCTGCAAAGTATGGTACAGACCTCGAATATGGTGACCTCGAAATGATCTCGATCTCGAAGGATAGCTCTGTGAGCCCCTCATCTTCAGGAACAACTTCGGAGCAGAGATCTCGAGCTCGATATGCCATCTCGAAAGAAATGTCAGCTCGGGAAATGTCAGTGGCTCGCACAATGACGTGAAACCTTAGATGCTGAAGCCTTGGAGATACGCTATGATTACCTTGAATATCTACAAGTGTTGTAGATATGGGATATGATCCTCATTTATTGATGTAAATCCCCAAAAATCGTGGGATATTATTTAGTCAGTTATGCGTTTCCTGATCTTTGGGGAACGTTTCCTTTTATATCTGATTATTGGCATTTAAGGCCATTTATTTTTATTCACAAAAGAGTAACTACCCAAAATATGTGGGATAGTATTCTGCATCCTTCTCTATAAATAGAGGAGTCATGCACCATTGTAAATGACTGAAATTCTGATCCTTGAGAGAAAACTCTGGAGAATTCATGCTAAAGAATTGTTCAGAGATAATCTTGAGATTAATAACAGAGACTCGTGGACTAGGCAGATTTAACTGCTGAACCACGTAAAAACCGTGTGTCTGATTTGTTTGTTTGTTTTAGCTACTGTCTTTAATTTTTTAACGTGCTCTCTTCTTTTATCTGTTGACGAAAAACGGCGTCAACAAATATTTATATTAATAATCTATACATATATGACATCTAAATACAACATTGACATAAATATATATTTACATGGATATATAACATATATATATATAAATTACAATAATATTTAAAAAGAAATTAATAATGGAATAAAATAAGAATAGAAAAATTCATAGTGTAGAGTAGTATACATGAATCAACTATTTTTAGTTTCTAATGTATCTCGTAATGTCTTTTGGTGAATTTGATGAAGAAAAAGAACTCAAATCACTTGATAAAAAATAAATTATCACACAAATTTATAAGATAAAAAAATCATATGTATGACTTTATTTTATAATTTAATTATTTAAATTATCATAAAATATCTTTAAAATGTCCTATTTTAATTAATTAATTTATTTTTGTTGAAATTTTTGTAGTTGTTATATGTTTAATATGATATTATTTTAATACGTGAAGTTTAAGTTTAAGTTTAATTAAATTTTATTTAAGTTATAAAACGTATGGTTTTATTAATTTTAAATAATTGTTATTGTAAAATATCTAAAAAATATCATATTTTAATTTGTTTAATTAATTATTTATTTAATTTGATTTATGTTTAAATCATGTTTACAATCTACTGTTAAATGTAAGAATATTTAGTTAAAGTTAACGAAAAAAGATAAAAAACCGTTAAAACAAAGAATTTTCTTTATCTACACTCTTATTACATAAAAGAGATATAAGTGAAATACAAAATAAAAGGGGTTAGTGATTTTTGTCAATAATATCCTTTTATTTTATTATTTAACAATTAATTTTATCGGAGTAACCACATTATTCAACCTTTAAATGTCAATATTTTTGGCTGATCAAAGTTACACATTTCATTCTTTCATAACATGTCTATCTCATTTATAATACGATATCTATTCTTTTCTTCAAAATAAAATAATTATATATATTTTCATATCTTATCCTATTTTATATAAACTCTTAGAAATATGCTCTTCTAAAAAAGAAATTATTTAGTTTTTATTTAAAAAAAAATTATATCTTTCCTCTCATATATGTGTGCTTCTATTATATATTATCTTATCACCTATGCACATATATTTTTATTATTTTATGTGGTCAATAAAAATGCATTCCCGCTTAGTATCGGTAATTAGAGTAATTCTCTTACTTGATTAGCTTTTAGGAATATGAAACAGAAGTGTCATTCCTGTTAAATAATTATTAATTGTATTGTGCTTTGTGACAGGCTTACCAAATTTGATTTATCAACTCCTGCTATGGAGAAAGGACTTCCTATTACACGAGTGGTATGTAGGATGACACTTCAAGATACATTGGCTAACGCAGTTGGCCCTCACATTTTGAAAAACAAGTCAAAAGTTGCTGACTTCATTCAAGAGCCTAACAAGGTTGAAAAGTTATACGTACCCTAATTAAATTTTACATGATATATATATATATCTATATAAATATATAATATGAATTGTAAATATATAAATGTAGTGCACGTTTTGTCTTGTTATTTTCCAAACAAATTGTTTTGTATAGGTGAAGGTGATACTTGAAGATGGACAGCAGTATGAAGGCGATATTTTAGTTGGCGCAGATGACATTTGGCCCAGGGTGGGTAATAAACTTTCTCCATATACATATAATGCAAAATACCACGTGCAGCTAATTTACATACCAGTTTTAAAAAAATAGACGAATCTACTAGTCAAACAACAACTCAACAAACTCTACTATATCATTATTTTTAATAGTGTAAGCTTTTAAAAAAGAAAAAGAACTAAACGAAACAGAAATTAAAATATTTTTAGAATTTCTATCTTGCCTATAAAAATTAAAATTCATCGAGTTGAGTGAAGAGCTTTTTGGTCAATAATGGAAGCATGCAGTCTTATATTATATATTATTCTATCATGACAAACATGAGAATCAATCATAATATGCTTGATATACAATCCTGAAATACCAAATTTGCAGACATAGTGCAAGGTTGCATGATTGTCACAAAATAACAAGACTAAACTTGAAAATTCTTGATCAATGATAATAACCAAGAAATTACACAAATTTCACACAACAACAAAAATTACAATTACCGGCGGAGGATCCCGCCGGTAATACATGGTGAATCCGCCGGTATTATATATTACCGGCGGAGGTCCGCCGGTAAAAACCCGCCGTTAATAATCGGTCGGTATTATCACCATTACCGACCGACTGACACCATCCGCCGGTATTGTATTATTACCGGCGGATTAATAGATGCGGGACCTCGCCGGTGATGTGCAACGCTGACCCCCGTCTGACCCGTTTATTACCGGCGGGTTCCGCCTCTAATAATCCGCCGGTATTACATTACTAATATTAAAATAAAACAATTAATTTTATTTTATTTCTTAATAAATATACATATAATACTTATTTAAAAATAATAATATTTAACATATATTATAATTAATAACACAATTAATATTCATCAAACAAAAATAACATTGTAATTAATCATAAAATTACCTTAATAAAATACAAATTGTCTCATTTTAATTACATATAAACTAATTATAAAATAAACATAATAAAATTTCAGTCTTAATATAATTAAAAAACATAATCTAATTATTATTGTTTTGATCAGGCCAACTTGGTGTAAAATATTCATTAAGATCAATATCTTGATCACTAGTATTAGGGCGCGGCAACGGTGGTGAAGCAAACTGTGGTGCTTGTGTAGAGTGATGCTGCGAAGATGACCTAAATTGTCGAGCATGTGGTCGCGGCGAGGGAGACTGATGCAAAAAACTCTCAAACTGACCATACCTCTGCTACTGCGACGAACTCACAAATTGACCATACATCTGCTGTGGATGCTGCTGCCTAGGATGTGACGTCTGAGATCCTGTAGGGAGGTCGGGGTAATAAAAAGGAGGGGACTGGGAGGAGCGTCCATACGTGTTTGGATAATTCTGTTGAGGTAGATACACATGTTGTTGTTGTGGCATCGACCAAGGAGGTGGACTTTGAGAAGATATACCACCTTCAGGTTGTGATGGTAAATATCGTTGGAGAAGGCTTTCAAACCGCAACTCAGCTTCTGTACTGGTATGCTGAGGATTACCAGATGGACCTTGTTGAGATTTCAACATCCGGATCTCTTCACGCATTGACTTCATCATTTCCGCCATAGTAGCCATGTCTTCTTGAGGTGTATGAGCAGGTTGGGCCTGTGACTGACTTTGACTTGTGGAGCTGGAAGCTGATTTTTTCCCTTTGCCTTTGCTGTAACCTACTCATCTTTGAAAGTCAGACCTCTCCCCAAGTACTTTACTCATAATCTCGTACTGATCGATCGACGAGGATTCAGCAGCAGATCCAGTTTCAGATCCCTCCGTCGGTCCTTGAGATTGGCTTTGAAGTCGTGCCCTCTCAAGCTCTTCCGTAATTTTTTCCTGTTCATAAAAAGTGTTAGAAACACATCAGTAACATAGTTTAATGAAAATAATAACACAAAAGTTTAAACTTACAAAAGTTTCTCGAGCTGTGTCGTTGACAAAAACTTTTGTCGATTTTCTCAAATGGCTATCTTTCCAAGTATCAATAACATGTTCATCAGGGTTCGCCTATACAAATTTAGAGATAGGAAGTTAGAATGTAAAATTTTGTTAAATTAAATTAATATTTTTACTTACAAATTGGTGACGCTTAGCTGCCATCGATTTTGTGCCTTGCGTCGATGTATACTTCATTTCTTTTCTGTTTTTCTTGTTTTGGTTGGATCGCGCGATAAATTTTGGGCTAAAAAACAACTGAACAATATCTTTCCAACTCTCCTTGGAGCAATGGTCAGGTGGGGCAACTAAAACACTCTGCAAATCTTTCGGATTAGAGTAATATTTTTTGAAGTGAGTATGTCTGATGTTCTTTCTCTCAGAATATCTTTTGCGCATCTCTGTGTAGATAGTTTTCATAACTCTCTCGGGTTCTGGATGACCATCAACATTATAAAAATACTACATTAAAAATAACACGTTAGTTTAGTTTGTAAATGATTTTAATAAAAAAAATTATACCACAAGACTTGTTCTAAATTTGTACCTTCATCCTTTGTACGACTTGTTCCTTAAATTGTTGAGGTACATCAGCGAAATCCAAGTAATGTCCTGGCAACAACAAAGTGACTTGGAGGCCTATCTCGCGGACAAAATCTTGGTCCTCCAAGCCAACCACTTTGTCCGTCCTAGGATCAAGCTGAAGATCTAGTGGTTTCCCAGCATTTCGCCTTCGAATTTCAAGTGGCTTCGAATTAGCCAGGCCACGACCCTTTCATCTCGGCACTTCAGCTATCCACATTTTGAAGAATAACCAAAATTTGAAATATTAATATTATATTTAAACATTCGTTGAGCTTGACTTTCAAGCTATGAGCAAAATTTGAAAATTATTATTAACCTGACTCGCAGGAAGAGGGTACTCTACTAGGATCTGGCGAGTCTAGACCTCCACCATCTCCGCCGTGAGAGGTGGCTATATCTGCTGACATTGTACTTAGGAACAAAAATGATTAGTTAGTATTAAATTGTTAGTTAGTATCAAATATCACCAATGGAAATGAACATCATGATTACAAGTCTCATATATTATATTTTAAACAATTGTCTTTATTACAAAAATATAAAAACTAAGTAGAATAATCACTATCGCTTTCATCATTAATTAAATTAACATCAATCAGAGACACATGATTAACATCATCTTCACAAATATCAACTAGCAATTCATCTTCTTCATCGACTTCTTCTTCGCCTAAGTCATCATTTATGAAATATTCTTCTAATTGATCAGCAGGTGAATTTTGTACAGTGCCAATATATATGTTGCAGGTTCATGAGATTCCATAACCAACTGACCGAGATCCACGGTCAACACAAAATTTGATGAGTTTCTGTCATGTACAACATCAACATCTGCATCAGCTTCATCGTCCTTGATGTCCCAAATTTGACGGTGATTGACATCCTCAACAATTTTCCAGTGTCGGCCTCTAAGTAGATCATCGAGATAGAATACTTGCTTAGCTTGGCTAGCAAGTATATAAGGCTCATCTTTGTACCATTCGCTACTGACGTTTATACTGGTGATATTATTTTCAGTGATTGTTTTCTTCTTGCTTGGATCAGTGTTAAACCATTTACACCTAAACAATGCAACTGAATATGCACCAGTGAAAGATAAGACCAGTACTTCTTGAAGCGTGCCATAATAGTTAAAACCTTCAGTTCCCGCAACAGACACTCCACTATTTTGTGTGGTGCGCTTTTGATCTCGGTCATAAGCGATAAATCGAACACCGTTAACTATACAACCTTCGTAGTATGTTGCCAAGTGATCTGACCCAGATGCTAAAGCTAGCAACTCATCACCATTCTCTAAAGATCCTTGTTTGTGCAAGTCATATATCTAAATAAATTAATAAACCTATATTAGAATGATAAAAATATCATTACAATAATAAAGGTTTAAAAATAATCTCAATTTTACCTTCTTATGAAACCACTGGCGAAAATTTTTCTTCTGTAAAAGATTATGATCACCATCTGGGAATTTCAGTTTGATCTCTACTAGGTGTTCGCTGTAAATTTGAAAGCTTTGACTACATTAGATAAAATAATTTGGAATAAACATAAATTTCACTTTAAAGGGAATAAACTTACTCTAAGTAATCCTGAATTTCGGGTGAATTGTTAATGATGAACCATTCAGCCATTTCACGAGTCGCAAGATCGAGAGGCTTGAGAGTTCCCTTTGTTAGGGGACGACATTGAGATTGAAACACAGTAAGGTGTCGTGGGACATACACCTCATCTTTATTGCGATCAAGACGATTAAATTTAGTTTCAACCCCTTTGAAATACATCGAACAAAATGTCATAGCCTCATCAGCGACATAGCCTTCAGCTATTGACCCTTCAGGACGAGCTTTATTTCCCACGTAGTTCTTCAATTTTTTCATGTACCTTTCAAAAGGATACATCCATCTCATAAATACCGGTCCACCCAAAATTGCTTCTTCAGGAAAATGTAAGACCAAGTGAATCATTATATCAAAAAAAGCCGGAGGAAAGATCAACTCCATCTTGCACAATATCAGAACAAGGTCTTTTTGTGCTTCCTCCATATCTGTAACATTTATAGTCCTCGAACATAGTTGCCTGAAAAAACTACATAGTTCAGAAATGGTGGTCGATATATCTTTTGGGAGAAACTTGCGAACACCCACAGACAATAATCGTTGCATTATAACATGACAATCGTGGGATTTCAACCCAATGATATTTGTTTCATTCTCGATTACTTTTTTCTTCAAAATTGAACAAAAGCCATCTGGAAATTTCACTTCTTTAATAAATTGACAAAATTGTTGTCTCTGAGCAGGAGTTAACACGTAAGAAGCATGCGGCTTCATCAACTTTCCACTCTCATCTTCATAAATCCACAATGATTCCCTTACCCCCATCTTCTTCAAATCATATCTTGCATTAGTAGTGTCCTTAGACTTATCATTGTCCAAGATTGTGCCGAGGAGACTATCGCACACATTTTTTTCGACATGCATGACATCAATGTTATGTTTTAAAATGTTTGTACTCCAATAATCAAGCTCGTAGAAGATGCTTTTTTTCCTCCAATTTCTATCTTCCGCAACTCTTCTACGTTTCACACCTCCAAACTGCAAGTGTTTTCCAGGAACTTGGGGTGGAAGGTTGTCCACTTGTTCTAATATTTCCTCACAAGTAAATTGTTTAGGAGGACGTCTTCTCTCAATTTGTCCATCAAACTCAGTGTTCCTTCTCATTCGATGTGTACTGGGCAAGAATCTTCTGTGACCAACATAAGATGTCTTACCGATCACTCGAATGGAAGATGTGTCTTCATTACATGTAGGACAAGCTTTGTATCCCTGACCACTCCATCCAGACAAACTACTTCGAGCTGGAAAATCATTGACTGTCCATAAAAGGGTTGCGCGCAGCTTGAACATAGTGTTGGTCGTACTATCTCTCGTAACAACTTCGTTAGCTCACAACTCCTTCAACTCATCCACCAATGGTCTTAGAAATACATCTATGTCCTTACCCGGTGATTTTGGACCAGGAATAAGGATGGTCAGCATCAAATTGTTGTCTTTCATACATAACCAAGGTGGAAGATTATAGTTCGCCAACACCACAGGCCACATGCTGTATGCGAGGTTCATGTTGCCAAATGGATTAAATCCATCAGCAGCTAAGCCTAAACGAACATTCCTAGGATCACTTGCAAAACCAGGATGATTGACGTCAAAGTTCTTCCACGCCGTCCCATCCACCGGGTGTCGCATCACTCCATCATCTTTCGATTTCCCAGTGTGGTGCCATAGCATGTCCTTCGCTGTAAGCCTTGAGCTGTATAGTCTTTTCAACCGGGGTGTCAATGGAAAGTAACGCATCACCTTATGCGGCAACTTTTTTCCTTTAGTTTTTTCAAAAGTAACCCATCGACTAGTTCCGCAAACTGGACATTCCTCTTTGTTTGCATGCTCTTTGTAAAATAAACAGCAATCATACTGGCACACATGAATCGACTCGTATCCCAACCCTAATTTCTTCAATCTCTTTTTAGCCTCGTAGTATGTTGATGGAATTTTATTTTCCTTCGAAAAGGAAAGCTTTAACAACTTCAATAATTCATCGAATATGTTGTTAGGAATCTTCCCTCTAACTTTCAAATGTAATAGCTTAGCTAAGAAGTTAAGGGAAGAAATCCAATCACATCCAGGATACAACTCAGCTTCAATCTCCTCAAATAACTCGTCGTAATATTCACTTGCGCCACTATTGTCTACTTGCTCAGTTGTCGGTAAGAGGAAGTCCTCCACTATGGGGATCATCTCGTCAACTTCATCATCATCAACTACCTCATCAACAACATCTAGTTCCGCTTCCCCATGATAAATCCACCTCTCATAACCTTGATGTTGACGCCGTTTTTCGTCAATCAGATAAAAGAAGAGCACAAAAACAATGAATGATGATGGCCAAACGGAACAAACAAATCAAACACACGGTTTTTTACGTGGTTCAGCAGTTAAATCTGCCTAGTCCACGAGTCTCTGTTATTAATCTTAAGATTATCTCTGAACAATTCTTTAGTATGAATTCTCCAGAGTTTTCTCTCAAGGATCAGAATTTCGGTCCATTACAATGGGGCATGGCTTCTCTATTTATAGAGAAGGATGCAGAATACTATCCCACATATTTTGGGTAGTTACTCTTTTATGAATAAAATTAATGGCTTTAAATGCCTTTAATCAGATAAAAAAGGAAACGTCCCTGAAGACCAGGAAACGCATAACTGACTAATTAATATCCCACGATTCTTGGGGATTTACATCAATAAATGAGGATTACATCTCATGTTTGCAATACTTGTAGATATTCAAGGTGGTTATAGCGTATCTCCAAGGCTTTAGCATCTCAGGTTTCACGTCATTGTGCGAGCCACTGACATCTCCCGAGCTAACATTGCTTTCGAGATAGTACATCGAGCTCAAGATCCCTGCTCCGAAGTTGTTCCTGAAGATGAGGGTGTTCCTCGGAGCTACCTTTCGAGATCGAGATCATTTCGAGGTCACCACATTCGAGATCATACATCGTACTTCTCAGACTCGATATACCATCCTTGAGCATCCCCCAATCCTTGCGAGACCATTTGTTGCGAACTCAGCTTTCGAGGTCACATTCACTATGGCTCGAAATCTGGGTATAACATTTTGCCCCCTCAAAAGTATTTGTTCGAATCCTAAGAGAAGGAAACTTTTGAACTACCTTTTCTAGGAACCGTACCGTCATACACTTTCGAAAATGGTCACGTGTCGGCTGGGTATTGCTCACTTTAGGTGCTTGAGTACCTTGGGAACACGCCCACGATCGTCCGTCTGACAACTTTTCGGCGCCTTCTTGTCATTAATCCCCATCCGTTCGATCTAGTGAGAATTTCACTCGACGCTCCTGATTAATTCCATTTTCCCACCTATATATACAAGACCCCCCTCTTCGTCTTCTTCTTCACGTTTGTCCATCGTAAGCAAGAAAAGAAAAATAACCAGAGAACCAGAGACTCTCCTAAAAAGCTTCTGTCCCGCGCATGTTTTCTCGACCCAAGAAACAAAGAAATCCTGGTCTGTTCGAGTCAGTGAGTTCTTTCTTGCAACCTCTTCTCCAATCGACGATTTCGCTGCAATCACCATCACTGTGTAAGTACGCCATTTTTGTTGTTCTTTTTTTATACTGTTTTTGCTGTGTATGCTAGTTTACATTCTTAGCATAATAAGATAGGGGGTTTCGTTTCGATAGGCTTTCAAGTTTCCTAGACTTCCCTTGCTGGATTTCGCATCACTGGTTTATATCCAGTTTTAACGTTTGAGCGAAGTTTCAACTTTCTGGGTTTTGAAAATTTTAGGCCATGTTTCTTGTACATTAAGTTTTCGGGTAAGAACCCTTGTCCTTGACAAATGCGCGAAACCCAAGAATGCCCCTCCTGGCTAACCGCCACCTTTCTTTCCCTTGAATTTCGGGATTTTCAAAAGATCACCCACGCTCCTTTTCTTTCCTGTGGAACACACGCTCTGACTCTTTAGTAAGGGTCTCAATATTTAATTTTTTGTTCCTAAATCCCCGAGCTCATACCACTGAGCTCGTGATTCTTGCATGCATGGCCCTCACCATTTTTTCTTTCTCGTTAGATGTCACAGAATCTGGAAAGACGGTGGGGGTCATTGCGAGCCATCCCTTACGAGCCTAAATCTCCGAGCCCAGAATCGCTGTTCGCCCGGAATCAGCGTCGGATAAAAGAATACGAGCTTGCGCGCAAGCAAGAGGACACTCGAGCTCACTATCGCCGTCAGATAGACGAGGTCATTGAAAATAAGAGAAGAGTTCTTCGGGAGGCCATCTATCCGGAGCCCAACCCAGGACCTAGGCCAATCCCCCTCGACCCTGCGTTAAAAGTCACGGTTGCATATCATCCGGGGGAACTCCAATTTTCTTTAATGGCGGAGCCTTCGTCTTCGCAGCCTAGGAGGGAGATGTTCGAAGCTGAGTTCTACCAGAGCTCGGTTACCACCACCGACCAAATAACTGACATCCTGGCCCTCCATGGCCTTAGTTCGTTGGACACCCTGAAGTGTCGAGCTCCGGCTAGTCATGAACGGAGCTGTTTCGCCCCTGGGGGCCGCGATGCCAGTGTGAAATACGCGGCCTGGAGCCAGGAACATATAAGGGCGGGAGCTCTGCTGCCCTTGAAGTCCTTCTTCAGAGACTTCATTGCTTTCGTTGGGTTGGCTCCATTCCAACTCAACACCAATTCGTACAGGGTGCTGTCTGCCCTGAGGTCCTTGTATCACGAGCTGCAGTGGAAAGGACCTTCACCCCAAGAGATTTTATATCTCTTTTGTTTGAAAAGTAACCCCTCTCGAGCTATCCCAAAGAGACGAAGATTTTTGAAGATCTTCCAAACCACCCTCCTGACTCCAAAAAGGCTTTTTTCTGGACAGACGGTCTGTCCCCGTCTCGACATCGTTCTTTCAGGCGGATTCGTAAGTACTCTTGTTACTGTTATTTTTTTTTGAGCTCGGATTTTTAGCCCTTAAGACCATACTTAGCTGAAATGTGCCTCGCCTTTCAGCTAATTTTCAGCGTCCCTCCCCCTCCAAGACAATGAGGGAACACAGAGAGGCCTTGCTCAGACTTCCTTATGGTAGGAGGTCCCTCTCATATCTTCTTCATGAGGACCAGCTCCGAGCCTGTGGGTTGTTGGGAGAAGGCCAGTCGACCTCTGACTGGTCTAACAAAAAATACGAACGTTGGGAGGAGGTGCCACAGCCCACAAGCACCCTTCTTCCGAGGAGAGAAAAGAGAGCACCTCTCCCAGTTCGCTTGAGGAGTCCGCGATCTGGGAATGAAGCCAACGACGAGGCCTCTAGCTCGGACTCAGATGAAGGTAAAACCCTTTCTACTTCGAGAATGTGGTCCCCTACTTTGCTAAAACACAGGCCCAATAGGTTAGTCTCGTGCCCACAGGATAGATACCACTTCTACATATGGAGTTGGGTAGACGACTGTGTCCATAGGTTTGATAGTGGGCTCGGGAAATACGACACTATGTACACCACGGACGAGGTGTGGAATGGGATAGCTGTGCAGTATGGGACCAATGATTATAGGGACCTCTCGAGGTTATCACCAACTTATAGGGAAGGCACTCCCCTCGCCTCTTCTGAAGACGGGGGAATTTCATGGTCCCCAAGCTCAAGCTCGGGGGAAAGTTCCAGTTAGGTTTTTTCTACCATCACTCTATACGTCTATGATACAGAAGTAACTTGTACACCTCTTTTACTGACTCACTGTGTTGACTTGTGCAGGCGATATGGACTCCGACCTTGACACCCTTATTGACAATGCGGGTGCCAAGAGGAGCAAACGCCCCAGGGCAGGGGGACTGAAAACCAGCCAGCCGGGGAAAGGCTCCAAGAGATCTAAGAAAACGCCTCCTCCTCCCCCGCCGGCTTCGAGCTCTGCTGCTGCATCGACTGGCCAGACTAGCGCCCCCACGACGATGCCATCCTCGCAGGCCGTCGTCTCTGCGGTGGCACCGACCTCGCTGGCTGGTACCCCTATCGTGGTTGAGTCCCAAACTCCTGTGGTGGGTCAAACGTCTTCTGCTCAGCTCGCCAAGAGACCTTCTGCTTCTCGAGCTCAGAAGCTAACCATCTCCACCCATATGGACTCATATGTGGTGGACAACGCTGCCGGACCTCATGGATCTACGTTGATTTCGGACGTCATGTCCCGGATCGGCCAGAGCTATGGCAGTTTCGAAGCTCCCCAGTGGCAGTGCCTAACTGGCACCCGAGACCGCACTGTTCTCTACGAGAAGAGTATCGAGCACACCGTTGCAGTAAGTATTTTTCCATATTTCTTTCGCTTATATCCATGCTGTCTTGAGGCTAATGGTGGTTTCTTCCTTTTTTCAGGCTCTTGCCTTCACGGCCCAGCTCAACTATGAGCTTAACAACGAGATCCATTCGAGCAGGACTCATGCCCAAGAGGCGAAGGACCTCCACCTTAGAGCGAACGATGATCTGAAGGCGGCGAATGCTAAGCTCGAGGTAGTGGTTAAGGAGCTCGAGGATATGGCCAAGGAGCTCGGAAAGCTGAAAACTGAACTCGAGGAGCAAAAGAAAGATAACACCCAGCTTCGGGAGACCAATAAGAAGCTCGAGGAGGACAGGAACTCCACCTTCGACCTTATAGAGGATGTCAAAGCTCGCCTTACTGCCGAGTACAAAGAAAAGAAGGAAACGGCGGTCGACTCAGCCATGTACCGGATGTGGGCTTATAACGAAGAGCTGGACACCAGCTTTTTGGGTCCCCACGAGGCGCCGTTTCTTGAACGATGGAATGCTCGGCTCGAGAAGGAAGAGGCTGAACGGCTTGAGAAGGAGAAGGCTGAGCAGCTCGAGAAGGAAAAGGCTGCTCCGGGCACTGTTTCGGAGGAAGCTCAGGAGGATAGTCATGCTATTCGTCCTGAGGGGTCCGGTGCCACTGATGCTGAGAAGGCCAAGGAGACTCCTCTTCTTTGAATCTGACCTCGGGGAGATCAGTTATCGGGGCTGCGTCCCCTTATTTCTGTAATTATTTTAATTGATGCCCACGGGGCTGATACAATTCCCTTTACTATTCTTTTATATGCTTACATTTCTTGGCTCGAAATATTTTGCACATTTTTATATTGATGAACCGGT
This sequence comes from Humulus lupulus, assembly GCF_963169125.1. NCBI lineage: Eukaryota > Viridiplantae > Streptophyta > Magnoliopsida > Rosales > Cannabaceae > Humulus > Humulus lupulus. Next base: position 71,827,883 of record NC_084798.1, read on the forward strand.
TATGTTTATTTATTCATACAAACATAGTTTGGATTTTAGGCTCGAAATTCGATGCATTCATCCATAGTTTATTCGAATTATCTGCTTCCGACCTCGTTACTTATCAAGGTCGGATATTACTTTTACCATGAACTCGAGAGTACTTATATGGTGTGTAATATGAATGATCTGGTTATATCTTTTTTTTTTTGTTTAGTCACTTTTCCTCATCCTCAGTTCTTGCTCCGAGGTTAAGAGTTCGAAACTATTTCTTTAAGATATTCCAGCCTCGATCTTGACGTATCTCGACATAGGTTTAGGTTCCTACTTATCATCGACTAATTTTTTGGCTGGTTTGTTCCAGACTTGTTAAGTTTGCACATCTGGTTAACTCCAAACGTTTTAGGTTTTTGGTAGTTCGGTTATGTCTGAACTATCTAAGCTCGCGTACTTGGTTATCTCCAAATACTTTTATCTCTTTGGTAGTTCGGTTATGTCCGAACTATCTAAGCTCGCGTACTTGGTTATCTCCAAATACTTTTATCTCTTTGGTAGTTCGGTTATGTCCGAACTATCTAAGCTCGCGTACTTGGTTATCTCCAAATACTTTATGTATATTTTTTATTTTTTAAGCTGGTGGTATGTATACCAATGATGCCCCCTTAATATCCTATGAGTGTGACCATAGGTTATTAAATTAAGAGAGAATGCAAAAATAAAAATAAATTACATGTGAAACAAAGTAGACCCTTTATTTGATGAAATTCAAAAACAAACTAAATACAGATAGAAAATCATGGTTACAGGCGACACTTTCTACACTATTGATAATATGGTCTAAGGTGTTCGCCATTCCATGCTCGAGGTATCAGGCTCCCATCTAATCTCGCTAGTTTGTATACGCCAGGTCGGATGACTGACTCTATCTGGTATGGTCCTTCCCAGTTCGGCCCGAGCACCCCAGCTGTTGGATCTCGGGTTGCTAAGAATACTCGTCTCAAAATCAGGTCTCCCACTCCGAACTTTCGATCTCGGACCCTCTTATTGAAATATCTCGTGATTCGTTGCTGGTAAGCAGCATTTCTCAGCTGAGCCTCTTCTCTTTTTTCTTCGATCAAGTCTAGGGTTTCTTCGAGCTGAGTATGATTGGAACTTTGATCGTAAATATGAGTTCGGATCGTCGGAATTTCGACCTCGATGGGCAACATTTCCTCGCAGCCGTACGCTAGAGAGGACGGAGTATGTCCTGTTGATGTCCGAGCTGTAGTCCTATATCCCCAAAGGACTTGAGGCAATTCCTCGGGCCATCGTCCCTTTGCCTCTTCTAACTTTTTCTTTAGAGAGCTCTTGAGAGTTTTGTTAACGGCTTCGACCTGACCATTCGCTTGAGGGTGAGCCACTGATGAAAAACTCTTTATTATACCGTTCTTGTTACAAAAGTTGGTGAATAAGTCACAATCGAACTGGGTTCCGTTATCAGATACATTCTTTCTTGGTACTCCATATCGGCATACGATGTTCTTTACCACGAAATCAAGGATCTTTTTCGAAGTTATGGTCGCCAATGGTTCAGCCTCCGTCCATTTCGTGAAGTAATCAACGGCGACCACAGCATATTTAACTCCGCCTTTTCCAGTTGGGAGTGAGCCTATGAGGTCGATGCCCCATACCGCGAAAGGCCATGGGGATGTCAACATGGTCAGTTCGGAAGGTGGAGCTCGGGGTATCGTGGCGAATCTCTGGCATTTGTCGCACTTTTTCACGTACTCGAAGGAGTCCGTTTTAATGGTTGGCCAGAAATATCCTTGGCGTATAATCTTCTTGGATAGGCTATGCCCCCCGGTATGGTCTCCGCAGAACCCTTCATGAATTTCTTCAATGATTTTCTTAGCCTCGGGAGGAGTTACACATCTAAGCAGCGGCATGGAGTACCCTCTTCTGTATAACTTTCCATCCAGAATGGTGTAACGAGGAAGTTGATACATCAACCTTCGAGCTTGATTTCGATCTCTTGGAAGAATTCCATTTTCGAGATAATCAACTATCAGACTCATCCAGGTTGGCTCTGTTTCAATCATGCACACATCTTCCTCGTCTGGCTCAGCAATGCTGGGTGCTGATAGGTGTTCTACGGGTATAACATTCAGCTCTTCATTTTCGGCAGAAGTGGCAAGCCGAGCTAAGGCATCTGCATTTGAGTTTTGTTCTCGGGGAACCTGCTCGATTGCATAAAACTCGAAATACTCCAATGCGGATTTTGCCTTCTCCAGATAAGCTGCCATTCTTGTGCCACGAGCCTGGTACTCTCCCAAGATTTGATTAACCACGAGCTGGGAGTCGCTGTAGCAATGTATAGCTTTGGCCTTGAGTTCTTTTTCTATTCGTAGTCCCGCAAGTAAAGCCTCGTACTCAACTTCGTTATTAGATGCTTTAAAGCCAAATCTTAAAGCAGAGTGAAATTTTCTCCCTGCAGGAGTGATCAGAATAACTCCTGCCCCCGCTCCATTTTCATTTGATGAGCCGTCGACGTAAAGTTTCCACAGCTCGTGGGCCGTGGTTATTACCTCGTCGTCAGCTATACCAGTGCACTCCACTATGAAGTCTGCCAAGGCTTGTGCCTTAATGGTCGTTCTCGGATGGTAAGTGATCTCGAACTGTCCGAGCTCAACAGCCCATTTAAGGAGCCGACCTGACGCCTCTGGTTTAGACAGGACTTGCCTAAGTGGTTGGTCTGTCAGTACATGGATGGGATGTGCCTGAAAGTAAGGGCGGAGCTTGCGAGATGAATGGATTAGGCTGAGGGCAAGCTTCTCCATCAATGGATATCTTGACTCTGCCCCCAGTAATCTTTTACTGATGTAATAGACGGGTTTCTGCACCCTCTCTTCCTCCCGAACGAGCACCGCGCTTATCGCGTGTTCGGTGGTTGAGAGGTACAGGAACAATACTTCTCCCGTCTCAGGCTTCGAGAGGATAGGCGGTTCGGCTAAGTGCTTTTTGATCTCCTGAAAGGCCAGCTCGCACTCCTCTGTCCATTCAAACTTCTTACTTCCTTTCAATAAGTTGAAGAATGGAAGGCCACGATCCGTTGACTTCGAGATGAATCTGCTCAGGGCGGCCATCCTCCCAGTCAAGCTTTGGACATATTTATGCTTCCGAGGTGAAGGCATATCAATCAGGGCCTTTATTTTGTCGGGATTAGCCTCGATCCCTCGAGAGTTGACAATAAAGCCCAGGAATTTTCCTGAAGACACCCCAAAAGTGCACTTCATAGGATTTAGCTTCATGTTGTATTTTCTGAGTACGCAAAGCACTCTTCGAGATCGTCAACATGGTTCTTGTTAAGTTGAGACTTTACAAGCATGTCATCAACGTAAACTTCTATGTTGTTCCCTATTTGCTCTGAAAACATCATGTTTACAAGTCGCTGGTACGTGGCTCCAGCATTCTTGAGTCCGAATGGCATGACATTGTAGCAGTAGAGCCCTTTATCTGTGATGAAACTCGTATGCTCTTGGTCGGGGGCATGCATGGGAATCTGGTTATATCTAGAATAGGCATCCATGAACGACATCAGGCCATGCCCCGCCGTGGCATCCACGAGCTGGTCAATTCTTGGCAGCGGAAAACAGTCTTTCGGGCAGGCCTTGTTGAGGTCCGAGTAGTCAATGCAGGTTCTCCACGTCCCATTGGGCTTCGGGACCAACACTGGATTGGCTACCCAGTCAGGGTAAAAAGCGTCCCTGATGAAATTGTTTGCTTTCAACCTGTCAACTTCCTCCTTTAGTGCTTTCTTTCTATCCTCGTCCAGCTGTCTTCGCTTTTGTTGCTTCGGGGGAAAGCTTTTGTCTATATTCAATGCGTGGCTCGCAACATTTGGGCATATCCCCACCATGTCTGAGTGTGACCATGCGAAGACATCCTGGTTTTTCTTGAGGAAGCAAATTAATTGCTATTTTGCCTCGCCTTGGAGGTGTTTTCCAACCTTTACCTTCTTCGAGGGTTCAGCTTCGTCGAGCTGAACTTCTTCGAGCTCTTCTAATGGTTCGAGGTCAACTTTCTCCTCAATCCTTGGATCGATTTCCTTGTCAATTTCTAAAACCGTCCCATCTTTATTTTGTATGATAACGAGTGCTTGAGCGCTCGTTTGTTTCTTTCCCCTCAAAGAGATGTTGTAGCATTCTCTCCCTGCCAATTGATCTCCTCTTAATGTTCCGACCCCGCTCGAAGTTGGGAACTTAAGGGCTAGATGCCTTACAGATGAAACTGCCCCCAGCCCGACCAGGGCGGGTCTCCCGAGCAGTACATTGTAGGCAGATGGTAACTCTACTACCACGAACTCCATCATCTTGGTCACCGAGACTGGATAGTCTCCCAAGGTCACAGGGAGTTCGATGGACCCCATACAGGCGGTTCCTTCTCCAGAAAAGCCGTACAAAGTGGTTGCACAAGCCTTCAGGTCGCGAAGGGAGAGTCCCATTTTCTCTAGTGTTGCTTTATAAAGAATGTTAACTGAGCTCCCATTGTCTATGAGAACTCGGCGCACTCTTTTGTTGGCAAGCTGCAGGGTAATGACTAATGGATCATGATGAGGGAACTGGACATGAGAGGCATCTTCCTCGGTGAAGGTTATAGGTTGAGTTTCAACTCTTTGGCTTTTTGGTGCCCTTGGTTCGGGTTCATAAGGAGACCCGCCCCCTGTCTTCAACTCATTCACGTATCACTTTTGAGCATTTCTACCCCCTCCTGCGAGATGAGGACCTCCCGAGATGGTTATTACGTCCTCTCCATCTATCGGCGGGGGCCTGTCTTCTTCCCGAGATCGGGAGTTATTATTCTGTGTCGCCGAAGGCGCGGCTATTCTCTGGCTTGCAGTAGTCTGTCCAGTACTCTGGTTTTTGACATACTGCCTGAAATAACCTCTCGAGATCAACCCTTCGATCTCGTCCTTCAGCTGTCGGCACTCATCAGTTGTGTGTCCGGTGTCTCTATGGAACCGACAATATTTGCTGGAATCCTTTTTGGACTTTTGATTCCTCATTGGGTCCGGACGCCTGAAGGGGACCTGGTTTTCATTAGCCAGGTATATGTTTTCTCGAGACTCGTTGAGCTCGGTGTGCACTTTATATACGGAGAAATACCTTTCTCCTTTCTTCTTCTTTCCTCCTTCAGCCTCGGGGTTATTTCCCTCGCTCTTTTTCCTCTTGGAGGGATTCTCCGAGGTAGGCTGTGGAGCTGCTGGGTCAGCCGAGGTTGAGGCGGAGTTAATGTTTATCGTTGTAGTTTTGGTCTGCGAGGTCACCTTGAGCGTTGACCTCGCATCCTCTACATTGACAAATCTCTGCGCTCGTCTGTTAAACTCAGTTATTGACCTTACCGGTTTCCCTTGCATGTCATCCCAAAGGGCGCTTCCGGGTAACACACCAGCTCGGATAGCCATCAGGTGCCCACTGTCATCCACATCTCGAGCCCGGGCGACCTCTAGATTAAATCTTGTCAGGTAGCTTTTCAGTGTTTCGCCCGGCTGTTGTCGGACGTTAGTCAAAGTGGATGCCTCTGGTCTGACTCCCATCATAGCTCGGAACTGCTTCTTGAAGTCTCTAGACAACTGATCCCATGAAGTTATCGAGTGTCTCTTGTACTTCTCGAACCAACTCTTGGCAGGTCCGGCCAATGATGTCGGAAACAACATGCACCTGAGCTCGTAACCCACGTTACTAGCCCTCATAATAATGTTGAATGTACTCAGGTGGCTACATGGGTCGGTTTTTCCTTCAAATGCTGGGACGTGAGGAATCCGGAACCCTTGAGGAAACTGAGTGTTGGAAATATTAGGAGCAAACGGCTCGAGCTCCTCATCAGAGTCCTCGTATCGACCATTCCCTCGTTCATTCTTTAAAAGCCTAAAGGCTTTTTCGAGCTGATCAATCCTTTCTTGGACTGGGTCCTTACGTGGTGTCTGGAATTGACAGTCATTGATCATGATCCCAGGCTCGCGCCTCCGTGAGGGATCTCTACACCCATTTAGGTGATTCCTTAGTTCCGGATTTGTCCGATCTCCCTTCCCCCTGCTCTGATTTAGATGATTCCGCAAGTCAGGATGATTCTAGCGACTTCCAGTATTTTTGCGACCTCGGTCGTGTCTACTGACGGACCTGGTCTCTCCGAACTCGTCACTGGTGAAACTCATTGATCGGTCATTTCGTGGTGGATTCTTCCCACGTCGCCTCGTCTCCGCAGTGCGAGACCGAGACGTCTGACTTCTCTCAGATGGTGCGCCTCTTCGCTCCCGGAATGTCTCCCTGTTTTCCTGCCTTTCCCCTATACACCCTTGATCCTGATTTTGATCAGGTTGAGCGTTTCTACGGGGGGGTGAAGGATATCTTACGGGAGACGGAGGGAACCGTATAGGCGACGGTGGTGGCCGCCCTTGCCTCGGCCTAGAGGGTCCAGAATTTGCCCGAGATGGGTCAGTCGCGTTCGGTGCACTACCAGGAACCTGAGTCCGAGCCTCGTCAGGAGCTCGGTTATTCTCAGTTCCTGCAGGCACTTCCACAGGTGGATTAGGCGGGACCCGAGCTCGGGTACTCCTCTGGGGCCTAGAAGGAGCAGATGGCTCTGCTGGTGCCGGAGGTTGAGTCGGCCTCCTTGTGGCAGCATCTTTCCGTGGACGTCCACGGGGCCTCCGGGGAGGAACATGCACGTCCCTCGGAGGAGGGACTTGGTTTTCGCGCGGAGGCGGGGGCTGAGCCACCTGCGCCTCTGCGGCCATCCTAGTCAACTCCTCATTCCGTTTGTTGGCTTCTGCCAGCAGCTGTTTCAGTTGCCGATTTTCTAGTTCTACAATAGGAACATAACGTTCATGATTGTAGTACATGTCCTCATCCCTTGATTGTGGAGGTGGTCCCCGGGAATCAGAGGACCCACTTCTTTCATCAGCATCCAGGTTCTCCATTGGTTGTTTTCCAGGACGCCTTGGGTAATTTTCTTCAGGAGTGTTCTGATTGTTTGCAGCCATGAATCTCTCAGAGATGAATGCTTAAGGCTCTCAATGAAAGCACCAAACTGTTGACGCCGTTTTTCGTCAATCAGATAAAAGAAGAGCACAAAAACAATGAATGACGATGGCCAAACGGAACAAACAAATCAAACACACGGTTTTTTACGTGGTTCAGCAGTTAAATCTGCCTAGTCCACGAGTCTCTGTTATTAATCTTAAGATTATCTCTGAACAATTCTTTAGTATGAATTCTCCAGAGTTTTCTCTCAAGGATCAGAATTTCGGTCCATTACAATGGGGCATGGCTTCTCTATTTATAGAGAAGGATGCAGAATACTATCCCACATATTTTGGGTAGTTAGTCTTTTATGAATAAAATAAATAGCTTTAAATGCCTTTAATCAGATAAAAAAGGAAACGTCCCTGAAGACCAGGAAACGCATAACTGACTAATTAATATCCCACGATTCTTGGGGATTTACATCAATAAATGAGGATTACATCTCATGTTTGCAATACTTGTAGATATTCAAGGTGGTTATAGCGTATCTCCAAGGCTTTAGCATCTCAGGTTTCACGTCATTGTGCGAGCCACTGACATCTCCCGAGCTAACATTGCTTTCGAGATAGTACATCGAGCTCAAGATCCCTGCTCCGAAGTTGTTCCTGAAGATGAGGGTGTTCCTCGGAGCTACCTTTCGAGATCGAGATCATTTCGAGGTCACCACATTCGAGATCATACATCGTACTTCTCAGACTCGATATACCATCCTTGAGCATCCCCCAATCCTTGCGAGACCATTTGTTGCGAACTCAGCTTTCGAGGTCACATTCACTATGGCTCGAAATCTGGGTATAACACTTGATAAAATCCCCTATCGAATACATGTGCTTCGACAACAGGTAAAATTTCAAGCCTGTTATTTATGCAGCTGACACACGGACACCTAATTCTTCCATCAGAATCCTTATATTCCGAGGCCATCCTCAAAAAAGATTGTAGACCATTCCAATATTCTTGACAAGCACGATTTCTCAATGTTGTCCAAGTCTTGTCAATCGCCATCTAAAGTGTTACAAGAGTCTGTGAGTTTTAGTAATGTGAATAGGAATGGATAACAAAAAAATTTGTTATGATTTTTTAAATCTTATGCAATATTATAATATCTTATGTTATTTTATGATGTTTTATTATATAATTTTATTCAAATTAAAAAAAATTCATTTCATTATTTTATTGTTAATACTTTAAACTTATCATTTCTGTGCCGATATCCCTGTTATCGATGGTTGTAGTCAACAACCATCAATCACAAGCATACCGGGACAGAAAAAATAAATTATTATAAGATATGTAGTAATTTTTAATTAATCATTATTAATTGTAAAAAATTTTATTAAATTAATTTTTTAATTTCTATATTAAAATAATTTAATAATAGTTAATATTATTAATTAGATAACATTAACTATTAAATTATATAATTAATAATATTAACTATTTAATTAATCATTATTAATTTTTAAGATTTGTATTAAATTAAATTAAATTATTCAATTAGATAATGTTATTTAATAAAAAATTAAATTAAATTATTTAATTAAATAATGTTGAATCAAACTTTTATTAATTAAAAAATTAAAAAATAAATTATTATAAGATATGTAGTAATTTTTAATTAATCATTATTAATTGTAAAAATTTTTATTAAATAAATTTTTTAATTTCTATATTAAAATAATTTAATAATAGTTAATATTATTAATTAGATAACATTAACTATTAAATTATATAATTAATAATATTAACTATTTAATTAATCATTATTAATATTTAAGATTTGTATTAAATTAAATTAAATTATTCAATTAGATAATGTTATTCAATAAAAAATTAAATTAAATTATTTAATTAAATAATGTTGAATCAAACTTTTATTAATTAAAAAATTAAAAAATTAAAAAATAAATTATTATAAGATATGTAGTAATTTTTAATTAATCATTATTAATTGTAAAAAAATTTATTAAATAAATTTTTTAATTTCTATATTAAAATAATTTAATAATAGTTAATATTATTAATTAGATAACATTAACTATTAAATTATATAATTAATAATATTAACTATTTAATTAATCATTATTAATTTTTAAGATTTGTATTAAATTAAATTAAATTATTCAATTAGATAATGTTATTCAATAAAAAAATAAATTAAATTATTTAATTAAATAATGTTGAATCAAAATTTTATTATTTAATTAATTAAAAAATTAAAAATAAATTATTATAAGATATGTAGTAATTTTTAATTAATCATTATTAATTGTAAAAAACTTCTATTAAATTTTTTTTTTAATTTCTATATTAAAATAATTTAATATTAGTTAAAATTAGATAATAATATTTAATAAATAAATTAAAATAATTTATTATTTATTTAATTAATCATTATTAATTTTAAAGACTTATTAAATTAAATTATTTAATTAAATAATGTTGAATCAAACTTTTATTATTTAATTAATTAAAAAATTAAAAAATAAATTATTATAAGATATGTAGTAATTTTTAATTAATCATTATTAATTGTAAAAAATTTTATTAAATAAATTTTTTAATTTCTATATTAAAATAATTTAATAATAGTTAATATTATTAATTAGATAACATTAACTATTAAATTATATAATTAACAATATTAACTATTTAATTAATCATTATTAATTTTTAAGATTTGTATTAAATTAAATTAAATTATTCAATTAGATAATGTTATTCAATAAAAAATTAAATTAAATTATTTAATTAAATAATGTTGAATCAAAATTTTATTATTTAATTAATTAAACTAAGAAAAAAACTACTAGAAAGAAGCAATTAAACTAAGAAACATAAAAGATTCTTATTTTTTTAATCCCTATATATGAAAAAGTTCAAAGAAATCACCCAATATATATATTATATATATGAATCAATATATATATGTATATATGAAAAAGTTCAAAGAAATCACCCAATCACACAAATTTAATATATATATATATAAAAGTTACCTGGATCTTCGAGATCTTTGCCCCTAAATACTTTAAATACCAATGAAAGCCAGATGCAAGTTCAACTCCAGTAGTCCCTTTGACTCTGAAAAAAACGTGAGATAAAGCCTTAAATCAGGGTGCATACTCACTGTATAGCAGATAGTCTATTGTGACAAAATGTTACATAAAAAATTTAAATTGAAAATTTGATACTCACTGTATAGCAGATAGTCTATTGAAATTTGATTACTTCTCCTAGAGACGAAGCATTCGAGAGAAATCTATAAAACCCATTTCAGAATCAGATTAATTACATAAACTACTGCTGACATACTCTTTATGACATTTCCTCAATTAACAAGCAGTGTCGTGTTCACATACAAATGTTGCCTACAAAGACATCAAAAAGCAGAGAGATTTCTGAGAAGGTAGAACTGGTTTGTACAAACTTGTTCTTGCGGTCACCCCTCGACAAAATAAACCGTTCTCCAAGTTTCGAGAAGACTTCCAGCACCTAACACTTCAAAGATCGATTCAAAAACTGTGAGGGAAGGCTAAAAACATGAACTGGGAATTGTAACATACATTAGAAGAAAGATACCATGCATGATGACAAGAACATCAGGTAAACTACGTAGACAAAAATTAGAAAACCAAATCAAACCATAAAACAAACAAAATGATAACAGCAATTAAAGATTGTACCTTGGATACAATCTTGAAGACAAAACTGGCGAGAGAAAACCAGCGAGAGATCTGTGAGAGACAGAGGGAGTTTTCGGACGGAGGAACGTTGAAGAAGAAGAAGAAGAAGAAGGCTGAAAAAAGGCTCTATATACCATTATTACCGGCGGGTTTCCGCCGGTATTACAACATTATCGGCGGGTCTCCGCCGGTAATACCACAACGCCGGCGGGTCCCGCCGCATTTAATCCGCCGGTAATGCACTATTACCGGCGGGCCCGCCGCTATTAACCGCCGGTAATAATTTTGAAACCGTTCCCGGGCATTGTATTAGCGGCGGACAATCCGCCTCTAATAACTGGAAAGTCCGCCGCTAATAAAAAAAAAATATATTTTATTTTGATTTTTCCATTATTAGCGGCGGACCCAGTACTCCGCCGCTAATATATTGAACATTACCGGCGGACTTATTCCGCCGGTAATATTTCCGCCTCTAAAAACTCTTTTTCTTGTAGTGTCATTTACCGTGGAACTTTGTGTACTTAGCTACTATAGAAGATTGATTGATTGAAAGACTGATATTCTCATACTTCAAAGAGATTAAAGAATCCTCAGGAAACACATAAACACTAATAATAAATGGATCGTCTATATATATATACTACTGCCATTTTTTTTTTTCTCATCACTTGTTGTAGGCACAAATGCCACTTATAAGTCTTAATTAAACTCAAAATAATACTACAAAACCGAAGTTATTATAACCATTTGTATTTATATTTTGGGAGTTTTTTTTTTATATATATGGTTTATTTAAAATTTAATTTATAAAAATACTGCTCTACATATTACTAATTTTCTTAAATTAACATTTGGAAAAAGTCCTGTAATATATGGTATTTTAAATAATTAAGTTTCCAACTTTACAACTAAATTATCTCATTTTCTTTTTATGATTTATCTGTTAACTTAAATATTTATATGAGAATCGAAAAACTAAATATATTTGAAAACTTTTTTTAAAAAAAAAATAGACATATTGACAAATTGAAATTCCTATAAAAATATTTAAATTACAAAAAAACAGTAATAAGAGGTGTTTCTACTTAATTTTTTGTATGACAGTTATAGTTTTAATGTTGGTTTTGATATCAAAACCGTCCTCAAAAACAATGTTTTAAAGTTTTTTTTACATCAGTAATGCTTTTAACGTGAATTTTTATATCAAAACTGATTTTAAAGGTCCTCCTAATAATAAAACTACCTGCTCACATGTGTAGCTCTCGAGAAGTTACGCGAAATAAAAAAATAATTGCATCATTTGAATATCCAAGCATAAAGTAATGATGTTTTAAAATTTTACATTTTTAATAACTTTTACTTCGATCGGTTGTACCTAAATAAAAATGTCAAAACTTTTAACGTTGTAACTAAACTGACGTCATTGTAGCCTTTAAAGTCTTATATACTCAAAAGTTACCGTGAAACCCTAAAACAATCTTTGTTTGAGAAATGAATATTGATCACGAGATCAACACGTTAATTATTTTAAATTTTTTGTTTCTCTTTAAATGTATAATTGTTCATCTATGTATTGGAACTTTTTATATTTTAACTCTTTAGCTACTTTATTATTGGTATTGGAATTTTTATATTATTTGTGTTTAATTATTTTCTCTAATACTTGCTGTTACTATTTGGTGTAGTGTTATTATGATGAAAAACGATATTTCTTGGATGAATAATTGTTTATACAAGTAAAACATTTTATATTTGAAGATATATTGTTATTGGTATATAAAATTTTTATATTTGAATTTGCGTTCCCTACTATTTTGTCGTTTAGTGTATTATGACGATGAAAAAAAATGATAATTTGGATAAATAATCGTTTTTGTAAGTATTAGTTATTTACATTTGATGTCTATAGCAACGTTACTATTGGAATTAGAATTTCACATTTGAATTTTTCTATCAATTATTTTTTTTAATAACAAACCTTTATAATTATCACTCCAATGTCTAAAAAACACACTTTGTGGGAGCAGGCTCAACCTTATCATTATCTGTATTCCAATCCCTTCTATGTCTCTATTCTTGGCCCCGACCTTCAATAAATCTTCGGTCAATATTATGGTTTGATAATATAATATTATTAAAATATTAAAAATCAAAATAACTTTAAAATAAAAACTAATTAAATAAAACTAATATTCATATATTATAATATTAAAATAGTAATTTGCTAAAAAACATATTTAATAATATGTAATATTAAAAATATAATTAAACTATTTTACTACACCATTAAGAATTTTGAACCAGCACCATAAATATATTTTACAGCACAATTATTACTGATCATAGTTGCATAAATTATAGCTATCGCAAACTAACTGTAGAAAGTATAAGTAGAGACAAAATTGAATGAAATCTTGACGCTCATCTTCACCAAATTCAAAATTTCATCAATAAAATATGTTTATAAAGGTTGGTTGTAACAAAACCAACTCAGCTATGGTGAAAGCAAATTATATATAATCCCCTCAAAAAAAAAAATCTAGAAACAAATTATGTTATGCAATATGCGTATCCTTATGTACAAAGACATGTAAAAAAATTAACAAAAAATCTAAAATGAAATAAAAAACAATGAAATTTAAAATTGAAGTGAAAATATAATAGCTCAGTTGAATATTGTGTTTCCTATTTCAGGTACGTTCGAAAATGTTTGGAAAACAAGAAGCCAGCTATTCCAATTTTACCTGCTATAGTGGTCTAACAGAGATTGCCCCAGATCATATTCCTGAAACTACTAGCACTGTTGGGTATTTAATTACTTAATTAATTATCTTATTTAAAGATTAAATATTATACACTAATTAATAATTAAGTAATTGATATATAAAGGGCATGGTTGGTTGCACCGGTGCAACCATTTGACTATTTTGGCACTTAAATAATCTTTTTTTATAATTTTTTTTATGATGGGTACATTGTTGTCATTTAAGACATCCTACAAATTTTAAAAAAATCCCGAGTAGTTTATAGTACTGAAAACAATATTCAAAAAGTTAAATTTTACACCCACATATAAAAAATAGGCACACGTGCAACAACCTTGTTTTTGACCCTGTAAATTATTCAGAATTTTTTGAAAATTTGATAAATATTTAACTACAATATACATTATTATAAAAAAAATTAAATTATTTAATTGCTGAAATACTCTACATGCTGCACCAAAGTGCTCCCCTATATATATTTATATTTTGCTATTTTGGTATGAAGGTATCAAGCATTTTTGGGATGCAATCAATATTTTGTTTTATGCGATGTTGGAGAAGGAAGGATGCAATGGTATGCATTCATTAAGGAGCCTCCTCTTACTGTGAATAGCTCTTCCAAAGGTATATTTATACTAATGTATACTCTCCCACCTATAAATATAGAAGTTAGTTGTATATACTCTGACAAGAAACCAAAACTAGACCAAAATATACAAACAAAGAACGTAAGAAACTTATTGTTGCCTTTGTAACAATTGATTCTAATGAAGAAAAAAATGTAACAACTAATTAAATAAGAGAAATGATTATTTTCATAATATTTAATACCTAATAATATAATATGTTGTCATACTATGTTCATGATACATATACAGGGAAAGACTACGATGTTGACAGTGTTTTGTCAACACCGGCATTGACAAAAGTTGGTTTCGGCATGTGGATAGTTATAAATTCTAATTGTTCATTATCACAGTGTATATTGTAGTTATTTATAACATCCCATAAATTTTCAAGAAATTCTGAATAAGTTACAGTGCTGAAAACAAGGATAAAACAGCTTGTTGCATGCTTGCACTAAAAAATAAGCACGCGTGGAAAATTTGACTATTTTGTTGAACCTTGTTTTCGGCACCGTAAATTATTCGAAATTTCTTGAAAATTTGTGGGATGTTATAAATGACTACAATATGCACGGTGATAGTGAACAATTAGACTTTATAACTATCCACATACCGAAACTAAATTTTTTCAATACTAATATTGACAAAACACTATCAACACCGTAGTATTTCTGTATACATATATATTGTCGAGTTTTTCTTGTATAAAATCATTATCCGTTTCAATGGGCTTCGTGCGATCATGTTGCATAGGATTATTGGAAATGTTAATGGCAGTTTTATTGTCACAATACAATTTCTAGGAATAAGCATTACTTTAACTTTTAAATTTAAGCATTCTAATGATAGCCTTATAGACAGAGCTCACACTTTCCATGAGTCATTGTTCTACGTTCAGCTTAATTAACACTACTACAAAAGCCACCACGAATTATTTTTATGCACGTTTTTTTAGTTTTATTTAGAAAATTTATTGATTATTTTTATTATATTTTTGTGATTGTCGTATAAATTTTAAATAAATAAACAATATTATATATAAAAAAATAGCATACACATATTAAAAGAAAAATAAAATCAAAATATTGTATATGGGTTGTTTTTTAAAAAAAAATAATATTATAAGATTTTAGATCCCAAACTACCTTATTCAAGATACACACGACAATTATATATAATGTAAATATAATCAAAATATTTGAACACACGATACTTATATATACAATATAAATATAATATTTATTGTTATTTAATATGAATAAATTTATATAAGTTCGATTAAGTAATTAAAAAAAAATAACATGTTTTCTTTTTAAATATAAATAATAAAAAATTTAATAAAAATTAAGATTATGAATTCTATATTATAATAATAATAATATTTTATAAAATTTGAATTTTTATTAATATAATTATTAAATATTTTGTCTTGTATCAAATATTATTATAATAATGATATTTTTTAATATTTAAATTTATATTAATATAATTACTAAATATTTATTCCATTGAACTTTCATAAAAATTAGAATTATGCATTATATATTATTATAATAATATTGTATAACATTTGAATTTATATAAACATAATTATTAAATATCGAAGTATATATACACATTTTTATATAGAAAATATAAATATAACATTTCTATTTTATGCGAGCATTGAAATATATATGTAATATGAGTAATTTTTCCTTATGAATAGTCGACTACAAGGTAATTTTTCCTTATGTTTTGGTTGTTAAGCTATCAATCATTTATTTTTAATATAACTAATTATGAAGACACTGATTAAAGGGAACAAAAAGAAGAGGTTGTTGGATGTGTTTGGGAACTGGTGTGATAGAGTGATTGCTGCAATTTCGATAACTGAAGAAGAAATGATAATCGAAAGAGGCATATACGACAGAGATATGATTTATAAGTCATGGGGCATTGGACGAGTCACTTTGTTAGGTGATGCTGCTCATCCCATGCAACCTAATCTTGGCTTAGGCGGTTGCATGGCAATTGAAGTACGTGTTTTTACTTATCTCAATTTTCACTACTAACACTTAAATACTATATATTATTAGGGTTTTGTTGAGAATAAAAGATTTCATTTATTTTATTTTTCCTTTATCTTCAAAAAATTCACAATTTATTGAAAATATATATAGGTGTGTAATGTGTTATTTGGTTAAGTACTTTTTTTTTCTTGTATGTTGTATTTGTAGGATTGTTACCACCTTATACTCGAGCTTGGTCGTGTTTCTGAAAATGGTTTTAATGTTCATATGTCAGATGAAATCATATCCGCACTTAGAAGGTATATATGGCATAATTTTGATTAATAATAGAAGAAATTGATTTTGACGAGCTTTTGTCTCAATATAATCAGATACGAGAAGAAAAGAATGTTCCGTGTGGGTATATTGCACGAAGTTAGCAGAACAGCATCAAAAATGCTTTCCCAATACCATTCTTATATCGAGTTCAAAGTAGGACCTCTATCTGTAAGTGCTCAAAATCTAATATACTTTTAATAAAAAAAATGCTACAAACAAACACAAAATTTGTACTTAAAATTAAAATTGTTACTAAGTGATATGTCAATTTTAAATAATGAATAATATATATATTTATACAGGTAACTTCACTAAGAACAAATGTTAAAGTGTATATTGATAAATTTGATGCATCTTATTATGTCAGTATTTATTATAATAAGTTATATTTTATAACATATTTTATTAACTTGTATTTACACATAAATATATAATATTTTAGTAAATATCAATACCAAATGTACTATATAATTTGGGGTACCAAAGGTACTTACTCTTTTAATAAATATTTCATAATTTTTTTTTCTTGTAGACTGTTCTTTCAACTCTGCAGATAACACACCCTGCAATTCCTGTGGCTAGAGCAATCATGCAGCTGTTTTCGGCACCATTTATGGACTGGGCAATAACAGGTCATGGGTGAGAAATCTATATTTTTTGAATAACAAGAAATCCTTCATAATTTCATGTGCCAAATAGAAACTAAATCAACATATTATATAATAATTTTATCCGAAAATAGAGAAACACGAGATACGACAAAAATAATATAAAATATCAATTCTAAAACAAAATAATAGAAACTTTGTATTGCAAACATAACCAAAAATACAAAGTAACAATTAGGGTGATCAACAGACCTGCCTACTCCTACTTATTGATTCAATGTAATCAAATTTAATTAGTGAAAATTAGATACCCAATTAAAATTGAATTAGATGTCATAGGATGTATTCAAATTAAATTGGACTAATTAGTAGACAATATTGTCAAAATTTAAATTACACTTCATAGTAACCTCTTTCTATATATATATTTAATATTGCAATTTATTATATTTTCTTCCTTTATTCAATCTTCTCAAATCTTTGGAAACGGGGTATGGTATAGCTCTAGTTTACACACATAATGTGAAAGTTATAGCTCTAGTTTTTTTTTACATGACGATATTATTTCTAGTAGACATTTTGTACATTTTCAGAAAATTTAGAATAATTTAGGGTGCCGAAAATAGGGTATATACTTCTACTTCCATCACGCGCAATATTCTATCTGGACTGTTGTGGGCTCTGATTTTAGCACCCTAAACTATTCTAAATTTCACAAAAATACACAAGATGCCTACTTTAACTATAATGAATGTCTAAAAAAACTGAGATTATAACTTCCGCATGTGCATAAACTGGAGCATGCAGTACAATATCATATAAAAAGAGTGCAATACTATAGTCGCTCCCAAATCTTTTATCATTTATGAATCAGTGATCAACTATGATTTTCATATGATGTTTGTTTTTGTAGGTTACCTTTAAAAAAAGAGACCAAACAAAAATTTCACACAAGCGGAATCACATATAAAGGAGTTTGTGAGTAACAAAACGAGACAAAATTACGTGCACAATCCATAACCTACACGAAGTAAAAGAAGATTTTGAGGGGTGTTTCCAAGAAGAAAATTTTAGATACATACAAAATTAGGAATTGCAACAAAATTATGCAAGAATCCTCACCTAACAAGGTTATGTTAGAATTTTTATATGGGTTACATTAATAAAATATGAGTTGATGAATAGCTTTTTTTTTTTTGTTGCTGATTTTGTCTTTACCATTTAAGTTATTTTATAAGTAATGGGCTTATCATCTATAAAAGTCTAGTTAAAGTAGAAGTGTATACTTTCTAGTTTCTTGAAGTTTTTGATAAGGAAATCCAGTCAAACTAGAGTTTTCTAGGTAGGTCATCTCCCTAACTTTATACATACATATTATTTCATCACACATGTATAGTTGGATAATCTGTCATGACAGAGATCTAGAAAGAAATACTTAGTAGGTTAGTACTGTACAACCAAATAAGATTATCTCAATGGATCAATTAGGTATGTTTTCTATTGTTCAACTATTCATAGTGTTCTAAATTACATGCAATATAATGAATTGTATTCTATGTTTTATTTAAAATGTGGTATCAAGAGCCAATTATATGTAATTTAGAAACAATTATTTACATTTATCCATACACTATAAAAAACAAGGGCTATATCGAGAACAAAAGTCGTCAGTAGAAGCCCGAATGTTCTCGGTACAGCTTCTATCGACAACTTGTTCTCGGTAGAAGGTTCTCGATACATCCTCATCGGTAGATGAAAACTTCTATCGAGGACATTGAATATGTTCTCAATATAGGATGTACCGAGGAAATTTTCCTTGGTATAGAGTTGATAATATCGTCGGTGAAACCTGTCTAATTTTGTCATCTAGATGGGCTATACCGAGGACACTGTCCTTGAGATAGACTGAACTGAATTTTTTTTTTATATGGGCAATATTTATTCATTTATACATTTAATTATTGATTTAATTTGAATTAAATATAAAATGAAAGATTAAAATTAAAACACTTATATTAAACATATAAATAAAAACATAAGAGTACGTTTGCTCAATCAAAATAAAGAGTTGTCTTAAACATGAAAATGTAATAGTCCATAGTAATAAAACTCATACATAAGTCCTACTGACTCAGTGCTCCAACATCGGGATCATCAGGTGGTGGTGGGGCACATTGAGATCCCGAGGTGATACAATGAGTCTGGATGTACTCCTCTAATTGTCGAACATGCTTTCTCATCTTAGTCATCTCTTCATCTCTAGTTTGTGGAGGATCAATAGTAAATGAAGTTCGGTCCCTTATGTTAAGGATACGTCCATATCCTTTCTGGTGGCCACGTCGTTTTCTGAAGACAACTTGTACCAAAGATAAGTCGCCATCTTTAGGTGCACTCGAAACTGGTGTGGAACTCTTAGTATCAGTTGTTTGTGTCTGCTGTGTGTTGCGATATGCACGCAATTCATCCTATGATACAATATATAATGTAATTATGTATTATAAACAAACAATTAAAAATTTCAAAATGTTTAAAAAACTTAACGTACCCAAGTTTTTTTGGTTGTTTCTGTCACCCACCCTGTGTCTAATTTACTGTGAGTATCCATCCAGCTATCCGGGATCGGCTCAAGTTGCCCAGTCTCTAAATTGCGCTGTCACGTACATATATTTTTATAAAAATAATAATTAAACGTAAATAAGAAAAACAAACTTAAAAAGAATTAATTAATTAACTTTTTTATAGCGCAGCGCTGGGATTGACTTAGAACCTCCATAGCTAAGCTCTTTTAGTTTCTTCCTATTTTCCTTGTTGACCCCAGAATGTTTATGCAAAAAGTTTATGTTAGTAATATATTTAATTATGAGAGTTAAATTTAGCAAGAAATTAATACCATAATTTCTGGGCATCAGAAAAATTGAATTGTTTTTTGCCACTGCGTATCTGTGCAACCACCATAACGATTTTCTGGCCCATTAATCGTTAAATGTTCATTAATATCGTACTTCCAATCAGAATACTTTTTGGCACATGATGTATCAATACCTCTCAAGATCCCAAGCATGTGCCATTGTCCATATCTGGTATGCCTGATATCAAACAAATCATCCTAAATTACAAACAATTATTAGTAAATATGATATATAATTAAATAGAATTAACATAAATATAGAAATTACTTACCTCCATATGTGCAAGTATTATTTGTTTTGAGGCATTTGGTACTTTTGACCATTGAGGACAGTCTGGATCTGTGTACTGTCGAACAAGTAATCCTAGCTCTCTTGAGAAATTTGAGTTGTAATCTCTGATCTCTTTATATGTTCTCCCTCGCATGTCCCACTCGAGAGGGAGAGGACGCCCCAACTATTTCCTTTTTTCTTGCATGTTCAATCCTTTGTGGCGTCCACGCTTGTTTGGAGGCCCTATTATATGCAAATTTTGTATTTAAAAATTAATATGTATTAACTGTTAAACTTTAAGAAGTGTATCAATGTGTAATGTATTATCTCGTTCAAAATCAGCTGGGATATCTGACGATCCACGTGGAGGATCGCATCTTCCACCATCACCCCCGTGAGATCGAGCAATAACGTCAGCCATATCTATCAAATTAATCAATATTAAAATTACATTTATGCTAAACGTAATAATTATAATAATAAATTATTGTAAAACATAATTACTTCAACATAATATAAAATTACCACTTAATCATCACTATAATAATCTTCACTATCACCATCAGTTTCTATGTGTTCATCTTCCTCTTCATCATCTTTTTCTATGAATTCAGCTTCCTCTTCCTTTTCCTCCCTCTCCTCTTCCTCCTCCTCCTCCTCTTCCTCTTCCTCCTCCCTCTCCTCTTTAATTGCAACATTATCTATCTCAACAAATTGTAATGGAACCCTCGTATGTTCAAAGCTGATTTGTGGCAACGGACCAAGATCAACGAATAATTGGAAATCAAAGGAACTAGTGTCGTGTATAACATCTACTTCTACATCCTCTAGTTGTTCTTCAACTAGTGGGATATCCCACACATTTCTATGATGCACTACTTGGACGACTTTCTAGTGAGATTTATTTTTAAGGTCATCAATGTAGAAAACTTGGTTAGCTTGAGTTGCTAAGATAAATTTATCATCTTTGAAGGCTTCTGAGTTAGTTTTAATACTCGTTATGTTTTGCTCAGACTTTAATCCTGAAGACCGATTAGTGTCAAACTATTTGCACTTAAATAATACAACAGAACAACCAGAAAGATATGACATCACTAAAACTTCTTCAAACTGGCTGTAATAAGTATTATTTTCAACTCCCACTACAAAGACTCAACTATTTTGAGTTTTGTGATTCTTGTCCCTGTTATAACACAAAAATATAACTCCATTTACAACACACCCAGGGTACGAAGAAACGCGAGTTGAAGAATCATTTGCTAAAGAGATTAATTCTTCATGTACTTCCGAGGAACCCGTTTGCCGTAGATGATAAATCTTATTATAAAACCAATTAGGAAATTCCTTTCTACGTAATTGGTCTAGGTTTTCAACACCTTGAGTCTGAAAAATTTCCATATGCTCTCTACAACGAACAAAAACAATCAATTTAAGAGTTACTAATAAGTATTGTAATAATCATGCAATGAACGAATGAACTACTTTAATTACTTACTGAATATATGGCAAGATCTCATTGCAGTTATTTAGAATATACCAATCCGTTGTTTTCTTCACTTCATCATTCAAAATTGTCAAGGATTTCTTACCAATTGGACGACCCTAAGATCGAAAGACCAACATCTTTTTAAGTGATAGACCAACATCTACATTTCGGTCTGAACGATTGAATTTTGTTTCAACTCCTTTCAAGTACATGGAGCAAAATGTTAATGTCTCATCAACCACATATCCTTCTCCTATTGACCCATCTGGACATGCTTTATTACAGACATAATTCTTCAACTTTTTCATATACCTATCAAAAGGATACATCAACCTCATGTGAACTGGTCCTCCAAGTATTTCTTCTTCCGATAAATGTATTAGTAGATGGACAATGATATCGAAAAAAGCAAGGGGAAATATTTTATAACTTGCAAATAATCTCAACAATTGAAGTTGTGACTTTTTCTAAAGCTGAGACTTTTAAAATTCTCGCACAAATGAGCTTGAAGAAAGTGCATAACTAATTAATAGTTGTACTAATCAATTTCTCTATGAATGCTTGCACACCAACTTGAAAAAGGCGTTGCATAATGATGTGACTATCATGCGATTTCAAACTGATGATCTTATTGTCATTATCAATCACATTCTTCCTTAGGTTAGATCCAAAACCATGTGGAAACGTCACTGATTTAAGAAATCGACAAAACTTTTAGCGATCTTCAACAGTGAAAGTGAACTTGGCTGCTGGCTTTTGTATCCGACCATTCAACTTCTTCAGTTGTAACTCTGGTCTCATCTTCATCTTCTCCAAGTCTACTCTGGCACTAACTGTATCTTTGGTCATATTCTCCAGCCCAACTATTTTGCTTACTAAACTATTGCACACATTTTTCTCAACATGCATAACATCTAGATTGTGTCACAAGATTATGTTGGCCCAATATGGGAGCTCAAAAAATATACTTTTTTTTCGCCTACCTACTTGCTCTTTTGTACGCTTTCTTTTTTGGCCACCATATCTTACATGCTTACCAGGAAGAGAATCAGGTATAAAACTCATTTGTGTGAATATATCTTGCATGGTTAATGACTTTGGTAGTAGTCTTTTTTCAACAACACCATATGTCTTCTTGTCCCTTCTAATAGCATGTTTGATTGGTAAAAAATGTCTATGGCCATAAAAAGCAACCTTCTTTTGTAAACGAATAGATGATGTTGCCACATTGCAAGTAGAGCAAGCATGATAACATTGGCTAGTCCATCCAGAAAGGCTACTCCTTGTTGGGTAATCGTTTATAGTCCACATCAAAGCTGCTCAAAGAGTGAAGAAACTACAATCGACTGCCTCTCGAGTTTGTACACCAGTCACCCATAATTCTTTTAACTCATCAGTCAATGGTCTTAAGAAAACATCAAAATATTTTCTTGGCGAATGAGGTCCCAGAATTAATAAGCTCAACATGAAATTAGTTTCTCTCATGCGCAATAATGGTGGCAAGTTATATGTCGTCAACACAATTGGCCACATATTGTAATAAAGACTCATATTACCAAAGGGATTGAATCCATCTGCAACCAATCCATGGCGCACATTCCTGGGCTCCATTGCAAACGTTGGATTATTTCGGTCAAAGTCCTTCCAAGCTTTTCAATCAGTAGGATGACGCAATACACCATCTTTTTTTATACGTTGCTCGTGATGCCATCTTATATGTTGAGCAATGTGCCTCGATGCATGTTTTCGCATTAACCTAGGGGTTAAAGGAAAATAACACATCACTTTATGAGGCACTTTCTTGCCTTTGGTGTTCTTGTCCACCCACTGATCCTCCCCACAAATAGGACATTCGCTTTTTCCAGCATGTTCTTTCCAAAACAGCGTGCAATCATGCTTGCAGACATGGATTGACTCGTAGCCCAATCCAAGTTTACACAATAACCTTTTCGCTGCATAATGCGATTTTGGAAGCTTATTTTGAGCTGAAAATGCATCATGTAACAACTCCAGCATTCCATCAAATATTTTGTTGGAAATTTTTCCCAACACTTTGAAATGCATCAACTTCACTAGGAAATTCAATGATGTGTAATTTTGACACCCAAGGAATAATGGAGCCTCGATCTCAGCAAACAAATCGTTATAATGTTGCCTACACCTGTAGTCTGTTGTAGGTATCTCTTGATTGCGCTCATTCTCTTCATATTCGTCATTGTCATTTTGCATAACATCATTGAGAACATCCATCATTTCATCTTCATCATTTTGATATATCACTTTCCTCATTGGTATTATTTCATCCTCTCCATGCAAATGCCAATTGGTATATTTCCGTAGAAAACTATTTACAAAGAGATGATCTTCTAGTACATCAATCGTCTGAAATTCAACGTTGACACACCTCCTACACGGACATTTCACCAATCCCCTTGATTCAACACGCTGCCTAGCTCTGTGAAGAAAATCCATCACACCAGCTTCATACTCATCAGATAATCGATCTGTCAAATTAATCCAGCTCTTGTCGATCGACATTATATGAATGTCGCACTACACGGATTACTTATCATCAAACTTACAATCAATTTGTGTGTGTGTCCAAATTCAGAGAGAGGCAAATTTAAGAGTCTTCAATGACTCACCCTCTCCAAACGGGTCTAAGGCTTCTTGTGATGAACACTAATAAAATAAAAAATTATCACTATGTGATAATAACACACTATCATATTTTTGGTAATAATTTCTTATTACCAAAGAAAAACAAATTTTATTAAATATTGTTTTTATAATGTCTTATACTCTTTGAAGTTAATTATATTGTTTTATGATATCTAACTATAATATATTTGAGTGCAAATATTATTAAAATGATTGAAATTTGACATATTTTTTTCTAACTTCAAATATTAATTTTAATTTTAATTACAATTAATGGTTAATCTTTTACAATTAAATTAATTTTAATAATTATTAAGATTATGTTTAAAATTGATTTTCTAATAATATATTTGTTAATTTTATTTAATCAGAACTAACAAATATTATTATTTTAACATATTAATTTACTATTTATTAAATTACATATTTTACTTATGCTTTATTGAATAGTTTTATTAATTCACACAAAATTTCTAAAATTAGGTAAAAAATTATTCAATAATTTAGAATTTATTACTTAAATTATTTAATTAATATTCAAGATTAATGTTTATTTTGATTAAAATTTGGTTGCATAATGTTATTGTTAACTTAATTTAATCATAATTAAATAATATATTATCTTACTTATCAATTCACCAATTATTAAATTAGAAATTTTATTGAGTACTTCTACTAATATTCATAATATCTCTAAATTTTACAATTCTATAAAAAAAATCGGCAACATAACGACTATATTTTCATCTATCCATAAATTAAAAATTTTGCAAATAACACATAAAAAAATATCCAGACCCAGAACATACACAAAACAGTACACATAAAACTATTAGTCCTAATTTTATTAATTATGCAAAATATCGTAATTTCACTAAAAAAACAACACCACCCAAAACAAAAACAAAGTATCAATATTCATCAACACTAAGATTAAAAAAAATTAACAACAACAACAAATATCAATTTTAACAAAATAAAAAAACCAATGTAATAATATAACTTTATCAACTCAATCTATTAATCTAACTTTATTAACCCATTCTCTAAAATAATGTAACACTCAAATTAATTATCCCAAACTAAAAAATTAACACTCGAATATTATATTTTCATTTATAATTATACAACACATTTTCATACATATTAATTAAACTAAAATCTGATTTTTAATTAATTATTTAAATAACAAATATATTTATATATAAACCTATACACAATAACAAAAATGGTGAAATATAATAAAAAAAAAAAATTCAAAATCTTACCAATAGGAGTCGGGTCAATCTTGGAATGTGTATGTAGACACCAAATCAACCAAAAATACTTCATAAAAAAAAAAAAATACACATAAATCTTGGATTCAAAATAACACAATAACAAAAAAAAAATTCAAAGAAAAACACAAACATACCTTCAAATCTTGGAATGAAACTCAAAATCTAACCATGGGAGAGCCGAAATTGGAGTTAAATAGGTTTTATAGTGAGAGAGTGGGGGGTTTTTTGAGAGAGAAATCGGAGGAAATGGGCTTTGGGTTTTTTTTTTTGTTTTGTTTTAGAGGAAATGACCTCTATTCAGGGAAGAAGACGTCATATAAGGGACTTCTATCGAGAACAAATGTTCTCGATATATCAATTAAAATGAAAAAATACAGCGTAGCCTTGGCGCAATTCTGAAATGTTTCTACCGAGAACATGTTCTCGGCATAGGTTCTTGGTAAAAACAACATTTTTTGTAGTGATATGAATTAATGAGATTCGCAATCAATTTTATTATTTTATGTCAATTTTTTTAAATTTTTTTAATCATATAACTTTAGGGGTTTTATTCCTTAAATCATAAGTTTTCTGTTGATATATTTTATGATTCATTTCATTGATAAATAAGATAAAAATTTTTGTTTAAGTTTCTGGGGTTTTTTCATAAAATTGATTGTGAAATTAATTTAGAATCGCTAAATTGTTCAAATGATTTTTTAATGTGATAAATGCTATAAAATTGTTTTTATGAAGATTTAATTTGATGTATTGTCTTACAAATCATGAAGAAATCGGAAATATTTTTCATTATATTTTCATTCATTTAAGCTATAGATCTCCTCTAGTTTCTTCATTTCAATCAAATTAAATCACCTAGATTCATTAAAAATCTTCTCACAATAATAACCCATCCATTACTTGCTGGAAATCGCCATTGTTTGGTTGAAGATCACTCAGACCCGATGGGTACAGTAAATTGCGTCGAAGAATTGAGAACCAAACCCGCTAAAGGTTGAAGACAAGGTTTTTGGAGCGAAGCCCACTCTCGACATGTGGCGCGTGCGGTGCATGTCAATGTTTCTAGCCACATTTGCGACATTTTTTTCCTATAATTATTAAAATTCAATTTATGGTTTTCTTGTGATTTTTAGTTAATTCTCTTATTCGTAATTTACTTATTATCAAATACAGTTTAGGCAGAGATAGAATTATAATAAATAGCTTAAAACATTGACATGAGAAAAAAATAGACAAAACAAATTAAAAACTACAAATAACAACTTTTTGTTGTTATCAAATTTTTGTAATTTTGTTTTTTAAAATTATTTTCTGAAAACAATGCCAAACACCATTACTTGTTTTCAAAAAATAGTATTTTAGTTAAGGAGCAAAACATCCAAATACTATGTGTTGACTGCCTTTTTCGCTATCAACTTTAATAAGAGAGATTAAAGAAATAAACTATAAGAATACAAGGATTTTTACGTGGTTCAGGTTATAAAAGAACCTTAGTCCATGAGTCTCTGGTATTAAGAGGATTGTAAACTTGTGATTGCAAGCTCCAATGGTGTATTCTTAGGCAGTGTTTAGATTGTTATGAGTATAATGTATTTTCTATCTAAAAACCGAACCCTTTACAATGAGACTCCCAGCCCTATTTATAGAGGCTGGGGTCATTAATACTAATCATAAGTAATTAATACACATTATTCCCATTATTGGGGGATTAATACAAATTCAATGCATCAGGCTGCATTGAATAGAGATCATGGCCCAAACGAGATTTGCGGGGCCCACTGTCGAAAAGCAACTACTTTATAGGGAACATACCCCAGGTACTGTCAGGGCGTGCTGTAAGTACCTCCTTGTCAGGCGGCGTAGTGGGTGTGTGAATTTTCGAGTCATACACACGACAACACTGTTGATAAATTTCCCATAAAGGTTGTCAGACGATCCTCTGGCTCTGAAAACTCGCATTTGCTGACACGTTGCGCCTTATCTTAGGTCCGAGAACTAGAACCTTGGACCTGGGAGACGACTGGGAGACAATACCCCTCGCCTTAACTGCCCGAGCTGGAGAACCTCTAGCTCTGAGAACGAACATCGGGGAGTAATCTACTAAGGCACCCACGACCCACTGTCAAAGGGAAGGTCTCACCTAAGAGGATACTTGCTCTGACTAAAGACCTCGGGCAGTATCATTGTAATGCCCCGAATTCTCCGATGTGGTTTAATGGCGGGAATAGTAGGCCGGGAGGGCCATACTTGCTTAATTATGCCATTAAATGATATTGTGCATGTATATGTGAATTATATTATAATATGATGTTAAATGCATGCATGTGGGTCCACATTATAATTACAGGGGTGTGATGGTAATTTGGCCCGTTGAGGGTATAAATGTATATTTGTATGCATGTCGGTGATATGTTGTTGAGACCACATTATAATGTGGGTTTGTTCGAGCTATTCAGCATGAGACGATCTTGGATTATTGATTAGCGGTCTAGTCACAACAGGTTTAAGTTCGGGGCTCGGGTTGAGTCTCGGGGTGATTTTAATGTTTAGAGTGTTACCGGGAGTTAAAGGGTAACGAGATATGAATTATTGGTGTTTGAGATTATCGAGAATAGCGGGAATTGGAGAGCGTTAATTATGATTAACGAGATAGGTGGAAAATACCAATTTTTCCCTTAGGAGCCTTTAGAAACTATTAATTGACCTAGGGGTATAATGGTCATTTCACCCGTAGGATAGATATAAGCCATTTTTGGTTGAGGAAGAGGTAGAAAATAGAGTAAGTTCAAGAGCTTTCCCGTACCATCTTCCCTTCAGTTTTCTTTGTGATTTTTGAATCATTCTTGAGGATTCAAGCTTGGGAAGCAAGCCTTGAAAGTTTGGGAGTGTGTTTCCCCATTGAAGAGCATCATAAGCTGAGCTTTGGGTAAGTTTCTAACCATAGAATTCCCTGGTTTGCCCTGTTTAAGTTCTTTTTTGCAGTTGTGAATTCTAGGTTGAGATCTTGGTTTTGATGGGAGTTTTGGCTAGGTTTCTTATGGTTGGGATGTTTGGGGTATGTTGAGATGGTTTTTGGGTTCATTTGGCATCAAAAATAGGATTTGGAAGCTCTGGAATCAGGTGGGAATCGAAGGAGATGAAGAAGGTCGTTTCAGGGGATTTCTGGTCTGGAGGTAGCGCTATAGCGCCCACCTTAGGGCACTACAACGCTACTCAGGGGGAAAATGGGCATGTTGGAGGTTCTGAGTATAGTGCTGGGGCGCTAGGGATTAGCGCTGTAGCGCTACCCTGTTTCTTCAAAGTCCCGTTTTGAGTGTTTTTAAGGGTTTTTGACTTAGGGTTTCAATCCTTAAGGCCCGGGATCGAATCTACTCACTGTGTGGGTATGTTTCGAGGTCCCGAGAGTGGTGCTTAGGTTAAGAACCTATCCATGTTGGTTTTCATTAATGGAGGTTATAATTGGTTATGATTAGGTGACCACTAAGGAAACAAAGGTCGGTCGTTCTCAGGAGTCATTCTTATTATTACTTATCGCTCGAACCAGAGGTAAGAAAACTGCACCCCATATGTGACATGCATGATTATTCTGGAGGCATGTTGATTGTGTAAATGTGGACATGGATTGATTATCGAATGCTTAGTAAATCTTGCTCACTTGTGTATAGCACTGACTCATTAGTCAGAATTGGCAAAGGTGTCAGTATCAACTGTGAAGTTGTGACTCATTAGTCAGGTTCGGCAGTGGTACTGGGCACTGGTCACACGGTGCTGACTCATTAGTCAGGACGGCTTTAGCGTGTTCAATGCAAGCCAACAAAGATTATATCTAATCGATATCTGCATTGGATGACTCAAAGAGCATTAATGCAGGATCGACCTCAAGTTCGATGAATACTATAAGCGCTTGTGTGGCTTACCCATCAGTCACTCAACTGTTAAGTTAGAGACTTACCTATCAGTCTCTCATTTGTTTAAGGCTAGTGGCTTACCTAGCAGCCACTCTTCTGTTTAATTAGTGACTTGCTTGTCAGTCACTTAGAATGGTTTACTAGAACCTCAAGTGATATTCACTCATCTATTTAAGAGCTATAAGCTCTGTGTGATTATAATGATAATCATTTGATAATGTTTGTATATAATGCTGTGTTTTCTTGTTGGGCTTTTGCTCATGGGTACTATGTGATGCAGGTAAAGGGAAAGAAAAGCTCACCCAGCCTTGAGTGGAGAGCTTAGGTGGTGATGTGTACATATGCGGCCGCTTGACCACCACGACCAAGGAGTACTCAGGGGAACTATGGGGTTTACCCTATTTTTGCCGCTTAGGCCAGCGGAGTTTGTAATTTTGAAACAGTAATGACCTTTTTGAGTTGTAAATAACTTGTAAATGTTCTTGCGGGCCCATGAACAGTTTTATATATTAAATGAAACATATCATTTCCTTTTTGTTGATTTTCAACTTAGCTTGTTAATAACACTTAGAGCACGTTTTTAACCAAAGGACTCGGGTAGCGGGTCAAATTTCTGGTTCACCGTTCACCGTATCGGTTCTGGGGTAACCAGGGTGTTACAACTATGCCCTGAGGATACCTACGAACCTCCAAGCCAGTCCCTGGGGGTTGCCATATGTCGGAGGTGAAAATATAGACAACATTTGCCTCCCAAGTTTCTACTCATCCTCGGACAGTGGAGACTTCAAACTGAGGAGGACTTCGAAAAGTCCTCGGACAGGAAATGTTTGGGCTTCTGCTGATGTCACTTTGAAAAGAAAAACCTCGTGTCAACGTGATGGGCCCATCAGTCTGTGCATTTAATTATGGGTCAACTCGATATCCCAAACGTCCACTCTGCGCTTGAGCCGTCTTTTCCTGAAGAAACAATGATTGTGATTCGCGCCTTTCGAACCCTGACCGTCGGATCACCTTCGTGAACTTACCAGGGCAAGCCATCTGACGGTTGTGGGGAAGTTGCTTCCCTAACACGTTTTACTAGGTATAAAATCCCAAAAAAAAACCTTCACTCTCATACTATAACCATTCAAAAATAAAAAACTTTCCCAGCACACTTTCTTCTCTCTCGTATGTCTCTCATCTTCAACCCTTTCCTGGAGTTCTGGACGACTAGCATGAATCTTCTTACTTCTGGTCAGACGGTAAATAGTTATTCAAGGTTAGGACTTGCCACAGCACCTACCTTCACTTTATCTCAGGTAAATACCTTCGACCCACTTTTTTGTTTTTTGTGTGTGCTTGGTGTTTTTCGATATATATTTAGGAATGGTAGTAGTATGGAATTTTGGAGCCTGTTTCTCGTTTTCACGAGTCGTTTTAGGCACATTTTAATATTAGTCTCATTCGAAATGACCTTCAAGAGTCTTTTTGTCAACTTTGCATTTCTGAGCCTGTGACCAGAATCTGGGAATTTTCCAGATTCTGGTAGGTTCATCTTCTCCGGCTTGTCATTAGGCGCCGGGGATACCTCGCATTTCCAAAACTCTCATTTCCTTCCCGAGCAGTATTCCTAAATTCGTTCGTGTTTTGGCCATCTTTCCTTTGGTCAGAATACTAACTGCTTGGTTTTTTTGTCTCAGATGTCCAGGGAACTCCATCAACTACACGAACACGAGTTCTATCTCTTCGACCAGAAGATCTCCGATATGGCCCGAGCACGAGATGCTTCTGAAAGAAATGTAAGGATGAGGAGCTAGTCATTCATCCTGGCCTTCAAGTGGTGATGAAGCCCAACATGCCTGAAGACCAGGGGCTCACTTTGGAGCAGGATACCCACTCCATACCCTACGCAAAAATACGAGGGTGATGTGTTCGAATCAGAGGATTTCCACACTCTAGTTCGACATCTCGAGGCCCTCAAGGCGATCATGAGATATTACTCAGTCGGAGACAGATGCCTCATCTGCCTCTGTGGCGAGTCTGAGAGGGCGCATCGCAACGTCTATGACCTGAGCGCTTGGAGCCAGGCCCACCTGATGATGGGGGCTACCCTACCCCTAAAGAAATATTTCGTGAACTTCCTGAAGTTCATGGGGATAGCCCCCTTCTAGATCTCACCCAACAGCTATAGAGTGCTTATGGGGATGTATATTTTGTACTGGAAGCACAAATGGCCTAAGCCTTCACTGGGAGAGATTTTATATTTCTACAGTTTCAAAACGACTCCTTAGAAGAAGGGCCCCAAGCGAGATGAATACTATGCCCTGGAGAAGTACCTAGCTTCGTTACTCAGTTACAAGGCTCCCCACCATAATGAGAATCACACTCGGGACTACAAGGATGTCGTCTTCTGCACGGGCGGCTTCCTGACCCTTAGTAACCCAACTTTGATTCTCGACTTCGCCCAAATAGATGAGTATCTTTCCGAACGCGATTATTCCTTGCCTCACTAGGGCCTTTTTGTATTCTATGCTTAGTTATTTCCGTTTGGATAGGTCATTTTTGCCGAAATCCCTATGTTCAGCTCTTCAAGGATCATCTTCAGGCAATGAAGGCTCTCCCCGACTGAGACTTGGACCTTAGCGTCCTGGTAACATAATCGAATCTTACTAGGTCAGGGCTTCTCAACGTCAAACAACGAATAAGAAACTTAGAGCTGACCAAATACCCCCAGTCCAAGAAGTCTCGGGAGTTGGCGTCCCTTCATATCAATTACATAGAAGGGCTGACCAAAAAAGTGTTTCACAGACGGCTGGCGGAGGAAAGACTAGTGAATGCGCGTGCTACAGAAAAGGCCCGAGAGGCACAAGAGGATCGGGAGCTCAAGGAAGAGCTTCAAGCAGGGATGGAAGCTTCCCATCTGGACTCAGGCAAATCACCTCTCGCTCTGACTTCTGCTTTCCAAGTAGGTGATAGGGTAAGTCCAAAGCATGTCTGGGCTTCCCCAGCACTCCTTCGTTGTGGTCAAATCTCTCATCGGCATTGGACAAGGGAAGAATTCCAGGATTACCTAGATCTCAAAGACATTTATCTCCACTGCCCTAGGAGGCAGTCCATCTCTCATGGGTTCGTACCCTTAGACCAAGTGACATCCTTCACCTCGAGCTGGTTTTGCCAATATGGCACCAACATTATTTGTGAGGTCGGGAATAGGATAGTACACCCTCACTGTTTGCACTGAGGCTCAACTCATGGTGAGCCTCCGAAGAGCTTATTTTATTGCATTGTCCTTTTGTGTATAATGTACACTAACTATTTAACTTATCCTGCAGCTCACATGGGATTGGTGGACATTGCCCGGTCTGCACTAAGGTTAGCAGTGCCCCCCAGCTCTTCGGCAGGAGAGGGGCCGCCGCATCCTCGGGAGCAACCCGAACCCTGTCCTCTGGCCAAGAGGCAGAGAGTCTCCACTCCCCCCACAGAGGTCCCTACAACTGACTTGCCCCCGGTAGTGGAGATCCCCTCCTTGTCTGGGTCAGAAGAGGTGGGTCAAGAGGCAAGGCAGGAGGAGGTCCCGGAACCGGATCAAGGGTCGGTTCAAGACTCGGAGCAGAAGGAGATGCCACCCCAAATCCATCTCCTGGTGTACCCTGAGAAGTATGAGGGGGCTTTGTTGGAGCAGTACAACAAGATGCTTCAACACTTTGAAGAAAGGCTAGAAGAAGGCAACAAAGCTTTGCACAAGACAACCGAGGCCCTTCGTCAACTCAAACCACCCCGAGAGAGGCACTTGAATTTGATTCAGCATGTTTTATTAGGCTTACACTTTCCTTCCTTTTATTTTTTTGTTTGTTTTGCAGTCTGCCTTGGCCTGCCAGCGCCTGGGAGACATCATGATGGAGAAGTCATACGAACTTCAGAAGTCCCAGGACAAGGTTTTCTCCCCTAAGGAGAAGATGAAAGGCTTTCGGGAAGAACTTTCCTGAGCCAAGGCTGCCCTCGAGGTCGAGCAAAAATACTCTTGGGAGCTTGAGGAAATCATCCAGAAGGCCTCCGAGGATATACAGCAAGCCAAAGGGGAAGCAAAGGCGGTTGTTGAGGACATGCAGCAGGCCCAGGAGAAGGCTAAGAAAGCCACAATCAAGGCCGATCGAGTGGTCTTGGAGAACTCCCAGCTTCAAGAGCAAGCTAAGGAGGCTAGCAACTGAGCTAAGTTAGCCGAGAGGAAGGCTCTCCAAGCCATGGAGATGAAGTTTTGCTCAGTGTCAGGTGGAGAAGCTCAAATGAGAAACCGAGACTATTTCCGAGGACGCTATCTATGTGGCCTGGTATCACAACCAAGACATGAAATTAGACTTCATTGGGGAGCCCGAGAAGTATAAAATCCTTTTCACCGAGCGCCTCTGAGCTACCTAAGCTACCGAGGCGACCCAAGTGGTTCCAACAGCCGAGGCATCCCCATCTGCCGATGCCACTCAACCAATTGAGGCGACCCCAGCTACTGAGATGGCCCGAGCAGGGGGTGCCCCGAGTGGAGATCTGATTATTGAACTGGTGGCGGAGGTTCCTGAAGACTGATTATAATTTTTGCACTTAGGCATGTGCACCATAAAATTATTGGGGTATAGACAAATAATCGTTCGAGCCCCCGAGCATAGTTGTAATTATTCACCCGTTTAAGAATTATGTAGCTTGCCCTGCTTTTTATTTGGTTTAGTTCTATGAATTCTCCATAACTTAAATTGCCACGAGAATAAGCACTCAAACCGTTTTAAACACTTGGTTCTATAAATTCAACGTAACACGAATGTCACAAAAACAAGAACTCAAATCGTTTTAAACACTTGGTTCTATAAATTCAACGTAACACAAATGTCACGAGAACAAGAACTCAGACCGTTTTAAACACTTGGTTCTATAAATTCAACATAACACAGATGTCACGAGAACAAGAACTCAAACTACTCTACTGGTGGCTGTTGCAGATTTTATATGCTACGCAAGTGCACGTATCGCAATTTAGTAATAATCTTAGTAAAACCAAGTATCGTCCTCAAGGACTGAATCCTCAATTACTAGTCAATTAATATTTTTTTCTATTTGGTCAATTAGAATTTTGATTCTTGTAGACAAAGCAAGAGAAAATATAAAATGCAGAAACAATAATTAAAGTTTAAATAAAACAACGAATAATAGCAAAACCTTGGATTTAAACAATGAAAGAGTAATTATTATATTTAATCTCATCAGCTATCCTCCCTATCACTCCCTAATACAAAACACTAAATTCTTCTTCTTTCTGCCTATTTCAATTAATGAGTTGACAACAGCAGCTTATAATCATATTATGAATTATAAACTCAACCTAAGTGACAATTTCCTATATTTCTATGGTAAATTGAATCACAAAGATATCATTAATCTTAACAACTCAATAAATAGTTACACAATTAATCTAGATACTCTCGTTCCAAATTAGAATTATGTCCAATATAACCAAAGAAAATTCAAATCACACTTCTCATATTTTGATTCAAAAACATATAAATAATGACTATAGATGGCCAATCAATAATCAATCAATAAGAACAGGCTATAAGGAATTGAAAAAAGATTGAAGAAGAAAATTGAAATTGCATTAATTCATAATAGGGATTCAAGTGATTCAATTAAAAATCCTAAGCAGCAAATTAGTTCATAATTGTAATTCTAATCACAAAGAAATTTAAAAATAACATACGAAAATAGATGAAAAACATGCAGTAGCCTTCTTAGCCTCCAAGATTCTCCAAAATCCGCCTATCTCATTTTCTCGTTTCCTCTTTTTCAATAAACCTAATCTTTTCATTTTTTGAAGAGGCGGGTCGTGGCTCTACATGTTCCATGCCACGTCCTGTTTCCCAAATTCACAAGGATCTAAATTGCTGGGTCGCGACTCTCCCAAAGCCATGACGCGACATGTGTCTTTGATTTCTGGGTTTTGGCCCTTCTATGTCGCGACCCTCCTTAGCCATGCCGTGGCTCAAGTATCTCCTTCGAAACATAGGTTCTGTTTCAAGGGCTAGACGTAGCTCTTAAGAAAATTTTCAACTCATGCCTTTTTAAGCTCGAAAAATCACCAACACACCCAAATCATGTTGAGATCCATCCTTTGTCAAAAATATTATCAAAACTTGGATATTTATTCTCTTTTTGGGAATTTTTCCTCCAAGTACTCAAATCTTCCTGTTATTCACAAAAACTGCAAAACAAACAAACAAAAGCATAAACCTACACTAAATGAAAGAAAAATGACATAAAAGACTACCTAAAACACCACCTAAACATGACAAAAACTAGACTCAACAAACTCCCCCAAAGTTAACTTTTACTCGCCCTCGAGTAAAGATTGACTTCAAACTTAAAACATAACACGACACACAAACAATTAAGCCTCCATTATATCCACAACACATTGTCATCATTCGCAAAATATCAACTGCATTTTACAACCAGAATTTCAGTTCAATCACTCTAAAAATTAACCCAAATGCCTCAATTGGAAATTAGAATATGATTTGCAAATAACAAAATGAGCAATTAGAATGCATCATACATGTCTTACTCATTCAACAATCCACTAACCAATATTCAATATGCTTGCATACTTGCCTTTCTCCACTAATGTCAACAACACATGTTTTGGAATCAACAGGACTTTTAAGGTTCATAACATTGTGGCTTAGGTAACGGTAGTTGAAAAGACATATAGGCTTCATTATACCATAAGCATATCAAAAACTAATCAAACCAACCTTCTTGCCTTTCATAATCTTTCCCAAATCCACCACTTTTTTCAACAAATTGAGAAAATCACAAAACACTGCTCCAACATCACTTTATTTACTTATTTTTCACTCTTTAAGTTTTCTTATTTTTTTTTCTTTTTCTTGCTTCTTTTTTTTCGTTTATTTATTTATTTTTCAAATAAATAAGGGATGTTACAAGAGCTTTTACATTTCTCTCAATCATTAAGGTACATCATTTATCCACATTTCAACAATCTTACCCAATACATTTCATTTCCCTCAAAATTATTTCTAAGCTTATGGCATAACTCAAGGACAATGGAACATAAGAATGGGTACATTTTTGGCTTAATAGTGTGGTTAAACAATTTATCAAATAGGCTAAAGCACATAAGGGGCAAACTAAGGATAAAAAATAATATTGGTAGGCTTGAAAGGTTCAAACGTTCCAACAAAATTGCCTAAATCATTTTCCAATACACATGTTATCAAGAATTTTGTCTCAAAAGACAAGCAATGCAAGTTCTATTGTATTCCACAATTCATTCTTCATACCCAAGTAAAACATGTATAACATATGCTAATTATCCACATTTACACAACATATTCAAATTTCCAAGAAGCATTAAAATTAATCCAAAGAGTAATCAACCAAGCACACGGTTATTCACGCAATCACTATTTCACAAATGATGACAAACAACATTATTAACGAAATTTCATCGGGTTAACTGTTCAACAATAAAGACAAAACTAAAAAACACACAGTAAACTAAAAGAAAAAAAATAAAAATAAAAATAAAAACAAAGTCAAAATGATAATCCCCTCCCCCAAACTTAAATTTCACATTGTCCCTAATGTGACATGAAGACTATGGAGAGAAAACTTACCTCAGAAAGCACGCCACATCAGTATGGCGGAGGTGATGGTGGTGGGTTGTATGGATTAAACTGTGGCGGGGGGATGAAGTAGTTTTCATTAGCAGAACTCATAGTCCACCTAGTGACTAAAGCATTCAATTCTTCTATATGAACACGCCCGTACTCATTCTGTTGTACCAAGTAGTCATTGTAATGTTGATTTTGCGCATGATGCGACTGGATTAAATATTGATTTTGGCAGATGAGATAATTCAATCGATCATGCGTACGCTGAGTGTGCTCATCAATAGGCCCACCAAGTGCCAAATTTAAAGGTGGGTTACTAGGATCCGCGTCATTAGCTCCCTCCTCCTCCACATGGTCAGTGTCAGCTACTTCATTAGCCCGTCGACACTTATAATATTGCCCAGGTGACGGCGGGATAAGAGAGGCCGAAGGAAAGACAGCAAACAGAGTCTGATTAATTGGCCCCATGGGCTTCCGAACCAGATCACTAGCAAAGACCGGTACATCATAAGTAGCACACAGGGTTGAGATAAAACTACCATGAGAAACACCAGCGGTAGTATTGAATCTAATGATGTTGCGAATGCTGTAACGAATGACTCGGCCCACATCAATTGTCATCTTTGTCATGATAGCATATACCAATAAACAACGCTCTCTATCAATAGTAGATAAGTGAGAGGTCGGCAACAGGCGGGAACTAACAAAATAAACCCAGGCCTTAGCAAGTGGATTAAGTTGCCACTGGTTCATGTCTTTTGGCTTGCCATGGTGATAATTAAAACGAACCCCCTCCATACTCAAAACTTTAGCCACTGCATCATAATCTGGCTCGCTAAAGTGAGCCAACTATCAATGCTCATCGTCAAGCGCAGACAATGTAGGGAGGTGCAGTAATGAGTTAAAGGAATAAATTTCAGTAGGCACCCTTTTACCCCGAATAAAGTTGTGATTTTCTGCATCAAGGTACGGGAGATTGGCGTAGAAATCAAACATTTGGGAGTAATTGGCCATGCCATCACGGGTAGAGTCACAGAAAACACCCCAATTTTGTCTCACTATCTCAGCCCGAATGAGATCATAGGTGGGATTATTTTCAAACGGTTCATCTTGAAACTCAAACCCCCTCTCCCTAACCACAGATTTCTCATGAATTTTTTTAAACATATCAGCCGCCTGCTTATTGACAAATAAGTTAGTATCATAATCAGCAGGAGGAGGTGGTGTTTGTTGAGCTCGGGATGAAGAAGCTTTCTTTGAAGAGGCACCTCTTGCAGGATTTCTTTTAGGACCCATTCCACCAATACAACAACACACTAAATATCCCCAAATGTTCTAAGAAAAATTGAGCAGACCTCCCCTTGTTTTTCCACTCCCCAAAAATTACCAAATTACAATAAACAAGCAACCCAACCACTTATACCAGACAAAACCCCTCAATTTCTCAAAGAAAAGTCACTATATAGTTCAAAATGACAGAATATGTCCAAGCTTCCAATGAGAAATCACTAGAAAGGATATGAGACACTTACTTGCATGTGAAAATCCTTCTTCTTTTTGTGTCCTTGGCAAATGAAATACTCACAATTGGGAAATGGGTTGTAACAATTGAGAGAGAAAGGAGGCTTTTGGTGATGGTGAAAGAGAGAAGTTTGAAAAGAAAATGAAGAAAAGGACAGAAAATTAGAGTTTTTAAACCTGTCTGCGCACACGGGCCGCGACCCTAGCCATTCAATGCCGCGGCCCGCCTCAAAAATTAAAAAAAAATATGGGGAAGAATGTTGCGGCATTAGTCAATCCATGCCGTGACTCGCCTCAAAATTATGAGAAATCCGAATATGAATGTCGCGGCTCTACATCTCGATGTCGTGGCCCACCCCATTCTTTCAAAAATCCTGGGCCTCTGGAAGGAGCTATGCCGCGGCTCAATATGACTATGCCGCGACCCTTAAGGATTTTTGTTTATTTTTTTGCTTTTTTTATTTTTTTCATTTTTCACGCTTTCACGATTCCAAAAGTCCAAAAATAAACCGAATATCCATAATTTACAAGTGTGAATGTAATAAAAATAATACAAATAAGTAGGGTGCCTCCCACAAGCGCTGTCGTTAACGTCATTTAGTCAGACGCTGAACTCCTCTTCAAAGAGGCTTCAAAAAGAAGAATTGACTTCGCCTGATCAAACATACTGCCCAGATATGGCTTCAACTGTTGACCATTCACCTTGAAAGGCTCTCCATTTTTTCCTTGCACCTCCACCGAGCCATATGGAAACTGTTGACGGTAAGAACTCGTCAACGATTAAAGGCTAGAAAACTTAGATTTCTATACTACGGAAAGCTTAGAATCAGATGGAAAGAACTTGAATCAATAGAAAAAACCAGAGCAACAATGAAAAAAGGATCATGTATTTCTTAAGTCTCTTTCATACAATCCGTTTTCCAACCCCTTAACCTGAGGGGTTGGAGCCTATTTATAGGTGGGCTCTATTGGCCCCTGATACAAACAAGTCCCAGGAGACAGGGACGTACGCGGGTACTCTGATAGTGTAGTGGCTCAGGGCGTAGTGGTGTCTACCCTGATAATGCCAGAGTCGTGGCCTAGGACATAGTACTGTCGGCTCTGGCGTATGGTCGGAGGTGTTCGAGTGGTACCACTACTCTTCATACAGGTCCGTACTGCCACTACTCCTCAGACACAGATGACAGGGTCGTGCCCCTGTTCTCTTCACAACTGTACACCTCGTGTCAGTACACGTGTCCTGTACGCGGCCGTCCTCATCAATCCTCGTTTGATGCCTAATGTTCGCTTGGCGCACCCATTAAGTGTCTCTAAGTGCTCCTCGTGCCAATGTCAAGGAGGCTTCAACCTATATGTGTCATGAGAAGCCAAGGCGTTAGGAGTCGAGGCTGGCCTATGCAGGTCACATGGAGGCGAGGCTGAAGACACGGGCGGTTCAACGAGGCCACACGCTTGCATAGCGAGGGTGTCTCGCATAGCAAGGCTGAAGACACGGGTAGTGCAACGAGGTCGCACCCTCGCATAGTGAGGGTGTCTCGCATAGCGAGGCTGCCCCTCTTCCCCCCGGGTGTAGGCGTGGCGAGGCTCGGGACACGGGTGCAGTAACAAGGCCACACCCTCGCACAGCGATGGTGTCTCGCGTAGCGAGGCTGGCTTCTTCTCCCTTTTGCAGGCGAGGCAAGGCTCGATGCTTGAGTGGACGGGGCGTACACAGATGGCCAGCCAAGGACCCTCGCATAGCGAGGGTGGCGTTAGGATTGGTAAGCAGCCGAGGGCCCTCGCATAGCGAGGGTGGCCCTCTTAGCCCAATTCCTTCAACACCGTGTGACGTCCTTGTCCCCTTGTGCGGGCAATAAGTAGCCTTTAGGATGCCTCGTAGTGTAGAGGTTCACCTGTGAATGGAATTCACAAGGGAAGAATTCCCACATTTACAGAAACACCTTCACAACAGTAAAATGACCCGACCATCTGGACTTTAGTTTGCCAAGAAATAGCCTCAACCGTGAATTAAAAAGAAGTACTTGCTGTCCAGGTTGAAATTCTCTCCTGACTAGGTTCTTGTCATGCCAGGCTTTTGTACGCTCCTTATAGATTTTTGCATTTTCGTATGCCTCATTACGAAATTCATCAAGTTCATTCAATTGCAAAATTCTATTTTCACTAGCAGCAGTCCAATCCAAGTTTAACTTTTATCATTGCCCAGTATTCTCTATGCTCTAGCTCTACTGGAAGATGGCAAGCTTTCCCAAAAACTAAGTGATATGGGGACATGCCTATCGGTGTTTTAAAAGCTGTTCTGTAAGCCCATAGTGCGTCATCCAACTTCTTTGACCAATTTTTCCTTGAACTATCCACAGTATTTTCAAGGATACTTTTCACGTCCCTGTTTGAAATTTCAGCTTGACCATTTGACTAGGGGTGATATGGCAATGTAGTGCGGTGGTATACGTCGTAGCAAGCTAAAAGTGTATCAAGGTGTTTGTTAAAAAAATGACTCCCTTCATCACTAATGAGAGCTCGGGGTGTACCAAAACGAGTGAAAATGTGTTTATGGAGAAAGTTTAACATAGTTTTACTATCATTGGTCTTTGTCGCAACAGCTTCCACCCATTTGGACACATAGTCAACAGCTAACAGAATGTACTCATTATTGTACGACGGTGGAAATGGACCCATGAAGTCAATGCCCCAAACATCAAACAGCTCGACTTCCAAAATCACATTGAGAGGAATCTCATTTCTCCTGGAGATATTGCTCGTGTGCTGACACCGATCATAAGCCTTTACAAAAAAGTTAGCATCTTTGAATAAAGTTGGCCAATAAAAACCACTCTGCAATACCTTAGCTGATGTTCTCGTGGCTCCAAAATGTCCACCACATTGCAAGTTGTGGCAGTGGTGAAGAATAGAATGCATTTCATCCTTAGGTACACAACGACGAATAATTTGATCAGCACAATGCTTATAGAGAATAGGTTCCTCCCAGTAGTAATGCTTCACCTCAGAGTAAAATTTCTTCAACTGTTACCTTGTCATCTCCGGAGGCACAACCTTTGCAACAAGGAAATTCACAATATCCGCAAACCAAGGCACAATAGAATTTTTACTTAGTCCAAACAACCGTTTATCTGGAAAGGAGTCATTGATCTGCACAGCTTTCTCATTCTGACTCTCATCTATTTCTAGTCTAGACAAGTGATCTGCTACAAGGTTTTCAATACCCTTTTTATTGCAAATCTCCATATCGAACTCTTGTAGCAATAAAACCCATCTAATTAAGCGAGGCTCTGCGTCCTTCTTAGTCATCAAGTACTTGATAGCAGAGTGATTAGTATACACAATCACCTTATTACCAATCAGATAGGGTTTGAACTTGTCACAAGCAAAGACTATGGCTAGCAACTCTTTTTCTGTTGTGGCGTAATTCAACTGTGCATCATTGAGAGTTCTACTAGCATAATAAATTGAGCGAAATACCTTATCAATACGCTGCCCCAAAACTGTACCCACAGCATAGTCACTAGCGTCACACATCAATTCGAATGGTAAGTCCCAGTTTGGAGCCACAACTATAGGTGCAGATATGAGTTTCTCCTTTAGTACCTTAAAGGCATTAATGCATTCTTCATTGAAATAAAAAACCACACCATTCATTAGCAATGAAGAGAGAGGCTTAGACACTTTGGAAAAATCTTTGATGAATCGTCGATAAAATCCTGCATGGCCAAGGAAACTTCTCACACCTTTTACTAACACTGGAGGTGGTAATTTCTCGATTGTTGCAATTTTTGCTTTATCCACCTCAATACCATCTCTAGAAATCTTGTGTCCCAGAACAATTCCCTATTTTACCATAAAATGGAATTTCTCCCAATTCAACACTAGATTTTCCTTTTCACAACGATTCGACACGTTTTCCAAGTTACCCAAACAGAGGTCAAACGATGAGCCAAAAACAGAGAAATCATCCATGAAAATCTCAACATACCTTTCCACCATATCTGAAAAGATGGCCATCATGCACTGTTGAAATGTTTATGGAGCATTACATAATCCAAATGGCATTCTCCTGAAAGCAAATGTGCCATAGGGACATGTGAATGTTGTTTTCTCTTGATCCTCTGGTGCAATATAAATCTAATGGTACCCTGAATACCCATCCAAGAAATAGTACTAGCTGTGGCCTACTAATCTGTCAAGCATTTGATCAAGGAAAGGCAAAGGAAAATGATCCTTCCTTGTTGCCTTGTTGAGCTTGCGGTAATCACTACAAATCTGCCACCCCGTCACAATTCTTGTTGGAATGAGTTCATTGTTTTCATTTTTTACCATGGTCATACCACCCTTCTTAGGTACCACTTGTACTGGGCTCACCCATGCGCTATCAGAAATTGGGTAGATTACTCCGACGTCCAACCATTTAAGAATCTGCTCAAGTACAACTTCCTTCATGGCTGGATTGAGTCTTCTCTGAGCCTCTATAGATGGCTTGCTATTCTCCTCCAATAAAATTTTATGCATTACTGTTGAGGGACTTAATCCTCTAATATTCGCCAATGTCCACCCAATGGCCAATTTATGATCCCGTAAAACCCTCAACAATTTTTCCAATTTTGTTTTTGAGAGGTTAGCTGAAACAATTACAGGTAAAGTCTCCTCCTCTCCCAAGTTTGCATAGCACAAATGATCTGGAAGAGCCTTTAATTCCAACTGCGACAGCTGCTAAATGGATGTTAGTGGTCTTTCAGGCCCCTCTGCTAATTCTTCAAACTTCTTCCTGTATGGTTTGTAAGAATTGATCCAGTTTACATATTCTCTCATCTCAGCATCATCATCATCTACCTCATCACCTGTTAACACTGCCTCTACAGCATCACTACTCACCCTTCTTTTCGAGACTGCCTTCTCTATCACATCCACACTATAGCAACTATCACTAGCCACCGGATACTTCATGGCCTTGAAGACATTAAATACCACCTCATCTCCTTGAACTCTGAGTTTAAGCTCTCCCTTTTGAACATCTATGAGAGCTTGGCCTGTAGCTAGAAATGGTCTACCAAGAATAATAGGTACATCCATATCCTCCTCCATGTCAAGAGCGATAAAGTCAGCATGAAAAATAAACTTATCCACCTTCATAAGAACATCTTCAATGATACCCCATGGATGCTTCACCGATCGATCTGCTAGTTGTAGAGTGACTGTAGTTTGTTTTACCTCACCCAAACCAATTCTTCTGAACACAGGTAAGGGCATCAGATTAATACTTTCCCCCAAATCACATAGAGCATGCTTACATTCAAATTTTCTAATTGTGCAAGGTATAGTAAAGCTACCCAGATCTCTCAACTTTTGGGGCAACTTCCTCTGCAATATTGCATTGCACTCTTCAATGAGCGCCACTGTCTTGTAATCCTCCATCTTCCTCTTCTTGGAAAGAATTTCTTTCATGAATTTCACATAGCTGGGCATTTGCTCTAAGGCCTCAGAAAAAGGAATATTGATATGCAGCTTT
The DNA here is from genome assembly GCF_963169125.1 of Humulus lupulus. Classification (NCBI taxonomy): domain Eukaryota; kingdom Viridiplantae; phylum Streptophyta; class Magnoliopsida; order Rosales; family Cannabaceae; genus Humulus; species Humulus lupulus. Next base: position 71,872,146 of record NC_084798.1, read on the forward strand.
TTAAACACCTCTAAAAACTTAGAAAACTGTTTATCAAGAGTAGTTTTTCTAAGCCTATGAGGATATGGAACTCGAACTGGCTGGTCATCAAAAACTGGAGGACTCTTTTCTGAACTCTGGTGGTCTTTAGTAACCCTTTGTTCTGCTGTATCAGACTGTTCACCCATCTCTTCATTCTTAACCGCTGACTGTTGTACCCTAGGCTGCTCGATTTGTTTACCACTCCTCAGAGTAACTACCTAAACTTGCTCCTTAGGATTGACTTCAGTATTACTAGGCAAATTACCTTGTGGTCTGTTATTAAGCATATTAGCCAACTGCCCCACTTGTGTTTCTAGATTTCTGATAGAAGATCTAGTCTCTGTCATGAATTGAGTTTGAGTGTTGGTGAGGGTCAATAATGCAGCTTGCAATTCATTAGGCCTATCTGGTAGAGCTTGATTCATTAGTTGTTGAGGCCTAGGTTGTTGTGATGAAGAGGCTTGATGCATTGGTTGCTAAGCCATATTCTGCTAAGGGTGGCCCTAAAACTGAGGTTGCTGGCCCTGATTGTTCCTCCAAGAAAAATTAGGATGATTTCTCCACCCAAGATTGTAAGTGTTGGAGAATAGATTATTGAATGGCCTCTGAAAATTTTCCACTGCTTGAACCTGAGCTTGGTCCATAGGAATGTTATTACTACAGCTAGTATGACACTGATCAATAAAGTGAGGACCACCACAAATTTCACACCTAGCTGCCATCTGAACTGCATTAGCAGATATAGTGCTCTGTTGTAATTGTTTTGTCAAGGAGGCCACTTGTGCTGTCAGAGTAGTAATTGCATCAGTCTAATTGATTTTATTTCTAATTTGATTATTTTGTCTTGTTTCTAATTTGTTTCAGCTGCGTTCCTTTGTAAATTTCAAGTGGTTGTGTTATATGCGTAGCAAAAGAGGGGCAGGTAGTGTTGTTCCTATAAATCTTGAAATTGAGAAGACGTGCAAAAAAAACAGAAGAAATAAGAGGTTGGCTCATCAGACGGTAGAGATGGCACAAAATGAGAGGAATACTGAGGTTCCCGAAGTTCTGCAACATCCGGTTCAGAATCCTGCTGCCAGGAGTCTGAGAGACTATGTACTGCCCACTATAACGGGAGTACAGAACTGTATAAGACCACCGGCGGTGGAGGCCAATAATTTTGAGATTACACCGGCAATTTTGCAAATGGTGCAGTCCACTGTTCATTTTGGTGGTTTTCCTTCTGAAGACCCCCATATGCACTTGGCGAATTTCTTGGAGTTGTGTGACACTTTCAAGTACAATGGGGTCAGTGATGATGCTATAAGGTTGAGACTCTTCCCATTTTCTCTACGGGAAAGAGCTAAGAGCTGGCTTAATTCGCTTCAGGAAAATTCTATCAATACTTGGCAAGACCTTGCTCAGAAATTTTTGGCTAAGTTTTTCCCTCCCTCAAAGGATGCTAAATTGAGGGGGGAAATTAATAACTTCTATCAGATGGATGGAGAGTCATTATATGATGCGTGGGAGCGTTTCAAGGAGTTATTGAGGAAATGCCCCCACCATGGTATAGAGAAGTGGATGCTGGTTCACAATTTTTATAATGGGTTGTGTGGTACAACAAGAACGATTATCGATGCTGCAGCTAGTGGGGCATTCATGAGTAAGAGTGCCAATGAAGCATATGAGCTTCTAGAGGACATGGCCCAAATAATCATCAGTGGTTTGAGGAGAGGTCATCTGGGGTACGAAAGGCAACGGTACCAAAAACTTGTTGCAGATTTTATATGCTACACAAGTGCATGTATCACAATTTAGTAATAATCTTGGTAAAACCAAGTTTAGTCCTAAAGGACCGAATCCTCAATTACCAGTCAATTAATCTTTTTGTCTATTTGGTCAATTAGAATTTTGATTCTTGTAGACAAAGCAAAAGAAAATATAAAATGCAAAAACAATAATTAAAGATTACATAAAACAACGAATAATAGCAAAACCTTGGATTTAAACAATGAAAGAGTAATTAGTATATTAAATCTCATCACCTATCCTCCCTAATACAAAACACTAAATTCTTCTTCTTTCTGCCTATTTCAATTAACAAGTTGACAACAACAGCTTATAATCATATTATGAATTATAAACTCAACCTAAGTGACAATTTCCTATATTTCTATGGTAAATTGAATCACAAAGATAGCATTAATCTTAACAACTCAATAAATAGTTACACAATTAATCTAGATACTCTCGTTCCAAATTAGAATTATGTCCAATATAACCAAAGCAAATTCAAATCACACTTCTCAGATTTTGATTCAAAAACATATAAATAATGACTATAGATGGCCAATCAATAATCAATCAATAAGAACGGGCTATAAGGAATTGAAAAGAGATTGAAGAAGAAAATTGAAATTGCATTAATTCATAATAGGGATTCAAGTGATTCAATTAAAAATCCTAAACAGCAAATTAGTTCATAATTGTAATTCTAATCACAAAGAAATTTAAAAATAACATAAGAAAATAGATGAAAAACATGCAGTAGCCTTCTTAGCCTCCAAGATGCTCCAAAATCCATCTATCTCATTTTCTCATTTCCTCTTTTTCAATAAACCTAATCTTTTCAATTTTTGAGGAGGCGGGCCATGGCTCTACATGTTCCATGCCACGGCCCGTGTCCCAAATTCACAAGGATCTGAAATGCTGGGTCGCGGCTCTCCCAAAGCCATGCCGCGACCTGTGTCTTTGATTTCATGGTTTTGGCCCTTCTATGCCGTGGCCCTCCTTAGCCATGTCGCGGCTCAAGTCTCTCCTCCGAAACATAAGTTCTGTTTCAAGGGCTAGTCGCGGCTCTACAGTGCTCATGCCGCGGCTCTTAAGCAATTTTTCAACTCATGCCTTTTTAAGCCCGAAAAATCACCAACACATCCAAATCATGTTGAGATCCATCCATTGTAAAAAATATTATCAAAACTTTGATATTTCTTCTCTTTTTGGACATTTTTCCTCCAAGTACTCAAATCTTCCTGTTATTCACAAAAATTGCAAAACAAACAAACAAAAGCATAAACCCGCACTAAATGAAAGAAAAATGACATAAAAGACTACCTAAAGCACCACCTAAACATGAAAAAAAAACTAGACTCAACAGTGGCTCACACGTTCAATCCCTTGTAGGCCCGTAGTCCTAGAAGTAACTTTGACGCAGAATTCACCGTTGGTCTTCACTCAGCGTCTCATGCCCTCGCATGTGAAACCACTTGTCCCCTAAGTATGTACTACTCGAGAGGTCGGGGTTTCCCTGCCATCTTACACCTCCTCGAGGGGTGATGTTAACGAGGTGCCCAGGCGTAGGCTGCCTAGGAATCCGTTTGTATCGCACATATTAGGATTTGGTTATTACTCTCTGGACGCGCGCTATCCTCGAGAGGTAACCTAAATTCTTAGTCTGTGCTACACTGGGTTTTCTTGATATGGGATATAGTGACATTAGGGGCACTTCACTCATCGACTAGCCAAACTTCCCCTGTCATGGATATCACGAGGCCAAGTATAGGGTACTCAACCTTCCGTTTGCACCTCGAGACCAAGAGACTTAGCCAGAGCTCCTCGGGCTTGGTGTCCACGGGAGGTGACAACAGTTTATTTTCGCGCTACTTGAGTTATCTATCTCCTAGGTGCTAAGCTTAGTTCTACCTAGAACAAGCGGCCTTCTAGGCCAGACTTTATTAGTTTCCTAGGATTTTATATTATCAGTATGGTGACGCTAGGCTTACTCTTGACAATTAACAAGTTTAGTCTCCTAGGTCGTTCCTTGTGAGGCGTAGTGCTACCCTAACTCTATGCCCCCCAGGTGATCAGAGACTAGTCTGCGATCACTTATCCAGGCAAGTGGGTGTTCTTACACAACATTAATAGAAAGTAAAGGGAAACAAGGAATATAAGCAGAAAATAAATTTCTTACCGTGTTTTACATACACAGTTTCCATTATATGTGCTCGAAGGCTACATGGGGTATTACAGAAATAGACAATATTTGCTGCTCATACTATTGGTAATACCAGCGAAGATGCTCGGCATTCCAGGCGTGAGGAATCTGCTCCCCTCTTATTCGGGCTAACTTGTATGTTCCCGGACACACAACGCTCTCGACTTGATATGGACCCTCCCAGTTAGGTCTCAACACACCCGCACCAGGGTCTGGGATGGCTAAGAAGACTCTTTGCAACACCAAGTCTCCGACCCCAAATTTTCTATCTTTTACTTTGGAGTTAAAATATCTGGCTACCTTCTACTGGTAGGATGCTACTTGAAGCTGAGAAGCTTCGCATAGCTCCTCCACAAGGTCCAGGGACTCTGTAACGACCCAACTATTCTAGACCTTGGACCATTAATAACTACTATACTAATCTTAAGAAAACGTACGTATGAAAACACCATAACTTTATTTAAAATTGTAAAGTAAAGGTTTAAATACATAAAAATCTCACTTAGGATATGGGATCCCATTATTTTGAAAATAAAACAAAACATAACTTAAACAATTTGGTTACAAAATTAAGTGTGGAAAAATAATACATAGAAATCATAGCTAAAAGACTTAAAAACTTCATCCTCAAATTGAATGCGCAATCCACCGATTCCATCCTGTCTCAATATACATCCCCAAACTGCCAAGAATCTTCCCGCCACCATAACTATTTTCCTGCACATATAAAACATAAAGGAGTGAGCCTAATGCCCAACAAGGAAAATCTACTATAAGCATGGAACATATACATACACATAAACTATAAGCTATAAACTATAAACTGTAAACTATAATCATATAACTATATAACTACAACATCTATTACAATGGCCATCATACTTCTTGGGACTTGCTAGCTAAGCAATCATATGCCCATAAATTTACGGGGCTAGTATCTAAACAAGTCATATAAATTTATGGGGCTATTATCTAAACAATCATATGCCCAAGGAATCTACTATTGGGACTTGTTATCTAAACAAGTTATATATATTTGTTGTCTAAACAAATTATGTGATTGTTATCTAAACAATCCATATACATAAAACAACTAAAAACATATCATACTTACAACATAAACATATATCAACAACATAAAAGCATACAAATCTACCCTATTTTCCTTACCAAAAATATCGGAATATGAGAACAAGATCAGGACTTTGGAACACTCCTAAAAACCATAATAGAGAGGTGAGTATACTAAAGAAAAGAGATGGAAAGAATAAAGTACACCATCGAAACGATACTTACCAACGAAAATCTTAAGTTCAAAGAACTTAGATGCCTAACCAAGAATAAAGAATACGAGTTAGGATTTGAGTAGAAAAGCTATAAGAATCAATACAGAAAGGAACTAGAATTAGGAATACCTTGAATGCTTCTATGACCGAACTATACCTCGAAACTGAAATACACTATAACCTTACTTCCCAAGTGTTTATTAAGCTTATAACCCCAACCCAAGTGTTTATCACTCTATAGTCTCACTAGCATCTAGAAGGCTCTGATCAATGCTTGAAGAATGAATGAAAAGGCTTGGTCCTAGGTCCTATTTATAGAGTTCTAGGAATAAAAATCTTCTTTTTGGCTTTGAATAAAAATAATGAATTTAATTGAAAATATTTGAATATTCTTCAGCCAAAGGCTTAGGACTTGGTCAAATTTTTCAGAGAGAGGTTTAAGTAGTCAAAGCATGATTTTTTTTTAAAAAAATAATAAAAACAAATAGAATCCTAACTTCTAACTCCCTAAATCTCACAACTCTAAACTCACCTGTATTAAAATCAATATATCTGGAGCTGTAGGACTCTGATTTAGACTCTCTTTATATCGTTAGAAAGAAAATTCAATTATCTACAACTTTCTAGAAATACTATTTTTAGCAATTCATAACATAACTAGGAAAAAAATAGGCTGGAAGTTACAGTACCCTAAAGTTACGAAAAATTTATTTACAACCTAATCCACAAATAAATAAAATTGTGACAAATGTCATGCTCCTAACAGATTCTGGTGAAGACTAAGTCTTATATTTCCCTTATTTTATCATTAAAATAATAATTCCTTAATAATCATGCATATGACAAGTGTCATATTCTTATTGGCTCTATCTAAACCTTAGGTTATAATAATTGTCATATTAATAACCAGCAATATTAATCAAACCTTATGTTATAATTAATATTCTTAAACTATAGGTTAAACTTATAAAATCTACAAGTGTTACTACGAGTGTCCAACTAAGTCCCGGCTTGAACCAAAATTCACAGTCATAAACATACTACAACTACTACTAGCCATTACTATTACTACTAATATCTAACTAGCTAAGTAAAGTTCTTGGACTCTACAGACTCCTGAAGTAAAGCATGGTTCGTGGTCAGATCATTGGTATCCTGTCGGTGTGTGGAGATTTCTGTTTCAACTGGGAGCATATCCTCATACCCATAGGCCATCGAGAAGGGAGAATGGCCGGTGGAGGTCCGGGCAGTAGTGCGGTAGCTCCACAATGCCCTAGGTAGCTACTCGGGCCAAGCTCCTTTTGCCTACTCCAGCCTTTTCTTCAAAGTGGACTTGAGTGTTTTGTTAACTGCTTCCACTTGGCCATTGGTCTGTGGATGGGCCACGGAAGAGAAGCTCTTGATGACACCATGTCGTTGAAAAAAGTCCGTGAGCACTTCACTATTGAACTGTAATCCGTTGTCGGAGACTATCTTCCTCGGAAGCCCATACCGACAAACAATATTGTTTATGATGAAATCCAAGGCCTTTTCAGAGGTGATTGTGGCGAGTGGCTCGGCCTCAACCCAATTCGTGAAGTAGTCGACGACCACTATGGCATATTTCACCCCTCCCTTCCCTGTAGGTAGGGACCAGATAAGGTCGATGCCCAAGACAACAAAACGCCATGGGCTGGTTATCTGAGTAAGCTCATTTGGAGGTGCTCGGGGGATGTTGGTGAAGCATTGGCATTTGTTGCATTTCTTGATGTAATCCATCGCGTCTCCATTCATGGTGGGCCAAAAATACCCTTGTCTTAAGATTTTCTTGGATAGGCTCTGCCCCCCAGCATGATTTCCGCAAAAACCTTCGTGTACCTCTCGTAGTATTAAACTGGCCTCCCGCTTGGATACACAACGAAGCAAAGGAAAAGAATAACCTTGCTTGTAAAGCCTACCGTCCATAATTATGTACCTCAATACTTGGTACAACAACTTTCAAGCAACCTTCTTATCTTGGGGCAACTCCCCAGAGACAAGGTATTTAACTATTGGCTCCATCCACCCATCCTGGGGTTGTATTGACTCCACCTCGTCTGGAGCCAAGATACTAGGAGACTCCAAGTAGTAATTGAGGACCACATTGATTAATTCAGCATCTTTTGTCATGGCCAGTTTAGCCAGGGTGTCTGCATTGGACTTTTGCTCCTGTGACACTTGCCGAATAATGAATCTTCAGAAGTTATATGCAGCATTTCTTGAGCCTTTGCCAAGTACACTGCCATCTTTGTTCCCCGGGCCTAGTACTCTCTGAGAAATTGGTTACCACGAGTTGGGAATCACTAAAGACCTCGAGTCCTTCGGCCTTGAGCTCCAGTACCACGCAGAGCCCAGCTATTAAGGCTTCGTACTCTGCTTCGTTGTTAGAGGTGCTAAACCCAAAGCAGAGGGCACTATGCACCCTATGTTCTTCGGGGGAAACCAAAATAAGACCCGCCCCAGTGCCATTTTCGTTCGAAGACCCATCCATGAACAACTTCCAGGCCCATCCGACCACTATGGTGCACTCAGTCCTCTCTTGATTCTCGTTGCACTCGGTAATGAAATCGGTGAATGCCTAACCTTTTCTGGCAGTACTCGGATGATAGATGATGTCAAACTGACTCAACTCCACCGACAACTTCAAAAGCCTTCCCGAAAACTCAGGCTTCTGAAGGACTTGTCTGAGGGGATGGTTTGTGAGGACCTTAATTTGATGTGCCTGGAAGTAGGGTCTTAGCTTCCAAGAGGAAACCATTAAGCAAAAGGTTAACTTCTCCATCAGTGGGTATCTAGACTCTGCCCCGATGAGTCATTTGCTGACATCATAGACAAGGTAATGAACACGACTTTCTTCCCTTACCAATGCGGTACTGATGGCATCTTCTGACACAGCCATGTAGAGCAAGAGTGGCTCTCCATCTATTAGCTTGGGTAGGATCAGAGGTTTTTCCATGTGCGCTTTGAGCTGTTGGAATGCCTGTTTGCACTCTTTTGTCCATTCAAACCTTTTACTTCCTCTGAGAACATTGAAGAAAGGGATGCACTTGTTTGTTGCCTTGGAGACAAAATGGCTCAAAGCTGTGATCCTTCCTGTCAGGCTTTGAACATCTTTATGCTTCTAGGGAGAGGGCATTTCGATTAGAGCCCTGATCTTCTCGGGGTTCACCTCAATCCTCCGAGCGCTTACGATGAAGCATAGGAACTTGCCGAAGGCTACCCCAAATGTGCACTTTTGGGGGTTGAGCTTCATCCCGAACCGGCGGAGCACCGTGAAGACCTCAGCCAGATTGCCTACGTGATCTAGGACAGTCCTGGACTTGACCAACATATCATCCACAGAGACCTCCATGTTTTGACCAAATTGGTTTCTGAACATCTTATTAACCAGCCTTTGGTAGGTTGTGCCAGCGTTTTTCAACCCAAAAGGCATCACGACATAACAATAGACACCCTTGTCAGTTCGAAAGCTAGTGTGCTCTTGGTCGATGACATGCATGGATATCTGGTTATATCTCGAGTATGCGTCCATGAACGACAACAACTCATAACCAGAGGTGGCATCGACCATCTGGTCTATTTTGGGAAGTGGAAAGCAGTCCTTCGGACAGACCTTGTTAAGGTTCGAGAAATCAATACATGTCCTCCAGGTGCCATTCGGCTTTGGCACGAGGAAAGGATTGGATAGCCACTTGGGATATTGGGCTTCTCGAATAAACCCATTGGGTAGGAGCTTGTCCACTTCAGCCTTAAGGGCTTCTTTCCGAGTTTGATCAAACGTCCGTTGCTTCTGCTGGACGAGAGCAAAGCTAGGATCAACATTCAAGGCATGTCATATGATATTCGGATCAATGCCAGTCATGTTGGAATGTGACCATGCAAACACTTCTTGGTTTCCTCAGAGGAAGCCCATCAATGCCTCACAGACTTCCGTTTTCAAGCTTCCCCCAAATTTTACTTTCCTGTTGGGTGGAGGTATCAAGAACTATCTCCTCCACCTCCTTTATTGGTTTAATGGACCTCTCTTCTTGAACCCTTGGGTCTATCTCGTCGGGCCCTGACTATTGGGCAACTTGTACCTCCGAGGCCTCGAACTTCTCGGGACCTTCTTCCCTTACCATCATCACTAGAGCGTTGATGGAGACATTGTAGCACTGTCTTGCCTCTATCCGGTCACCATGGACTGTGTCGATACCTGCATCCATGGGGAACTTTATGCACAGATGACGGATAGAGGTGACGTCCCCAAACTCCACCAATGCAGGTCATCCCAAGATGGCATTGTACGCCGAGGAACAGTCCACCACTATGAAGGTGCAATATTTGAAGGCTTGGCAAGGTACCTCTCCAAGTGTCATAGGGCGCTTTATCTGCCCCATCGAGATGAGGGCTTCTCCCGAGAATCCATAGAGTGTCGAGGCGCATGGGGACAAGTCTGTCGCAGTCAACCCTATCTTCTTGAAGGCTGACTTATACAAGATATTCACCGAACTCCCACTGTCTACTAGAATCTATGCCACCATTTTGTTGGAGATTTGGCTCTCAATCACCAACGACTCATGATGTGGGAAATGCACTCTCCGAGCATCGTCTTCGAATAAGGTTATGACTTGGTCAGTCATTCATGGCATTTGGGTAGGCAGCTGGGCCAAAGTCATTACCTCATCATTGTGATTTAAAGCTCACGCATACCTGTTCTGCGAGCTCCATGAAGTGTCCCCCAAGTGAGGCCCTCCTGAGATGGGTCCTACCTGATCGTTCATTGGAGGAGGTCCTTGGGCCACTAGATGTTGGGGAACTACAGGAGCTGTTGCCCAGGCCTGTGGTGCGACAAGTGGAACCACCGGTTCTGCCACGAGAGGCTGTGCTTGACGCGCTCCACCCTTAGCATATTGATGGAGGTGTCCCAGCTTGATGAGATTCTCAATCTCATCCTTGAGTTGATGACACTCATTGGTGTGGTGCCCTATGTCATTGTAGAAATGAAAAATTTTGCTAGGGTCTTTCCTATCCTTGTCTCTTCGGATGGGCTGCGGCTTCCTATAATGAACATGTTGTGTTGTGGCCACAAAGATGTTCTCTCGGGAGTCTACCAAGTCAGTGTACTCGGAATACTGGGAGACATACTTCTCGATTGATGTGACTCCCTACTCGGGTTGTGTGGTTTCGCTCCCTCTGGGTTTGCGGTCCTTACCCTTACCTACGTGCCTTGTGCCATTGGGAGCTCTACTAGATTCAACAGGCTGGGATGGGGCAACAACTCCAGCACTGAATGCAAGCTGAAAAGCGCTGTATCCGGTGGGCGCTGCCCCGAACCCTGCCGGAGCCATACCTAATCCAGGAGAAGACATGGCGCTGTAACCGGAAGGGGTGGCACCCTGGCTGGGTTGGACTCCCCCCGAGCCTTGTTGAATGTGAACATAGGGGGACTATTGGATCCCCAAGGCCACAGGGCCAGGTGTGGCTGACGTAGGGAAGAGGGCGGGCGCTCCGAATGCCCCGATCTGGGCGTCTCCCCAGATGATGTACTCTTGTACTCGACGAATAAAGTCATCGAAACGCCGGCATCCCCTCCGCTGGAGATCATCCCAAAGTGGGGACCCCGCGCGTATGCCAGCCTACAATACCATCAACTGCTGGCCATCATCGACCCTCTTGGTTCTCGCTGCTTCTTCTTTGAATCACTTAATGTAGGCCATGAGGGTCTCTACCTTAATAAGAGATAATAAAGAAATAAACTATAAGAAGACAAGGATTTTTACGTGGTTCAGGCTATAAAAGAACCCTAGTCCACGAGTCTCCAGTATTAAGAGGATTGTCAGCTTGTGATTGCAAGCTCAAATGGTGTATTCTCAGGCAGTGTTTAGATTGCTCTGAGTACAAGGTGTTTTCTCTCTAAAAAACTGAACCCTTTACAATGAGACTCTCATCCCTATTTATAGAGGTTGGGGTCATTAATACTAATCGTAAGTAATTAATACACATTATTCCCATTATTGAAGGATTAATACCAATTCAATGCATTGGGTTGCATTGAATAGAGATCATGGCCCAAATGAGATTTGCAGGGCCCACTGCCGAAATTCACATACTTTATAGGGAACACGCCCTAGGTACTCTCAAGGCGTGCTGTAAGTACCTCCATGTCAGGCGTCGTAGTGGGTGTGCAAATTGTCGAGTCGTACACTTGCCAACACTGTTGACGGATTGCCCATAAAGGTTGTCAAACGATCCTCTGGCTCTAAAAATCCGCATTTGCTGACACGTTGCACCTTATCTTAGGTCTGAGAACCAGAACCTCGGACCTGGGAGACGAGACCCCTCGCCTTAACTTCTTGTGCTGGAGAACCTCTAGCTCCGAGAACGAACATTGGGGAGTAATCTACTGAGGCACCCACGGCCCACTGTCAAAGGCAAGGTCTCACCTAAGAGGACCCTTGCTCCGAATAAAGACCTCGAGTAGTAACATGCCTCGAGGATGCCTACGAACGTCCAAGCCAGTCCCTGGGGGTTGCCACGTGTCGAAGGTGAAAATACGGACAACACTATGTATTGAGTTTTCTTAATTAAACTATATTCTTTTGTTGTTCTAAGTGACACACTTGATTAGTTGATGATTATAAAAAGGTATTATGGTGGGACACTTTGATTTAATCATCCAATATATATGAGGAAGTTTTTTTAAAAAAAAATTTGTATGAAAATTATAATGATTATTATCACCACAATGATTTTATCATCTTAATTTTCAATGATTTCTTTGTTCATAGAAAATATTCTTTTTGTCTGATTAATATGTGTAATTACTTGCTTACATATATTATTTAATGAACTATGAAGTGTTTATGAAAAATGTTCGTGTTTAAAATTGTTTGACCAAGATAAATAATTTTTTAATGTGTATATTTTTATTTTTTTGGTTTGAATCAAAATATATACATATTTATCTTTTTAAGAACAAATTTTTAAGTTATATATATTTTGTCTATTAAGCTTCAAGAAGAGAGATTATATGCCTCAAAATGACGTTTATGATGACTATCTTGACTCTATTTGAATATTTTCTTAATTAGTTGCTCATATTTTAATCAAGTCGTTCATTTATGAATATACACTCCTTTTCTGTGAACAACAATAACATCACTATTCAAGTCCTAACTCGATTGAACTTCAAGAAATGAAAACAAGGCGTAGATTTTAGTTTAGGGATAAAGAACATAGACATGTGCTTGCGCCACAACCTGCTGCTCTTATTGATTTGAGCACTACTGAGGAATTACTTTATCCAATAGAAAATTCAAATCGTCTTAGCATCATAACCATGAAAAGGTCTATTGTTGAGCATCTATTGAGTGGCCTGCTAGAAACAACAAATGTCAAAGAATTTTTCACTGTAGTGGGATAGAAATCAAACTATTGAAAATGTTAAAACTGACTCTCCGACGAATGAAATTGTAAGCATCAAGTATGATGGAACTAAGGGAACGAAAGTTTATATCTTAAAAATTGTGCATGTTCAGTCCAAACTGAAAGATCACAAGATTCCTTGACCTGACAACTTCAACATTCATCATACTCTTAATTCTGTTACTGTGTCATTTAATCATATTAAGATGACCTATTAACACATATAATTAAATCTGCTTCATTTAATTTCCAAGTGTGTTGTAAGGAAGACAAGCTGAAAAGAAAAAAAAAAGAAAGAATTTATTCACTATGTCACTCAACTCAACCCCAATAAAGGGAAAGGGACATACAAAAACAATAAGAATAATGCTTTGAAGAAGGCCAATAACAAATGTCGCAAGTTTAAGACCTAGCTAGAAAAGAGGAACAATGTAGAATGGGCTAAAGGATCTCATGAAGCCAAGTGAGAGGGAGTCAAAGGTAAAAGTAGGAAATGATATTAGAGTTAAAGTTTGCTATATAGGAACGAATGTCCTTGAGTTGCAGTCTACTTTTAAGTTTGTTTTTAATAATATCTTTTATGTTTCAAATTTTTAGAGAAATTTAGTTTAGCTTCCGCTTTTAGATAAACTTGAATTTTTTTTCTATCTTTTTGCATATAAGAAAGTAGACAATATGTTGTTGGGAAAACTCATACATGATCTTTATTTATTTTCATGTAGATCTAATATTAAACAAATTAATATGAGATTACCTAGAACATGTTTCTAAAATTAAATTCAAAGAGAAACAATGATAAGAATACTTACAGTATACGCAGCGGAATGAATGAGTCATTCCTTCAGTTTCACTAACCCTTGTATACTTTCTGTCGCAGAGTATTATCAAGAAACTGAAACGATCTTCAATTTTCTTCCCAGTCTTCCAAAGTATCCTTAGAATCATCTAGACTAGAGTGGGAAATTCTCAACACATGAGATAGACACAGAGAGAAGAATAGAAAATAACAAAGAGGCTTAGCAAATGACTTATGTTTAGAAAGAATCTAAAAATTATGAAAAAATCTTACTTGTGACTTGTGAACTTGTGTTTTGACTTCTCTCTAAGCACTCATTTTATAGACTCAATTATGTCATTTATTTAATTAAAAAATCAATAAAATAATAGCCAATTTTAAGTCCTAGGTCGAAATTATCATGGGCTTTAGGCCCGTGAAATTTCTCATTTGATTATAAGCCCATTGGACTTTACAACCAAAGTCTGTATTATTTTCTATTGATTTAATTAATTAAATAATTATTTAAATCTTTTATCAAATTAATTATTTATAATTTGACCCTTGATTTAAACTTATTTATTAATTTAGATACCAATTTATCTTAATTAATAAATCTGCCTTAATTTCACTTTTCTTCTCAAAATTACATAACTCTGTGAAACTATCCAAAATTGACCTGGTCAACTTTGATAATTCTAATTGATAATATATCAATTAATTGAGAGTATATAGATGATTTTATCCAAGGTACAGTGGGGACCATGGGCCTATGAAATCAAGCTCCAATAAGTTATCATAAATCTAACAAATAAATTTACTAACTTATTAATTGCTCGTGACTCCACTAAAGACTCGGAATTGCACTCTTGAATTCATAGAACGCTCTATAACAAATATAGATATGCTATTAATTATCCATTGTTACAACCATAATTGTCACTCAATCCTCTATAGACAGTCTACAATGAGATGGGACTAAAATATTGTTTTACCCCTCATTGTATTTTATCCTTAAAACACTTAGTTCCTTGTAAATGATATTTCAGTTACTGAAAAGAGATCTCTATCATTTAACATCTTGAACCAAACTAAAAGGAACCCATCATTTCACTTCTTCATCAGAAGCTATAGATGTTCATATCTATGATTAACACTCCCACTCAATTATACTATCGAGTTCCCAAGATATAAGTATGGGCTAGTCCGTAGGGTAAGCTGGTAATGAACAAGTCAAAGAACTCAAATAATGCAATCAGTTAGAATACTAACCACTCAAAATTGAGATTGAATTGACCTATGGTCAACTATATGATATGACTAGAATAGATCATAACGGTATGTTTATTTATCTTATCAACTGTCAATATCGGTCTTGTCCGATGTAACAAATGCATCCGATCTTATCTACCTTGCTAATGTTCTAGAAAGAACATAACACCACAATGTGTAAGTAGATCATATCGTAGATTGGCAAGTCAGTGTAAATCCTGTGCACTGACTAATCTTAGGACTAACTTATTTTGAACATATAATCATATTAATATTCCAATGTGATTACGTCACTATAAATACGATTAGCTATATTCTCAGGATTTAATAGAAGTTTATATTAAACAAATAATCATGAAAATAAAACATGTGAGCAAAGTGAATGACCAAGTCAAAAAATAATTTCTATTCTTTTATTGATAATAAAATGAGATTACAAAGAAATTGGGTTTTAATTAGGGCATAAAACCCCAACAAACTCCCGCTTGCACTAATTGAAACTAATGCCTTAATTCTACTAATCCCATTTCCTTGATATGCTTGTCAAATGTAGCTTCTGGTAATGTCTTTGTAAACGGATCTGCAAGACTATCTTCAAATGTAATCTTCATAACCTTCACATCTCCCCTGGCCACATATTCTCGAATAATGTGATACTTCCTTTCTATATGCTTACTCCTCTTGTGACTTAGAGGTTCTTTCGTGTTGGCTATCGCTCCTGTATTATCACAAAACAACACAAGCGGTTTATCCATTTCTGGAATAACACCAAGATCTGAATAGAACGTGTTTAGCCAGACTATTTCCATAGCTGCTTCTGACGCGGCTATGTACACAGCCTCCATGGTGGAATCTGAGATTGCAGACTGCTTTACGCTTCTCCATATCACAGCTCCACCCCCAAGTGTAAACACCATTCCAGAAGTAGATTTCCTGTCATCGACATTTGTTTGAAAAATATGAATCAGTGTAGCCTACAGGGTTCAGAACACCACCCTTGTAGACTAACATATAATCCCTAGTTTACCTTGAATACTTCAGGATATGCTTAACGGCTATCCAATGTTCCGGTCCAGGGTTTGACTGATACATGCTCACTACTCCCACTACATAGCATACACAACATGGCATACATCAGACTTCCAACTGCAGATGGAACTTTTCTCATTGCATCTTCCTCTTTAGCAGTCTGGGGAGACTGCTTCTTTGAAAGATGAATTCCATGGCGAGATGGTAGATGCCATTTCTTGGAATTTGTCATAGAGAAACGTTCAAGCACTTTATCTATGTAAGTTGTTTGAGATAGAGCTAAGAGTTTGTTCTTTCTATCCCTGATGATCTGGATACCTAGAACATAACTTGCGTCACCCAATTCCTTCATCTGGAATTGAGTTCTCAACAAATTCTTCAAATCTAATAATTTCTTAACATTGTTTCCAATGAGTAAGATATCCTCTACATAAAGAACCAGGAATACCACTATTTGATTTGCCTTCAGTTGGTAAACACAAGGCTCATCAATATTTTGTTCAAAGCCATAGGTTTTGATTATTTCATCAAATCGAAGATTCCAGGAACGAGAAGCTTGCTAAAGTCCATAAATGGACCTATTCAACTTACAAAGTTTTTCTTCTTGTCCGGCTACTTTAAATCCTTCTAGCTTATCCATATAAATGACTTCGTCAAGCTTTCCATTAAGAAAAGTTGTCTTGACGTCCATGTGCCAGATCTCATAGTCGAGAGCGGCTGCTATGGATAGGAGGATTCGAATGGGCTTGAGCATGGCTACCGGACTAAAAGTTTCCTCATAGTCCACGCCTTCTCTTTGTGTATAACCCTTGGCCACTAATCGAGCTTTATAAGTCTCGATATTTCCATCAACACCTCATTTCGTCTTGTAGATCCACTTGCACCCAATGGCCCTAAAGTCACTAGTTGCTTCCACAAGATCCCAGACGGAGTTTGAGTACATGGACTCCATTTCCTGTTTCATGGCTTTGAGCCATAGTTCCTTTTCAGGGCTAGCCATTGCCTGTTTGAAAGACAACGAATCATCATCACTAGTGTCACCAACAACCATATTGGTTTCACCATCCAACCCATAGCAAACTGGGTTCCTAGAAACCCTCCCACTACGACGGGCTCCATGACTGTTTGCTCAGAAACAGTGGTACTTTCTTCATTTAAATCGACTTATGTCGGTTGGACATGAAGAGTGGGAATTTAATCTTCAACTTTCATTGATGACGATGGAACATTGGTTGGAGTCAATTCTTTAACCATCTCCTCTAAAACTACTTTGCTGCGAGGTTTGAAATTTTGGACATAGTCATTTTCCAGAAAAGTAGCATTCGTAGAAGTAAACACTTTCTTTTATGAATGACTATAGAAAAGTCCACCCCGAGTACCTTTAGTATAGCCAAAAAACATAAAAACTTCAGTTCACGGTTCTAGCTTTCCTTCCTTTTTCCTTAGGATGTGGGCGGGACACCCCCAGATTCTACAATGGCGTAAACTAGGTTCACGACAATTCCAGCGTTCTAAAGGTGTTTTGGGGATTGATCTAGACGGCACGACATTGGGAATGTCATTCGCGGTTTCAATTACATGTCCCCATAATGAAGATAGTAGAGTTGAGTAACTAAGCATGCATCTAACCATTTCCAATAAAGTTCTATTCCGGCGTTCCGCTACACCATTTTGTTGCGGAGTACCTAGGGCACTAAGTTGTGATAAAATCCCAAGTTCAGTTAAATGATCTTGGAATTGCATATCCAAATATTCTCCACCCCTATCAGATCGCAAGATCTTTAACATTTTACCTAATTGGTTCTGAGCCATTGCTAGGAATTCCTGAAACTTTGAAAATGTTTCTGATTTCCTATGCATTAGGTAAAGACATGAGTATCTACAGTAATCGTCAATGAAAGTGACGAAATACACAAAACCACCCCTGGCTTGTACATTCAAAGGTCCACAAACATCTTAACGAACAAGTCCAAGTGGTTCTTTGGCCCTATCACCCTTTGAAGAGAATGGACGCTTGGTCAGTTTGCCTTCTAGACAAGATTCACATATAGGTAATTCACCTAATGTGAGTTCCCTCGAAGGCCCATCCTTTGTAAGTCTTTGAATCCTATCATAGCCAATGTGACCTAGTCTCAAGTGCCATAAATATGTCATATTATCGTTATCGGTCTTTTGACGTTTATTGGTCCTAGGTTTAGCTACTTTGAATAAATCATTGTTAAAAACGAGGGGTTTGTTAGGTCGTAGAATATAAAGCCCGTTTTCCAAACATGCAATACACAATTGTGATCCATTGAAAGAAATAGATATATTAGAACTTGTGGAAGTCATAACAAATTGTTCTAATTGCAACATGGAAACTGAAATTAAATTTCTACAAAAATCTGGAATAAAAAATACATCTTTTAAAATTAAGTATTTATTTCTGAACTTCAAACGAACTATTCCTCTAGCTTGGACCTTAACGAATGCTCTGTTCCCAACTCTAAGATTTAAGATGCCTTTGTTCACTTCCTCCCACGATTCAAGAAGCTATAAAGAGTTGAAAAAATGGTTGGTAGTTCCAGAATCAATAATCCAAATGGATTTATCATTCTCTAAAACACTTGTTTCTAAGATAAATGAACTATAATCATTACCTTTGTTTTTCGCTACTAGAAACTTGGAGCAATCATGTTTCCAATGCCCCTTCTCTTTGTAGTGAAAACACTTACCTTTACCTTTCTTGTTTTTCTTGTTCTTCCCCTTAGGCGTCTGTGCACTTGGTTGTGCACTCGTCTTTGTAGCCTTTGCAGGCTTGGGGTTGTTGTTTTGTCCATGTTTTCTCTTGTTTCCAGATTTCGAAGACGAAGCTTGGTTAGCTTCAACCTTAGCTGGATTAGCAGCAACAACAGTAGTCTTATTTTCTCCTCCCTTACTAGGTCCACCCATGATAGACTCGAAAGTCTGATGCTCGTTCATGAGCTGCGTCAAACCATAGTTGAGTTGATCACGAACGTGCAGACATGGTGCCATCCGAGAATTTACGTTGCCATCACGAATGTGCGGAGACGGTGCTATCCAAGCATTTATGGTGTCATCATGAGCACTGACGGTGCCATCACGAACGTGTGGACACGGTGCTCGTTCTGGGGATTCCTCAATCTTGACGAACTCAGAGTTGTCACCTTTCAACTCTATGTTGATACTCTGCTTCCAATTAAGGAAGTTGTCTCCAGTGAGTTTCTCCATCGAAAGTTGAGAAAGGATGGGAGTAGACACAGCCACTACTTAGCTTAAAACTACAAATTATCAATAAAATAGAAATCAATCACTTTTGCTCAATAAAACTTCTATTCACAAAATTTCAAGTTATAGCACAACATATACAAAAAATATGTAAGATATGAGAAAAAATACCAAAAACAATCATATCTCTATTTCTTTAGGTTTTTAACTAATCTATGATATCCTTTTCTTGGTTGGCAATAGTAAAAAATAACACTAGTTTAATAGAGTTGTAAAATCATTTAATAATGGACACCACTATTAACAACCTACTATTCGATCAAAATAAGAAAAAAAAATCTCTTATTTTATGAGCTAGACTCACGATTTCGATAATCATAGATTTATTCCTAGTAGTCACCGTAGGGGTGAGTCTAGTAGAATTTGACCTATAATTATCTATCTTTCGAAATCTAACATTGTCAAAATAACTAATGAACACCTTTTGTAGGGGGACGAATCAAAGCGCCTCGAGGCCCCATTAAGCTATTGACTATGTTAAACCAACGGTGGAGATCAAATAAAAATACTTAAAATAAGCTCATTATAAAATTAAAAAATAATATTTTTATTATTTATGTTTAGAAAATTAATGACTATGGTTTTTCAAGAAAAAAGTTTAATTTTTTTAAAACCAAAGTTCTATAATTTCCTATTAATTCTAAAGTGTCACATTGAAACAAATTCAATAAATTTAGAATTAATTTGTTGCTAATCAATATTTAGGTTTAACCAATATAATGAACCTATACAATTAAGTCCAACTCAGGTAAATGGGCCTTAACAATTGGTCTTGTATGGAGGAGGGCTGAGTCCAGTATGTCGTTTCCACTACAAAGGCTCCCAATCTTCCATACAAGGTCCAAAAGACAGGAATTTAAACATTCATTTTATTAATTGTTATTAATTGATTAGGCCCACTATAGTCATGCAAAGCAAATGAGCCTTCACAAGTGGAATCACTTACAAGAGAGGAATTTAAACTTTACATTTTCTAATGGGCCCAAATAAAACCTATCATTTTATGAATATTTTATTTGGAAAAATCCATATATCAAACAAACATATGGGCCACTATATGCATCTAAGCCCGATTGCAAAAATATCACATATAGTGCAAACAGACATGTTATAATTGGATGGGCCTAATCATGTTACTATATGAGAAATTCTATGAATTTATGCAAAAATACAACAATTTATTTCATTTGAAAAAATACCACAATTAATTTTCTAGAATTTATCAAAAAATTCAAATTAATTAAATTTTTTTTAAAAAAAGTCAATTTAAATTAAATTTACCAACAATTAACATTAGTTAATTTAAATTTCATTTATCAACAATCAACTTGTTTTAGGTTAATTTGAAAAAATATATATATTAATTTAAATAGGATTTATCAACAATTAACCAAAATTAATTTAAATCCCATTTATTAAAAAAATATTTTATTAATTGGTTGAAAGAAATGATATTTTTCAAAATTTAACCAATTTAAAATTTTAAAATCAATATCTTAACTGTTTTTAAAAAAATATTTTGTGTTGTTACAACTATTAGCAAATATTTTAACCATTTAAAAAATATATATTAATAGTTATATCAACCCTAAAATATCTTAAAACAGTTAATCAAATTCAAATATTCATAAAAATATCTAACTAATAATATTCAAATTTCAAATAATTTAAATATTAAAAACTATAGAATAAAAAGATGTTTATATTTTCAAATAAAAAATTAATAAAAATATCAAGAATTTAAAAGAAAATATCTTAAATATCTGATATCTTAATTATAATATTTTAACATATTAAAAGATTTAAAATTAAGTTGTTAGTCTATTTTTAAATTTGAATTTGAATCTTTGTAGAAAATATATAATTATTTAAATCTCAACTAACAAAAATATCTTATTAAAAAAAAACATTTTTAAATACGAAAACAAATTTTATATTTTTGGGTTTGATTATAAATAATTAATTTCCACAATTTTTTTTATGTTCTTTAATTTAAAAAAAAAAAAATCGGATGAACAGCACCCGGTACTGTTCATTGCGTGCGCATGGGCAGCTAGGCCAAAAAAATTTCCGAAATTTTTTTTTTGTGCAATTTTTCATTTCAATACTATTTTTAATTAATTTTTAACATGTTTTATTAAAACAAAGCATATATAAAAATTAATGGCATAGAAGACACAACAAAATAACCTAAAAATTGCTAATAATCACATAAAATCAATATGCTTCATAAAAACATGAAAATCCATCCAATTATTCAAACACATCAAATAATCCAAGTTTTAACATGTTCATGCATGAAAATCAAGATTACCAAAGGCTCTGAGGCCAGTTGTTGGGAAAACTCATACATGATTTTTATTTATTTTCATGTAGATCTAATATTAAATAAATTAATATGAGAATACCTAGAACATGTTTCTAAAATTGAATTCAAAGAGAAACAATGATAAAAATACTTACAATATATGCAGCGGAATGAATGAGTCATTCCTTCAGTTTCTCTAACCCTTGTATCCTTTCTGTCGCAGAGTATTATCAAGAAACTGAACCGATCTTCAATTTTCTTCACAGCCTTCCAAAGTATCCTTAGAATCACCTAGACTAGAGTGGACAATTCTCAACACATGAGATAGACATAGAGAGAAGAATAGAAAATAACAAAGAGGCTTAGCAAAGGACTTGTGTTTAGAGAGAATCTAAAAACTATTAGAAAATCTGACTTGTGACTTGTGTTTTGACCTCTCTCTAAGCATTCCTTTTATAGACTCAATTATGTCATTTAATTTAATTAAAAAATCAATAAAATAATATCCAATTTGAAGCCTTAGGTCGAAATTATCATGGGCTTTAGGCCCGTGAAATTTCCCATTTGATTATAAGCCCATTGGACTTCAAAATCAAGGCCTGTATTATTTTCTATTGATTTAATTAATTAAATAATTATTTAAATCCTTTATCAAATTAATTATATTATAATTTGAACATTCGTTTAAACTTATTTATTAATTTCAATACCAATTTATCTTAATTAATAAATCTGCCATAATTTCTCTTTTCTTCTCAAAATTACATAACTCTGTGAAACTATCCAAAATTGACCTGGTCAACTTTGATAATTCTAATTGATAATTAAATCAATTAATTGAGACTATCTTGATGATTTTATCCAAGGTACAGTGGGGACCATGGGCTTATGAAATCAAGTTCCAATAAGTTATCATAAATCTAACAAATAAATTTACTAACTTATTAATTCCTCGTGATTCCACTAAAGACTCGGAATTGCACTCTTGAATTCATAGAACACTCTATAACAAATATAGATACGCTATTAATTATCCATTGTTACAACCATAATTGTCACTCAATCCTCTATAGACGGTCTACAATGAGATGGGACTAAAATACCGTTTTACCCCTCGTTGTATTTTATTCTTAAAACACTTAGTTCCTTTTAAATGATATTTCAGTTCTAATTTAATTACTGAAATGAGATCTCTATCATTTAACACCTTGAACCAAACTAAAAGGAAACCATCGTTTCACTTCTTCATCAGAAGTTATAGATGTTCATATCTATGATTAACACTCCCACTCAATTATACTACCGAGTTCCCAAATTGTAAGTACGGGCTAGTCCGTAGGGTAAGCTGGTAATGAACAAGTCAAAGAACTCAAATAATACAATTAGTTAGAATAGTAACCACTCAGAATTGAGATTGAATTGACCTATGGTCAACTATATGATATGGCTAGAATAGATAATAACGGTATGTTTACTTATCTTATCAACTGTCAATATCGATTCTGTTCGATGTAACAAATACATCCGATCTTATCTACTTTGCTAATGTTCTGGAAAGAACATAACACCATAATGTGTAAGTAGATCATATCGTAGATTGGCAAGTCAGTGTAAATCATGTGCCCTGACTAATCTTAGGACTAAGTTATTTTGAACATATAATCATATTTATATTCCACTATGATTACGTCACTATAAATACGATTAGCTATATGCTCGAGATTTAATAGAAGTTTATATTAAACAAATAATTATGAAAATAAAATATGTGAGCAATGTGATTGAGCAAGTCAAAAAATGATTTCTATTCTTTTATTGATAATAAAATGAGATTACAAAGAAATTGAGTTTTAATTAAGGCATAAAACCCGAACATAGGTTTGACTCCAAACTTATGGCAATTGTTTTTATTTTGATGGTCTTTACAAATTGTCGTTGGCTTCTTGACCTTCCTCATTTAATGTTGAGAATACTATGACAAAGAGATCACATATTAAATAAAAATCTTTATTGTTATGGAAGAAATGGTTAGGCCATATCTCGAGAGAAAAAATTGATGATTTAGTTGAAGTTGATATTTTTTTTCACCCCTTGATGTTTCAAAATTGGACGCTTGTGTTGATTGTGCAGGAGGAAAATTAACCAAAACTAAAGGGAGCAACTCGTAGTCAGAGTTTATTAGAGATTATTCATATAGACATTAGTGGGCCCTATTCATTAGTTGAATGATTTTTAGATTGAGGTTGAGAAACAATTAGGTAGACTTATCAAGATTGCGTGTTCAGATAGTAGTGATAAACATTAGTACTTACAAGGTTGTAGCATAGTTGCCCAAATCCTTGAACAATATATTTTAGAAAGACGTAATTGCACTTTTATGAACATGTGAGAAGCATGATGAGTAGATCTAATATGCCTGAGTTCTTATAGGATGAGACTATTTTGGCAGCTACTTATATTTTAGGTCGTGTTCCAATTAAATTTGTACGCAAATCTCCTTTTGAGATGTGAACTAGTAGGAAGCCTAATTTGAATTGTCTTCGAGTACACAATTGTCTAGTTGAAGTGTGGACATATGATCCTATTCTAAAAGTTAGATATGAGAATTGTTTGTTATTTTTTCATTGGCTACCAATGTCACTTAAAAGGTTACATACTTTATTCTCCTACTCAAGGCACTACGATTGTTGAGTCTCAAACTATCAAAATTCTAGAATTTGATATTGTTGAAGAGATCTCTAAACATTCTAGACAGATGATACTCATAGAGTGATCCAGCTCCTATCATTAATAATGATGCTCCTGTGGTTGATGAGCCTACTATTCCCATTATTGATGAGGATCCTATCGTTTTAGAAATTCCACATGATGAAGATGTTATTCAAAATTACAATCATTAAAAAATAGCTACAATTCCAAAAATACATCGTAAAAGAAGATCCCAAAGGGTAAAAAGATCAACAATATTGGATGATTATTTGGTTTATCTTAGAGAAGAATATGACATTGGCCACAATGTGGATCTTGTGACTAATAGTGAAGTGGATAATAGTCTGCAATCTTCTCAATGGTTGGATACTATGAGAGATGAAATGGAGTCCGTGAAAAATAATGAAGTATAAGAATTGGTTGATTTACCATTTGAGTACAAACTAAATGGTTGTAGGTGGATCTTCATAACCAAGAAATAAAATAAAGGAGAGATTGAAAGATTTAAGGCACATTTTGTGGTGATGGGCTTTACTCAGAGAGAATGCATTGCTTTCACTGAAACCTTCTGACATGCTTCCGTTAAGGATGCCTTCATGATTATTATGACATTAGTGACACATTTTTGATTTAGAGTTGCATCAAGTGAATGTAAAGACCGCTTTTCTAAATAGTGAATTGTGTGAGCAATTTATGTCTCAGCCTGAAGGTTTCAAAGAAAATGGAAAAGAGAATTTAATTTACAAATTGAAATGTCTATTTATGGTCTTTATCAAGCGTCTTGTTAGTGGTACGTGAAGTTTGATAAAATTATAATATCATATGGTTTCATTGAGAACAAGTTTGACAAATGCATTTATATGAAGGTCTCATGTACTATTCTTATTCTTTAAGTGGGTGACATTTTACTTGTATGTAGTTATTTGACATTGTTGAATGAGACAACTTTTCCTAACTACAAATTTTGATATAAAAGATCTTGGAGAGGCTTCTTTTGTTTTGAGGATTGAGACTCATCGTGATAATGCTCGAAAAATTCTTAGTTTATCTCAAGAAGCTTATATCGATCTCTTGCTCAAAAGATTTAACATGAACTTGTGTAAACTAGTTCTGTTCCTATTTTGAAAGGAGACGTGACCGAAGATTGCAAAATAGAGTTGATGTTAGTAGATCCTCTTTCCAAAAGATTATTGAATATTAATTTTGTCAATTATATTTTCGAGAATGTTAAATTGAAAGTGTAGAAATATCAATAGAAGATTTTGTATTTAATTGTGTAATATTGTGAATTAATTTGGTATCGTTCCAAAAAGGAAATCTGAATTAATATATTCCCTATTATGTATATGTTGCTGATTCTAGGGCTAATTAGTTTACCTAGGATAGCTGGCAGGTTTACATCTAATTTGTACAGCTTTGATGTTGATTTCGTATACAACCTATATGCTATTACTTGTAAATGAATAAATCAATAAAGTATTTTCCACATAAGGCATGACTCATATAATTGGGGCTATCATCATTTGAGCTCATTACTTTAACACTGACTTATTTATTAAGCAGTGTTAATGGATATCACATTGACTTATTTTATAAGCAGTGGTATGGTTATCTAAAAAACAGAAGATTAAGGAGATTGTGTTGTATATATTGATCATATGTGGAATATAATTCGATTCAATACTATACCTAATTACCATGTCGATTTAATTATTGGTATTTGTGATTATGAATATCTTTTATTTGTTAGAAAGCAAATAGATTGTTATAGTTCTGTGGTGTTTTGGTCCAGTCAACTATGCTGACGTGGATTAGTTGTTTAACTGCCTGACTGTCAAAGTGTACTATTCTTGTAATATTTTAGTTTTATTACTCGGCTATAAATAGAGTAATACTCATGTATAGAGAAAAAACGTAATGTACACAATTGTTTTAGTTCTGTACATGTTTTCAAACATTCCAGTAATAAAGATTGAGATTCATTTTCATTTTTGTTCTTTTTGGAGTATTGTGATTGTTCAACAGTTCTTGCATGAAAGTTATAGTTTGATTGAATATAGTGTGACAAACTAAACTGTAAGTATTTGAGTTTCACAACAAGTGGTGCGGTGAGCGTGGAGGACAGTCTGAACCATGGCATCAGCAAAGTACGAAGTAGAAAAATTCACAGGCCAGAATGATTTTTGGCTTATGGCGATTAAAGATGAGGGCTCTGCTTGTTCATCAGGGTCTTGAAGAGGCGTTACAAGGAGAGGCAGCTCTGGATTCAAAGCTGGATAAAAAGGAAAAGAAGATCTTGATGGACAAAGCTCACAGTGCGATAATCTTGAGTCTTGGAGACAAGGTTCTGAGGCAAGTCTCGAAGGAGAAGTCAGCAGCTGGTATTTGGTCAAAACTTGAAGGGTTGTATATGACCAAATCACTGGTCAATCGTCTTTATCTCAAGCAGGCCTTATATTCATTCAAGATGCAAGAAGACAGAACAGTGGAATCACAGGTAGACATTTTCAATAAACTGATTCTTAATTTAGAGAACATAGATGTGACGATTGATGATGAAGATCAAGCCTTGCTATTACTATGTGCTCTGCCCAAGTCGTTTTCTCATTTCAAGGAAACACTTTTGTATGGAAGAGAGACATTGTCTCTGGGTGAAGTACAATCAGCATTGAATTCGAAAGAACTAAATGATTGAAATGAGCAGAAGGCTTCTGCAAGTGGTGAAGGGTTACTAGTTCGAGGAAAATCAACCAAGAAAGACAAGAATCAGGAGAAAAGAAATACCAAGATGCAAACTGGAAGTAGTGGAGGCATGACTAATCTACGATGTTATCACTATAAGAAGGAGGGGCACACTCGGAGGTTCTGTCCAGAAAGGCAAACCAGATCTAATTCCCAAAAATTATATGAAGGAGGAAAGGCAGCAATAGCACAGGATGGCTATGAATCAGCAGAGGCATTGATGATTGCTTTTGGGAAAACAGATGGAGAATGGATCATGGACTCGGGGTGCTCTTTTCATATGACACCTAATAAGTCCTTGTTTGATAAGTATACTGATCTTGAGGGAGGATCAGTATTACTTGGAAATGATGAACCATGCAAGATTCATGGTATTGGATCAATACGGTTCAAACTTCACGATGGAGCTGAAAGGATAATCTAGGAAGTGAGATATGTCCCTGACCTTAAGAGAAATTTGATTTCTCTTGGTGAATTAGATAAAAGGGGTTATCTGTTCAAAGGTGAAAAGGGTGCATTGGAAGTCATAAAGGATTCAAGGGTGGTCATGAGAGGAGTAATGAAGCAGGGTTTGTATTCATTAGAAGGAGAGGTGGTAATTGGGTCAGTAGCTTCAGTGACTGATAAGGAAATGTCAAAGACTGAGCTGTGGCATAGGCGATTGGGGCATGTAAGTGAAAGAGGTCTGGTGGAGCTCTGTAAACAAGGCCTTCTGGGTGGTGACAAAGTGGAGAAACTGGAGTTTTGTGAACACTGTGTCTATGGCAAGGCTTGTAGAGTGAAGTTTAGAGTTGGACAACAAAGAACAAAAGACATCTTGGATTTGATACATGCTGATCTATGGGGCCCTTCAAGGACATTATCACACTCGGGTGCAAGGTATTTCTTGTCCCTTGTAGATGATTTTTCAAGGAAATTGTGGATCCATATTCTCAAAACTAAAGATGAGGTGTATGAGAAGTTTAAGGATTGGAAGACAATGATTGAGAATCAAAAGGACAAGAAAATCAAGCGGTTTCGAACAGATAATGGCCTGGAATTCTGTTCAGATTTTTTCAATGATTATTGCAGAAAGGAGGGGATTGCAAGACAGAAAGCAGTGGTGAATACACCCCAGCAAAATGGTTTGGCAGAGAGGTTCAATAGAACTATACTCGAAAGAGTAAGATGCATGCTCTTGAGTGCTGGGGTCCCAAAGATTTTTTGGGCAGAAGCTGTAACAACAGCTTGTTTCCTAATTAACAGATGCCCATCTAGAGCCTTGAATATGAAGACACCAGAGGAGATTTGGTCTGGTCATCCCCCCACTTATGACAGACTAAGGGTGTTCGGGTGTGTTGCCTATGCACATATAAGGCAAGATAAATTGGAACCAAGGGCATTGAAGTGCATGTTTATTGGTTATCCAGAAGGCATTAAAGGGTATAAACTGTGGTGTTTAGTAGATGGGCACAGGAAATGTATAATTAGTAGGGATGTGGTGTTCAATGAGTCTGAAATGGCTTATAAGACAACATCAAATGCCAATAAGGAGCAATCAAGTTCAGTTCCAGAAAGTGCTATGTTTGAGGTGGAGCCTGCTGAAACTTCCCAAAGAAATTCAGATAGCAACAATGCACCTGAAGCAGAAGAGTTGGAAGGGATGCAATCTGAAGAAGAAGAAGAGAGAACTGACTATCTATTGGCTCGAGACAGAACCAGAAGACAAATTAAGCCTCCTGAAAAGTTTGGATATGCTGATCTTATGAGTTTTTCATTTGTAGCTGCCAGTGAGGTGTTCAATGATGAACCAAGGAGTTATAAGTCAGCAATGTCAAGCAACGATAAACTTAGATGGAGGGAAGCAATGGAGGAGGAAATGAAGTCACTTCTTGATAATCACACTTGGGAATTAGTCAAGAAACCAGCCTGTGCAAAACTGGTCAGTTGCAAGTGGATCTATAAGATCAAAGAAGGTATTCCAGGAGTTGAACAAGGCAGATTCAAGGCAAGGTTAGTGGCTAGAGGTTTCACACAGAGAGAGGGCATCGATTATAATGAGGTGTTTTCACCTGTAGTAAAGCATAGATCAATTAGAATATTGTTGGCAATGGCTGCAAAGTTTGATCTAGAGCTGGAACAGATGGATGTGAAAACAGCCTTCTTGTATGGAGAACTTGAAGAGGTTATCTACATGAGACAACCTGAAGGGTTTGAAGAGAAGGGAAAGGAAGACTATGTCTGCAAACTACACAAATCCTTGTACGGGCTGAAGCAATCCCCCAGGCAGTGGAATAAAAGATTCAATGATTTCATGTCAAGGATTCATTTCAGCAGGAGTAAGTTTGACAACTGTGTTTATTTTAAGTTTGTCAATTCAGATACTTTTGTATTCTTGTTGCTTTATGTGGATGATATATTGCTTACAAGCAATGACAAGGCTGAGATTGCAAAAGTGAAAGGAGAACTTAAAAGGGAGTTTGAAATGAAAGACTTAGGTGCTGCCAGGATGATTTTGGGGATTGAAATCAAAAGGGATAGGAAGAAGAAGTACCTGTTTCTGTCTCAAGAAAGGTACTTGAGGAAGGTGTTAGAGAGATTTGGTATGACTGAAGCTAAACCAGTAACACTTCCTATGCCCCAGCAATACAAGTTAAGCAAGGATTTGGTACCAAACTCAGAAGAAGATAAGGAAGTTATGGCTGAGATTCCTTATGCAAATGCAGTAGGCTCGTTGATGTATGCCATGGTTTGTACACGGCCTGATATAGCATACTCTGTAAGTTTGGTAAGCAGGTTTATGTCAAATCCAGGAAAGGTGCATTGGCAGGCTTTAAAATGGATACTCAAATACATCAAAGGCTCTCTTGGAAAGGGTCTATTGTATGGTGGAGCAGATTGGAATAAAGCAGATGCAATAGAGGGATTTGTGGATTCAGATTATGCTGGTTGTCTGGATACCAGGAAATCACTTACAGGGTACATATTTACTGCATTTGGAACAGCTATTAGTTGGAAAGCAAGCTTACAAAAGGTAGTGGCATTGTCCACGACAGAGGCAAAATATATAGCACTTACAGAGGCAATAAAGGAGGCACTGTGGCTTAAAGGAATAGCAAGGGAACTTAAGCTTCAAGATCAGATTATCACAGTTCACTGTGATAACCAAAGTGCCATACACCTATCAAAAAATCAAGTCTATCACGAGAGAACTAAGCACGTGGACATAAAGTTGCATTTTATTAGAGAAGTTATCTCAGAAGGAGGAGTACATGTTCAGAAGATTGCTACTGAGAACAACCCATCTGATATGATTACTAAAGTATTACCAAGTAGCAAGTTTTATTACTGCCTAGACTTGATTCAACTCAAGTAAAGATCTCATCTTACATAGTTACTGTACCAAGGTGGAGATTTGTGGTGTTTTGGTCCAGTCAACTATGCTGACGTGGATTAGTTGTTTAACTGCCTGACTGTCAAAGTTTACTATTCTTGTAATATTTTAGTTTTATTACTCGGCTATAAATAGAGTAATACTCATGTATAGAGAAAAAACGTAATGTACACAATTGTTTTAGTTCTGTACATGTTTTCAAACATTCCAGTAATAAAGATTGAGATTCATTTTCATTCTTGTTCTTTTTGGAGTATTGTGATTGTTCAACAGTTCTTGCATGAAAGTTATAGTTTGATTGAATATAGTGTGACAAACTAAACTGTAAGTATTTGAGTTTCACAACAAGTTCAATATCAATAATTAAATTAGACCGATTGTTTCACTTGGGAAAAATTTGATAATCCTTTTTCAGGTTAGAAATCCAACTCCACACTGCCTTCTTAGCTTCTAGCTGCATATTTCTTTAGTATGTCCAAGACATTGATAATGATCACATGTGCAAAATCATGAGTTGGACCTTGTGAAGTTGTGTTCTTCACTCCACTAATTAAAACATGTTATCTAGCTACGTAGGTTTTTATTAATAAAAGATGATAACATATCATCCAGAATGACCAATCATAAAGCATGGAAAAAGGATAAAATTAAATATTATTTGTATTCAAAATAGATATAGCGACCTACTACATGACTCTTCCAAATACCACATACATCTTCCATTTATGAGAAGAATGCACTATTTTTCTCAAACCATATGTCCCAAAATATAGAAAAAGGACCCACATTCCATAATATCATTCTTCTTCCCAAAACATCTCCTTTCCTACTTAAACCCCCCACTTGCTGCATAAAATCTTGTAAGAATTTACCCAAATTACCCTAGTAAAAGAGCAATGTAAAATAAATAATTGATGGATTCAAAGCTCTTTTTACTTAAAATATAGAAAAAGACCCACATGCCATACTATCCTTCTCATTCCCAAAACATGTCCATTCCTACTAAAACCTCCCACTAGCTGCAATAAATCTTGTAAGAATTTACCCAAATTACCCTAGTACAAGATCAATGTAAAATAAATGATTGATGGATTCAAAGCTCTTTTTACTACGTTTGGCTAAGCTGTTTTTAGCTTTTAGAATTCAAAAATTATTTTTGTAAGTGTTTAGGTGAAAAATAAGAAGTTTTTGTTTTTAATTCAAAATATCTTTTTGGAGAACTTAGGGTCTCCTAGCTTTTCCCAAAAAACTTTCTCAATAGTTATTTTTTAAATTAGAATAATTTTTTTATAATTCCTAATTTACTCATAAAAGATCTTTTTAATGATTATCCAATCATTTAAAAGAAAGCTCTCATTAAAAAAGATATTTATATTATAGTTATTAAAAAAAAAATTTACTTGTTTTGTGCTTGTGCTTTTAGGTATAAGCAAGAGTAAAAAATTTCCCAAACGACTAGGAGAATCACTAAAAATGGCATATGGCATTTGAAGGAGCCAAACACCTTCCATTTTGAAGGAGCTGAAAAAATTCATATGAATGAACATGAATTAAAATGCTTAGTGCCCTTTAATTCACTTTAGAAAATGTTTTTC
Source organism: Humulus lupulus (assembly GCF_963169125.1). NCBI lineage: Eukaryota > Viridiplantae > Streptophyta > Magnoliopsida > Rosales > Cannabaceae > Humulus > Humulus lupulus. The sequence continues at coordinate 71,903,942 of NC_084798.1, forward strand.
GAATTCCAAAAAAAAAGGTTACACATCTTATGACTTCACCAAAACAATTTAGTAGTAGTAATGAGTTGTAGTAGGACAACTGTCATGAGTGCAATGGTTGGATTGTTAGGAAGGGGTATTTGGGTGGTTAGAATATTATATAAATGTGATGACATATTGAGAAAGGGCGTAAGAAATGTGCTAGTGAATTGTGGGGAGTTTTAAACTCTTGGGAGAATCAGGCCCCTTGAAGAACCAAGTTATGAATTTATGTGTATCCCATGTATTTTTTGATATGTTCCAACTACCTGCAAGTGAATTCAAGCAATGGAACAGTACAAAAATAGCAATAGGTGGATATGGAGAGAAAGAGAGATGTATTTGAGAGCCTGGGTCCCTCCTAATGCAAGAAAGAAAATACAAGCTCTAGCATACCGTCTCTCTCTCACACTCAGATACTAAATCAGCTCATCACTACCCCCACTTCAGCAATTACCAAAATGCCCACCCTCACATACAAGAGACCCAACCCAACTATGCTTGCCCATTGACCCTTTTACTCCTCTTAGTGTAATTAAAGTGGATCTCGGGCCTATAATTACCCCCCCCCCCCCCCCCCCAAAAAAATCTTTAACTCTGTCCTCAAGGTCAAAGGAGGGAAACTGAAAGCCGATGGTGTCAAAGAGCTCCCAAGTAGCTTCAAACAAGGGTAGGTTTTGCCACTTGATCAACATTTCAATTTGTTGTCCCACAATGAGCTCAAGATTGGCAATTAAGGTGGGCGGCAAGGTTGGAAAAGAATGGGCAGCACCCACGGCGGCCCGAAGTTGGGACACATGGAACACCGGGTGAACAACTGATGGAGTGGGAAGGTCCAAATGATAGGCCATTGCCCCTATGCGACGCAACACCTTACTGCCAGCTTGTCATTCTTGCAGGCAGCCAAAGTCTTATGTCGGTAGGGCCTGAGTTTGACGAACACTTGATCTCCTACATGAAACTCAACATGTCGACGGGAAGAGTCAGCAGCAATCTTCATTTTCTGCCAAGCACGTAATAATTGCATTTTCAAGTCATCCGGGAAAGAGTCTCATTCTTCCAGCCACTGGTCCACAGCTAAGACCGATGTGGAACCAGCCGAGTGGCGCACCAAGGCAAGAGAATCACATCCATAAATCACCTTTAATGGAGTACATCCCAAGGAGGAGTGGAAGAATGTATTGGACCAATATTCAGCCCATGACAACCACTTGGCCTACACCTTAGGATGGCCGAAAGCGAAACAGCGAAGATATGTCTCAAGGAACTTGTTGACCACCTCAAATTGGCCATTCGTCTGTGGGTGATAGGTAGTGTTGTGACACAGCTCTGTGCCCTACAAGAGAAAGAGCTTTGACCAGAAATGGCTAAGAAACACTCGGTCCCGATCATAATTTATGGAGCGAGGCACCCCGTGTAGCTTGACCACATTTTGGAGGAACGCTTCCGCCACAATTCGAGCGTTGAAAGGGTGCTTGAGAGTAATGAAGTGGCTCTATTTGCTCAAGTGATCAATTACCATAGAAATAGTATCCACTCCCTTGAATTTGGGCATTCCTTTAATGAAATTCATAGTCAAATCCTCCCATACCCGTTCAGGAAACGCCAATGGCTGTAGCAAACCCACGGGAGACATAGCCCTATGCTTGTTGCGATGGTACACCTCACACTGTTTCATAAACTCAGCCACTACTCGTTTCATTCCAACCCAATACACATCTCCTCGCAATCGTTGGTAAGTGCTTGATTCCCCGTGGTGGCCTCCAATCGGTGAACAATGGTAGTCCCTCAAGAAATGAGGAATAAGGGAAGAAGTAGCAGCTAAAACAAGCATGCCTTTGTACGCTAGGCGCCCCCGATCAGCTGCAAAGCCCTATACAACCTTACCCGCTGCCAAGTCAGTAAGCACGCAAGATTAAAACAATGTCCTATTGAACCTTTTACTCAACTACCTCCCAATCCAGCCAAGAAGTAAATGTAAGGACTAACACTCAACAACCCTTACTCGGGACAAGGCATCAGCTGCACGGTTGGCCGCACTCGAACAATACTGAATCTCAAAGTCATAGCCAAGGAGCTTAACCAGCCACTTTTGGTTCTCCGTCGATACAAGTCGTTGTTCCAACAAGAACTTCAGACTTTGTTGGTCAGTTCACACAACAAACTTGCGCCCCAACAAGTAAGGTCGACACTTAAGGACAGCTAGAACAATGGCCATAAGTTCCTGTGTGGTATAGGATTTCGCAGTCATAATCCTTCACTAGCTCTAACCACTTGCGCTGCCTCATGTTAAGCTCCTTCTGAGTGAAGAAACACTTTAAGCTTTTGCGGTCCGTATAAACCTCACACCGTTCTCCATAAAGATAATGGCGCTAGATTTTCAATGCAAAGATCACCACTGCCAACTCCATATTGTGCGTTGGATAGCACTGCTCGTATTCCTTCAGCTGCCTTGAGGTGTAGGCTATTACCTTTTCGTTTTGCATCAGCACACAAACCAACCCTTGCTTCGACGCATCACAGTAGACTACATACTTATCGTTGGGTGTCGGTACACAAAGTACGGGTGCTGAGCATAGCTTATCCTTATGCAACTGGAAGCTCTCTTCACACTTATCCGTCCAGCTGAACCTTTGCTATTTTTGGGTCAGGTTGGTAAGCGGAGTGGCTATCTTAGAAAAGCCCTCTAAAAACCTCCGATAATAACCTGTTAGTCCCAGAAAACTTCTTACCTCTGACGCGATCTTTGGTCTTGGCCAATCCTTCACAGTCACTACCTTAGATGGGTCTACAGCAACACCTTCCTTGGATACTATGTGCCAGAGGAATGCTACTTGCGAAAGCCAAAATTCACACTTCTTGAACTTAACATAAAGTTGATTCTCCTTCAGTCACAACATGGTCATCCTTAAATGTTCCTCGTGCTTGGCTTTGTTCTTGGAATACACCAAAATATCATCGATGAATACTACAATGAATTTGTCCAAATAATCCTTGAAGACCCTATTCATTAAATCCACAAATGCAGCTGGAGCATTGGTAAGACCGAAAGACATAACTAGAAACTCGTAATGCCCATAACGAGTTCTAAAAGCTGTCTTAGGAAAATCCTCTTCCCGTACCTTGAGCTGATGATACCTAGACCGTAGATCGATCTTTAAAAACATGATTGCTCCTCGGAGTTGATCAAACAAGTCGTCAATCCTAGGTAGCGGGTACTTATTCTTAATCGTTACCTTATTCAGCTCGCGGTAATCTATACACATCCGCATACTTCTGTCCTCCTTCTTCACAAATAGAACCAGTGCTCCCTATGGAGAATGGCTTGGTCTAATGAAACCTAAGTCTAAGAGTTCTTGTAGCTGCGTCATTAACTCCTTGAGTTTGGTAGGTGCCATCCGATATGGTGCCTTGGAGATAGGCTCAGTGCCCGATACTAGTTCGATTATGAAGTCAATTTCCCGAGTCGGTGGCAACCCTGGTAAGTCGTTAGGAAATACTTCTGGGAATTCTTTTACAATGCAGACGTCTCCAACTTTTAATTGTGTTTCCTTTCCCACATCCGTGACGCTGGCTAAGAATGCTTGACATCCTTTTTCTATCATCCTCTGAGCTTTGAGAGATGAAATAAGCAGTATGCGTAGTCCTGAAACTTGTCCCATATAGCATAGTTTCTGACCGTCAAAAGTCTCGAACGTCACTTTCTTGCATTTGCAGTCGATGGTTGCGCCATGCCTCGCTAGCCAATCCATTCCCAGTATCACGTCGAAGTCTTTGATCTCTATTTCTATCAGGTCTCCTTCTATTTCTATGTCCTCAATTTTGATCGGCACGCCTCATACTATCCGTGATGATATGACTATTTCACCCAAAGGCAATTCTGTCACAAACCTAGTTCTAAATCTTTCACAAGGTTTGTCTAATTTCTCTATCATTCCTAACGAGATATACGAGTGAGTGGCTCCCGAATCAAATAATACTGAACATACATTATTGAGGATAGAAATCTGACCTGTGACTACTGTAACGCCCTACTACCTTAGAGCCGTTACTAAGTGAGTTTAAAAAAAAAGAAATTGTGCGTGTAGTTGACTCTAAGTGGTTTCTAAAACCAAAAGTGTGAATAAATCAGAGTGTAAGGCTGTACTCTTCGAAAATGATTAGTTTCATTGAAAATGTTAAATGTAAAACATCTGGGATCCCAAAATAAGGTTTACAAAATATTTACAACTCAAAAATAGATTTACACTTGATCAGTTATCAAAAGAATGATTTAATACAGCCATATACAAAATGCCCCCAACCAAAGCAGTCGGGCAGGCCGAACATGTACGCGCCGCCCCCACGCTCTCCATACTCATGGCCGGTTGACTGACTCCTTGCTTTTACCTGCCACACGGAGCACCCGTGAGCCGAAGCCCGGCAAGAAAACCCAAATAGTACATAACATATTCAAATCATATAGCTGGCATAATTCACTGATAAACAGGAAAACCATCATAATAAACAAGTACGGCCATGCCGCCCCTGAGGCCTTACCAAAGCCTGGGGTTTCGGTTCTCACCGCGAGGATAACTCATGTATCCCTTGGGTCCCACCCTGAATATAAGCATCCCATGTGCTGTGTGTTACTTTCGGCCCCACGGCCGTACCCGGCCTACGCCGCACTCGGCCCTTGCCGTTCATTTCATCATAATCACACATATAGTACATTCGAAATAATCATTCACACACATCATGATTCATTTAAGGTTAAACATTTGCACATAATACAATCTGGGCCATGCCCTACAATCACACAGTGGGGCCATGCCCTACAATCACACAGTGGGGCCATGCCCTATTCTCGGGTGTTACGGTTTTCTTACCTTTAGATTCAGTAGCCTTGATCAACCTGACTCCTTGAGCACGATCTTACCCGAGCCCTAGCGCTTACCTAAGAAAAATCCACAAGTCAAAGTCATCACCAATCCTCAAGTCCGAAACCTAGCCTCGGGACTAATCCCGAGCCCCCGGGAAGCCCTAGATCCCCAAAACAACGTGGCGGAATCGAGCCCCGAACCCTAGGTCAAAATCCCTTCACAAAAGCCCAAAAATCCCCTCTGTGAACAGTGCAGCGCTACAGCGCTCAAAAGAGGGCGCTGTAGCGCTACAAGCAGAACCACCCTCACCAGACAGGGGCTAGCGCTACAGCGCCCCCTGCCTAGCGCTGTAGCGCTAGTTGCAGCAGGCCAAAACCAAAAATCGCATCTTGCGATTTTCTTCCCCCATTTCGACCCCAAACTTGCCCAACTCTTTCTCAAGCCCAAAAACAAACTTATACACACCACACACTCATCCCAAGCACCCCATGAACTCAATCCCAAGCTCAAGCAATCAACGATTCAAAATCTAACCCAATGAACCCAAAAACCAGAAAATCACTCAAACAACAAGGATAGGGTCTTAGAAATCATACCGTGGGTGGAATTTTGACCTTGAACTGAACCCTAGACCTCCTTGGCTTGCACCTTCACAACCTTGACCTGTTTTCCCCAAAAACCCCATCCATTTAGCTCAAAAACACAGCTCAAAACCAGCAAAACCCTAAAACCGAAGACCTCAAGAACTTACCTCAAATCTCTGATGTGATCTTGCTAATCCCTTGCCAATCCTCAAGCCTAGCTTAGGATCCTTGATGCTCGGCTAACCCTAGCTTCCCACTGAGCTTAACCTCAAGAAAAATCAAGGGAAATGGTTGGGGGAGCCACAAACCAAATCTTCAAAGCCAAACCCTTCAGCTTTCCCTCTCTTTTCCTTTCTCTTCTTTCTTTCTTTCTTTTCAGCCTATAGCTTTTCTCTACAAAATCCACTAAGTATAAAGACCTTCTTTATTTTATCTCTTACAAGCCTAATGACCAAAATGCCCTCCCTTACTAATTCTAAACCTTTATGTCCATAAAGGGGCATTTTAGTCATATTACCCAAATTCCCACTAATTCCTCAAGTGTTCCTAATAATTCCCGCTCGCTACCCAATACCGGATTAATCATCAAATATATTCCCAGATTCTCAATTAAACTCCCCAGGCTTAACCCAAGCCTGGCACAGGTTCCCGCTTTGACTTTCCGCTAACCCGCTCATTCTAAGATCGTCTCGAGTCATAGATCACAGGTATCAACATAGTCATGCCCAACATGGCCAAATTACAATTATGCTCAATCAGGTCTACATGCATACTAATTCACGTAGTCATGCATCACAATTAATCACATAATCATATAACGTGCATTAAATCATAATCATGCATAAAACTCATTAAGGACACACACAGAATTCCTTTATGCCCTCCAGGCACACTATCCCAGGCCCCAAGCCTTAATACCGAATTTGGGGTCGTTACAACTATCCCCTCCTCATGAAAATTCCGTCCTCGAAATTTACCTGAACAACTCGGGATACCGCTCCCACATATCCGATTCCAGTTCCCATGTCGCCTCTTCGACCTTGCTATTCCTCCACAATATCTTAACCAAGGCGATGGTCTTGCTCCTCAAGACCTTGTCCTTCCTATCAAGTATCTGAACAGGCTTTTCTTCGTACGATAAATCCCGATCCAATTCCAAGTTTTCAAAGCTCAACACATGAGTAGTGTCCGAAACATACTTCCGGAGCATGGATACATGAAACACGTCATGAACCCCTGATAGAGCTGGAGGCATTGCTAACCTGTAAGCCACCTCCCCAACTCGTTCCAGAACCTCAAAGGGGCCAACAAACCTGGGACTCAGCTTGCCCCGAACGCCGAATCGTTTTACTCCTCTCAGGGGCGAAACCCTGAGGAATACATGGTCACCAACCTGAAATTCCACGCTCCTGCGTTTCTGATCTGAATAACTCTTCTGGCAACTTTGGGAGGCGAGCATACGAGCTCTAATCTTCTCAAGCGCCTCATTGGTCCTCTGAACCAACTCAGGACCTAAATACCTTCTCTCACCTGCCTCATCCCAGTGAATCGGCGATCTGCACTTTCTTCCATACAGCATCTCATACGGAGCCACTCCGATAGTCGCTTGATAGCTATTATTGTACGAGAACTCAATCAGAGGGAGATACCTACTCCAAGATCCCTCAAAATCCAACACACAAGCTCGTAACATATCCTCCAGTATCTGAATTGTCCTCTCAGACTGCCCATCCGTCTGAGGATGATAAGCGGTACTAAACCGAAGCTGCGTGCCCATAGCCTTCTGCAGGCTCTTCCAAAACTTGGAAGTGAAAGTGGGGTCTCTGTCGGATACTATCGACCTCGGAGCCCCATGAAGTCGAACAATCTCCTTTACATAAAGCTCTGCATACTGATCCACCGTATAAGTCGTCTTCACAGGTAAGAAGTGGGCGGACTTCGTATACCTGTCCACAATCACCCACACCGAGTCATGCTGACCCACGGTCTTTGGCAATCCTACCACAAAGTCCATGGCAATATCTTCCCATTTCCACTCGGGAATCCCTAGAGGCTGTAATAATCCAGCTGGCCTCTGATGTTCCGCCTTAATCTGCTGACATGTTAAGCACCTAGCCACATAGTCCACCACGTCCCTCTTCATGCCTGACCACCAATACAAAACCTTCAGGTCATGGTACATCTTCGTAGAACCTGGGTGTAAAGAGTAGGGAGTGGTATGAGACTCGTCCAGAATCTCTCGCCGAATGTCTGGATCAATCGGAACACAAATCCGTCCTTTGTACTTCAACAAACCCATCTCAGAAATAGAGAAGTCCTTAGCTGCTCCCGTTAGGACATTCTCTCTACGTTCAACTAACTGGGGGTCCTTTCCCTGTGCTTCCTTAATCCTCTCGAGGAGCATTGACTGAAGAGTAATGTTGGCTAACCTGCCAACCACTAGTTCTATACCTGCTCTGGTCATCCCTCCTGCTAGTCTGCCAGATATCTGCCTCGAACTATACAACTGTCCTGGGCCCCTCCGGCTCAATGCATCAGCTACTACATTAGCCTTCCCAGGATGGTACAGGATATCACAATCGTAATCCTTTACCAGCTCTAGCCACCGTCTCTGGCGCATATTCAAGTCCTTCTGGGTGAAGAAATACTTTAGACTTTTGTGATCAGTGTATATCTCGCACCTCTCCCCATACAGGTAGTGTCTCCAAACTTTAAGTGTGAATACCACTGCAGCTAACTCCAGGTCATGCGTGGGATATCTCTGCTCGTACTCCTTTAATTGCCTTGATGCGTACGCTATCACTTTCCCAACCTGCATCAACACGCATCCCAGACCCTGTCTAGAAGTGTCACAGTAGACCACAAACTTCTCATCATCTGTTGGCAGGCTCAGCACTGGTGCAGTAATCAACCGCCGCTTCAACTCTTTAAAGTTGTTCTCACATTGATCTGTCCACACATACTTGGTCTTCTTCCTTGTCAATTCCGTCAATGGAGTAGCAATCCTGGAGAACCCCTCTACAAATCGCCTGTAGTAACCTGCTAGTCCAAGGAAACTTCTAACTTCAGGAACATTGCTGGGTCTAGGCCAATCTCTTACTGCTTCCGTCTTGCTTGGGTCGACTAGTAACCCATCCTTACTGATAATATGGCCTAGAAATGAAACTTGCGATAACCAGAACTCGCATTTGCTAAACTTAGCATATAACTTATGCTCTCTTAACCGCTGCAACACCAGGCGCAGATGATGCTCATGCTCTGACTCTGACTGGGAGTATACTAGGATATCATCAATAAACACAATCACGAACTTATCCAGGTAATCCTTAAAAATTATGTTCATCAAATCCATAAATGCCGCCGGGGCATTGGTTAACCCAAAGGACATAACCAAAAATTCATAATGCCCATACCGTGTTCGAAATGCAGTCTTTGGTATGTCCTCCTCTCAAATCCTCAACTGATAGTAGCCTGATCGGAGATCAATCTTCGAAAACACTGTACTCCCTTGAAGCTAATCAAATAAATCGTCGATCCTAGGCAATGGATACTTGTTCTTGATGGTCAACTTATTCAACTCTCTGTAATCGATGCACATCCTGAGCGATCCATCCTTTTTCTTAACAAATAAAACTGGAGCACCCCACGGCAAGAAACTCGGTCTGACAAACCCCAAATCAAGTAGTTCCTGCAGCTGAATCTTCAATTCCTTTAATTCTGCTGGAGCCATTCTGTAAGGTGCCTTGGATACTGGCTCTGCTCCCGGAGCCAACTCTATGACGAACTCAATCTCCCGCTGTGGTGGCAACCCCGGCAGATCCGCTGGAAACAAGTCTGGAAACTCGTAGACAACTCTGGTTTCTTTCGGTCCCACTGCCGCCACCTTGGAGGAATCTACTATACTCGCTAGGAATCCTATGCAACCCTCCTGCATCAGGTCTCTAGCCTTTAGTGCCGAGATCATAGGCACCCGCGGTCCATCCACCATTCCCACGAACACAAAGGGTGCCTCGCCCTCCAGTTCAAAGGTCACCATTCGTCGCCTACAATCAATGGTTGCTCCATACCGCGTCAGCCAATCCATCCCTAGTATTATATCAAAATCGTCCATCTCTAGTTCAATCAAGTCAACAAACAATTCTCTACCGTCTACCACTACTGGTAAGGCTCTAACCCACCTCCTAGAGACTACCAGCTCCCCAGTAGGCAATATAGTCTGAAAACCCCTAGCATACAAAATACTAGGTCTACAAAGCTGATCAATCACCCTAGCAGCAACAAATGAGTGCGTAGCACCAGAATCAATCAATGCAGTAAACAAGGATCCAGCGCTAAAAATCTGACCTGTGACCACTGATGGACTGGCCTCTGCCTCAGTCTGAGTCAAGGTGAAAACCCTAGCAGGGGCGAGGCTGTCACCCTACCTTGGTTCTTCCTTCCTGGCCTGCGGGCAATCTTTCTTCAAGTGACTGGTGCTTCCACAAACAAAACATGCCCTGATGCCGGCACTCGCTCCAGAGACGGACCGGCACTCGCCCTGATGCCGTCGCCTGCATCGAGGACACAATCGATAACTCCTCCAGTTGTCATTACCGCCCTGGCGGCCACCCACAGAACCGCGAACCCTCCTGTCAGAACCATAGGGAGTAAATGAGTCTGGTACTCTCCTTTTCTGCTCACTGGGACCGCTGCCCCGACTAGGCCCAGAAGAAGAAGGCACTACTCTCCTGGTATCACGCCTAGCGGCGTTATCCTTCCAGATCTGATCCTCAGCCCTATCAGCAGTGAGGGCCTTGTCTACCACTTGCGCATAGGTAGTCTTTGGAGCCATTGTAATACTCACGTCACGGGCGATCATTACATTTAATCCCCGTACAAACCTGTCCCTTCTGGCCGTATCAGTCGGCACAAGCTCTGGCGTAAACTTTGCCAATCTGTCAAATACTAGGGCGTACTCAGTGACGGATAACCTGCCCTGAGTCAGGCTGTTGAACTCATCCGCCTTCGCTGCTCGAACGGCTACGCTGTAGTATTTCTCGTTGAAAATGCTCTTGAATTCCTCCCAGGTCATAATTGCAGTATCCTTACGCTGCCTTACCACCTCCCACCATATTCGTGCATCATGTCTAAGCATATAACTGGCACAATCAACCCTATCCCTTCCTTCAACCCTCATGAAGTCCAGGATTACAGACATTGTACTCATCCACTGCTCAGCCTGCAGTGGGTCTGCTCCCCCCTCAAAGGTAGGAGGTTGCTGTTTTCTGAATCTTTCATATAGAGGTTCCAACCTGTTCCCAGTCACAGGTTGAACCGGAGCTGGTACCACACTAGGCGGTGGTGGTATCACAGTGGCTGGTGGAGGAGCTGGTTGCCTCAACTGACTAAGCTCTTCCTCTGTTTTCTTCAACCTAGCCTCCATCTCCGCTAAAATCTGTTGTCAGTTCTGAGGAGCAGGTGGAGGGTCCTGCCCCTGGTTATCATCCTCGGCCCGAATGCCGCGGAGTCTCGACGATTGGCGAGGCATTACAACTAAATGCCTGCAATCAGTGACACCGCTCATTAGGCATGATAACAAGGTCCAATTTCTACCTCTCAATCTCAACAACAACCAAGATCAATCGACCAAAATGACATACAAATACCATGCAGCATACAGCGGGCCTTGCCCTGGCATCATGCATATGTTATTTCAATCATCATGCTCATAACAATCTAGGCAGGCACACAAAGCATTAAACACATATTCATGAATATATTAATCGACCATACCAAACCACCCTGAGTCGAGCTTTTCAATGGCAGCGTGCGTACATGTTCGGTCAATCTCCAGAACCAATAAACCTTGGCTCGCTCTGATACCAAGTTGTAACGCCCTACTACCTTAGAGCCATTACTAAGTGAGTTTAAAAAAAATAAATTGTGCGTTTAGTTGACTCTAAGTGGTTTCTAAAACCAAAAGTGTGAATAAATCAGAGTGTAAGGCTGTACTCTTCGAAAATGATTAGTTTCATTGAAAATGTTAAATGTAAAACATCTGGGATCCCAAAATAAGGTTTACAAAATATTTACAACTCAAAAATAGATTTACACTTGATCAGTTATCAAAAGAATGATTTAATACAGCCATATACAAAATGCCCCCAACCAAAGCAGTCGGGCAGGCCGAACATGTACGCGCCGCCCCCACGCTCTCCATACTCATGGCCGGTTGACTGACTCCTTGCTTTTACCTGCCACACGGAGCACCCGTGAGCCGAAGCCCGGCAAGAAAACCCAAATAGTACATAACATATTCAAATCATATAGCTGGCATAATTCACTGATAAACAGGAAAACCATCATAATAAACAAGTACGGCCATGCCGCCCCTGAGGCCTTACCAAAGCCTGGGGTTTCGGTTCTCACCGCGAGGATAACTCATGTATCCCTTGGGTCCCACCCTGAATATAAGCATCCCATGTGCTGTGTGTTACTTTCGGCCCCACGGCCGTACCCGGCCTACGCCGCACTCGGCCCTTGCCGTTCATTTCATCATAATCACACATATAGTACATTCGAAATAATCATTCACACACATCATGATTCATTTAAGGTTAAACATTTGCACATAATACAATCTGGGCCATGCCCTACAATCACACAGTGGGGCCATGCCCTACAATCACACAGTGGGGCCATGCCCTATTCTCGGGTGTTACGATTTTCTTACCTTTAGATTCAGTAGCCTTGATCAACCTGACTCCTTGAGCACGATCTTACCCGAGCCCTAGCGCTTACCTAAGAAAAATCCACAAGTCAAAGTCATCACCAATCCTCAAGTCCGAAACCTAGCCTCGGGACTAATCCCGAGCCCCCGGGAAGCCCTAGATCCCCAAAACAACGTGGCGGAATCGAGCCCCGAACCCTAGGTCAAAATCCCTTCACAAAAGCCCAAAAATCCCCTCTGTGAACAGTGCAGCGCTACAGCGCTCAAAAGAGGGCGCTGTAGCGCTACAAGCAGAACCACCCTCACCAGACAGGGGCTAGCGCTACAGCGCCCCCTGCCTAGCGCTGTAGCGCTAGTTGCAGCAGGCCAAAACCAAAAATCGCATCTTGCGATTTTCTTCCCCCATTTCGACCCCAAACTTGCCCAACTCTTTCTCAAGCCCAAAAACAAACTTATACACACCACACACTCATCCCAAGCACCCCATGAACTCAATCCCAAGCTCAAGCAATCAACGATTCAAAATCTAACCCAATGAACCCAAAAACCAGAAAATCACTCAAACAACAAGGATAGGGTCTTAGAAATCATACCGTGGGTGGAATTTTGACCTTGAACTGAACCCTAGACCTCCTTGGCTTGCACCTTCACAACCTTGACCTGTTTTCCCCAAAAACCCCATCCATTTAGCTCAAAAACACAGCTCAAAACCAGCAAAACCCTAAAACCGAAGACCTCAAGAACTTACCTCAAATCTCTGATGTGATCTTGCTAATCCCTTGCCAATCCTCAAGCCTAGCTTAGGATCCTTGATGCTCGGCTAACCCTAGCTTCCCACTGAGCTTAACCTCAAGAAAAATCAAGGGAAATGGTTGGGGGAGCCACAAACCAAATCTTCAAAGCCAAACCCTTCAGCTTTCCCTCTCTTTTCCTTTCTCTTCTTTCTTTCTTTCTTTTCAGCCTATAGCTTTTCTCTACAAAATCCACTAAGTATAAAGACCTTCTTTATTTTATCTCTTACAAGCCTAATGACCAAAATGCCCTCCCTTACTAATTCTAAACCTTTATGTCCATAAAGGGGCATTTTAGTCATATTACCCAAATTCCCACTAATTCCTCAAGTGTTCCTAATAATTCCCGCTCGCTACCCAATACCGGATTAATCATCAAATATATTCCCAGATTCTCAATTAAACTCCCCAGGCTTAACCCAAGCCTGGCACAGGTTCCCGCTTTGACTTTCCGCTAACCCGCTCATTCTAAGATCGTCTCGAGTCATAGATCACAGGTATCAACATAGTCATGCCCAACATGGCCAAATTACAATTATGCTCAATCAGGTCTACATGCATACTAATTCACGTAGTCATGCATCACAATTAATCACATAATCATATAACGTGCATTAAATCATAATCATGCATAAAACTCATTAAGGACACACACAGAATTCCTTTATGCCCTCCAGGCACACTATCCCAGGCCCCAAGCCTTAATACCGAATTTGGGGTCGTTACAACTACTTTATTGCTAGCATCAGCTTCTCACTGGGTTAAGGCAAAGACTCTAGCAGGAACCATCTTATTGTGTAACGACCCAACCATTCTAGACCTTGGACCATTAATAATTACTATACTAATCATAAGAAAACGTACATATGAAAACATCAAAACTTTATTTAAAAATGTAAAGCAAATGTTGAATACATAAAAATGTGATTAGGATATGGGATCTCATTGTTTTGAAAATAAAGCAAAACATAACTTAAATAAATGGGGTACAAAATTCAAGTGCGGAAAATAATACATAGAAATCATAATTTAAAGACTTAAAGACTTCATATTCTAATTTAACGCTCAGTCCATCGATTCCATCCTGCCTCAATACACATCCCCAAGCTGAACCTTTCCCGCCGCCATAGCTAATTTCCTGCACATATAAACATAAAGGAATGAGCCTAATGCCCAGCAAGGAAAAACTAACAACATATATCATATACATAAAATTATATCATAACATATGCTAAAAAAACATATCATAAACATATACTACAAGCATATCATAAACATATGTCATATACTACTACAATGGCCATTATACTACTTGGGGCTTGTAAACTAAACAAGTCATATGCCCAATAGATTGGTGGGGCTTGCTAGTCAAGCAAGTCATATGCCCATAAATTATTGGGGCTTGCTAGCTTAACAAGTCATATGCCCAAGGTCTAATATCATACTATACATAATGTTAACATATCATAACACAACATATAACATAAGCATACAAAATTCTATCCTATTATCCTTACCAATATACCGGGATATGAGAACAGGATCGGGACTTTGGAACACTCCTAAAATCCATAATAGAGAGGTGAGTATACTAAAGAAAAAGGGATGAAAAGAATGAACTACAACATCAAAAAGATACTTACCAAGAATCTTACGTTCAAGATCTTAGATGTCTAACCAAGAATAGAGAATACGAGTTAGGATTTTGAGTAGAAAAACTATAAGAATGATACAGAAAGGAACTAGAATAAGGAATACCTCGAATGCTTCTATGACCGAACTACACCTCGAACCAAAATATACTATGAACCTTACTTCCCGAGTGTTTATTAAGCTTATAAGGATAAAGCTTATATCCCCAACCCAAGTGTTTATCACTCTAAAATAACCTAGCAGCTTGTAGACTCTGAACTTAGCTTGATGAATGAATAAATGGCTGGGTACTAGGTCCTATTTGTAGAGTTCAAAAATGAAAAGATCTTTATTTAGCTTGAATTAAATAATGGCTTTTTAAATGAAAAATATTTGAATAATCGTTCAGCAGAGGCTGAAGACTCGATCAAAAAGATTATGGGCTTATCAAGAGGTTAAGGAATAAATGAGCTCGATTTCAAAAAAATTTTAAAATGATATATCTCCCCTACTAGGCGATATATTGCCTGGGCTAATATGCTCGAGGCTCGTCGAGGTGGTCGTACGAAGATACGTGTTTTTTGTATCCCCGTAT
Organism: Humulus lupulus; assembly: GCF_963169125.1. NCBI lineage: Eukaryota > Viridiplantae > Streptophyta > Magnoliopsida > Rosales > Cannabaceae > Humulus > Humulus lupulus. Next base: position 71,919,133 of record NC_084798.1, read on the forward strand.
GGCGATATATTGCCCCCTAGAGCTGCAATATATCAGCATAAGCTGAAATATTATACACGTAATTACACTTTCTCAGCCTAATTTGAATTGAGTAAACAGCCTTGAATAAGTCCTTTAACGATTTCAAAGCTGCTGGCAGACCCTAGGATATTCAAATATTACTCTTAATAAACTTATTCCTCAAAAACTTAATTATTCACTAAACATACATATGACAAGTGTCATTACCTTAATGGGTCTATCTAAACCTTATAGTATAATAAATATCACCTTCATAATCAGTCATATTAATCAAACCTTAGGTTATAATCAGTCATATTACTCTTAAACTATAGGTTAAACCTAGAAAATCTACAAGTGTTACTACGAGTGTCCAACTATGTCCCGACTTGAACCAAAATGCACAGTCATAAAAAATACTACAACTATCACTAGCTATTACTATTACTACTACTATCTAACTAGCTAAGTAAAGTTCTTGGACTCTAAATATTGTCTCTTTTCTCCTCTGGCTTAAGCTGGGGACATTCTTTCTTTCGGTGACCTTCCTGACCACAATTGTAGCATCCTTTGGTGTTTGCACGGCACTCACCAAGATGTTTCTTTTGGAACTTAGCACATTGCGGGTATTCTACATAACCCGACTTATTGCCTCCATTGTATGTCCGTGCTCTTTTATCGTTGTCGGACTTCTTGTTGTCAGGATGCCTTCTTTTCTGACCATTATTGTTGCTGGACTGATGGTTGTTGTGGTTGTTCCGACCATTCTAAGGTTGACTCTGCTACTTAGGCTTACTGGCCTCTTCCTTACTAACATTTTCCTAAAGCTTTTCTATTTCTATAGCCGTTTCTAGAACATCGGCATAAGTAGTATTTCCCGGGTTTGCTAGCTTAACCCCTAGCTCAATCTTTGTTCTAAGTCCTCTAACGAACTTGGTAACCCTTAGAAAGTCGGTTGGAACCATCTCTGGTGCAAACTTGGCTAATCAGTCGAACTGCCAAGCATACTTTGCTACCGTCAAGTTGCCCTGCTTCAGACTAGCGAACTCCTCGACCCTTGTAGCAATGACTGCCGAGTTGTAGTACTTTTTGTGGAATAGCTCTACAAATTTGGTCCATGTCATGTGCACTAGGATCGGCTCTACATTTCTGAGCCATTCTTCCGCCTCGAAGGGGTCTGTTGTCCCTTCAAAGTTTGAAGCATGTTGCTTTCAAAATCGCTCGTAGATTGGCTCCATGTACTGAGCTGGGTATGGCGCATAGTTCGCCATTGGCCATCCCCCATAAGGACCTACTTGATGGGGTGCTGGAGCCATTTGCTGAGGCTGAGATTGCGGTTTTGGCAGAGGCTGAGTCTGAGTCTGAGTCTGAGCCTGTTGTCACTGTTGCTGCAGTAATTCCTCAACTTGTTGTTGAAGTCTGACAATTTCTGTGGTGTTGTCAACTGGCGGCGGCGGTGCACTTCGGTTAGCAGCAGCAGTGATAGCACGTGCTCCCCTTCTACAAACTAGAGGGGCTTCATTAGTCTCAGGAGCGACGCTGGAGGCATTGGTATTGGTGCGTGCAGACCGTCTGAGCGACATCTTCTGCAGAGTTCTAACAGTCGAGAAAAACATGTTAGAACTTACACTAATAGGCTCTAAAACAAAACTTAATCTAAGCAAACATAACTCTGACCTATTAATTATGATTTCTTATGAAAAACAAATTATATGAGCCTTCTTTATCATTAGGGTGTGTTTCTATACTTAGAAAAATAGGCCATCTTTATTATTTTCTAAGTGTGTTTCTAATCATCCTATATGACTTAATTCTCAGGCTCGAAACTCGTCGTTGTTCCAAAGTTAACCATATTGAGGGAGGGCTGAGATCAGTAAAATTGTTCCCACTACTATGGCCCCCTAACTCTCAATATAGAACCCGGTTCATTGATTTGTATCCACCCTCACCGAACTTGGTCATTATTTATTAAATTTATTATTTATTATGATTGTAAAAAAAATCAAACTTATACATGTCATTCAAATATAACAATGATATTTATTTGGAAAAAGGTTTTCACTAAGTACAATCATAAATGCAAAGAAAATAAATAAAGAAACTAATATAATCTAAAAATCAGGATCTTCTACATGTGACCCTTCATCTAACATATCATCATCTATCTCCTCATAATCATCATTATCGTGAGCGTCAAAATTTCCTCTAGGAAGATTCGTAAAGATTCTATTTTTTTGCTCATTTGAGAATTGTAATTCCATCTTAGAGGTTAACCTAAGTATGAGAAAATAATATCTCATAGCTACTGGTAATTCATCTTCATCATCTATAGTCTCCCATATTTCTTCTAAAGTTACAATTACAGTAGGATAATCTTTAAAAAGTCTAATCACTAAAACATATTGCTCCATTGCTCTCATCATGATTTGTTTAGTTGTTTGGAGGTGACCTATCTCATTGTGGAATAAGAGTAATATCCGAGTGATTCTTTCTAACACTCCTACTGTGTTTCTTGGCTCTCTAATTCTTTTCAAGGCCTTAATGGCTCGAATATCCTCATAGGTTAAGGCTTCATCCATTCTTAACTGAAAACATAAGGCTAAAACGTTAGCTAAACACATAAACATAATAACTATAACATAAACACTTACATTGGCGGTTAGATTTGGAGCTTGAGTGTGTGTATCAAGGAGAACTCCATGCAAATGGATCGTTGCTTTGATACCAACTGAAATGACCCAACTATTTCTAAGACCTTGGACCATTAAAACTACTAGACTTAGTTACATCTTTTGGAGAAAACATAAGAAATAATCATAACTTTATTAAAACTCTAAAATAATTATTGTATCAATAATATAAAATTATAAATTAAAATGAGGCATGGGTACCTATTGTTTGTAAAACATAAAACATAACTTTAAATCAATTGTTCAAGAACTAAATGTAGAATTACAAAAGAAACATAATTCAAAAGACTAAATAAACGTCATCCTCGATCGACACGCAGTCCACGCAGTCCACTCAGTCCATTCATCCTTACACACACAAGCCAAGCTACCAAGAATCCTTCCACCTCCATAATCACTTTCCTGCATCACACTAAAAATAAAGGAGTGAGCCTAATTCCCAACAAGGAAAATCTACTAACAATCATGTAACATAAATCATAAACATAAGACTATATCATAAACATATACTATAAAACATATATCACAACTCTAACCCATGATCATGGTAATCTTGGGGTTTGCTATCTAAGCAACTATAAGCCCCAAGCAACATAAAAACATTGGGGTTTGCTAGCTAAGCAACTATAAGCCTGAAGCGACATAAAAGCATTGAGGTTTGCTAGCTAAGCAACTATAAGCCCCAAGGACTACAAGACATATTCATATATATATATATATATATAACATAACATATCATAACATAAACATATTATAACATAAATATATCATAACATATAAGCATATAAAATCTATCCTATTTTCCTTACCAAAAGTCGGGATATTTGGGAACAAGAACGAGATTTAGAAACTCCTATAAACCAACAGTAGAAAAGGGTGAGAATCTTTAAGAATAAAGATGAATATGGGAACTAAACCATCAAGAAGAAACTTACCAAGAAGGACCTTAAGTTTCGAGAACTTAAATACCTAATCAAGAATCAATAACAAGAGTTAGGATCTAAATAAAAGAAACTAAAGAAAACAAAAGAATCATAAGGAACTGGACTTAAGGAATAGAAATACCTTGAATGACCTTCTAAACCTCAATACCGAAATCTCACTATTTCTCACTTCCCAGGTGTTTATAAAAGCTCAGAATGAAAGAGCTTTAACCCAAAACCCAAGTGTATTTCTCTATAGTAACACTAGCACCTTGGAGGCTCTGATCAAATGCTTGAAGAATGAAGGAAATGGCTGAGCACTAGGTCCTATTTATAGAGTTCAAGGAGTGAAACTAACCCCTTTTAATTTGAATAAATAAATGATTATAAAATGAAAAATATTTGAATTTTCATTCAACTGACGCCCAGAAGTCGGTCAAAATCGTTCAAAGGCAGGTCTAAGTGATTAAGGGTATTTTTAAAATTCAAAAAGTCAAACTTTCAAAACCATACTCATGGAGCCGATATATCGCCCACCCTAGGCGATATATCACCTCCCCCGGTATTCCCAAGGCTTGTTTGATCATTTGGGCAAAGTCGACGTGTTTTCTGTATCTTCCGTAGGCGATATATCGGCCCCTATGCTGCGATATATCGGTATACGTAGATATATTAAACACGTATTTACACTTTTTCAGCATAATTTGAATCAGATAAACATCTTTGACTTAGTCATAATGCGATCCTAACAGTTCCTGGAAGGTTCTAGAGCTTCTAGATCTTTCTTTTATTAAAAATACTCATCAATATACCTAATTCCTTAATAATCATGATTATAACAAGTGTCATGCTCTTATTGGCTCTATCTAAATCATAGTTTATAATAAATAATATATCTATTACCAGCAATATTGATCAAACCTTATGTTATAATTAATATTCTTAAACTATAGGTTAAACTTATAAAATCCATAACTGTTGCTATGAGTTTCCAACTAAGTCCCGACTTGAACCAAAATCCATGGTAACTAACATACTACTAACTAATACTAACTACTACTACTATCTAGCTAGCTAAGTAAATATTCCGAAACACTAAATTCTTTGAATGGATTGTGCATGTATTGGCTAACCAAGCTCACGAAAAATACAATATCGGGGTTTATGTGGGATAGGTAGATCAATTTTCCCACTAACCGTTGGTACATTCTCTTGTCAACTGTCTTTTGGTTCAACTGGTGTTGTCAGAAGTTTACAACCACTCATTCTGGTTTCCTTGAGTAGATCTAGGACATATTTCCTTTGACACAACAATTCCTTGTTTTGTTCTTGCAACCTTCATTCCTAGAAAATACTTCATTGGTCCAAGATCTTTTACCTTGGATTCTTGGGCTAGCAAGCCTTTAAGTCTTTCATGTTTTCCATAAACATTACCGGTGAGTATCATGCCATCAACATAGACAAAGAGAATGATTACCTTACCCTCTTGTGAGTGCTTGAAGAAGTGTAATCCGATTGAGCCTGTTTATACCCATATTGTTTTATCACCCAATTAAATCTTTCAAACCATGCCCGTGGAGATTGTTTTAAGTAGTAAAGAGATTTTTTCAGATGATAGACATTCTCTTTTCCCTTTCTTTCCTCAAACCATGGAGGGATTTTCATGAAAACTTCCTCTTCCAAATGCCCATTAAGGAAGGCATTTTTGATGTCTAGTTGTTGTAGACGCCTTGTGTTTAACTGTAAATACTCACTTACATCCTACCAGATGTTTATCTCTGGGTCGATTGACTATTGTCCAAGTCGTGTTGGTTTCCAGTGCCCCGATTTCCTCATAGAGTGCTTTCTTCCATTCTTCCTATGAGAGGGCTTCTGTTATATCCTTAGGAAAGTTTTATATTTCAGAGTTAGTCTAATATAGATAACATATTTGGACATTGGATGTAGAGTACAACTTCAAACTTCCTTTCTCTTGGCAATTGGTAACTCAGAGTTAGGTTCCACCATACAGAAGGCTTATCATTAGGAATACCATTAGCCAAGATGGGGTTGAGAGAAGGATCACTTACATTAGGAACAGTCTGTGGGTCTAACTCATGAGATGTTGGAGCAGTAGTTGGTTGTATTACCTAATAGTTCTTTGGTCGCCAAGAGTAAACTAAAAGTTCTTTAGTTTGGGGTTGAGAATGTTGCTCAAAGGTTTCTATGTCATACAAAGAAGGAGATGAGGAATTGATGTGAATAGTTTGATCAATTTTTGGGATAGCCTTAGGTAGGCAAGTATCCCAACTAGAAACTTTACTCACTGTCCCTCTCTAAAGTGACATGTTGGGATAAAAAGGTTGATCTTCATTGAATATGACGTCTAAGGAGACATACGTCGAGTAAAAGGATTATAACATTTATACCCCTTTTTGGTAGAAGAGTAACCCAAAAAAACACACCTAAGAGCACGTGGATCAAATTTCGATTGGTTTGGACCTAGAACACGGACATAAGAAATACAACCAAACATTTTTAAGGGGAGATTCGAAACAACGTGAGTATGCAGATATATTTTAATAATGATAAAGAGTGGAGTGTGAAAGTTCAACACTCGAGAGGGCATACAATTTATAGAAGTTTGTAGGAGAAATTTTATTTCTTCAATCTATGTATTCCATCCGTAAAAGACAATCCTATTTATAGGGTTTATACACCTAATCTTCTTATTTACATAATAAACTACAAATTACAAAGATAATTACAAATCTTCTAAATAAGGAAACTATTAGTTTTACAGCTACAATCAAATCACAGGATTTGATTTCCTTTGATTTTCTCTTATCTACCAACACTGCCCCTCAAGCTAGACTGTAGATGTTGATGAGTCCAAGCTTGTTTACTAGAAAATCAAAGACTCGTTTGGATAACCCTTTTGTGAGAATATCAGCCAAATGTTGATCCGTTTGTACATATTTGATGTTGATAGTTCCTCCATCAATCTTCTCCTTAATAAAGTGTCAGTCCACTTCAACGTGTTTAGTTCTGTCATGATGTATAGGGTTATGTGCAATATTGATGGTAGACTCATTATCATAGTAGAGCTGAATGGGGGCTTCATATTCAATCTTCAAATCCCCTGATAGGCGTTTAATCCATATTGCTTCGCACACTCCATGGGTCATGGCTCTATACTCGGCTTCTGCACTACTTCTTGCAACCACTGCTTATTTTTTACTTCGCCATGTCACCACATTTCCCCATATAATTGTGCAATACCTAGATGTAGACTTTTTATCATCAACTGACCCAGCCCAATCTGCATCTGTGAATACTTCGACCTTCCTCTCAGTTGTCTTTTTGAAGAAAAGGCCTTTTCCTAGTGTTTGTTTTAGACACCTAAAAATTTCGTATACATCATTGAGATTTCCTTGACATGGATCATGAATATATTGACTGATCAGACTTACTGCAAAAGCAATATCAGGTCTGGTATGTGAGAGGTAGATAAGATTCGCGACTAGCTGCTAGTACCTTCCTTTGTCAACTGGACTTCCTTCAAACATTTTGCTCTTGTCTCCGAGCTCGATTGGAGTTTTACTGAGTTTTGTAACATCCCCAAATTCGCTAATAAGGCTTAAGGGCCTTGATTAGTGTGCCGGTAAGGCATAATTGGGTTAAATGTGATTTGAATGATTTTATTGCTTTAAATGCATAATTATATGATTAATAATGCTTGTACGACTATATTGATGTTAATATGATATATATATATGGTATTTGTGAGAACCACATTATTATGTGGGTAGGTTCGCAGAGCACGACTTGAGGCGATTCTTGGGCTAGATAGCGGGAAAAGTCACAACGGGGCTTAATAATTGACTTTGGATAAGTCAGGGGTATTTTGGGTATCGGGTAGTTATTTAGACTACCGGGTTATGAAAATAAATATATGGAGATATATTTGAGGTTAGAAAGTCTAGGCGGGAATATTGGGGAAATTTTACCGTTTTGCCCTCGGGGACGTTTCCGGCACCCCGAGCCTCGGGTTTGATTTAACGGGATAAGGGTAGACTGAATTAGAGGAAAACAGTAGAACACAGAATAAATCGACCCTTTATTCAGCCTTTTCTCTCTCTTCTCTCTCAAGGAAAACACAAGAAGTAAACAGAGGAATTTGGAGGATTTCAGCTGGAATTTAGTGAATTGAATAAAGGGTTTTGAGGTTTAACTCAGGGATTATCCAAGGAACTTAATCAAGACTAAGGGAAGCATTGAATTCCCTTCTTTGTGGTTAGAAATTCTGAGTTCTAGCTGGGTGTTGAGATAGTTGCAATTTTGATATTTTAAGGTTGAATCTAAGCTAGAAGCTTGGGAATTAGCTGGGAACCTACCTAGATTCTGCTTAGAGAAGGAGCTCAGCTGAGGAGGTAAGCTATAATTCTTGATGTAGAAGCTTAAATTTGAGTTTTGCATGGCTGGTTGGGTGTTTTGAAGTTCTTGAGTTTCAGGATTTGAAAAGAGATTTTAATGTGTGTTAGGCTGGGTTTTTCTGTTGAATTATGTTGTTTGAGTCATTCTAAAGGTGTTGGGAGTAATTGGTTTTGAATTAGGGAGCTTTGGGATGATTTTGGGAAAGGTTTAGGTGTTGAAAAAGGTGGAATTTATGGGCACGAAGGGAAGGGCCACGGCTCTGTTCTAGAGTGCTGCGGCCCTAGGATGAAGATGAGCCAGGAGGGCTTGGCCAAGGGTGAGCGTCGCGGCGCGTGTCTTCTTTCAGGCATGCCCTTGGTTCTGTTTTGAGGGTAGGGCCGCGACTAGGCTTCAAGGGCCGCAGCCCTTAGATGCATACTTGAACGTTTAGGGTTTTTAAGCACGAGAATCTAGTCTAGAGTGCTCGGGATCGATTTCACCACCGTGCTTGGTGGAATTTGGTTTCCCGGAAGTTAGTTCTGTAACCGGAAACCCTTATTTGAATATTAATGGAACCCTGCACCTTGGTTGTGACTAGGTGATAAAAGCTAGGGCTCGGGAACGGATCGTGCTTGAGGAGCGTTGCTCGTAATCAGTAACCGCAAAGATTAAAGGTAAGAAAACTGCACCTGGTTGTATATTTGTAATGGGACTAAGGGTTCCCTATTGTGTATGCTTGAAAGGATGGTATTATTCCATGCAAGCTAATTAGTGAACCAACGGCCTAAGGGTGCCAAGGGTTACACTAGCGCACAGGGCACGGCTTGGCCACTGGTAGCCGAGGACAGCTTAATATGCACTGAGCTCAGTTTAAGCGAGCCGGAGTCAGTGGGGTAAACAGAGGGTGCGGCCTAAGTTGTCAACCCTGATTATTATGTGACTTGAATGTTATAAGTGATTGATTACATTCCCGAATCTGAATATATGCTGATTGGTTAATGTGAATTATTTGGTGAAAGATCACGTTTAGTGAATTTACTATTTGTTATTATTGTCTGTGTGCACATTGTGTTTTCTTGCTGGGCCTTGGCTCACGGGTGCTACGTGGTGCAGGTAAAAGCAAGGGCAAGCTTGATCAGCCCTGATCTGGAGAGCTCTGCGAGCGGAATGTACATGACCTGCTGCTCAGTTGTCATGGTTAAGGTTTTAGGCAGGGACGCGGGACCCAGAAATGTTCATTTTGCCTTAGTATGGCTGATAGTTGTCTGTATTTTGGAGAGTCTGTAATCCAACTTTTAAACTCTGGTACTTATGGGATCCCATGTATTTAACTGCTTAATTATATAAAATGAAACTTTTGAGACCTAAACCTTTTTAACCCTAGCTCATACATGTTTAGTGACACATTTTTAAATTAAGGACTTGATTAGCAAGTCTTGCACCTTTATAAGTACACAGTGTAGCAATCTTGGCTATCCAGGGTGTTACAGGTTTACTGCCAAGTATTCCTATTTCATTTAGGAGATCAAGAGTGTATTTTCTTTGAGAAACTGAAATCCTTCTTTTGCTTCAAGAAAATTTCATTCCCAAAAAATACCTCAGTGCACCAAGATCCTTGACTTCAAATTCTTTGTCTAACATTTCTTTGATCAAAATCATTTCTTCAGTGTGGTTGCTAGTGACAATGATATCATCAACATACACAATCAGTACTGCTATTTTTCCAGTTTCTGAGTGGTTGATGAAAAGGGTATGACCTTGCATGTATCCAAGTCCGTTGACTGCTTTTAGGAACCGATTGAACCATCTCGAAGAGATTGTTTTAGACCTTGGAGAGATTTTTTTAGCTTGCACACTTTGGTTGTATTGGGAGATTCTTCAAAACTCGGGGCTGACTCATGTACACTTCTTCTTCTAGTTCTCCACTCAAGAATGCATTTTTTACATCAACTTGATGTAACTCCCAATCCAAGTTGACTGCCAGTGAGAGCAATACTCTGATAGTATTGAGTTTGGAAACAAGGGCGAAGGTTTCAATGTAGTCAATTCCATAGGTTTGAGTAAAACCCTTGGCAACTATCCGCGCTTTGCACCTCTCAGTAGATCCATTTGCATTGAATTTGACTGTGAATACCCATTTGCACCCTATTACTTTCTTGTCTGTTGGTAACTCCACTAGTCTCCAAGTTTCATTCTGCTCAAGGGCTTTTATTTCTTCGAGAATTGTCATCTTCCATTGAGGAGTACCGAGTGCTTCACTGATATTCTTGGGAATCACAACATCTAACACACTAGAGGTAGAAGCTCTAAATGTAGATGCTAGTATCATCTCTCAAAGATCAAAGAATGATAGAAAAAGGATGTCAAGCATTCTTAGCCAGTATCACGGATGTGGTAAAGGAAACACCATTAAAAGTTGGAGACGTCCGTATTATAAGAGAATTCAAAGATGTATTTCCCGATGACTTACCAGGATTGCCGCCGACTCGGGAAATTGACTTCACGATTGAATTAGTATCGGGCACCAAGCCTATCTCCAAGGCACCATACCAGATGGCACCTCCAGAACTCAAGGAGTTAAAGACGCAACTACAAGAACTCCTAGACTTGGTTGCATCAGACCATGCCATTCGCCATGGGGAGCACCAGTTCTATTTGTGAAGAAGAAGGACGGACGCATGCAGATGTGCATAGATTACCGCGAGATGAATAAGGTAACGATTAAGAATAAGTACCCCTACCCCAGATTGACGATTTGTTTGATCAACTCCGAGGTGCGACTGTGTTTTCAAAGATTGATTTACGGTCTGGGTACCATCAGCTCAAGGTGCGGGGAGAGGATATTCCTAAGACATCTTTTAGAACTCGTTATGGGCATTACGAGTTCTTAGTTATGTCTTTTGGTCTTACCAACGCTCTAGTCGCGTCTATGGACTTAATGAATAGGGTCTTCAAGGACTACTTGGATAAATTCGTCGTAGTGTTCATCGACGACATCTTAGTATACTCAAAGGACAAAGTCGAGCACGAGGAACATTTGAGGTTGATCTTATCACGACTAAAGGAGCATCAACTCAACGCCAAGTTCAAGAAATGCGAGTTTTGGCTTTCGCAAGTGGCGTTCCTTGGGCACATTATATCCAAGGATAGAGTTGCAGTAGACCCATCCAAGGTAGAGGCTGTGAAGGATTGGCCAAGACCAAAGAACGCATCCGAAGTAAGGAGCTTTCTGGGATTAGCAGGTTATTATCGGAGGTTTGTAGAGAGATTTTCTAAGATAGCCACTCCGCTCACCAACCTGACTCGGAAACAGTAGAGGTTCAACTGGACTGATAAGTGTAAAGAAAGCTTCCAATTTCTTAAGGACAAGCTGTGCTCAGCACCAGTACTCTGTGTACCGACACCCAACGACAAGTTTGTAGTCTACTGCGATGCGTCGAAGCAAGGGTTGGGTTGCGTGCTGATGCAGAATGACAAGGTGATAGCCTACGCCTTAAGGTAGTTGAAGGAGTACGAACAACGCTATCCAACTCATGATATGGAGTTGGCAACGGTGGTCTTTGCATTAAAAATCTGGCGCCATTACCTTTATGAAGAACGCTGTGAGATTTATACGGACCACAAAAGTTTAAAGTACTTCATTACTTAGAATGAGCTCAACATGAGATAGCGCAGGTGGTTAGAACTAGTGAAGGATTACGACTGTGAAATCTTATACCACCCGGGAAAGGCAAACGTAGTTGTTGATGCACTAAGTAGGAAGAATTATGGAAGTTTAGCAGCACTAGCCGTAATAGAAAAGCCGCTACAGCAGGAGATGATCAGTACCGGAATAGAAGTAGTTTTCGGTAAGCTGGCCAATTTGTCTATCCAGTCAAATCTGTTAGAAGATATACGGATTGGGCAAGGGCATGATGACACATTAGTGGCACATATGGATGTAGTTAGAGAAGGCAAGGCCACACATTTCTCAATATCAGGTCAAGGGTTATTGAGATATAAGGATCAGGTATGCGTGCCAAATGATCAAAGGATTAAGATGACGATTCTAGAAATAGTGCACAGTACCCTGTACTTAGTTCACCCAGAGTCGACCAAGATGACTCACGACATCAAGGCAATTTATTGGTGGCCAGGGATGAAGAAGGACATAGCGGAATTTGTGTCTAAATGCTTAGTATGCCAGCAAATGAAAGCAAAACATCAGCGACCTGCAGGCTTATTGCAACCACTTAGCATACCAGAATGGAAATGGGACGATATAGCTATGGAATTCATGACGGGTTTGCCACAAACAAGTAAGCAGCATGATTCAGCTTGGGTGGTGATAGATAGACTAACCAAGTCAGCTCATTTCCTTCCTGTTAAGACTTCATACACAGCGGACCAATACGCAGACATCTATGTTCAAGAGATAGTACGGTTGCATGGAATCCCCAAGACAATAGTGTCTGATAGAGGATCAGTGTTTACATCGAGATTTTGGGGAAGTTTACAACCATGGGTACTAAGTTAAGTCTTAGTACAGCTTTTCATCCTCAGACAGATAGTCAGTCCAAGAGTACGATACATATTTTAGAAGATATGTTGCACGCTTGTGTACTTGATTTCGGAGGATCATGGAATAAGTACTTACCATTGATAGAGTTCTCCTACAACAATAGCTACCAGTCAACGATCGGGATGGCACCTTATGAGTTACTTTATGGAAGAAGATGACGATCGTCGTTACATTGGGACGAGGTAGGAGAAAGGCAGCTTCTTGGTCCTGAAGCTGTTAGAAAAGCTCAAGAAGCAGTAGTGCTGATTAGAAAGTGTATGCTCAGTGCTTAAAGCTGTCGGAATAGCTATGCAGATGCCAAGCGGCGTGATGTGGAATTCAAAGTCGGTGATCAAATCTTCTTGAAGATATCTCATATGAAAGGTGTGAAGCAATTTAGGAAGAAAGGCAAGCTTAGTCCCCGTTTTATAGGTCCTTTTGAGATATTAGACAAAGTGGGAGGTGTTGCATATAGATTATCCCTACTGCTAGCTTTAGCAAATAGCCACAACGTGTTCCACATCTCAATGCTATGAAAGTATGTGTCAGACCCATCTCACGTCCTCAAGTACGATACGATAGCACTCCAGAAGACTTGAGTTACGAGGAACGACCGGTTAGCATCCTAGATAGAGGGATGAAGCAGTTACGGTCCAAGAGTATTCCGATAGTGAAAGTCCTATGGAGTAATAGTTATGAATGGGAGGCAACGTGGGAGTTGGAGGAAGACATGCAAGCCCGGTATATGGAATTGTTTGGTAAGTAAATTTCGAGGACGAAATTCTTTTTAGTAGGGGAGAATTGTAGAGTCCAAGAATTTTACTTAGCTAGTTACATAGTAGTAGTAGTAGTAATAGCCAGTAGTAGTTATAGTATGATTATTACTGTGGATTTTGGTTCAAGCCGGGACTTAGTTGAACACTCGTAGCAACACTTATAGATTTTACAAGTTTAACCTATAGTTTAAGAATATTAATTATAATATAACGTTTGATTGATATAGCTGATTATAAAGATGTTATTTATTATACTATAAGGTTTAAATAGAACTAATAAGGTCATGACACTTGTCATGTGCATGTTTATTGAGAAATTAAAGTATTTTGAGGAATATTTTTATAAGAATAATATTTGAAAACCCCAGAATCTGCCAGCAGCTTTGAAATCGTTATAGGTCTCAGTCAAAGCTGTTTACTCAATTCAAATTAGGCTGAAAAAGTGCAATTACGTGTATAATATTTCAGTGTATGCCAATATATCGCAGCTCTAGGGGGCGATATATCGCCACTCGGGGAATACGAAAAACACGTAACTTTGCATGAACGTTTCGACGAGCCTCGGGAATACAAGCCCAGGTGATATATCGCCTACCATGGGCGATATATTGGCTCTAGGGCAAGGTTTTTGAATAATTTTGAAATCAAGCTCAATTCAACCCATAACCTCTTAGCAAGCCTCATAATCTTTTTGACCGAGTCTTAAGCCTCTTCTGAACGATTATTCAAATGTTTTTCAATTAAATAGTCATTATTTTATTCAAGCTAAAAGAAAGATCTTTTCATTCTTGAACTCTATAAATAGGATCTAGTACCCAGCCATTTCTTTCATTCTTCAAGCTGAGTTCAGAGCCTTCAAGCTGCTAGGTTTACTTTAGAGTGTTAAACACTTGGGTTGGGGTTATAAGCTTTATCATCTTAAGCTTATTAAACACTTGGGAAGTAAGGTTAATAATGTGTTTTTTCGATATCGAGGTGTAGTTCGGTTATAGTGCATTCAAAGGTATTTCTATTCCTAGTTCACTTCTGTATGTTTTCATTAGTTTTTATAGTTTTTCTCTACTCAAATCCTAACTCATTGTTTTCCATTCATGGTTAGGCATCTAAGTTCTTTGAACTTGAGGTTTCTTGTCGGTAAGTATCTTCTCGGTGGTTTAGATCATTCATTTTCATCTTTTTTTTTTCTCTTTAGAAGTACTCACCTTTCTATTGTTGATTTTAGGAGTGTTCCAAAATCCCGTCCTTGTTCTCACATCCCGGTATTGGTAAGGAAAATTGGATAGTTATTATATGCTTATATGATATGATTATGCTGTAATATGTTATGATATGTTTTTATATGTTATGATATATATGTTTTGGGGCTTATAGTTGCTTAAATAGCAAACCCCAACACTTTTATTTTCTTGGGGCTTATAGTTGCTTAGCTAGCAAACCTCGTTGTATTTTGAGGCTTATAGTTTCTTAGTTAGCAAACCCCAATGATTACCATGTACATGGGTTAGAATTGTGATGTATGTTATAGTATATGTTATATGTTTATAGTTTATGTTTATGTTTCATGCTTTTTAGTAGATTTTCCTTGCTGGGCATTAGGCTCATTCCTTTATTTTATATGTGCAGGAAAATAATTATGACGGCGGGAAGATTCTTGTCGGCTTGGGATTATGTATTGAGGAAGAATGGATTTGGTGGACTGCGTGAATGATTCGAGGACGAAGTTGTTTTTAGTCATTACAATTATGTTTTTTATGTATTTCCGCACCTGATCTTGTAATGAATTTATTTAAGATTTAAGTTATGTTTTATTTTCAAACAATGGGATCCCATATCATACCCCGAATTTTACGTATTTTAACCTTTGCTTTACAGTTTTTTTTTAATAAAGTTATGACTATTTCGTATGTATGTTTTCTTAAGATTAGTGTCTATGTATAGTAGTTTTAATGGTCCAAAGTCTAGAATTAGTTGGGTCATTACATGGTAAGTGGGGAAGGATCTGTCAAAGGAGTTTTTGGTAGTTTGTGTCAAGAGGCCAAGGCTCACAGACTGAGGCAATATGTGCCCCCCTTTTTTTGTTTGGAGGGTGCGACCGAGGCTGAGTGACGTCAAACTGAATTGAGTGCAACGAACGGAGGCTGGACGAATGAAGTGCTGGACTGGAGAGTGCGACCGAGGCTGGGCGAACAGAGTGTAAGGTGGCAGAGGGATACGTCGAACAGAGGTTGCCGAAGATGCCACAAGAGCTGGAGATGTCGCCTGGAGTTGCAGAAGCTACCAGTGCCAGAGAGGACAACCGGAGCAGGACAAAAAAAATTGCTAAGAAGAAAAAAAGCCTTATGGCTCTGATATCATGAAAAATGGTGAGGAAAAGAAATGTTTCTTATTTTCTGTGTAAATTTACAACCTAGAAATTGAGTTTATATACATTTTTTTATATCAAACGATCTTTAATACAACATAAATACAATAAAAGAGAATTCCTAGGAAACTGAACCATCCTTTGGTAATATTTTGATTTCTGTTTTTTATTCTCTAACTTTTAACAGTGGGTAATTGTAAAGATAGGTAGTGAGTGAGATGGAGTAGAGTAGTATAAATAGGAGAGTACAAAGAACGGAAGCATCATGAGAATTGTATTGTAAGTGAGCTTTGGCTCCTGGGAGAGTTGAGGTCTGTCATATACGTCGAGGTAGAGTTGAGGTGTCTTGAATATTTTATTGTTCTAATGTATTCTTATCACTTTCTTCATTCAATAACAAATGTCGGATCTGCCTAGTCGTTTCCATTGCTTCCTATTCTCGATTTTCTCTCTTATCTTTGCCTATTATCTCTGTCATTCATTGAAGAGCCTAGTGGGGGCATGTCAAATAGCCAGCATGACAGATTGAGACCACTCTAAAAAAGGGGATCCATTGAATTTATGTTGTGTTATATAAAGAGAAAGACTACTAACAACATTGTGTATCATTGAAGCAGGTGAGTGTCGAGCTGATGATGAGGATACCTCCAAACAATCTTTTTAAATAACTTCTGTCATAGCTGTCTTGCCCATTTCAGAATCAATATTCAGAGAGTGGCACGGATACCATGTAATCAGAGAAGTAGAAACAACTTTCTGATTCTTAGTCAATGAAAAAGCCAAACATAAATAGGTAAACTGAAACCTAGGTCTAGATTGGAGCAGATCTCGTAATTGATTAATATGTTGGAGTGGGCCCCTTACTAAATTTTGGGTAGCTTTATGAATCTTTAATTCTAAGGATTCCAATCTATTTCTTCCTATTCTTTAAATTGGGCACTTGACATAATTTCACAATATTTAAGGAACAGGAAAGTATAGTGATTGCTATGTAGGTACCTGAGAGTAATTCGAACCTGAAAATTTGTGTGAGCAAACTAGAGCAAACCATAGACTTGACTGTTTGAGTAACCCATCTTGGATAACATTCTTCTTATTCTCAATAATACTATTTAAGTTTTCTATATGGGTAAAAAAAATCATGGAGAATTCAACAACAATGTCATGTCAACCTGAGTCAAACAACCAAACATTAAAAATATGTGTATTTGAGTAGATGATACAGAGAAATGGTGATTAGCACATTTTCCAATCTCCATCAGCAGTCCTCTCAAATACACGTGGCTGCTCCATGGGAAATGTTTCTTTCCAGTCCGGGTGTTGAATCAAGTATTCCCACTTCCTGAAAAGAGATAAAACATTAATGTAGATGCAATTTCCAACTATTTAAAGACACTTGCTCTTTAAAAAATATTCATGTTTCTATCCAATATGTGTGTGTGACTACACACAGATATATTATCTCCATAATAACAAACATATATATTAAGAAATATGTCCCTGTCTCTTCAATTCACAAAATGTAAAACCAAGCTACATCTAATCTATGTTTTACCTTCTTTCGTTCGTAACAAAATCTGGAGCCTCGGCAGAAGGTGAAGTAGAACATATATGGAGGACCTCAGAATCAGACAGATCTCTCAATCTTCTAGCAATTCTTTCTTGACGCCAAGTCCTATATTAGTCAAAAGGGGGGGGGGGGGAATGATTCATAAGTATACAATAGAGAAATTAGCATGATACATTAACTTTAATCACAGAGTGCCAACTTAACACATTGATACTATACAATATGTAATTCTTATAAATTACAAAGCTATCATTTGACTTGTGGAGAATTTGTTCAGCAGTTTTTTTAAGGTACTGGAATTTAAACTTCTACCAGCGACATGGAGCGATCTCAAATCTATCAGTTCGAGTATTATATGTTTCCAGCAACTTCCCATCCCATTGATGATCTTCATAAGATGCAGTAACACGAATTCTCCTGACAATTTCATCAGGACATCTTGAAGTCGTATCAAAGCTGGCTGGGATCACTGATCCAGTTGACATTTCTACCTGAACAAATTAAAATACAAATGTTATAGAAAAAGAAATTTCATCACCATTCATTGTAGAAAGTAATTTAATTTATTAGAAGAATAAACCTGTAGTAATTAAGACAAATAAAATGAGGTGAAGATGCAAATCTAAGGCAAGGAAATATTGTATAGGTGATACTGTGAAAGGTGTAGGCCAATACCATTTAACTTAAAACACTATTTTGGAAAGTAACTGGTAAGTTAATTGCCGTAATTAGTTTTAGAATTAAACTGGAACTCAGAATAATGAATTCCTCCACAGCCTTTTCATTGAAATACCCAGAATTCGAGAGCTGGGATTCTCTCCAATACAAGAATGTTCTTACTGCTCAAAAGACACACACAATGCACATACTCTTCTCTCTTTATACTAAGGCTCATACACTCTACCATGTTCCCCCATACACAATACCCGATCCCCTCTAACTACTTGCTGACCTGTCATTCCCTTTTCCCCTCCTAGCGTACACATAAGTCAAGGGTGTTCCCCCATACACAATACCCGATCCCCTCTAACTACTTGCTGACCTGTCATTCCCTTTTCCCCTCCTAGCGTACACATAAGTCAAGGGTGGCCTATCATTACCCCCGGTCCAAAGACGCACCTTGTCCTCAAGGTGGAAATCTGGAAATTGCTGCTGAATTGTTCCCAAATCCTCCCAAGTGGCCTCAAACTCCGGTAGGTGTAGCCACTTTATCAACACTTGTGGCTGCTGATTTTGAGTTCCAGGTCGCAAGTCTAACATCGCCTCAGGTTCAAGAAGCCACTCCAGCTCTTCAGTCAGATTGGATGGTAAAGGAATGGCTGTTTGGTGCGGGCCTAAAGCCGATCTCAACATGGATACATGGAAAACTGGGTGGATCTTCGCTTGAGTTGGCAGTAACAATTTATAGGCGGTAGAACCCACTCTGGCCATTATCGGAAATGGTCCAAAAAAAAGTGGTCCCAACTTCTGGTTCTTCCTTTTTGCTAATGTTTACTGTCTATATGGTTTAAGCTTCACATAGACCTTATCTCCCACTGCAAATTGAACGTCCCTCCTCTTCTTATCAGCCTGAAATTTCATCTTCTGTTGGGCACGCTGTAAGTTCATCTTTAACAACTCCAAAATGTCATCCCGGTCCTGCAAGTTCTTTTCCACAGCGGACACAATAGTATGATTTCCTTCAATTTGTATCACTGGTGGTGGGTCCTGTGGTATAGTGCCTTAAATGGTGTCATTCCCGCTACTGAATGATATGATGTATTATACCAATACTCCGCCCAAGCCAACCATTTGACCCACTGCGATGGCCGAGAGCTCACAAAACACCTTAAATATGTCTCCAAACACCTATTAAGTACCTCGGTTTGGCCATCCGTTTGTGGATGATAAGCTGAACTGTATTTAAGCGCTGTCCCTTGTAATTTGAAGAGCTCCTTCCAAAAAAGGCTGAGAAAGACTTTGTCCCTATCCGACACAATTGACCTCGGGATTCCATGCAATTTAACGACTTCTTTAACAAAAATGGCAGCAACTGTAGCGGCTGTATAAGGATGCCAAAGTGGGACAAAATGAGCATATTTAGATAAGCGATCCACCACGACGAGAATGGAGTCAAATCCATTGGAGTACGGTAGGCCCTCTATAAAATCCATCGATATATCATCCCAAACTTGGTCCGGTATTGGGAGTGGCTGTAATAATCCAGCTGGTGATTGCGCTAAATACTTACTTTGCTGGCAAGCATGACATTCAGCAACGAACTTCTGTATATCGCGCCTCATTCCCTACCAATAAAAATCAGCGGCTACTCACTGAAATGTGCGAAATTCCCCAGCGTGACCCCCCATATTACTGCAGTGATATTATTGTAAAAGTAATGGTATGAATGGTGATGAAGATGGGACAACCAGCCGCCCTTTGAACTTCAGACAGCCCTTCGAATAAGAGTATCCAAGACCCCCTTTTCCTTGCTGGAGTTGTTGGATAATTTTGGAAAGATGCGGGTCTGTAGCTACATGATTTTTTAAATCTGAAATAGAAATCATATTGGGGATTGACAGGGCATTGCAGTCCCCAATCGGTGGTACCCGTGAGAGAGCATCCGCTGCCTTATTTTCAAGACCCGGTCTGTATTGCACTTGAAAATCATAACCCAGCAGTTTTGTAAGCCACTTTTGGTGCTCCGTTGCCACCATTCGCTGCTCAAGTAAGTATCTCAAACTCCGCTGGTCCGTTCGAACAATAAACTGGTGGCCCAATAGATAAGGACGCCATTTTTGTATAGCTAAAACCATGGCCATAAGTTCTCGTTCATAAACCGATTTACAGCGAGCTCTAGGAGAGAGTGCTTTGTTGAAATAAGCCACTGGCCGTTGTTCTTGCATCAAGACCGCCCCAAGACCCGTCCCCGAAGCGTCCATCTCCACTACAAATGGGGCTGCAAAATTCGGTAGGGCCAACACGGGAACTTCACACATTGATTTCTTTAATGCTAAAAATGCTTCTTGTGCCTCTTCATTCCAGCCAAACGAATCCTTCTTAAGTTGGTCCGTTAACGGTCTTGCCAACTGTCCATAGCCTCTTACAAATTTTCTATAATATCCCGTGAGCCCTAAGAACCCTCTTAACTCCTTCAGATTTTTAGGTGCTGGCCATTGCGCCATTGCTGCCAGTTTTAGCGGGTCTGCCGAAACACCTTCTGCTGAAACAATGTGGCCTAGGTATTCTAGTTTGGACTGCGCAAATAGACATTTCTTTTTATTTGCGTAAAGCTGATGCTGGCTGAGGCGATAATACTAAGTCCAAGTGCTGCAAATGAAGCTCCAATGATGTGCTGTAAACAAGTATATCATCAAAAAAAACTAGTATAAATTTTCTCAAAAACTCTCGAAAAACATCGTTCATCAAAGCTTGAAAAATTGCCGGAGCATTGGTTAGGCCAAATGGGATGACCAAAAATTCATAATGTCCTTCATGGGTACAGAAAGCCGTTTTCTCGACGTCTTTTGCTGCCACACGTATTTGGTGATATCCTGATTTAAGGTCCAACTTTGAGAATACCCTCGCCCCATGGAGCTCATCCAAAATCTCGTCGATCACTGGAATGGGGAATTTATTAGCGACTGTCTCGCGGTTTAAGGCCCTGTAGTCCACACAAAATCTCCAACTTCCGTCCTTTTTTTTAACTAAGAGTACCGGGCTCGAAAAAGGACTTGTGCTTGGCTGAACTATCCCCGCCTGTAGCATCTCAGTCAACAACTTCTCTATCTCATCTTTTTGTGTTTGTGCGTATCGGTATGGGCGAACCGAAATGGGACCCGACCCCTCCTTCATGGTGATGTGGTGCTCGTGGGAACGATGTGGTTGTAACCCTTTCGGCATGTCGAAAACTGCCTCGTGTTTCTGAAGTAATTCTTGCATTTCAGCCCCATTCTCCATCACAATACTCTCGGTGTTTGCTGTGAGCGCACCACATTGAATCCAGTAGCCTTGTCCCTCATGTTGAACCGAGTGAATCAAAGCCTTCAAAGAGATTTGTGACTTGCATAAGCTTGGGTCCCCTTGCAATGTAACCCATGATCCTCCTATTTCAAATTTCATGACCATTGTGCGCCAATTCACCTGCATATTTCCCAGTGTACTCAGCCATTGGATGCCCAAAATTGCATCAGCCCCTCCCAGTTCTAAGGGCAAAAAATCTGTAACCACCCGCAGTGACCCTAATTCCAGCTCCACGTTCTTGCAAATTCCCTCTGTTCTCACTCGGCCTCCTGTACCCAGCAATACCCCATAAGTTGTTGTCTCTGTGACTGATAATTGGACTGCTCGAACCAGGTCCTTTGATACAAAATTGTGCGTTGCTCCACTGTCGATGAGCACAGTTACTGGGTGTTCAGCTATGGAACCCAGTATCTTCATTGTGTGAGCTGAAGATATTCCTACCAATGAGTTAAGGGATAGCATCGCGAGTTGCTCCTCTTGCAGTGTTTCCTCACCGGATTCTGGGCTTGATGGTGCCGATTCTTAGCTCTCCGACCCCTCAATATCATCTGCAATCAACATCACGTGTAGTGCTTTTTGTTCACAAACGTGCCCCCTATGAAATTTCTTATCGTAGCAGAAACATACTCCCCGACGCTTCTTGTCCTGATACTCTTGCTCCGTCAGCCGTCACATTGCTGGAGGAGTAGTCTGCGTCGCCGTCGACTACCCTGCGTTGGCCGGCGACTGGTTTGAGGCGCCAGAGAAAATGGACTGGGAAGATCTCGTGCTAGGCAGCTGGGACGAGAACCTGGGCAGAGGCATTGGGCCTGTTTGTGCCCTAGCTGATCCAGTTCGGTGATGGAAGCCCAATCCAGACAGAAAATGGCCCTCTTCAATTCGTTGGGCTGCCTCCATTATTTGAACTAGGCCCGAAGGCTGCAATACATGCAACGGGCCTTTGATTTCTTCTTTCAAGCCCTTGATGAAACTCCCCTCTAACACGTGCTCTGGTACTCCGACCACTCTGGATGCCAACGCCTCCCATTGAATCCGATAAGCCCTGACCGTGGTCTCCTGCTTGACCGACAGCAACTCCTCCATTGACCCCACGGGAACCGATCGAAATCGCACCATGAGCAGATGCTTCAACAAAGCCCACGAAGTGATTTGACGCCTGGAGTTCTCCCACTGGAACCATGTTAGTGCGTCCCCGTCCAATCTGATGATAGCCACTTCCAACATCTCAGCCTCTGTAAGTCGATTCAGTAGAAAATATCTCTCCACACGAAAGACCCAGCAGTCTGGGTTCTCACCTGCGAACAAGGGCAGCTCCAGTCGCGGTGGTCTGAAATCTCGAGCCATCTGTGGTTCCGATGGTGAAAAGGGGTAACCCGTCGAAGTCGCCGGAGGTGGGTGCGTCGCCGAGGGAGGCCCCGTAGGTGGATGAGACGAGGAGCTGTCTCCATCAACTGCCTTCTTCTGCCGATCCTCCGTCGCACTCGTACCCGCCATACCCATTCGATGTGACAATTGCAGCAGCTGAGTGATATGGGTAATTAAGTATTCCACCTTCTTCTCCAACTTGGGGATCCTCTGTGTGTCCGCGCGCAATGCCTCCATCTCCTGCGGGAACTGTTTGATCTGTGTTCGAATTGCTGAAACTTCCTGCCTCAGTTCGAACTGCACCTCTTCGATCTTCTCCTCCACCATTTCAATCTGAAAATTCGGTTTAGGCCCCATAGTGGATCTATGCTCTGATACCACTTGGTAAGTTAATTGCCGTAATTAGTTTTAGAATTAAACCGGAACTCAAAATAATGAATTCCTCCACAACCTTTTCATTGAAATGCCCAGAATTCGAGAGCTGGGATTCTCTCCAATACAGAATGTTCTTACTGCTCAAAAGACACACACAATGCACATACTCTTCTCTCTTTATACTAAGGCTCATACACTCTACCATGTTCCCCCATACACAATACCCGATCCCCTCTAACTACTTGCTGACCTGTCATTCCCTTTTCCCCTCCTAGCATACACATAAGTCAAGGGTGGCCTATCAGTAACATCAGTCTCCTAGGCAGGGTTTTCAACCTTAACTAGAGTAATTGTTAATTTTCATCAGAATTCAACAAATACATTCTTAGCCTTTGTTTCTCAAATAAGTAGATTTCAATTATTTTTATTTTTTATTGATTGGGATATTCTAGAATCCAGAACTCCTTAAACCAGCTTTCAATATGTGGGTCAGATTTGAATGTAGAGCTTCTAGCATCTACTGAAACCTACAACTTTGGTAAACACATAATTTGATGATACTCACTAAGCAAGTTGAATTGAAAAAATTAAACACCCTAAGCACTGCTTTGGCAATCCATATGCTTTACTACTTAAGTATGCCCGCATGAATCATAATGTTAACATTATGCAAGGAGTAAAGCATGGTTTCAAATTTATTGATCATCTACGGTGTTGTCTACAAACAAAAATGACGCTAATACAAGAATAAAGTATATTAAGAATGATTACACTAGTAATAATAAACATGGGTGTTAGATGTGAGCTTCATTTTAGTAATTTGAACTCTTGGAGCTGAATAACCTTACAAAGTGTAAGATATCCTGGCGCCCAGAACCGGCCTTCTAAGTTATGTACTTTAAAAAGCACAAATCCTAACATAAAAATGTATTGGAACCACGAATTTTGGCTTCTTAAAGGTAACTAGGCCAGGGCTCATATATCATTTTCATTAAATAATTGACCCCAATGATGAAAGTAACCAAAGTAAAGTTGTTTTTATTTTTTTAATGCCCCTAAATATTTCCCACCCCAGATCTATGCATTACTAAATACAAATTAAAAATCCAAACATGAAGAGAATTATTATGTTTTGGAAATCATAGAAAATCATAAAAATGAATAAATTAGCATTAGCATATTTGTAACTTCATATAACGCATTATCATGCACCTTCTTTATAGATAACCATTTTGCTATAATCAAAATATTATAATTTTAAAGACAGATCAGTATATAATTTTGCAGAGCACATTGTAGATATCTTCACAGAGATGAAGAAATATCACAAATGAATTAGAATATAAAACAAACAACATATAACAAAAATGAACAACATTTTAGATAGTAGAAGCTGACCGCAAGACCATTAAAAATGGGGCATGCATTTCCTTCGGAATCCCTCCTGGTGTTATGTGCAAGGACGCATAGAGTTTGAAAGTGAAATTTCTCCTCTCTCATTATCAAAATTTCAATAATTTTGGAACACAACGAGAAGGAGTAACCATCCAAATTTCCATCACTTTCAGAGCCAGAGCTATCACTACCATGCTGCATAAATTTAAACTTATTCAGTTATTTTCTTTTTGTGTGGGTTAACTTCTTTGGAAAAATCAATGGAAAGTAGAAGATCTTGGGCATACATCAGGAGAAACATCTTCAAAACTACCAACCATATGCACCTGCGTTTTTATTTTTATTTTAATTCTCGGTTTCCACAAGACAAGAATTAAGAACGATCAAATGAAAGTTACATCAATGAAAGAAAACTATTGATAATTAAAGAGGAATACATCTAGATTATCATCCGAACAGTGATCAATAAATGATGAAAGCATCTGGTTGAGGCCGTTATCCACAATATTTGGGGAATCCATATGAGCAACTGAGGTTCTGCAGTTCAAAAATAAAACCAGGAACATCGAAGTGGAGAAAAGTATTTTAAGTTTTAACAATAGTAACTATATACCAATAATAATAATAATAAAGGAATTCTTACATTCCACTTTTCCGATTCCTAATAGTAAAGCTGACACAGGTCGTTGCTTCATCAGTTCCAATAAACTTTTCATTTAAGAAATAGAGATAGACAATAATATTAGATCAGGGAAATGAACACTCAATCTTAATTTGAAGCGAAGGTTATATTGTGAAAAGAATAATGTTCACTGCCACCACAATTTTCGGTATAGTCAAAACTAACCACAATATAAAGATAGCAAAACGGTAATTAACATTTCTATATTACTTATATATTAGAAAATAAAATTATAAAAGGGGTAAAAGGGACAGATGCATAGGATCATTTGACAAAAAGAATAACCATAGACTAACTTGTGCTTCACCTGGATTCTATAATTCCATTCAAGACACATGCAAGGAAAGTTTTAGGTAACTTCAAAAGTTCCCAGACATAAAATAGATTGCAAGGTGACTTCCATACATGGAAACTCCATTAGTTACCAGTATCATGTTTGTGAACAAATATCAAAATAACAATACAATAGTCAAGTTAACAGTGATTGAAAGCTAGTCTTGTAATAAGCATCAACTAAACTGATACAAACATACATTTATAGTAGAAAATTTATTGGCTCAAGTGACGTCAAGTAAATTTTGCACAACTTGGTAAAAAAGTTTAAAATGCTCTATCTCCATTATAAATATAAACCTATATCTAATGCTTGTAATAGTTAGGGTTAAAAATAAAAGAAATACACATACATCAACCAGTGCTGGATCTGCAGTTGCATATTCTCTTTGGAACAAATAGACCCATTTACATTTTTCTGATCTCTCTGGGCCAGACTCTTCAGGAATTTTAAATTTCCTCTCTGGAATAGCCTTGAATGACTTTGTAGCAGATACCAGTGTAGGGTGGTTCATCAAAGCAAGAAGGGTACCATTTTCCTGTAGGAAAATATCTTATGGTCTATTACCTATTCACTTCATACAAGTTCAAAAATTCTATGAGAAGAAAACTCATGGTCCTATTTCAGACAGTAATTATTCCGTTCATTATTTATTGCATTTCATATTCAAACATACAAATTCAAAAAGCAATTTAACCAAAAGCATCCTAATTTCCAAAACGAAAGGCACATAAATAAGCGTCCCACTTTGCAAATCCATAATATACATTAGTTAAAGAAAAGTGGATACTATTTGGTTGTGAAATATGATAAAAACGGCATCAATGATACCTAATAATCATTCATTCATCTATAATAATAAAAATGAAAACCCAGATAAATAAATAAAAAATATCTCAAAGTTGAACATGATCAAATTCTTCCCTTTTTTATACAAAGCATTACATAAACGATACCTTTACTATTTGCACCAAAACAACTACTAGCAGCAAATTCATATATCCTTGAAAAGTTTAAAATTTGTAATTAAAGATCTTAATAATGACCAATTTCTTTGCCACTTTCCAAAAAAAAAACAACTTGGTTAGACGCACTGCAGAGATGATATTTAATAAAAATGGTTAGAAGTTGAAAAACATTAAAGATCAAGGTGGAGAGATTACCTTCGAAGATGAAGTGTCGGTATCAAAAGGAGCACCATTAACGAATATCATGACGTTGGATCTCCACTCAAACAACTTCTTCCGACTTTCGACTACTGAAAGTGGAATAATATAACCAAAGCAAAGTATTTTTAACGTTTTTTTTTTTTTTGAAACTTCTGTTTGATTACTTGCAGACAAAACCCTCCAACTTGTTAATTTACATTTAGGTCCTCATCCTTTAATATTTCATATAAATTCCTTATCTCAATAATTAGTGCCCCCTTTAGTCCTTTTATGTAATTCATTAATTTTGACAATGAAAAATTCAAATAACTTTAAAGACGGAGTACAAGATGTAAAAAATAAAAAGACATAGCTAAGTATAAAAATTGATTACTATTACATGTAAAAAAAAGTTACACGTGGAAAATATATAGGAACAACAATATTTTTATAAAGAAAAAAGTTAGTCCACTTAACACTAATTAGTTTTAAGATGGAACCACAATCCTAATACCAGTAGTCTTTCTCCCTCAAATTGTAATAATTACTTTATTTTATTTTTCCAAACCCATAAATTCTTATTATATACTAGAACTCGTCAATGATAATATTAGGATAAAAAGATAAAGGAATAGAAATGAAATCAATGGAATTTTACCTAGTTGAATTCGAAAAGGCTTGTATATTATATATTTAGGCCCTCTTAATTATAGAGAATTCATTATGTGTGAACCAAATTCAACCATGTATTTAAATATGTACATTATACTTAATTATTATTATTATTATTATTAACAATTGGCAGATCATAAGATGAGGCTGGAAAAGAAGAAGGGTCTGACTTCGCCCGAAACTTGGATAGGTTGATCTCGTTGAACCAATGAGGGTTAGGGTGGTCGAATCTCACCAGATCCTACATATTTGAAATTGCTACTTGTTGCATGTGGTGTGTTGATGTGGACCAATCAAAATAACTTTTTCTAATCTTAACAAACTCATGGAAATCTATAAATAACACTTCGAGAGACTAGAGATGGGACCTTAGATTGTTCACACACACACTTAGACATTTTCATTTTTGATCTTTGGAAGAATCCTTACTGACTTGAACGTCGAAGCGCCTTCTTGTAGAAATTCAACTGAGGAAAACACGAAGGAAAACTTAAAGTGAAAATCAAATCAAGCACAACCATAAAGATTGGTTTAAAAGGAGGACAGTAGTACGATTGAAATTGTAAGTTCTTACTTTATATGAAAGCATCTGAAGAAAAACCAAAGAACCACAAACACACTGGATCTGATAGCTGACATTATCCTTGATTGTCTAATATTGAAAAGAAAGTTTTGATAAGCACCTTGTTATTAGAAGAAGAGAAGGAAAAGCTTGTCCATTTTCCAAAATAGAATTCTATGAACTTTGCATGGAGTCTGAAAGATATGTTAAGCATTGACCTGCCTGTGATGATGCATAAACTAAATATAGATCTAAACTTTCCATTCATCATACAAAAGCATAGGTGATTCACTCCAAAGATCAACCAGGTGATGAATGAGGAAGTAGACTGTCTACTTAGCATTGGATCCATAGAAGAATGCAAGTATCCCATTTGGATAGCAAATCCGATGGTTGTGCTAAAGAAGAACGAGAAAAATAAAATGACTATTGGCAAAACTTTTGTTCTTAGAAAAGTTCATGTACGACTCCTCATAAGGGTTAAGAGGGTCAGAGGATTAATGCTTGACTAACAAGTCATCTTATAAGTTTGAAAAGAAAACATAAACTTGAACTTAATAACATGACACTTGTGTGGAAGACTTGAAACCCACCAACCCTATAGGTCGAGTTTATTACAGTATGCGTAACGCCTTGGTTAGCCAAGACCGTCACACTGTGTACTACAAATAGTGCTTAACTCGCTAAATGAGTCATGAGGCCATAAAGGTGCATCTAAGTATTATTAACGGGGCAGGATTAAAATCTCGGTCAAAAGGAATGAATATATTTTATTTAAAACATTAAACTGTGCATGGGATCCCATAAAAGTGTTTACAAAGTTGTGTACAATCCAAAATGGTCATTACAGTTCAAAAGTTACAATCCGCCGACCTAAGTGGAAAAAATAGGGTTAAACCCTAGTTTCCCTGAGAAACACCTTGGTTGTGGTGGTCAAGCGGCCGCATATGTACACGTTGCTACCTAAGCTTTCCATCCAAGGCTTGGTAAGCTTTTCTTTCCCTTTACCTGCACTACATAACACCCGTGAGCCAAGGCTCATCAAGAAAAGTTATTAATGCAAGTATACACGTATTAATAAATGATCATGAAATCATTCTGGGGTTCGTAGCCCTAATCAGATGATGACTGTTAAGTCAATCTAGGGTCCTGCGCCCTAGATTAATGACTAATAAGTCATTTGGGGTCCTGCGCCCTGAATAGATGACTAATAAGACATCATGGGGTCCTACACCCTAAGCCATGTGACCATCAATTCACCTAAGCCTTTTAGCCCTGGCTCAGAGTATGTAATGACCCAACTTATTCTAGACTTTGGACCATTAATACTACTTATACATAGACACTATTCTTAAGAAAATATACATGTGAAACATTCATAACTTTATAAAAAAAACTGTAAGGCAAAGGTTGAAATACATAAAATTCTGGTATGATATGGGATCCCATTGTTTGAAAATAAAACATAACTTAAATCTTAAAATTCATTACAAAACAAAGTGCGAAAAAATACATATAAAGCATAATTGAAATGACTAGCAAACAACTTCATCCTTGAATCGTTCACGCAGTCCACTGAATCCGTTCTCCCTCAATACACAATCCCAAGCTGCCAAGAACCTTATCGCCACCATAACTATTTCCCTGCACATATAAAACAAAGGAATGAGCCTAATGCCCAGCAAGAAAAATCTACTACAAACATGAAGCATAAGCATAAACATATAACATATACTATAAACATATATCATAATTCTAACCCATGTACATGGTAACTATTGGGGTTTGCTAACTAAGCAACTATAAGCCTCAAAATACAATGAGGTTTGCTAGCTAAACAACTATAAGCCCCAAAAACATAAAAGTGTTGGGGTTTGCTAATTAAGCAACTATAAGCCCCAAAACATACATATATCATAACATATAAAAACATACTATAGCATAATCATATAAGCATATAATAACTATCCTATTTTCCTTACCAAATACCGGGATGTGAGAACAAGGACGAGATTTTGGAACACTCCTAAAAACCATTAATGCAAAGGTGAGTATTTCTAAAAGAAGAGATGAAAAGAAATGAACTAAACCACCGAGAAGGTACTTACCGACAAGAAACCTCAAGTTCAAAAGAACTTAGATGCCTAACCACGAATGAAAACAACGAGTTAGGAATAGAGTAAAGAAAAACTATAAAAGCTAATGAAACATACATAAATGAACTAGGAATAGGAATACCTTTGAATGCACTATGATCGTACTACACCTCAAAATCGAAATACACACTATGAACCTTACTTCCCAAGTATTTAATAAGCTTAAAATGATAAATTTTATAACCCCAACCCAAGTTTTTAACACTCTAAAGTAAACCTAGCAGCTTGAAGGCTCTGAACTCATCTTGAAGAATGAAATAAATGGCTGGGTACTAGGTCCTATTTATAGAGTTCAAGAATGAAAAGATCTTCTTTTAGCTTGAATAAAAATAATGACTTTTTAATTGAAAAACATTTGAATATTCGTTCAGCAGAGACTAAAGACTCGGACAAAAGATTCTGAGCTTATCAAGAGGTTATGGAATAAAATGAGCTCGGTTTCAAAACCATTAAAAAACCATGCCCTAGAGCCGATATATCGCCCATGCTAGGCGATATATCGCCTGGGCTTATGTTCCTGAGGCTCGTCGAAGTGTTCGTGCGAAGTTACGTGTTTTTCATATTCCCCGAGTGGCGATATATCGCCCCCTAGAGCTGCGATATATCAGCATACGCTGAAATATTATACATGTAATTGCACTTTTTCAGCCTAATTTGAATTGAGTAAACAACTTTGACTGAGTCCTATAACGATTTCAAAGTTGCTGGCAGAGTCTGGGACTTTTAAATATTACTCTTAATAAACTATTCCTAAAAAATACTTAATTTCTCAATAAACATGCACATGACAAGTGTCATTATCTTATTGGGTCTATCTAAACCTTATAGTATAATAAATATCATCTTTATAATCAACTATATTAATCAAACCTTATGTTATAATTAATATTCTTAAACTATAGGTTAAACTTATAAAATCTATAAGTGTTGCTACAAGTGTTCAACTAAGTCCCGGCTTGAACCAAAATCCACAGTAATAAACATACTATAACTACTACTAGCTATTACTATTACTACTACTATCTAACTAGCTAAGTAAAGTTCTTGGACTCTACAGAGTAACTTGCCATAGACTAGCCAAGCGCTTCAGTTTTCTTCGACCAATTGGTCGGTGAAGCATTTAATGCTCATGTTGATTAGATCTAATCATTTTGGCCTCTGGTCAGAACGCTAATGCCGCTCTTGACTTATAAGTCAATTCCATACGACCAACGCTCAGTACTATTACCGATCTTGACTGATAAGTCAGAGCTTCACGACCAGCACTTAACACCATTGTCGTTTCTGACTAATAAGTCAGTGCGTTGCTTAGATAAACAATGCATTCAAGCATTCATAATGCAATGGATATCCAAATATAGAGCAATCAACATGCTTCAACAATAATCATGTATGTCACATAATGGGTGTAGTTTTCTTACCTCAAGCTTGAGCATAAAATAAGATAAGAACGACCCTTGAGAATGATCCTATCCTTAGGCCTTAGCGGTAACCTAATCATAACCAAATATGAAATCCCATCAATAAATGAGTAATAAAAGATTCCTGGACCAAGTCCTAGCCCTCAGGACGTCGAATCCTGCTAAAACAGTTAGTAGATTCGATCCTGAGCCTTAAGGTTCGAAAACCCGCACTTAAAACTAAGTAAACTAAGCCTGGCCAAAAACAGACAAGTAGGCCGCGACCTACCCCCCAAGGGCTATGACGCGCCTCCCAGGGGCGGCCCGTGACTTGCCCTTGAAGATCGCAGTGTGCCTGCCAGACAGAGCCCAATGAAGGCTCTGGGGTTCACTCAAGTCACGACGCCCATGTACTCGGTCGCGACTTGACCCCGCGAACCCAGCTCCCCTACATTTTCTTCAATTCAAACTCAGCCAAAAACACAACCCAACAATTCCAATATCAAAACCAAACCCCAACACAACATAACCACCCATCTAGCAATAAAACCCAAGCTTCAAAACACCATCAAATACTCAAGTCCATAATCAAACTATCAAGCTTACAAACAACCATAAAAAAAACAAAGTAAAACTTCAAAGGTTAAGCTAGAATCCTTACCTCAAATATAGATTGAATCCCCTTAATTGATGTAACACACTTCTAAACCCTTAAGCCTCAAAACCTTAAGCTTGATCTCCTAATTTTGCCTAAAAAATTCATCCGAGAGAGAGAGTGTGTGAGTAGTCAGGAGAGAAGGAGAGAAACTCTGTTTTTCCCTGTTTATTCTACAACCTTCCTCAAGTCAAAACTATCTAATATAGCCTAAAATTACCAAAATTTTCCTAGGGCCATCTAAAACCCTCAAAGCCACCCAAGGGCAAATTTTGTCATTTCTACCTACCCTATTAATCATAATTAACGTCCTCCAATTCTCGTTACTCCCAATATCCTCAAATAATTACCAAATTATATCCTATTACCCGATCATTCCCAGTAATGTACTAAGCACCAAATTACCCCTAGGCTCACTCTGAGCCCGATAATTAACCCCGTTATGACCAAAATGCTAACTTGCTTCCTAGGATCGTCTCATGCCGAATAGCTCAAATGTAATCACATAATAATGTGATCTCACCCATATATCACATACATGCACATAAATATACAAATACACCCTCAATGGGCCAAAATTACGAAAATGCCCTTCTTATAAGAAACGACCCACGTATATGCCAATATAGTCATATAATAATACAATGCACATAATCACATAATAATGCATTAAATCAATTATGGCCCTCCTAGCCCCCTAATCCAGGCACTAAGCCACACTAGGGAATTTGGGACATTACAACTATCCCCTCCTTACAGAAATTTCGTCCTTGAAATTTACCTGAGCAGCTTGGGATACTGATTCTGCATATTTGACTCTAGCTCCCAGGTCGCTTCCTCGACCTTATTGTTCCTCCATAATACCTTAACCAAAGGTATAGTTTTATTTCTCAGGAACTTGTCCTTTCTATCTAGTATCTAGACTAGCTATTCCTCAAAGAAGAGATCTGCCTCAAGTTCCAGATCTTCATAACATAACACATGAGTCACATCTGACACATATTTCCAAAGAGCTAAAATGTGGAATACATTATTCACGGCCGACAGTGCCGGTGGTAAGGCCAACCTATAGGCCACCTAACCAATCCTCTCCAGGATCTCAAATTGACCTACGAATCTAGGGCTCAGCTTGCCTTTCTTCCTAAATTTTCTCACCCCTTTCCATGGAGAGACTCTAAGGAAGACGCAGTCTCCCACTTGGAACTCCACATTCTTGCGTTTGGGATCAACATAACTTTTCTGTCTGCTTTGACAAGCGAGCATCTGAGCTCTAATATTCTCAATGGCCTCATTGGTCCTCTGAACTGCTTCAGGACCCAAGTATCTCCTTTCTCCTGTCCCATCCCAATGAATATGAGATCTGCATTTCCTACCATACAACATCTCATAAGGAGCCACCCCAATGGTCGACTGATAGCTGTTGTTGTAGGAAAACTCAATCAAAGGTAGATACTTACTTCATGACCCACCAAAGTCTAGCACACATGCTCGCAGCATGTCCTCTAACATCTGGATCATCCTCTCAGATTGTCCATTTGTCTAAGGATGATAAGCAGTATTGAACGTCAACTGTGTACCCATGGCCCTCTGCAAACTTCCCCAGAACTTAGAAGTGAATGTGGGGTCCCGATCTGACACAATCGACCTCGGTGCCCCATGAAGGCGCACAATCTCTTTCACATAGAGATCTACGTACTGGTCAACTATATAAGCTGTCCTCACTAGTAAGAAGTGAGCTAACATGGTGTATTGATCCACAATAACCCACACCGAATCATGTTTACCCACAGTTCTGGGTAACCCCACCACAAAATCCATCGTGGTGTCCTCCCATTTTCACTCAGAGATGTCCAGAGGCTGCAATAGCCCTGCTGGCCTCTAATGCTCAGCCTTGACTTATTGACATGTTAAGCACTTAGCCACATATCCCTCTTCATCCCAGGCCACCAATATAGCGATCTCACATCCTGATACATCTTCATAGTGCCTGGATGCAAAGAGTAAGGAGTGGTATGAGATTCATCCAGAATCTCCTGTCTCATAACAGTGTCCATCAGAACACATATCCGACCCTTGTATCTCAACAAACTCATATCTGATACTGTATAATATCTAGATACTCCATCTAGAACATATTCTCTGATCTTGGTTAGTTGTGGATCACCCAACTGTCCTTCCTTTATTCTTTCCAACAGCGTAGAATATAACGTAATATTGGCCAACTGTCCTACCAATAATTCTATGCCAGCCCTGGTCATATCCTCTACTAACTCTCTGGATATCAGCCTCGCACCGAAAATCTGTCCCGGACCTTTCCAGCTTAAAGCATCTGCTACCACGTTGGCCTTTCCTGAATGATACAGAATTTCACAATCATAATCCTTCACTAACTCCAGCCAACACCTTTGTCTCATATTCAGGTCTTTCTGTGTGAAAAAGTACTTCAGGCTCTTGTGGTCAATATAAATCTCACACTTCTCTCCATAAAGATAATGTCTCCATACCTTTAATGCAAATACCATTGCTGCCAATTCTAAATCATGAGTGGGATATCTCTGTTCATACTCGTTCAACTGATGTGAGGCATAAGTAATCACCTTCCCTGACTGCATAAGAACACAACCCAAACCCTGATGTGAGGCATCACAGTATATCACAAACTTCTCTTGATCTGTTGGAAGACTCAGAATTGGAGCTGTAATCAACCTTTGCTTCAATTCTTGGAAGTTGTTCTCACACTTGTCTGACCACACAAGCTTCTGATTCTTACGTGCCAGTTCAGTCAATGAGGTGGCAATCTTCGAGAACCCTTCCACGAAACGCTTGTAATAACCTGCCAACCCAAGGAAGCTCTTAACCTCTGAAGCATTCTTTGGCCTTGGCCAATCCCTAACCGCCTCAATCTTGGCTGGGTCCACCTTAATCTCCTCCTTATTGACAATGTGCCCAAGGAAAGTTACATGAGATAACAAGAATTCACACTTCTTGAATTTTACAAACAATATGTGTTCCCTCAATCTCTATAGAACTAACCTCAGATGCTACTCATGTTCTGACTCTGACTGAGAATAAACCAAAATATCATCAATGAAGACGATCACAAACTGGTCCAAACAATCCTTTAACATTATATTCATCAAATCCATAAAAGCAGCTGGGGCATTAGTCAACCCAAAGGACATGACTAAGAACTCATAATGCCCATATCTAGTGTGAAAGGCAGTCTTAAGTATATCTCCCTTCTTGACCCTCAACTGATGATAACCAGATCAAAGGTCTATCTTTGAGAATACCCTTTTACCCTGCAACTGGCCAAACAAATCATCTATCCTTGGCAGAGGATACTTGTTCTTAATTGTTAACTTATTCAGTTCTCTATAATCAATACACATCCTTAGAGAACCATCCTTCTTCTTCACAAATAGAACTGGTGCACCCCATGATGAAAAACTAGGTCTAATCAAACCCAAATCCAACAACTCCTGCAATTGTACCTTCAGTTCTTTTAATTCTGTTGGGGCCATTCTGTAAGGTGCTCTAGACACTGGCTTCATCTCTGGTGCCAGTTCAATCACAAATTCAATCTCTCTTTGTGGTGGCAACCCTGGAAAATCTTCTGGAAACACATCCGAAAATTCACAGACTAGTCTGATCTCCTCTGGTCTCACTGGCATGACTAGAGTGGTATCAATCACACTAGCTAAGAATCCTATGCAACCTCCTTGCAATAGATCTCTAGCTCTCAAAATAGATATCATGGGTATACGGGGTCCATGGACAGTGCCAACAAACACAAAATAATCCTCACCTTCAGGCTCAAAGGTTACCATTTTCCTTCTGCAATCTATAGTTGCCTCATACTTCACCAACCAATCCATACCCAAAATTATGTCAATGTTGGTCATAACCAACTCTATCAAATCAACTGATAACTCTCTGCCTTCCACTATCACTAACAATGATTTGATCCACCTCTTAGATACTACTAATTCCAAGTGGGTAACAAGATTCCGAATCCCACAACATAGTAATCACATGGTCTACATAGTCTATCAATAATTCTACTAGCAACAAAAGAATGCGTAGAATCAGAATCAATCAAAACAGTAGAAGGAGTTCCAACACTAAAAAGCTGACCTGTAACTACTGAGGGACAAGCCTCAGCTTCTGCCTGAGTCAATGCGAACACTCGAGCTGGGGCTGAGCTGTCCGCTTTTCTTGGCTCTTCCTTCCTTGCTCTCGGCCAATCTTTTCTCAAATGTCCCACTACTCCGCACAAAAAGCAGGCTCTTGCCTGACATTCCCCTAAATGGTGGTTCTTGCATCTAGGGCACTCAGGAAAAGTCCTCCAGACCTCATTGCCGCTTTGGCAGCCCATTGTAATACCACGTGGTCTTTTGTTAGGGCCTGGAGCAGGGAAGGCATCAGGAGCCTTTCTTTTCTGATCAATAGGGCCCTGCCCCTACCTGAACCTATAAATGGAGGTCCTAGCCTCCTAAAGTCTCTCATAGCTGCATTATCACGCCAGATCTTGTTCTCCGCGCTCTCAACTATGAGTGCCTTCTCAATCAGCTGTGCATAAGCAGTCACTCCTGGCATAGTGGTAATATGAACATCACGGGCTATTCTAGGTTGTAACCCCTGGAGAAACCTCTCCCTTCTGGTCCCAACAGTGGACACCAGTTCCATTGTAAACTTTGCTAGTCTGTAAAACTTTAAGGTATACTCAGTCATTGACAAACTTCCCTGAAATAGCTTGCTGAACTCTTCAGTTTTTGCAGCCCTAATGGCATCATTATAGTACTTTTCATTGAACAGAGTCTAAAACTCTGCCCAATTCAGGGCATTAACATATCTAGTCTGGGATATCACTTCCCACCAAATTCGGGCTGTTGGTAAATCTTATACAAGATCTTTATTTATTTTCATGTAGATCCAATATTAAACAAATTAATATGAGATAACCTAGAACATATTTCTAAAATTGAATTCAAATATAAATAATGATAAGAATACTTACAGTATACGCAGCGGAATGAATGAGTCCTTCCTTCAGTTTCTCTAACCCTTGTATCATTTCTGTCGCAGAGTATTATCAAGAAATTGAACCGATCTTCAATTTTCTTCATAATCTTCCAAAGTATCCTTAGAATTACCTAGACTAGAGTGGGCAATTCTCAACATATGAGATAGATACAGAGAGAATAATAGAAAATAACAAAGAGGCTTAGAAAATGACTTGTGTTTAGAGAGAAACTAAAAACTATCAGAAAATCTGACTTGTGACTTGTGTTTAGACTTGTGTTTTCAACTCTCTCTAAGCACTCATTTTATAGACTCAATTAGGCCATTTTATTTAATTAAAAAATCAATAAAATAATAGCCAATATGAAACCCTAGGTCAAAATTATCATGGGCTTTAGGCCCGTGAAATTTCCCATTTAATTATAAGCCCATTAGACTTAAAATCAAGGCCTGTATTATTTTTTATTGATTTAATTAATTAAATAATTATTTAAATCCATTATCAAATTAATTATTTATAATTTGAACCTTTATTTAAACTTATTTATTAATTTAGATACCAATTTATCTTAATTAAAAAATCAGCCCTAATTTCTTTTTTCTTCTCAAAATTACATAACTCTGTGAGACTATCCAAAATTGACATGGTCAACTTTGATAATTCTAATTGATAATTAAATAATTAATTGAGACTATTTGGATGATTTTATCTAAGGTACAGTGGGGACCATGGGCCTATGAAATCAAGCTCCAATAAGTTATCATAAATCTAACAAATAAATTTACTAACTTTTTAATTCCTCACGACTTCACTAAAGACTCGGAATTGCACTCTTGAATTCATAGAACGCTCTATAACAAATATAAGATACGTTATTAATTATCCATTGTTACAACCATAATTGTCACTCAATCCTCTATATACGGTCTACAATGAGATGAGACTAAAATACTGTTTTACCCCTCATTGTATTTTATCCTTAAAACACTTAATTCCTTGTAAATGATATTTCAGTAAACTAATATTAATTATTGAAATGAGATCTCAATCATTTAACACCTTGAACCAAACTAAAAGGAAACCATCGTTTCACTTCTTCAACAGAAGCTATAGATGTTCATATCTATGATTAACACTCCCACTCAATTATACTACCAAGTTCCCAAGATGTAAGTATGGGCTATTCTGTAGGGTAAGCTGGTAACAAACAAGTCAAAGAACTCAAATAATACAACCAGTTAGAATACTAACCACTCAGAATTGAGATTGAATTGACCTATGGTCAACTATATGATATGACTAGAATAGATAATAATGGTATGTTTACTTATCCTATCAACTGTCAATATGGGTCCAGTCTGATGTAACAAATACATCTGATCTTATCTACTTTGCTAATATTCTGGAAAGAACATAACACTATAATGTGTAAGTAGATCATATCGTAGATTGGCAAGTCAATGTAAATCCTGTGCACTGACTAATCTTAGGACTAACTTATTTTGAACATATAATCATATTTATATTCCACTATGATTACGTTACTATAAATACGATTAGCTATTTGCTTGAGATTTAATAGTAGTTTATATTAAACAAATAATCATAAAAATAAAACATGTGAGCAAAGTGATTGACCAAGTAAAAAAAAATGATTTCTATTGTTTTATTGATAATAAATGAGATTACAAAGAAATTGGGTTTTAATTTGGGCATAAAACCCCAACAAACTCCCACTTGCACTAATTGAAACTAAAGCCTTAATTCTACTGCTCCCAATTCCTTGATATGCTTATTAAATGTAGCTTCTGGTAGTGTCTTTTTAAACGGATCAGTAAGATTGTCTTCAGATGCAATCTTCATAACATTCACATCTCCCCTGGCCACATATTCTCGTATAATGTGATACTTCCTTTCTATATGCTTACTCATCTTGTGACTACGAGGTTCTTTCGAGTTGGCTATCACTCCTGTATTGTCACAATACAACACAAGCAGTTTATCCATTTCTGGAATAACACCAAGATTCGAATAGAACTTCTTTAGCCAGACTATTTCCTTAGCTACTTCTGATGCGACTATATACTCAGTCTCCATGGTGGAATCTAAGATTGCAGAGTGCTTTACACTTCTCCATATCACAGATCCACTCCCTATAGTAAACACCATTCAAGAAGTAGACTTCCTGTCATCGACATCAGTCTGAAAATCTGAGATTGGTGTAGCCTAGAGGGTTCAGAACACCACCCTTGTAGACTAACATATAATCCCTAGTTCTTCTTAAATACTTCAAGATATGCTTAACTTTTATCCAATGTTCTGGTTCTGGGTTTGACTGATACCTGCTCACTACCCCCACTGCATAGCAGATATCTGGTCTAGTACACAATATGGCATACATCAGACTTCCAACTATAGATGCATAAGGAACTTTTCTCATTGCATCTTCCTCTTCAAAATTCTGGGGAGACTGCTTCTTTGAAAAATGAATTCCATGGCGGGACGATAAACGTCCTTTCTTGGAATTTGTCATTGAGAAACGTTCAAGCACTTTATCTATGTAAGCTACTTGAGATAAAGCTAAGAGTCTGTTCTTTCTATCCCTGATGATCTGGATACCTAGAAAATAATTTGCTTCACCTAAATCCTTCATTTAGATTGAGTGCTCAACCAATTCTTCACATCTGACAATTTCTTAACATTGTTTCCAATGAGTAAGATACCATCTACATAAAGTACCAGG
Organism: Humulus lupulus; assembly: GCF_963169125.1. Classification (NCBI taxonomy): domain Eukaryota; kingdom Viridiplantae; phylum Streptophyta; class Magnoliopsida; order Rosales; family Cannabaceae; genus Humulus; species Humulus lupulus. The sequence goes on from NC_084798.1 coordinate 71,958,904, forward strand.
AATACCACTATTTGATTTGCCTTTAGTTTGTAAACACAAGGCTCATCAATATTTTGTTCAAAGCCATAAGGTTTGATTATTTCATCAAACCTAAGATTTCAGGAACGAGAAGCTTGCTTAAGTCCATAAATGGACCTATTCAACTTGCAAACTTTTCCTTCTTGTCCAGCTACTTTAAATCCTTCTGGCTGATCCATATAAATGACTTCATCAAGCTTTCCATTAAGAAAAGTTGTCTTGACGTCCATTTTCCAGATCTCATAGTCGAGAGCGGCTGCTATGGATAAGAGGATACGAATAGACTTGAGCATGGCTACCGGACTAAAAGTTTTCTCATAGTCCACGCCTTCTCTTTGGGTATAACCCTTTACCACTAATCAATCTTTATAAGTCTCGATATTTCCATTAACACTTCGTTTCTTCTTGTATATCCACTTGCACCCAATGGCCCTGAAGTCACTAGGTGCTTCTACAAGATCCCAGACAGAATTTGAGTACATGGACATCATTTCCTGTTTCCTGGCTTCAAGCCATAGTTCCTTTTCAGGGCTAGCCATTGCGTGTTTGAAAGACAACAGATCATCATCACTAGAGTCACCAACAACCATATTGGTTTCACCATCCAAACGATAGGGAACTGGATTCCTAGAAACCCTCCCACTACAACGAGGCTCCATGACTATTTGCTCAGGAACAGTGGTACTTTCTTCATTTAAATCGACTTGCGTCAATTAAACATGAAGAGTGGGAATTTCATCATCAACTCGCGTTGATGACGATGGAACATTGGTTGGAGTCAATTCTTTAACCATCTCCTCTAAAACTACTTTGCTTTGTGGTTTGAATTTTGGACATAGTCATTTTCTAGAAAAGTAGCATTCGTAGAAGTAAACACTTTCTTTTCTGAATGACTATAGAAAAGTACACCCCGAGTACCTTTAGGATATCCAACAAACATGCAAACTTCAGTTTGCGGTTCTAGCTTTCCTTCCTGACGTGAGCAGGACACCCCCAAATTCTATAATGGCGTAAACTAGGTTCACGACAATTCCAGCGTTCTAAAGGTGTTTTGGGGATTGATTCAGACGGCACAACATTGAGAATTTCATTCGGGGTTTCAATTGCATGTCCCCAGAATGAAGTTGGTAGAGTTGAGTAACTAAGCATGCATCTAACCATTTCCAATAAAGTTCTGTTCCGGCGTTCCGCTACACCATTTTGTTGCGGAGTACCTGGGGAAGTAAGTTGTGATAAAATTTGAAGTTCAGTTAAATGATCTTGGAACTGGATATCCAAATATTCTCCACCCCTATCAGATCGCAAGATATTTAACATTTTACCTAATTGGTTTTGAGCCATTGCTAGGAATTCCTGGAACTTTGAAAATGTTTTTGATTTCCTATGCATTAGGTAAAGACATGAGTATCTAGAGTAATCTTCAATGAAAGTGACGAAATACTCAAAACCACCCCTAGCTTGTACATTCAAAGGTCCACAAACATCTGAATGCACAAGTCCAAGTGGTTCTTTGGCCCTATCACCCTTTGCAGAGAATGGACGCTTGGTCCGTTTGCCTTCTATACAAGATTCACAGACAGGTTATTCACCTAAGGTGAGTTCCCTCAAAGGCCCATCCTTTGTAAGTCTTTGAATCCTATCATAGTCAATGTGACCTAGTCTCAAGTGCTATAAATATGTCATATTATCGTTATCGGTCTTTTGGCGTTTATTGGTCCTAGATTTAGCAACTTTGAATAAATCATTATTAAGAGCGAATGGTTCGCTAGGTTGCAGAATATAAAGCCCGTTTTCCAAACATGTAATACACAATTGTGATCCATTGAAAGAAATAGATATATTAGAACTTGTGAAAGTCATAACAAATCATTCTAATTGCAACATGGAAACTAAAATTAAATTTCTACTAAAATCCGGAATAAAAAATACATCATTTGAAATTAAAAATGTATTTCTGAACTTCAGACGAGCTCTTCCTCTAGCTTGGACCGCAACGAACGCTCCGTTCCCAACTCTAAGCTTTAAGCTGCCTTCGTCCACTTCCTCCCACGATTCAAGAAGCTGTAAAGAGTTACAAACATGGTTAGTAGATCTAGAATCAATAATCCAAACATATTTATCATTCTCTAAAACACATGTTTCCAAGATAAATTAACTATAATCATTACCTTTGTTTTTAGTTGCTGGAAACTTGGGGCAATCCTGTTTCCAATGCCCCTTCTCTTTGCAGTGAAAACACTTACCTTTACCTTTCTTGTTTTTCTTGTTCTTCCCCTTAGGCATCTGTGCACTTGTTTGTGCAGCCTTTGCAGGCTTGGGGTTGTTGTTTTGTCCATTTTTCCTCTTGTTTCCAGCTTTCAAAGATGAAGCTTGGTTAGCTTCAGCCTTAGCTAGATCAACAACAACAATAGTAGTCTTATTTTCTCCTCCCTTACTAGGTCCACCCATGATAGGCCCAAAATCTGAAGCTTGTTCATGAGCTGTGTTAGACCATAGTTGAGTTGATCACAAATATGCGGACATGGTTCCATTCGAGCATTCATGGTGTCATCACGTATGTGCATGTAATGACCCAACTATTTCTATGACCTTGGACCATTAGATCTACTATACATAACTACTATTTTGGGAAAGATACATAAGAAATAATATAACTTTATTAAATCTCAAAATATTGTATCAAATACATAATAATAGAAAATATGGCATGGGTACCCATTGTTTAAAAGAAAAACATAAACTTTAATTCAATTGTTTAAAAAAAACTAAATGCGAAAAAACATGATCTAAAAGACTAAATATAAATAACTTCATCCTCGATCGACACGCAGTTCACTAAGTCCGTTCATCCTCAACACACATGCCAAGCTTCCAAGAACCCCTCCGTCTCCGTATCTAGTTTCCTGCATCACACTAAAAAAAATAAAGGAATGAGCCTAATGCCCAGCAAGGAAAACCTAACACATAACTCATATTCATAAAATCCATAACGTAGCATATAATAAAACATATCATAAACATATGTCACACATACTATAATAGCCATTATTACTTGGGAACCCATAACTAAACAAGTCATATGCCCATTAGATTTGTGGGGCTTGCTAGCTAAGCAAGTCATATGCCCAAGTCTACAAACATACACAATATAACATTTCATAACACAACATAACATAAGATAACATATCACATATCATATAACATATAAAATCCTATCCTATTTTCCTTACCAATATACCGGGATGATGAGAACAAAGTCGGGATTTTAGAACACTCCTAAAAACCATAATATAGAGGTGAGTATATTAAAGAAAAGAGATGGAAAGAATAAACTCCACCATCGAAACGATACTTACCAATGAAAACCTTAAGTTTGAAGAACTTAGATGCCTAAGAATAGAAAAGATTGAGTTAGGATTTGAGTAGAGAAGAACTATAAGAATCAATACAGAAAGGAACTAGAATTAGGAATACCTTGAATGCTTCTATGACCGAAGTATACCTCGAAACCGAAATACACTATAACCTTACTTCCCAAGTGTTTATTAAGCTTATAATGATTAAGCTTATAACCCCAATCCAAGTGTTTATCACTCTATAATCTCACTAGCACATGGAAGGCTCTGATCAATGCTTGAAGAATGAATGAAAAGGCTTGGTGCTAGGTCCTATTTATAGAGTTCTAGGAATAAAAATCTTCTTTTTGGCTTTGAATAAAAATAATAAATTTAATTGAAAATATTTGAATATCCTTCAGCCAAAGGCTTAGGAATTGGTCAAATTTTTCAGAGAGATTTAAGGATTCAAAGCTTGATTTTTAAAATAATAAAAACAAATAGAATCCTAACTTCTATCTCCCTAAATCTCGTAACTCTAAACTCCCATTTGGTAAAATCAACATATCTGGAGCTGTAGAACTCCGATTTCGACTCTATTTATACTGTTAGAAAGCTAATTAAATTATCTACAACTTTTTAGAAATACTATTTTTCAAAATTCATAACATAACTGGGTCAAAAATAGGTCGGAAGTTACAGTACCCTAAAGTTACGAAAAATCTATTTACATCCTAATCTACAAATAAATAAAATTGTGACAAATATCATGCTCCTATCAGATTTTGGTGAAGACTAACTCTTATATTTATCTTATTTTATCATTAAAATAATAATTCATTAATAATCATAACTTTAGGAATAACCATGCTCATGACAAGTGTCATATTCTTATTAATTCTATCTAAACCTTAGGTTATAATAATTACCATATTAATAACCGGCAATATTAATCAAATCTTATGTTATAATTAATATTCTTAAACTATAGATTAAACTTATAAAATCCATAACTATTGCTAGGAGTTTTTAACTAAGTCCCGGCTTGAACCAAAATCCATGGTAATGAACATACTATAACTAATACTAGCTACTACTACTACTACCAAAATCCATGGTAATGAACATACTATAACTAATACTAGCTACTACTACTACTACTACTACTACTATCTAACTAGCTAAGTAAATTATGGGACTCTACAGTGCAGAGACGGTGCTATCCAAGCATTTATTGTGCCATCACGAGCCTTGATGGTGCCATCACGAACGTGTAGACACGATGCTCGTTCTAAGGATTCCTCAATCATGACGAACTCAGAGTTGTCACCAATCAACTCTATGTTGATATTCTACTTCCATTTAAGGAAGTTTTCTCCAGTGATTTTCTCCATCGATAGTTGAGAAAGGATGGGAGTAGACACATACATTACTTAACTTAAAACTACAAATTATCAATAAAATAGAAGTCAATCCCTTTTGCTCAATAAAAATCCTATTCACACAAATTTCAAGAAATAGCACAACACATATAAAATATATGTAAGATATGAGGAAATAATACGAAAATGATCATATCTCTATTTCTTTAGGTTTTTAACTAATCTATGATATCCTTGTCTCAGTTGGTGAGAGTAAAAAATACCACTAGTTAAATAAAGTTGTAAACTTATTTAATAATGGACACCATTATTAACAACATACTATTCGGTCAAAATAAGAAAACAAAATCTCTTATTTTATGAGCTAGACCCACGGTTTTGATAATCATAGATTTAGTCCTAGTAGTCACCGTAGGAGTGAGTCTAGTAGAATTTTACCTACAATTATATATCTTTCAAAATTTAACCATGTCAAAATAACTAATGAACACCTTCCGTAGCGGGACAAATCAAAGCGTCTCGAGGCCCCATTAAGTTAATGACTTTGTTAAACCAACGGTGGAGATCGAATATAATTCTTAAAATAAGCTTATTATAAAATAAAAAATAGTATTTTTATTATTTTTCAGAAATTAATGACTATGGTTCTCCAAAAATTGTAAGATTAGAATTTTTAAAACCGAAGTCCTATAATCTCCTATCAATTCTAAAGTGTCACATTTAATCAATATTTAGGTTTAACTAATATAATGAACCTATACAATTAAGTCCAACTCAAGTAAATGAGCATTAACAGTTGGGCTTGTATGGAAGATGGTTGGATCCGGTATGTCGTTCCCAATACAAAGGCCCCCAATCTTCCATACAAGGTCCAAAAGACAGGAATTTAAACCTTCGTTTTATTAATTGTTATTAATTGATTAGGCCCACCATAGTCATGCAAAGCAAATGGGTCTTCACAAGTGGAATCACCCACAAGAGAGGAATTTAAACTTTACATTTTCGAATGGGCCCAAATAAAGCCTATCATTGTATGAATATTTTATTTAGCAAAATCCATATATCTAACAAACATATGGGTCACTATATGCATCTAAGCCCAATTGCAAAAATATCACATATAGTGCAAACAGACATGTTATAATTGGATGGGCCTAATCATGTTACTATATGAGCAAGTCTATGGATATATGCAAAAATACAACAATTAATTATCTAGAATTTATCAAAAAATTCAAATTAATTAAATTTTTACAAAAATAAGTCAATTTAAATAAAATTTATCAACAATTAATAAAAGTTAATTTAATTTTCATTTATCAACAATCAACTTGATTTATGCTAATTTAAAAAATATTAATTTAATTTAAATAGGATTTATCAACAATTAACCAAAGTTAATTTAAATCCCTTTTATTAAAAAAATATTTTATTAATTGGTTGAAAAACAAAATGATATTTTTCAAAATTTAACCAATTTTAAAATTTAAAATTCATACCTTAACTGTTTTTAAAAAAATATCTTGTGTTGTTAAAACTATTAACTAAGTGCAATTTTTCAAACCAAACCATTTTCTAATAATTTTTAACATGTTCTACACAAAATAAAACATATATAAAAATTAATAGCATAGAAAACACTACAAAATAACCTAAAAATTTCTAATAATTATATAAAATCAATATGCTTCATAAAAATATGAAAAAAAAAACCATCCAATTAGTCTAACACATCAAATAATCTAATTTTAAACATGTTCATGCATGAAAATAAAGATTACCAAAGATTCTGAGGCCAGTTGTTGGGAAAACTTATACAGGATCTTTATTTATTTTCATGTAGATCTAATATTAAACAAATTAATATGAGATAACCTAGAACATGTTTCTAAAATTGAATTCGAAGAGAAACAATGATAATAATACTTACAATATATGCAGCAGAATGAATGAGTCACTCATTCAATTTCTCTAACCCTTGTATCCTTTCTGTCGTAGAGTATTATCAAGAAATTGAACCGATCTTCAATTTTCTTCACAGTCTTCCAAAGTATCCTTAGAATCACATAGACTAGAGTGGGCAATTCTCAACACATGAGATAAATACAGAGAGAAGAATAAAAAATAACAAAGAGGCTTAGAAATGGACTTGTGTTTAGAGAGAATCTAAAAACTATCAGAAAATCTAACTTGTGACTTGTGTTTTCAACTCTCTCTAAGCACTCCTTTTATAGACTCAATCAGACCATTTTATTTAATTAAAAAATAAATAAAATAATAGCCAATATGAAGCCCTAGGTCGAAACTATCATGGGCTTTAGGCCCGTGAAATTTCCCATTTGATTATAAGCCTATTAGACTTAAAATCAAGACCTGTATTATTTTCTATTGATTTAATTAATTAAATAATTATTTAAATCCGTTATCAAATTAATTATTTATAATTTAAACATTGATTTAAACTTATTTATTAATTTAGATACCAATTTATCTTAATGAATAAATCTACCCTAATTTCTATTTTCTTCTCAAGATTACATAACTCTATGAAACTATCCAAAATTGACCTGGCAACTTTGATAATTCTAATTGATAATTAAATTAATTAATTGAGACTATCTAGATGACTTTATCCAAGGTACAGTGGGGACCATGGGCCTATGAAATCAAGCTCCAATAAGTTATCATAACTCTAACAAATAAATTTATTAACTTATTAATTTCTCGTGACTCCAGTAAAGACTCAGAATTGCACTCTTGAATTCATAGAATGCTCTATAAAAAATATAGATACGTTATTAATTATCCATTGTTATGACCATAATTGTCACTCAATCCTCTATAGACGGTCTACAATGAGATGTGACTAAAATACCGTTTTACCCTTCATTGTATGTTATCCTTAAAACACTTAGTTCCTTGTAAATGATATTTCAGTAAACTAATATTAATTATTGAAATGAGATCTCAATCATTTAACACCTTGAACCAAACTAAAAGGAAACTGTCGTTTCACTTCTTCAACAGAAGCTATAGATGTTCATATCTATGATTAACACTCCCACTCAATTATACTACCGAGTTCCCAAGATATACGTATGGGATAGTTCGTTGGGTAAGCTGGTAACAAACAAGTCAAAGAACTCAAATAATACAATCAGTTAGAATACTAAGCACTCAGATTTGAGATTGAATTGACCTATGGTCTACTATATGATATGACTAGAATAGATAATAATTGTATGTTTACTTATCCTATCAAATGTCAATATGGGTCCAGTCCGATGTAACAAATACATCCGATCTGATATACTTTGCTAATGTTCTAGAAAGAACATAACACTATAATGTGTAAGTAGATCATATCGTAGATTGGCAAGTCAATGTAAATCATGTGCACTGACTAATCTTAGGACTAACTTATTTTGAACATATAATCATATTTATATTCTACTGTGATTACATCACTATAAATACGATTAGCTATATGCTTGGGATTTAATAGAAGTTTATATTAAAAAAATAATCATGAGAATAAAACATGTGAGCAAAGTGATTGACCAAGTAAAAAAATGATTTATATTCTTTTATAGATAATAAATGAGATTACAAAGAAATTGGGTTTTAATTAGGGCATAAAATCGCAACACGGGCATCCTCCTGAAACATATATGTGGCACAAGCCACCCTCTCGTTACCAGACACCCTCATAAGTCAAGGATGGTGGTACCCATGCCATCCATTGCTCAACCTTAGCTAGATCTGCACTACCCTAAAAAACTGGAGGGTTTTGTTTCCTGAACCTTTCATAAAGAGGTTCCCATTTATTCCCAGCCTCTGTCGGATGCTCAACTATTGGCACCGCTACAAGGGGTGCCTCTAGTAAAATGTTCCCTGTAGGAACCTGTTGTTGTCTTAGGAGGCGTATTTCTTCTTCTTGCCTCAATAAACTGGCTTGTAAGTCAACAAGCAACTGTTGCCAGTTATCAGGAGCTGGCTGAGGGGTTTGACCCTGGTCATTATCCTGACCCTTTCTATCGTTCTGGCCCTAATCTTCATGGCCAGCTGATGAATCTACCTGTCTTGGAAGCATTCTTTCAACTTATACCTTGCTGCAATAATCAATGCAGCCAGTTAGGTAGTGATAACTAGACCTCTTGCTGCCTCACGTTCCAAGATCACGAAGATACTCATCCATATTCAATAGTCATGCTAATAAGCATGTCAATTCATAAATATAACAATTAACATTTAGCACTTAGCAATTAACAATTAAAGATGCTAATAAGCATGTTCTAGAAATATCAGTGCTAATAAGCACGTTCTTGCTTATCATGCAGCAGTCAAGGTCTAGCCCTATTAGTGTATCTCATGCATCAAGGTACATCATTTATATTTTATTTACACAGTTAAACTCATAACCACATAAAAAGTTACCGAACCATGAGTCGAGCTTGTCTTCAGTGGCGAGTGTAAATGCCTAGCCAGTCTACATGAACCCTAAACCTTGGCACGCTCTAATACCAAGTTGTAACGCCCTGGTTAGCCAAGACCATCACATCGTGTACTTTAAATAGTGCTTAACTCGCTAAACGAGTCATTAGGCCATAAACGTGCATCTAAATGTTATTAATGGGCCATGATTAAAATCTCAATCAAAATGAATGGATATATTTTATTTAAAACATTAAATTGTGCATGGGATCCCATAAAAGTGTTTACAAAGTTGTGTACAATCCAAAATGGTCATTATAGTTCAAAAGTTACAATCCGTCGACCTAAGCGGCAAAAATAGGGTTAAACCCTAGTTCCCCTGAGAAACACCTTGGCCATGGTGGTCAAGCGGCTGCATATGTACACGTTGCCACCTAAGCTCTCCACTAAAGGCTGGGTAAGCTTTTCTTTCCCTTTACCTGCACCACCTAGGACCCTTGAGCCAAGGATCAGAAATAAAACTTATTACTCCAAGTATACAAGTATTAATAAATGATCACGATATCATTCTGGGGTACGTAGCCCTAATCAAATGATGACTGTTAAGTCATTCTGGGGTCCTGCGCTCTGAATAGATGACTAATAAGAAATCCTGGGGTCCTACGCCCTGAATAGATGACTAATAAGACATCATGGGGTCCTGTACCCTAAGTCATGTGACCATCAAGTCACCTGAGCCTTTTAGTCCTGGCTCTAAGTAACTAGCCATAAACTAGCCAAGCGCTTTAGTTTTCTTCGACCAATAGGTCGGACGAGCATATAATGCTCTTGTTTATTAGATCTAATCATATCGACTAGCGTGCAATGCACTATTGTCGCTCTTGACTCATAAGTCAATTCCATACGACCAACGCTTAGTATTATTGTCGATCTTGACTGATTTTAAGAGCTTCATGACCAGCACTTAACACCATTGTTGTTTCTGACTAATAAGTTAGTGCGTTGCTCAGATAAACAATGCATTCAAGCATTCATAATGCAATAGAAATCCAAATATAGAGCAATCAACATGCTTAAAAAATAATTATGTATGTCACATAATGGGTGCAATTTTCTTACCTCAAGCTTGAGCGTAAAATAAGTTAAGAATGGCCCTTGAGAACGATCCTGTCCTTAGGCCCTTAGCGGTAACCTAAACATAACCAAAATATGAAATCCCATCAATAAAATTAGTAATAAAAGATTCTAGGACCAATTCCTAGCCCCCCAGGACCTCAAACCCTACTAAAACGATTTGTAGATTTGAGCCTGAGCCTTAAGGTTCAAAAACCCGCACTTAAAACTAAGTAAAACTAAGCCTGATCAAAAACAGATAGGCGGGCCGCGACTTGCACCCCAAGGGTCGTGGCATGTCTCCTAGATAGACAGCCCCCTGTCAGGGTGCTAGGGGCGGGCTACAACTTGTCCTTGAGGGTTGCAGCGCGCCTGCCAGACACAGCCCAATGAAGGCTCTAGGGTTCACTCAAGTCGTGGCGCCCATGAACTCGGTCGCGACTTGACCCCGCGAACCCAGATCCCCTGCATTTTCTTCAATTTAAACTCAGCCAAAAATACCACCCAACAATCTCAATATCAAAACCAAACCCCAACACAACATAACCACTTATCTAGCAATAAAACCCAAGCTTCAAAACACCTAAAACACCATCAAATATTCAACTCCATAATCGAACTATCAAGCTTAAAAACAACCTTAAAAAAATAGAATAAAAGTTCAAAGGTTAAGCTAGAATCCTTACCTCAGATATGGATTGGATCCCCTGAATTGTTGTAACACACTTCTAAACCCTCAAGCCTAAAAACCTTAAGCTTGATCTCTTAATTTTGCCTAAAAAATTCAACCGAGAGAGAGTAGTCAGGAGAGAAGGAAAGAAACTCTGTTTTGCCCTGTTTATTCTATAGACTACCTCAAGTCAAAACTATCTAATACAACCTAAAATGACCAAAATGGCCCTAGGGCCATCTAAAACCCTCAAAGCCACCCAAGGGAAAATTGTCATTTCTACCTACCCCGTTAATCATAATTAATGTCCTCCAATTCCTGTTACTCCCATTATCCTCAAATAATTACCAAATCATATCCCATTACCTGCTCATTCCCAATAATGTACTAAGCACCAAATTATCCCTAGGCTCACCCCGAGCCTGATAATTAACCTCATTATGACCAAACCGCTAACTTGCTTCCTAGGATCATCTCTTGTCGAATAACTCAAATATAATCACATAATAATGTGATCTCACCCATATATCACATACATGCACATAAATATACAAATACGCTCTCAACAGGCCAAAATTATTAAAATGCCCTTCTTATAAAAAATGGCCCACGTATATGAAAATACAGTCGTATAATAATACAATGCACATAATCATGCATATAATCACATAATAACGCATTAAATCAATCATGGCCCTCCTGCCCCCCTAATCCAGACACTAAGCCACATTAGGGAATTTGGGACATTTCAGTATGCATACTTCATATGAGAACCCCTTTAGCCACACCAACACTAAGATACTAAGCTTTATTATTACTTGCATACAGAAGAACTGAGTGAGCTATAAAGCCTAGTAAGGAAGACATGTAACAATTATTTCATCAAATCATAACTCATTATTCATATTTGTCCTAACATTCTAAAAAATTAGCTCATCATTCATAACATAGAAATATACTTAAGACAATCTCTCTATCAAACAAGTAATTGTGAACATCAAACAATACTATTATCGGGACCTAGTAACTGAGGTGATCAACCTCAAAGCCCTCCGCAGTCTAAGACTTTGCCACTCTTGTTGACTACACTAGCTCTCGAGCACTCACCACATAGCAACTTGGCTGGCTTTTTAGAGAAGTTATGCCACTCTCACATGGGAGAAGTCATTATCTATCATGTCCCAGATAATCTGTTAGTGATGTGGGCCACCATACCTTGAAGCCCACCAAACATGCACCATTCACGCATCAAGCTATACACAACTTATACATAAGATCATATATTGCATATATAATCCTACCATTCATCATTATCATCATACATTCTCAAAGCATGAATTTCCAAATCATATAGTCTCATATGCAAGCCTACCTTTCATCATTATGAGCATACATTCACAAGCATGCATTTCCATATCATATAAATCTCATATACAATCCTATCATTACCATCATACATTTCTAGAGCATGCATTTCCAAATTATATATCTCCAGTATAAAATCATATAAAAAGTTCTAGTAGCAGACACAATATACTAAATAATTATTTTCCACCTATCCTAAGTTACTCAGTGCAGACTTCCTTACCTCAAGTCCTTAATATTGTAATTTCCCGGTGACTGATCTGATCACTTCCAAGTCTTATAACAAAACCAGGATGCTTAAACTTAGTTTACAACTCTACTAAGTTTTATAAGAACTATTTTAAGGAAACTTATCCCAAAATCCTAATCCCATCTTTTAGTGCAAACCCGAGCCCTTGGGGTAAAATGACCAAAATACCCCTCTCAAAAACCCAAAATAAACATAGAAAATTATTATTCTCAATAATAATTCATTCTTAATCTAAGTCTAAAACCCAAGTCTAAACTCCAAGTAATTCTCACCATACAAATTCACAAGCCTCAAGCCCCAAGCCCTAAGCTTATATCCCAAGCCCTAAGCCCCTTTGGATAATCAATCATAGCTTTAAAATATTTTCTAAACCTGTGAAAATATTCTTGAGCCTTACTCTAGAACCCAAGCCTTAACCAAAATTCTCAAGTCCAAATACCATTTTGGACCCTAAGTGTAGAGTCCCAGAATGTTTACTTAGCTAGCTAGATAGTTAGTAGTAGTTTGTAGTATTTTAGATTTCGTGGATTTTGGTTCAAACTGGGACTTAGTAGGACACTCGTAGCAATAGTTATGGATTTTATAAATTTAACCTATAGTTTAAAAATATTGATTATAACATAAGGTTTGGTTAATATTTTTGTTCATAGAAATATTTTAATTATAACCTAAGGTTTAGATAGAATTGTAAGAGCATGAAACTTGTCACAATAATGTTTATTTAAGGATTTAAGCATTTTAAATGGATAATTCAATAATAGAAGTCTCTAGAAGCTCTAGACCCTTCCAGAACTTGCTTAAATCACGTATTACTCAGTCAAACCTGATTAATCAACTCTAATTATCTTAAATTTGTGCAAAAACGTGTTTAAATTATCTACGTATGCTGACATATCGCAGCCTTAGAGGCGATATATCGCAGCACGAGAGATACGGAAAACACGTTGACTTGCACGAAAGAAACCACGAACACTCGAGATACAGGGTCAGGTGATATATCGCCTAAGGTGGGCGATATATCGGCCCTAGGAGTGGTTTTCTGAACTCTGAGAAATCCGAGCTTGATTCATCCCTTAACCTCTTGACTTGCCTCTGAACATTTTTGACCGAGTCTTAAGCATCTGATTGACTGAATATTCAAATATTTTTCAATTAATATTCATTATTTTATTCAAATTAAAAGGGGTTAGTTTCACTCCTTGAACTCTATAAATAGGACCTAGTACTTAGCCATTTTTCTTCATTCTTCAAGCTGTGTTCAGAGCCTTCAAGCTGTTAGGATTTCTATAGAGTGATACACTTGGGTTTTGGGGATAAAAGCTTTATCATCTTAAGCTTTATAAACACTTGGGTAGTGAGGTAAAGTGTGTTTTCGATATTGAAGTGTAGATCATTTCTAGTTCATCCAAGGTAATATTATTCATAAGTTTTATTCTTTATGATTCCTTAGTTTTCCTTAAGTTTCTTTCAGATCCTGACTTTTGTTTATGGTTTTGTGGTTAGGTGTTTAAGTTCTTTGATCTAAGGTTCTTCTCGGTAAGTTTCTTCTTTGATGGTTTAGTTTCCTTTTCATCTCTTTTCTTTAGAAACTCACCATTCTTACTTTTGGTTTTAGGAGTGTTCTAATCCCTCTCTTGTTCTCAAATATCCCAGTTTTGGTAAGGAAAATAGGATAGATTTTATATGTTTATATGATATGATATGTTATGCTTATGTTATGTTATGTTATGTTACGTTTACATTATGTATAGTATGTTTATAGTCCTTGGGCACATGTCTTGTCTAGCTAGCAAGCCCCAATAATTTATGGGCATATGACTTGCTTGGCTAGCAAGCCCCACAAATCTATGGGCATATGACTTGCTTAGTTAACAAGCCCCAAGAAGTATGATGGCCATTGTAGTCTTATATGATTTATAGTATATGTTTATGATATAGTCTTATGTATATGATTTATGTTATATGTTGTTAGTAGACTTTCCCTGCTGAGCATTAGGCTCACTCCTTTATTTTTAGTGTGATGAAGGAAACTAGATATGGAGGCAGAAGGATTCTTGGTGGCTTGACTTGTGTGTTGAGGATGAATGAAATGAATGGGCTGCGATTCGATCGAGGATGACGTTTATTTTAGTTTTTGAATTATATTTTCTTTTGTAATTCCGCATTTAGTTTTGAACAAATGATTTAAAGTTATGTTTTATGTTTTATTAAACAATGGGTACCCATACCACATTTTATAATTTATATTGTAATTTGCACAACATTTTGGAGTGTTAATAAAGTTATGATTATTTCTTATGTATGTTTTCTTCAAATTAGTAGCTATGTCTATTAGTTTTAATGGTCCAAGGTCTTAGTATTAGTTGGGTCATTACACTAAGCCATGCATGCATTTCACATGATGGCCCATGCATTTCAGCTAAGCACCCTACATGGCCTAAGGCCACTTATGGCTCATCCGAGCCTATGCACACCACATCACCATCATCGCCATCGTCATCACCACCACCACCATTATCACCATCATTTGTGGTGGTTACCTAACCACTCGAACATGCACCAAATCCTTAAAAGGCTAATGCTTTCTTTCTACCGGACCACACCACTATACACGACCAAAGGTTGTGGTGCTTGCACCCCAATCCTATCATCCTAGCCCCACCACTGGCCACCACCATTAATGTCGGGGGAAGCTTTTCAATATTAACCACCCATTTAAATGGTAACTACCCCTCATGTGATCATCAAAACTTAAATCAAATTCTCTAACACCCAAGAATCATAAAATTTAACAAATCATATGTTTCTAACATCAAGAACATCTCCTTAAAGTCAAACAACCCAAATCCATTATTATATGGTCAAGATTATCACTAAAATAAAAGAGAGCCCAAGAACATGACTGTACCTCTAATGGTTGAACCTCAAGTGCTCTTCTTCTCTTCTTTGATATCTAACTTCTACAAACACAACCATTATCTATAAAAATTACACCATACTCGAAAATCATCAAGAGAGAATGAGATCAAAAAAATTACTATTGTGTGGATCTATGCCTTGGCCGAAACCTTGGTGATGTTAATCCTCCTTTGATCTCTAATTTCTACAACATAAGAGATGAATCTCTAAGAGCAATTTCTAACCAAAATCATCAAAGGAGGATCAAACAATTCTTACCCTTAGTGTTGAAATGGTTAGGTTGAAATAATGGAAAGTCCAAGTTCTCATTTTCTTCTCTTTTCTCTCTTGCTTTTTGGCTCTCTATTTCGAACACAAGGCTGAGTACAAATGAGATGGTAACCACTCTTTATCATCATTTAGTCTCTTAATAACCTCCCTTTAATTTCAAAAGATCTATTTCCCACAATTTCCTATAGTGATTGAACTCCCTGGGGCAGTAAGGGCAATAATAATGTGCTTAAGTATCTTTTTGCCACTTAATAACCAATTAACATCACTAACCTTCCAAGTAACTTCTCCAACCGCCCATAATGTCCTTTTATGGGTTAATGATTCACTTAATTAAAAATATACTTAAAACTATAGTCTAAATCCTTATTATTGTACCAAATATTTGACTCCCCCATATACTATAGTCCAAAATCATTTTATATGATTAATGTGTATCTCCAACACATAAAATCATAGACCAAAGTCTCCCAAAACCAGTCTAGAATAGCCCAATAATTATTTAAAATTATTCTAGAGATCTAGTAATGAGATACACCGTAAAACTATACTTTAAACATAAATCTTTTCAGTTATATTTATTTTACACTAAAGCCCTCAAAGACTACTATCTAAGCAATCCACTCATAAATCTTTTAATAAAAATAAAATTCCCAAGTTTATTATTATTTATAAAAATGAATTCATTTACATATTTAATCAAATAAAATTAAAAAAAATCAAACTAGGTATAACAAATTTTGTAGCAAGAGGATGGTATCTTTTATTGAAGAATCCTTGTTGTAAGCTTCATGTTGAGGGTTGGATGGATGACCCATGATGAAAGTTGTAAAGCCCTACTACCCAGGGATTGTTACGCTGTGTATTTTAAATAGTGCTAAACTCTCTAAACGAGTCATTTGGCCATAATCGTGTAACTAAATGTGATTAACAGTTTAGGACTAAAATTTTTGGTCAAAGATACAACGTTTCACTAAAGCGTTTACTGTATACATTGGGATCCCAAAATACATTTTAAAGGTTATTTATAATAAAATATTTACAACCTACTGACCTAAGCAACAAAATAAGGTTTAACCCTAGTTCCTCTTTAAACCCTCGGCCGTGGTGCTCAAGTAGCCGCATATGTACACATCGTCACCTAAGCTCTCCAACTCAAGGATGGTCCAGCTTTCTTTTACCTTTACCTACACCACATAGCACCCATTAGCTAAGGCTCAGCAAGAAAACACAAACACATGCTCATAAGCAGATAATAACGTGTCACCAAATCATAATAAGCATGCCTAGCAGTAATAACCCTATTCATGCATGCAGATAGGTACCAATAAATGATTATGGGGTCCTACGCCCTGAGTAGATGACTGTCAAGTCAATCTGGGGTCTTGCGCCCTAAATAGATGACTAATAAGTTTTTCTGGGGTCCTGCGCCTTGAATAGATGACTAATAAGTCTCTCTGGGGACTTGCGCTCTGAATAGAAGACTAATAAGTCTCTCTGGGGACCCACACCCTAAATAGATGACTAATAAGTCTCTTTAGGGTCCTGCGCCCTATGCCATGTGACATTTCAGTCACCTGAGCCTTTTAGCCCTAGCTTTGAGTAACTAGCCTTAGGCTAGCAAGCGCTTTAGTTTTCTTTGACCAATAGGTCGGTGAAGCATATAATGCTCATGTTGATTAGATCTAATCATTTTGGCCTGCGGTCAGAACGCTAATGCCACTCTTGACACATAAGTCAATTTCATACGACCAGTGCTCAGTATTATTGTTGATCATGACTTATAAGTCTGAGCTTCCCGACCAGTACTAAACACCATTGTCATTTCTGACTAATAAGTTAGTGCTTCCTCAATGAGATAATGCAAATAGATATATCATATGTCAAATATCTAGATATAAGGCATTCAACATGCTTAATCAATAATCACAAGCATAATCATAATCATGCACAATTACAAAGACTCAAGCTCTGATCAATTCCATGTTCAACATTCATGCCATGCCATAACCATATGTATCACATGCATCACATACTAGGTGCAGTATTCTTACCTTTGGTCTAAGAACAGGTTACCAATTAACGACCCTCAAGCTTGATCCTATTTCCAAGCCCCTAGCGACACCTAGTCACAACCATAATATAGAGTCCCATAAAAAATGAGTAAGTAAATACTTCTGGACCAAGTAATAGCCTCTGGGATGTCGAGTCCTACCCAACTGGGTAGTAGGATC
Organism: Humulus lupulus; assembly: GCF_963169125.1. NCBI lineage: Eukaryota > Viridiplantae > Streptophyta > Magnoliopsida > Rosales > Cannabaceae > Humulus > Humulus lupulus. The sequence continues at coordinate 71,976,894 of NC_084798.1, forward strand.
GATCCCGAACCTTTAGAGTTCAGTTCCCATGACTAAAAACCAAATCTGGCCAACAATGCACAGGTCGGTCGAGAATTGGCCCTGAGGGTCGTGACTTGCCTCCCTGGTAGAGAGCCTCTACCTGGGCTTTAGAGTTGTAACGTCCTGCATTTTCGGGTACCTTTAAACGACTCGGGTCGGGATTTTTCCCCCGGGTTAAGAATATTATTTTAAATAATATTATATTTTGTTTGTAAGTATTCCATGAGTTATTGCTAGCCAAAATATGAATTTTGTGATTTTAAAAGTCAAGATAAGACTTTCGGTCCTGGACCGACACAAAAACCCTGATCGGGTAAAAATCTCGGAAAATAAAATGAAAAATCATGGCAATTATATTTTGGGCATAAAATACATTCATAAAAGTTAAAGTTTGGTCAAAAATAATAAACCTAAAAGAAAATGGAAATTTTAGGGCATTTTGTGTTAAATGCCTAATTTTACCGAAATGGGGAATTTTATTCCATGAATGGACCTTAGGTTAAATTTTACTATGTGATTAATTAAATTAAATGTGAGAGACATTTAATTTAATTAATTAATGTTAAGTTTGGTGATTAAAACTTAATAAGAGTGAAAAAAAAGGTGTCAAAAGCCAATTTGGACTTTTCTTCTTATAAAACCTTTATTAACCTTTAATAAAAAATAAAAAAAATAAAAAATAATGAAATGATCATATATGGCAAAGGGTGGCCGGCCATGTGGTGTTTTAGAGTGGTGTGAACCCAATTTTATAAAGTTTAACTCCCATTTTAATTAAGAAGTCAAGTGGGCAAGTGGGTAGAAAAGCACTCAAGTGTTTTGTGATATTTTGAAGAGTTGTGTGAGCCATTCTAACCCCCAAATCCGACCACTCTCCCTCTCTCATTCACTCTCATCTGATTTTTTAAGACCATTCAAAGTGTTCTCTCAATATTCAACCTCAAGAACACCAAGGAAAACTTGGAGGCTAAGTCTTGGTCTAGGAAGTATTTTCCCTAAGGTAAACTTTCACTAATCTAGGTTTTTGTAAAGTTTTAAGCATAGAGTTTCAAATAGCTAATTGACTATGTTGTTGGGGGAAGTTTGTTAGGGTTTTTGAAAGGTTTTGAAGGAGTCAAAGCTTATAGGAAGGTCCAAACCTTAAGCAAGAACACCAAAGAGGTAAAAAGTTTACTTTTGATGAGTTTGTTGTAGGGTTTTTAGTTTTAAGCATTATTTTGTATATCTAATGCTTAGAGTTTCTTGTTGATGATGTAATAAGGTTATGGTAGTTGTTTAATAATTTTTATGATGCATGTGTATTGATTTTTGAAAATGGGAACCAAAACCCCCAAGGGTTTTGTAGGATAACCTAAAACAAAACATGTTTTAAGCTGTGACTTCCAAGGGGTCAAGCAGCCACTGTATATTGTTTTTGTAAAATTAAACTGTACTGTGATGTTGTTGAGATTGAGTACATAAAATTGAGCTTTTGAAACACTAAAAAATGTTTAGAAATGAGTAAGTTATGATATTTCAAAGTTTAGGTAAAAAACTGTTTTTTCGTATTCTTATTTTCGGAACCAAATTTGGACAGCCACTGTATAGGGCAAATGAACCCAGTTTTTTCTAAAATTTTGTGAACATATTGCTGGCATAACCTATTAGTCCACTGTAAAATTTGGTAAAAAAATATTAAACAGTTTGAAAGTTATTAACTGTCAAAGTTTGGAAAAAAATAAGGACTTGAAAATAATGTCATTTTTACCTCATTGTTGGAAAATGATTTCACCAATCAAAAATGCTCATTTTGACCTAAGATTTTACGAAGACCTAAATGGCATAACAAAAATGGAATTGGGAAATTTTGGTAACAATTGGGTAAGTAAATTTCAAGTTATGAACTAACGAAGTATGTAGTTAAAAATGTGAAAAATAGGTTTTTCACACTTAGTGTAAAAATGAGATTTTGGAACATAAGGTAAAAAGTAAAATTTTGCTTATTTCAAGATATAAAATGGTAAGTCTTGAAATCATATTTTCACTAAAATTTACCCTTTGAGTTTAAATGAATTATTTTTATTAAAGAGTTTTTATTCTTTCTAAAAATAAGAGATTTAATTTATTAATAGTTAATAAATTAAAAGAGGGTTTAAAACCCTATATTTTGAGAAAATAATTAAATAAATTATTTTCCTAGTAAGTAAAATTGATTAATTGCTTTTGGAAAATTAATTAGTCAAGATGAGAAATTTATAACGGTTTTCCTAATTAAGACAAATTAGGCAATTTTCTTAAAACGGTTTTTAGATATTAAAACCTTAAGAAAAATAAAAGGAAAATTTAAAGAGTTTATTTTCTTTAAAAATAATTAAGGAATTTATTTGTATTTTCTGGATATAATACCGGCTAAAATCTTACATATTTTAACCGACTAGTCGAAAGTGCGGGTTAATAGCGATACCTTGAAAGAATAAGATTTTTAGCGGATTGTGGGAAATACCATTGTGATACCCGAGCCTAGGTATCGAGACCTTAGGATAGGTCTCCCCGAGACTTAGGGTTTAGTCTCGAATATTTTGTATAACTTTCCTTAATAGGTTTAAAACAAAATAAGGATTGTAAATCCTTACAAATGACTTTTATTAAAATGACCAAACTGCCCAAAATAATAATAATGAATTATGAGTGCCATAATTAATCCGAGTATACTGTATGGATAACTACAGTATTGGCTAAGCGTAACTGGACTGAACGTTGGAGGGTGAAAACTTGCTGAGCGCTAAGGACTCCAAGTAAGTCAACTTATATTGTATGGCTGCAACATGAAATGATTATTGTCTTGTATGTTAGTATAGGGATACATGCATATACATAGGCTGTCATAGAAAGTTGCTTAGAGACGTTAGTCTAGTGAGTGCTGATTTAGAAAATATGAACGGTAGAAGTCCGTCATATCCTAGACGGTTGATCCCCGTCACACTGCTTGATTTTATTTATGTCCGGTTCATTACCGAGACGAGTGGCCATGAGATGGGGATAAGCTGGTTAAACCTAGGGGCGCCAAGATAAATGGGACCTAGGGGCCCTCATGCTTACTTAATCATTGGACGGTTAGAATCCGAGCAAGTGCTCTGATAAGTTATTCCCGGATAGCAGCCGTGAATATTGGCCATTCCGTGAGAGTGCCTAGAGATACTAGGGGTTGCCAAGATAGAGTGAGGTTGAACACCCTAGGGGCAGCTGCTCACCAGCACCACTGATTAACATAGAAGTCTCCATAAAATCGTGTAAATTGGATTACACTCTTGAATATGTAGCGATGCCCTAGGTAACACGATAGTTACCCTTGATGAGAATATTTATTGGCTAGATCTTAGTGTGGGGACTCAGTTCTCTTTTACAGATTAGCAATTATGTTGGAGGGCGCGTTACGCATGAATTGTTGGAAATTGTCGAGCGTTGGTCTCGAATTATTTGGTGATATAATATATCTGCTTGCTCTGGGATTTTCTGAGTGTAGGGATATAATTGTTGATAAGATATAGTTGTGATATAATATATCTGCTTGCTCTGGGATTTTCTGAGTGCAGGGATATAATTGTTGGTAAGATATAGTTGTGATATAATATATCTGCTTGTTCTGGGATTTTCTGAGTGCAGGATTTTTATCTAGTTACGAATTAATTTATCATTGGTTATCAGGCATGACCATAAGTTTGCCAGGACGCTTTAGCGTTCTTGAAATTGATTGTTTAGGGTCCGGAACCCTAATTCTCTACATGCTTTGTTTGAAAGTTGATCTTACTAAGCGTTTTCGCTTACCTAGTTGTTTCATGTTGTAGGTAAGTGCAAGGGCAAGACAGAGCAGTGAGCGCTGGAGTCTTCCTTGCAAATGTACATGTGGACCGACCTTTTGGGAAGACTTTTTATTTTTGGAAATGTTGTGTAATTTTCCTAAACTAGGCTCACTCTAATCTTTATAAAACATGTTTGTAATTAAATGTTAAGTATGGCCATACGACTTTTTAAAAAGTTTTTTTTTCTATGGGTTTTTGAGACATTTTGTTAAATGAAAACATTTATATTTCCGCATTATCGAGTCTTGAAAATCCGGGTCGTTACAAGAGTACAGGCTGCGACTTGGCCCTCTTGAGTTGCGGCGCGCCCCCAGACAGACTCCTCCTGGTTCTGGGTTCACTCAGGTCGCGACTTGCTAGAATAAGGTCACGGCTTGACCACGAATTCAGCCATTTCCTACGTTTTCTCCCATTTAAAATCCTCCAAGAACCTATCCAAACATATCCAAATCTCAAAAACAAATTTCCAAAACATCCTAATTTCCCAAAACCATCAAAAACCAAGTCTCAATCAAATCAAAAACTCATCAAAACGTAAAATCCAATTCAAGCTTAAAATCTTGAAAACTTAAAACATAAAACTCGGATTACCTCTGATTGAGTCATTTTCCAACTAATCCTCCGTCTAATAAGCTTCTAATCTTCCCTAGAATCACTATGCTTCGATCCTTGTCTGAATCCGAGTCCTAAAACTCAAGTTTCCTTCGAAAATGTGATCGGTGTCAAAAAGAGAACGAGAGAAAGAGAGAGAAAAAGAGAACGTTCTACATGTTACTTTGAGCTTAAGTAACCTCAAGCAAATCCTAATGCTCGGGGTCCCAAAAACGCCCCCGGGGTAAAATAGTCAAAATTCCCATAATTCCTTCCTGATCTCACTAACTCTCAATATATCATCAAATAATCATCCCCAATACCCAATATCCTAGTAATGTGCTAAATATCCAATATACCCCTTGACTCACTCTGAGTCAAGTATGGGTCCCGTTGTGACTTCCCCACTAGCTTGCTCCCTAGGATTGTCTCGTGCTGAGTAACCCAAACATACTCACATAATAATGTGGTCTCACACACAAATATATCACATATATGCCAAATATACCCAAAACGGGCCAAATTATGAAAATTTCCCAATTAAACAGAAATGGGCCCACATGCATATTTAATACACCTAAACATGCATATCAAGTCAATTTATAATATAACTCACATAATCACATAATAATACCCATAAATATCATATAATCACATAATTCCATAATTTTCCATCCTGGCCCCCTAATCAAGGCCCTAAGCCTTATTAGGAAATTTGGGACGTTACAAAAGTGGCCAAAGGATTGGTCAATGGTGGACAAAAACATATGGGGGTGCGATCGAGAATTAGAGAAGAATGATTGAGGTTAGATACAGGGTTTGGTAGGCCTTTAAGAAGGGAAGTAAAATGTTTGATGTGCCTAGAAAATTGATTTTGGTAATCTTCCAATAAAGAAGGGACTTTGGATAAAGATCAAGAAGAGGGTGTGGTTGTTTGTTGAGGATTTTTTTGAATTTTGGGGGAAGAAGAATGAGAAATAAAAATTCTCTTACCAGTTGGTAGACGATCTTCCAGGTTTGAATCATCACCTGGGCAAGATTTTTTTATTTTGAAGACCCAAAAGTGGGTAACAGAGAAGATGAAAAAGGAACATGATCAGTTTGGCTTTGAAGCCTTGGATCGAGAAGTTTGGACTTGTATGGTTGTATCCCAAAGGCGTCTCTTCTCTTCGAAACTCAAATAATGACTAAAAGGTGCATAAAGGTTGGCCATATAGCATTGAAGATAATCCTTTTATTGGTTGTTCAAGTTGATAGAGTGAATGAAAGGGTCTCACGTAGAACAAAAATGTACAACATTATGATTGATGAATTTAGAGAAAGTAAGGCAAGGCGAATGTTGAAGAATTTCGAGCTGGAAAATTGCTCGAATACTTAGCACCTCTTAAGAATGATTATGGACTATGCCCTTTTATTTGAATTTTTTATAGAATTTTTTTAATACGATATGGTACCATCATAGAAGGAATTACCCACTTGAGACCCGTGGCAAAGCAATGCATTAGAAAATACTGGTGGAATTTAAAGTACAGATACCATTGTAGCAAAAGGGAACTTACTTTACGTGAAGGTTCTTGGAATGGGGAATGCTTCTAGAAAGATGTAGGAAGGATACTAGCCACCTTCCACAATGGATATATGAACAAATTCTGGGGGTATCAATTCATAAACAACCATTCGAGAAATATGGTGCAGATTGAAGAGCTAGAAAATGCACTACTACAAAAAAGGCTTTTTAGGGCACGCCCCCCCGTGAGCCATCTATTTGAGAGCCTTAAAAAGTGGAGTTTTTAAGGGCACGCATTGCGAGCCCTACAAGAATATTTTTAGGACTTGCAATGCGTGCCCTTAAATTATTTTTTTTTTAATTTTTAAAAAAATAATTAATATTTATGGCAGAGACCCGAGTCGGAACTTTGGCAAAGGCAGTGGCGTCGCCTCCAGTCAAAGGTGGTGGTTGGGGAAAAATAGCTACTTAGTTTTGAAGCCTAGGTCTGTGGAGTCTCGTGGTACTGACGGTTTCCCTTGGAATGACCTAGAGTGGTCGGATAGAGCCATGCATTCTCGGATCTCCATGGATTCTGGTGAACATCTTCAAATTTTGATGATTGTTGAACTCGATCCTTGAGTGGGTTTTGAAGCCCAAAGCAAAAGGAATGTATTGGTGGTGGTCATTTGGCTCAAGGTGGCTCGAGGCGGTCGAAAAATGCTCAACAAGTTTCAGAAACCAACAAAGTCCCTGAACTTTGAAGGGACCGTCGAGAGGGATAGGCGGTGTGTTCGGCTTGGGGCTTGAGGGGTTGGGGGTTTTGAGGGCCAGGGAACACACCTGGGTGGCACGTGTAGGCGGACGGTGGCCGGAGAGTCGTCGTTCGTGGCTGGCAAAGAGCTTGCGAGAGAGAGAGAAGAAAAGGAGACGAGAGAGAGAGAGAGAGAGAGAGAGAGAGAGAGAGAGAGAGAGAGAGAGAGAGAGAGAGAAACTAACCCTAAATAAATGAAATAAAAATTTCTCTTCTTTTAAAAAGAAATATAAAAGAAATCTATTTTTTTAATTTAGTTATTAAAATAAAGCTTTAATTTATTCATTCATTTATTATTTTTTTAAGGTCAACTTTAAGTGTCTTTAATACTTTTTTAGGACACTCAAACTGTGTCCTTAAAAGTCTCCAGTGACTCAAATTTTCTCATAGTATTTTAGGACCCACATATATAATTAGGGCTCGCAGTGTGTATCCTAAAATGTATTTTTTAAAGACTCTCGCTGAGTGTCCTAAAAAGTCTAGGAGATGTTTTTAGGGATCACACCTAGGAGAGTGCCCTAAAAAAGTGTCCTAAAAAGCCTTTTTTTTTTGTAGTAGTGATGTCTTCAACTATTAGGGGGACCCTTGAAAGCACTTAGAAGAGTGGCACTACTCAGTGTGAGGAGCAAGTTAGTCATGAGTTGCATGGGATGATATTGAAAAATAGATAGGATGCAGATGATGAGGGTAGGAAATGGAAACGGAATAACTTCTATGTGTCTTAAACTAAATACGCTTCTTCATGAAAATATTAGTGGTTTTCTATTGCTTAACTTTTTTTGATGTCAAGCTTCAAATTGAAATGTCTTCAGGAAGAAATGTTGATAAAGTTTTGAGCTTTTAGACCTTTTGGGAGTAGAAGAAGATGATTTGGGAGCCATTTTGTTAAGAATAATTTGCAAAGGTTGATGATAGGAAGGGAAAAGTTAAGTGAAGATGAAGAGTTTCTTAGGAAGTAAGTAAGTGAGAATGCGAAAGGAAGGGTGTTGGGGATAAAAATAGTAAAATAGGAAAGGTGTGGTAAAAGTCTAAAGGATTAATGGGTAAATGACATAAGTCAAAAAATTTATTTCCTTTTGAGCTATTCTACGTTTTGGCCCAAAAGATAAGTCAAAACAACCCATAAATCAAATCTAGATGTATTAGTTCATCTTGATAGGAATGATCGAGCATACCAAACTGATAGGAATGGTCGACAATACCAAATTGATAGATATAGCCTAGCAGATTGAATTGATAGGCATGTCCGAATAGACCAAACTGTAGGAATGGCCAAGCAGACTAAACCAAAATGATAAGCATGGCCAAACAGACTACTAATGGCTGAGTAGACCAAACTAATAGACATGACCAAACAGATCGAGCCAAACTAATAGACATGATCGAGCAAACTTCCATCTTGGTTGAACAAACACTTCATCTTGGAATAGCAAGATAGTACGACCAAACACTCCATCTTGGAAGACAAGATAGGAAGAGTAGAATCCAGATGTACACTCCATCTTGGAAGATCAGAATCGCAAGATAGGAAGCCAACACTTCATCTTGGAATAGCAAGATAGGCGAAACACTTCATCTTGGAAGTGAAAGATATCAAGATAGATGGAACACTTCATCTTGGAATAAAAAAATAGAAGATAAGAGGAAGAGAAATACTTCATCTTGGAATAGCATAATAGAAAACACTAAGACAATCCTAACTATCTTACTCATTAAGAAATGTGGGATCAAGTTTGTATTAAAAAATATTATATTATATTCAAACGTGGGCATCACACTTCAAAGAGAACTGGAACCCAAGTTTGCTCCCTTCTAAATGTAGAGACCCAACCTTAAAGGTGGAGGATGTTGAGATTGGTTAAATATAATGGTTAAGTAGTCTTACACAAAGTGGTGTAAAATACTTAACAGTTTTCACTTAAGTTGAAGTGAAAATATGAGATTTTGTTATAGGGATTTATAATTGACTTTTATGGTTCTAAAATGACAATGAGGTATCTAAGCATGCCCAAAAAGTTTGGGATTATTTTGGAGGTGTTTAAGGTCACTTTTGAGAAGTTAGACCTGCCTATCTGACATTGCATAGCCTAAAGCATGAAACCTAGATGAAATGTTGCAGGCGATGTGTCACCTAAAGTCAGGTGATGAATCGCCTGATAGGTCTGTACAATTATGTGTTTTTAGCTCAAAATGACGTGTTCAAAAGCTATAATCCTTTTGGTTAGACTTAATGACAGTGCTGTAGGATATGCATATTACCAGATCTTTGTTTATTTTCATGTAATTTACATATTATCAAAAAAACATGTAAGTACCTAGAACATGCTCCTATGAAATTGATACAAAACAGAGTAAAATATAGAAACTTACATATACGCAACGCAACTGGAATAACTTCTTCCTTCAATCTCTCTAACCCTTGATTTCTTTCTGTAGCAGATTATTATCAAGAGATTGAACTAGATCAGAAACACAGTCTTCCTTACCAAGCCTTTGATCAACCTAGAATTAGTGTGGGCTGGTTCTCAATGTTAGGAGTATGTCCTAAAAGCATGTAAAAGACATTTATTATTTCAATGAATAAATAAATACAATGGAATATTATTGTTATATTTAGATTGTTAAATTATTGTTTGAATAATTTTTGTAAATATCAGAAAAATTCCATATTCATTATTGAGGATGTGATCTTGTATTAGTACGAGAGAATTAAGATCACATGAATGAATAAAAATAGTCAACAACAAATTGAAGTTATGGAATTCTTTAATTGGGGTTGTAAGTACGGTTTACAGAGTATCATGTTGATACAAATAATCTAAATTTAGATTATTGATGTGGTAAGACATCTCGGTAAGGGTGCTTTATATAATATGATTATATATGACAGGGACCGATATGAATAAAATTCTTTATCCAAAAAGAATTTAATAATAAAGATTTGTAATTCATATCATAATTGATGATCATTTATAGATCAACCTAAATCCTGAGTGTTCATGAACTCCTGTTTATGTTTATTAAATCTTTTGATTCATTCGTTAAGGTCTCTTCAAAGAATGAGGCTAATCACTTTTGTTTTGGAGATTTAATATCATGGATGACTGGGAACATGTATCAACAATATAGAATCTAATCTTTCCTAATGGATCGTATATTGGTTCCTTTAAGGGTTAATTCTGGAACTGAATGATTTTGAGCTCAAATCTATAATTAGATTATAGATTAATTGTTCACTAGTGAATTAATGGTACTTAAGGAATAAGAAGTAAATTAGAAAGGTAAAATGGTAATTCTTCCATTCTAATTTATGAACTAATTAATTAGAGGTTTGAACTATTGTAAGATGGTTATATCAATGGACAACATAAAATAAGATTTCTGTAAAAGTATATTTATAACATAAAGAGTTCAATTATGAATTTATAGTGGATAAATATCATAATTAATAAATTAACTATAATGATTAAAGAGTTTAATTATTTAGTTTTAATTTATTGGAGCTTAATGTTATAGGTTTATGGTCCTCGAAATGGCTCAAACAAACACTGACAAAGATAAATACAAAAATGGGCAAAAGGACTTATTTGATAAGTAAAATATTTTTCTATGCACTAAACATAATTATTGTATAATTATGTGTAATTAATTAATTATTTGATTTAAAAAATATAATTAATTTTGAATTAATTAATTTTTGGGATTTTTTTGGTATTTAAATAATGATGAAAATTGGAAAAAATCATATGCCCTCCCTGGCATGGGTTGGGCGTGTAGCACAGTGCACAGACATTGTGCTACACACACAAGAAGGTTCTAGAAGGATCTTGGTTCAACAATTTTAGTTATTTAAATATTAAATAAATAATGAGATATTTTAATATGACTAAAATATTATTATTTAAACAAAAATCTGATAACTGATTAGTTAATTTTTTAATTGTTTAAAATAACTAATATTATTTATTTTTAATATATTTGATATATTAAATATAGGAGATCAGTTTTTTAGAGTTATATTTTTCAGTGATAGAAAATATATCGTGAAATCTCCCTGAGAGAAAGAGAATAGTGCTACAAGCATAGGTCACTGTTCTTCACAAATTTAGGTCCAAACTTTATCAGATCTCATTTGTTGAGAACATCTGATAAATAGATCTTGTCTATTGTTTTGTATAACAAGCCCACACTCGTTCTTTGTGTGTTGAGAACATTTTGGAAGATCCTGGTGTGAGATCTCAATGATTTTTTCCGTACAAAAAGATAGCAGCAAGGAAGGACTTGAGGTAATTTTCTATTCATCTCGTTGATTCAATATATATATATATATATATATGTATGTGAAGAAGTAGATCTAGAAATCTTGTGGGGTTAAATTAACAATTTTTATTGTTGTTCCGCTGCGTATAATCTCTGATTTGATCTATAAAAACCAACACTCAACACATGAGATAGAGATCTAGAAGAGAAGAAAAAGAGAGTGAGTGGCCAAGAAAGGATTAGATTGTCTATGTTTTCATTTACCCAATGAATTAACTAAGACTAACTTATGAAAACCCTAGATATCATATTCTTTATATAGGCAACTTAATGGACATTATTTAAATTTAAATTAATTAAAAATAATAAACAAAAAATAAAAGTCTTGGACTCCCACAAATGGACTTGGGCCCAATCTCTTTGTTTTGAATTTAAATCCCAATTGGGCCTAAAATCAAAACCTTTTTATTTATTTATATTTTAAGTAATTAATAAATTAAATCCTTATTCAAATTAACTAATTATATTTTGAAACTTGATTTAATATTATTAATTTATATTGACACTAATTTATCAATATTAATAAATTTGCCCAAAGATTCTCTTTTATTCTCCCAATCACATATCTCTATAAAATTTTATAAAATTGACCTAGTTAATTGATAATCCTAATTGACCTAGTAAAATTTTAAAAATCCTAATTGATAATTAAATCAATTAATTGAGACATTCTAGATGATTTAATCAAAGGTGATCGGGGACCATGGATCCATCAAATCAAGCTCCAATAAGTTACTGAGAATTTACTTATGAATAATTTCACTACCTTATTAATTTCTCGTGACTCCACTATAGACACGGAATTGAACTCTTGAATTCATAGAACGTATTTTCCAAGCCACATATACATTATCCATTGTTATAACCACTACAGTCAGTCAATCCTCTATCGATGACTCACTAAGGAGTTGGGTGCAAATTACTGTTTTTACCCCTCATCAATATTTTATCCTTTACTCCCATTAAGATCCTTATAATTGATATTTCCATGAACTTAATGATAGAAATGAGATCTCAATCATTTAACATTTAGAACAAATCAATTAAGGAAATCATCTTTTCACTTCTCATACAGATGTTATAGATTTCATATCTATGAATAATACTCCCATTCAATTGCATTACTAAATCTCCAAGATGTAAGTATGGGCTAGACCGTAGAGTAAGTTGGTAACAAACAAGTCAAAAGAATTAAATAATATAATTAGCATAATATTATCACTCAGAATTAAGATTGACTTGACGTATGGTCAACTTTGTGACATTGATTAGATTCGATCTTATCTACTTGGTCAATGCCTTGGATAAGATATCACACCCTAAATGTTTAAGCAGATCATATCGTAGATTACCAGATTAGTGAAAACCCAATGCACTGATCTAATCTTAGGACTCGTTCATTTGAACATATAATTACAATCATAATCCACTGTGACCTAGTCACTATAATTGTAACTATTTATATGTTCGTGATTTCATAAATGTTTGTATTATTCCAATAATAATGTAATAAAACAAGCAAGAAACACGGTTGTCAAACTAAATGATTTCTACTACTTTTACAAACAATATAAAATCATGTTACACGCCCGACATGGTTTTATAAGGTCATAAAACCCAACTGGTGCCTACACTATACATAAGGGTTATTAGAGTTGTAAAGTCTTGATCTTACTTTTCAACTCTCTCTCTCTCTCTCTAACCCTTCTCTATATAGCTCTCAAAGATCATAAGTTTTCTCCAAGAAACTCACAAAGAATTGCTTGACTTGTGTAAGTTTCAAAGGCTTGTTAAATCCCATATCTCGTTCCATCTTGGGGAAGCTTCAAGAAACTATGGGAAGGCGTGCAATAGAGATTTTGGACAGCGATACTCCTCATGTATAAGCCTTTAGATGTTCCCCAAGTTTAAAGATTCAATTGTTCAATTCAACGGTTGTATTTCTCTAAACCCTAACTATCTGAGATAAACTGCTTTGATTTCATTATTGGGTTTCCCATTATATTTTATGTTCAAAGCTTTGATAGTTCTACAATATTTTATGTTAGGATTCCATTTATTTAAGAAATATAATTTCACTGTCCATTTTATTATTTTTAAGATCATTCATTAATCTTTGAACTTTCAAGATTTTCCTTCATATTATGCATGTGATTCTTGATTAATCTCTAGGGTTTGTATTATTGAATGTATTCCTATTATTCATTATTGATTTAGAAAGTGTAAGCCATAAATTCCCAACATTCAAAATCTCTAGTTCTAATTACTTTTTCTTTTGTGCTTTGCATAATCAACAATGAGGAAAATTTGTTCATCTTCTATAACTCATAAATCTTTGCTTCAAGATTTGGTTTGTGTTGAACAAATAACCATGGGAGACCAAATAAATTCTACTTGAATATGCTCTACATGAATGTGATTAAGGATTCAAAGTATTCATCAACAAATGATGAGGCTACTCTATGGGATTACATACTTAAGGCGAATGGTATCATCAAATTCTTTGTTTCTAAATGTGCAGATTTCAAGAATTTAAAGGAAATATGTTTTCTACCATATTTTTGTGAGTTTGAGTTTATTTTTTATATTAAGAGTGCATTGATTAATATTAATGAACAATTTAAGGGCTATTGTTATACTTGTTTAGTTTGTAAAATTATTGATCATTTTGTGAAATATGGTAATTGTAAAATTAACCATAATAAGATTATGGTTAAGGCAGTTGATATTGAGATCATTGCACTCTTAAATGAATTTAATTGAGTTACTTTAATTGATGATGAGATCTTTGTGACCTTAATTAAATTTAATGCAATCAAAGAGGAAGGCAATATAACCCTAATTAAGAATAGTGCATTCAATGAGGAATGCATGATAACTCTAAATGAAATTGACATAGTTTATGCATGTAGTGATGAGATTAATAAAACCTTAAGTAAAGGTAAACATGTCAATGGAATTGATGTTGTGATCATTGCAACCTTGAATTAAGTTAATGCAACCCAAGGAAAAGTGCAAGATGGTGGTATGATACTTGTGCCACCATTCATACAACCTATGATAAGAGTCTTTTCAAAACCTTTAAAAGTGGAAAGGATAGACAAGTCCAAATGGGAAATGAAAAGATATCCAAGGTATTTGGAAGTGGCTGCATTAATTTGTGTGTCACTAATGGAAAGAAAGTGACCCTAACTAATATTTTCTATGTTCGCCATATGAATAGAAAAATTGTAAGTGAAGATTTATTGAGTGTATCCAGTATCAAAATGGAATTTGAATCTAGTAAACTCATTTTGATTAAATTTTGCACTTTTGTGGGAAAAATGTTATTGATGTGATGAGATTATCAAACTTTATACTCTTGATAATGATAATAGTAATATGGCATCTAGTTCTTGCAATGTGATTAATACTAGTTCTATTACTTTGTGGCATAATAGACTTGCTCATATAGGTTATAACACAATTAAAAGAGTTGTTGAATGTGGATTAATTAACTGTGATGCTAATGAGCATGATCAATGTGAATTATGTGTTAAATCTAAAATATTTAAGAAACATTTTCCAAGTGTTGATAGATGTTCAAACATGCTAGATTTATTACATAGTGATTTATGTGAATTAAATGTCATGTTGATTAGAGGAGGAAATATATACTTGATAACTCTTATAAATGATTGCTCTATGTATACTTATGTGTATTTACTTAGAAGTAAGGATGAGACATTTAATGCATTTAAAATCTATAAAGATGAAATGGAAAGTCAATTGGAATGTAAAATTAAGACTCTTAGAAGTGATAGATGTGGTGAATACTTTTCAAATGATTTTAATGTTTTCTGTGAAAAGCATGGTATTGTACATGAATGCATTGCACCATACACTCCACAACAAAATGGAATAGCTGAAATAAATAATAGAACATATCTTGAGATGATTAACTCTATGCTTTTACATGCTAAATTATTGTAGAAATAATGAACTACGCAAGTATACGTAATCGGAAATAAGTAATAAAGTGATAAATCAAGTATTGTTCCCACGAAGATTGTTATTAACTACCAAAAATTAATCTTTGATTCTAATTGATTGACAAATAATAAATTCTGATTTATAAAACTAAAACAATAAAATAGAACAATAGAGAACTCAATACTAAATATTAATTCAATGGATGAAGAATTAGGGTTATTAATTTCATAAACTATCCACCTATGTCTCTCTAATGTGAATTTAAGAATTCATATCTCTAATGTGGTAGTAGATTACAATTGTAAATTATATTCTTACTAGGACTTATAATTATATACAATAAGCAATCTCCTACATCTCTATGGTAAACTAACATAGTACAGGCATTAAACACGTAATCCCTAAGCTACACAATTCATACGGGTACTTTCTTCCAATATAAATCTATGATTATTTGACTATAGAATATTTATCTTTCACTTCTCAGATCTCAGGTTAAAATCATATAAATCATGCAATTAGTGATCAATTAATCACAAGCATTAAACATAAGACGAATAATTCACAATATTGATAGGAAATTCATAAAAACTTCATTAGATAATCACAAGTTTTCAAGAGAGTCCATTAACACCCTAAATAAGAAAATTAGTTCATGCTAAACATAGTTAAATCCATCAAACTAAATATAAACATAACAACAAGAGAAAGTAAAAGAAAAATAAGAAAAAGAATGATAGAACTAGTTGATCTCCAAGCTTTTGCCTCCACATAGTATTCCTTGAGTCTTTCCTTAGGGTTTCCCCATTCAGAAATCATCATAATGTTGCTTAAATAGTAGTTTGTACTTTGAACATGAAATTCCACTTTTACCCCTGCTTAAAATGCCCTAATCTGCATGTTGACTGCTTAGGCTCCGCGACCCTCTAATGAAGCGCCGCAGCTTGTGTCCAGGAACCGAAATTTGCCTCGTCTTTGACTCAACAAGCACCGCGACCCTAATGTGTCTGCGATGCGGCTCAAATTCCTCAATTAATAGAGTCCCAGTTCTAAAAGGTTGCGTCACGACCCTTGTTTGCCCAAAACCATCAACTCTCTGTTTCGTTGAAGCATCGCGACTCCAATGTCTAATTTTCACCAATTTTCTTCTTTTCGGTACCAAACACAGTATTTTCATCAATTCTTCCACAAATCCTGAAATATTAACTAACAAAGGCAAGAAAAGTGTCATACTGCACAAAGAAAACTAAATAAGCTCAAAAATTTCATAAAATAACCCTATAAAATACTATAAAAACTACTCTATCAATTGTGTTATAATTTGTGGGGTGAAGCTTTGCTTGCTACGTGTCATATATTGAATCAAATTCCTATGAAAAAGATCAATGTGTCTCCATATGAGTTATGGAGAGGAAAGAAACCTAACCTAGGTTATCTTGAAATGTGGGGTGCCTTGCTTATTGCAAGAGCACGGAGCCTAAGAGGACCAAGTTGGGTCCAATGGTCGTTATGTGTACATTTGTAGGCTATGCCTAAAATAACAAGGCCTATAGGCTATTACACTTGGAGTCTAATGTGATAATTGAATAAAGAGAAGTGAAATTCTTTGAGAACATGTTATATCATGATAAAAACTCTCAAGAACCTACATGTGTTGGAGAATCTCATGAGGAGAAAGATCCAAAGGTTGAAGAGCAACCTATATTGCCTTTAAAAAGCCAAAGCCTTAAAGAGTTGGGATCAAATGAGAAATATTATCTAGTTGAGACACTCTACCTAGTAGAGGGAAACTTGTAGAAGTTACATGGAAATTTCGTATGGTTCTTCAAGTTGTGGATGCTCCCAAAACATACTAAGAAGTTATATCTTCAAGAGACTCCACTTTTTGGAAAGAGCCAATAAATGATGAGATGAATTCAATTATGTCAATCCACCACACATGAGAATTGGTAGAACTTCCTCAAGGTTCAAAACCAAGTGGGAATTTGGAGGAAATATCACATCGATGGAATTTTGCAAACCTTCAAGGCTAGATCAGTAGACAAAGAGTTTGAACAAAAGGAAGGAATCCCTTATTTTGACACATATGCATCGGCCACTAGGACAACCACAATAAGAATTTTATTTTCCTTATCATCAATATATAATCTTTATGTTCACCAAATGGATGTCAAAACGACATTCCTAAATGGAGATCTCGATGAGGAGATCTATATGGAGCAACCAGAGGGTTTTGTTCTAAAGGAAAATGAACATAAAGCATGTTGTCTTGTTAAATCATTGTATGGATTAAAACAAGCACCAAAACAATGTCAAGAGAAATTTGATAAAGTTATTTTTTTGAATGGGTTTAGACATAATAATATAGACAAGTGCTTCTACTCTAAGACTTGTGATGGCTATGTCATTCTGGTGTGTCTATATGTTGATTTTGAGAAATGAGATGAGAAGCATAATATAAAAAAAGATGTTTTCATCTTCTATTTTTAAAATGATGGACCTTGGAGAGGTTGATAACATTTTAGGTATAAAAGTGAGAAGAAATAGTGGGAGTTATGCCTTAAGTCAAGTTCACTATGTTGAGATAGTGCTTGACAATTTTAGTCAAGTCAAAATCAAAGAAGAAAATGCACCATTTAATTCAAGTCTAAATATTGAAAAGAAAAATGGTAGAGCGGTGGCTCGACTTGAGTATGCAAGTGCATTAGGAAGCCTAATGTACTCCACTCATTGTACAAGAGTGCATATTGCATATGCGGTTAGTAAACTAAGTAGGTTTATTAACAATTCAAGTATCAAACATTGGAAGGCAATTGAGAGAGTTCTACTGTACATTGAGAAGACCAAGAAGCTAAACCTTAAAAATTCAAAGTTTCTTAAGATACTTGAGGGATATTCTGATGCAAGTTGAATGCTCAAGCTCCACGACCCTCTAATGAAGTGCCGCGACTCGTGTCTAGGAATCGAAATTCGCCTCGTGTTTGACTCAACAAGCATCACAACCTTAATATGCCTGCGTCGTGGCTCAAATTCCTCTAGTAATAGAGACGTGACTCTAAAAGGTTGCGCTGCGACCCTTGTTTGCCCAGAACCATCAACTCTCTGTTTCTTTGAAGCGTCGCAGCTCAAATACTTAGCACAACAACTCTAATGTATGATTTTCACTGCTTTTCTTCTTTTCGGGGCCAAACACAGTCTTTTCGCCAGTTCTTCCACAAATCTTGAAATATTAACTAACAAAGGCAAGAAAAGCGTCATACTGCAAACATAACTAAATAAGATAAAAAATTCCATAAAATAACCCTCTAAAATACTATAAAAACTACTCTATCAAACTCCCCCAAACTTAACATTTATTCGTCCTCGAGTAAAACCTACTGACACTTTCTAAAATAAACTAATCACAAACATGAATCAAGTTATAACCTAACAAGCCTCCACCTCATGAAAACGATGAAATACAAGCTCAGAATTTTAAACTACGTTTCATCCAGAATTTCAGTAAAATCAATTCAATAATCAACTTCGAGCTTTGCTACACCAATAAGCCTTAACCAATAAATAACACACAATCACAATACCATATACATGTCAAATCTTCCAAATCATTCCATCAAAACTAAGTATTCCATATGCTTGTATAATTCATCAACCTCCCCTAATATGATAACACATGCTCAAGAATCAAAAGGACTTTGTAAGATTATAACTAAAGTATTAAGCGCAGGTAGGTGAATAAAAAGTCATTTAGGCTCAACTATACCATAAGAATACAACTCAAACAAACCAATCTTCCTAAAATTGATACTCACAAACAATCCCCAAATTTCCCAAAATTTCATATTTTGAGAGAATTCATACTGCTGAAAACATTTTTTTGAATGTTACTACACTTCCTCAAACTTATTTCTTTTGTATTTTTATTTGGAGTGTAGTTCATATTCAATATATATTTTTTTCCCTCAATTTTTATTCTTCCATTGGCATAAATTTCCAAATATAAATTCCATTACAAATCATCCTTCAATCACTTTTCATATGCTCATGATATATCAAAAGGAAAGTTAAATAACAAAGTTTCAATTAGGCTCAAAATAAGTGGCAAACAACAAAAAGATTCACATTAAGCTCAACATGGGTAATTAGGGATATAATATATTAAGGTTGGCTTGAAAGGCTCAATCATTCCAAAAAATTACCTAAACCATCTTCCTAAGCATGATTCATTTCAATTTCTGCTCAATCAACAAACTATGCAAGTTCTAAAATATTTTCAAATCTCGATCCACAAACCCACTTAACATGCATATATTAAAGGATTGTAAGAAATTTATTAATTAAGGATTTCATGATAATTAAAACTCAGATAAAATCTAATCACTAAATTAATTTCACCAAGCACACAAATTCACATAGTTTTTTTTTTTAAATCACTCACATTTCACAGTTATAAGTATCATCGGCTTCAAAACAACTTGATTCATATTTATAAACAAGTAAAAACAACTAAAACAAAACAACTACAACTAAAAAAAACCAAGTAATCCCTTCCCCAAACTTAAATAACACATTGCCCCCAATGTGTTATAAAAAAGAATAAGGAAAAAGGGCGTACCAAATCACACACCACATCAGTATGGTGGTTCTTTTTATTTTTCCCTTTCTGGTAGGCGTGCCACTACTATATACTATGGCACCGCAGTGCCTAGGTCTCTCCAAACATCCCTGGGCCTTTGACTTCTCAAGGGTTGTGACACTAATAAGGAGGGGCCGCGACTCAAAATCGGTGCCTGCATATTTTTTTATGTTTTTCCAGTTTTCACGATTTCCACGGTTCATATTTACAATCTAAAGTCTAAAAGTAAAAAATTCTACAAAAAAATTAAAATAGCATAAAAAATTTAACACTAAACATAAAATAATTGTCCAACTAAAATAAAGGAATAAAATACTAAAAAGAAATTGGGATGCCTCCCAAATAGCGTTGTCGTTAACGTCATTTAGCCGAACGCTGAATTCCTCGTCAATTTCAACTTAGATCAAGTCCACCCCTCACATCTTTGAGAGCCATAGTGTCATGAGTGGACACTCATTTCTTGTTATTTTAAATTGATGGAACTTTACCTCACTCATGTAACATTCAAATCCTCTCACTAAAGTACCTTTTTAAACGATGACACACTTTTCACATACCACTTTTAACCATGGATCTTCTACAACAAGTTGGAATTTCCGTTGCTGCAAAAACATCAAATGCAACCTCCTCTTTTTACACTTGCAGCTTCAACTCACCCTTTTGTACATCAATTAATGCCCTACTAGTAGCCAAGAATGGCCTTCCAAGAATAATTGGAATATTGTCATCTTCCTCTATATCAAGAATAATAAAGTCCACAGAAAAAATTAATTTTTCCACTTTCACCAATACATCCTCAATCACTCCATGAGAATCTTTAACTAAACGATCCACCATTTGTAAAGAAACGGTAGTAGGCCGAGCTTCTCCCAATTTCAACTTGCGAAAGAGTGATAGAGACATTAGATTCACACTGGCCCTTAAATCACATAAAGCCTTCGTCACTACTGAGCCCCCTATAGAGCATGGGATATTGAAACTACCAGGATTTTTAAGCTTGGGAGGTAGCTTATTTTTAATTATCACATTGCACTCCTCAGTAAGTGCCACTGTCTCATAGTCCCCCAGTTTCCTTTTCATTGACAAAATTTCATTCATAAACTTCACATAACTTGGTATTTTTTCAAGTGCCTCAACAAACGAGATATTGATGTGTAGCTTTCGAAAGATATCCAAAAGTTTAGAAAACTACTTGTCAAGCTTATTCTTTTGAATCCTCTGAGGACATGGGATCTTTATATGGTGATCTATGATTATTTCTGGCTGCTTCTCTGGGTTCACAGTAACATTTGACCCACTCACTTCCTTCTCCTTATCAACAACTTTTGGATCTTTTAACTCCTTGCCACTCCTCAAAGATATTGCATTGAACATCTCTTTTGGGTTTACCTCAGTAGTGCTTGGTAAGTTCCCTTGACCACAGTTTGTCATCAAAGTAGCTAGTTGCCCTATTTGAGCCTCCAAACTCCTGATAGATCCCCTAGTTTCAGTCATGAGGTGGTTTAGTACATCAGACTGTGCTTCAGGTTGTTTCATGTGTATTGATTTTTGTTTTTTTGGGTGTTGGAACTGTTGTTGATTTTGAGGGAAAGACTATTGTGCGGATTGGTTATTCGTCCATGAGAAGTTAGGGTGATTCCTCCACCATTGGTAGTATTGCATCGAAAATGGGTTGTTGGTTGGCCTTTGAAAATTTCCTATGGCTTGGACTTGTTCCATAGGTATTGTAATGCCCTGGATAGCCAAGACCATTACACTGTGTATTTTAAATAAAGCAAGACTTGCTAATCAAGTCATTTGGTCATAAATGTGTTACTAAGTTAATTTTCGGATTAAGGTTAAGAGATTTTTATCATAAAATAGTTAACTTTCATTAAAAATAGGAGTCGGTACATGAGATCCCAAAAAATGGTGCTTACAAGGCAATTTCAACCCTCAAAATGATTACAATAGAAGGCAACCTAAGTGGCAATTTACAATTTAGTTCTAGTTCCTATGTAACCCTCGACCGGGGAAGTCAATTAACTGTTCATGTTCACACTACCCCTAAAGCTCTCCAACTCACGACTGGTCCAACTCTCCCTTTCCCTTACCTGCACCACATAGCACCCATGAGCCAAGGCTCAACAAGAAAACTTAATTCAACAAGCACAAATAAGCTATAGTAAATGCATAGTAAAACTTAGGTCAATAAGCTCAATCAACAGCATGATATGAGCAATAAGCTTAACAAACAAATAAACCAATCTCTTCAATCAATACAATTACTTAAGTGCAAACAACACTTCTGTTTATTGTATAACGTTCAGGCCCGGCGCCCTTAGGCCGAGTCCTCTAGTCTTATAGCCGACCCCAGCACCCTTAGGTCAGGCTGCATTCCGTACGCTTGCTATCGGCCCCTGACAACCTTAGGCCGACCTTTAAACATATATAACAACAAATACACATTGCACAACAAGAAGTTGAAGGCAGCATATACAGGCATGCCTATCCATATATTTTCAGATACAGATATATTCACAATCATAATATGTATGTTAATAGGGGCCTATGCCCCATCCACAACCCGGGTGCAATTTTCTTACCTCGAGTCCCGAGCTGAAGGTGTAGAGCGGTCCAAAGAACGATCCTCAATCCTGAGCCTTAACAGTAATCCTAGTCACAAAGAGACAATGGATAACCATAAAAATCTAAATAAGTTAAAAGCTTCAAAATAATATACTAGCCTTCGGGACTTCAGATTCTACTAAACCAGGTAGAATTCGTCCCGGGCACTTAGGTTTAAGTTCTTGAGCCAAAAAAACTATTTTGGCTAAGTTTTCCTATGTGGGCCGCGACTTGGACCTGAGGGTCGCGGCGTGGCCCCTAGTCAGAGGCTCCTAGCCCTAAATCCCTAGCGACATGCACCGCGGCTGGGTCCTTAGGCTGCGACACGCCTACGAAACAGAGAGCTCCTTAGGGCTTCTGGGTTCACGCGGGCCACTGCGCCTAAGGACAAGGTTGCGGCGCGACCCCACAAACACAGAATTCCCAACTCCTTCCTGCGTTTTCCCCCAAACCAAAGCCACCAGAATTCAACCTAAGCATGTACTAAAGCCATAATTGAGTCTAGACATCTCAAAAATACATCACAAACAGCACATATGACCTATGATAATTGCTCAATCCACCCTAAATCCCAAAATCAGAAACTAACTTAACCATCCCTAAGCATGCCAAAACTACACCATGAATTGAATAGATCAAGGTTTATAATCTTACCTCAGCTATGAATCATGACCTTGAGTTGTTCCCTACTCCAATTCCAGCTTAAATCCACAACTTCTAGCCTCAATTTTCTAAGCTTTCTCTTTAAAATCCCCAAAGCCTTAGAGAGAGAGAGAGCGAAAGAGAGAGAGAGAGAGAGAGAGAGAGAGAGAGAGAGAGAGAGAGAGAGAAAGAGCTGAGGGATTCTAGTTGTTTCTAGCTAACTCCTGAGGTTTCCTAAGTATATCCCATTATACAAAGACCAAAATACCCCTAGTGCTATCTCATCCCTTTGTTGCCCTTAAGGGCAAACCCGTCATTTTAATGTATTTCCTGCTAATCCTGAAGTGTTCCTATAAGTTCTCAATTAATCCCGACGTGCCCTACTAATCACCAAATAATTGTTCGTTAACCAATAAATCTCAAATACGCACTAAGTCCCCAAAATACCCTTAGGCTCACCCCGAGCCGGGTATTAGATCCCGTTGTGACTATTTCGCTAATCCGCTCGCTAGGATTGCCTCAAGCCGAATACTGCAAATATATCCATATAATAATGTGGTCTCAATCACTTAACTCATATAATCACATTTATGCCCTCAAAGGGCCAAAATTAGAAAATATGTCTTCATAAACAAGAATGGGTCCACATGCATATTTAATTCAAACATGCATTTATATATATTCATATTATCATATAAATCAGGTATGCCACATAGTCACACATTTAATCAATTAATTTCACGCACATATCAATTATGCCCTCCCGACAAACTAATCAAGGCACTAAGCCTTATTTGCATTTTGGGACGTTACAACTATCCCCTCCTACTGAAAATTTCGTCCTCGAAATTTACCTGAATAACTTGGGATATTGATCCCGCATAGCCGATTCTAGCTCCCAGGTCACTTTCTTGACCTTGATATTCCTCCATAAGACTTTGACTAGAGGAATCGTCTTGTTTCTTAAAACCTTGTCCTTTCTATCTAGGATTTGAACTGGTCGCTCCTCATACGAAAAGTCTGTCTGTAGTTCCAGATCCTCAAATCCCAATATATGGGTCATATCTGACACATACTTCCAAAGCATTGAGATGTGAAACACATCATGAACTCCTGATAATGACAGCGGCAGAGCCAATTTGTAGGCTACTTGCCTAATCCTCTCCAGGATCTCGAAGGGTCCTACGAATCTAGGGCTCAACTTACCCTTCTTCCTAAATCTCCTTACTCCTCGCAATGGCGAAACTCGCAGAAATACGTGGTCCCCTGCCTGGAACTCCATGTCCCTACGCTTAAGGTCAGCGTAGCTTTTCTATCTGCTGTGTGAAGCGAGCATTCGAGCTCGGATCTTCTCAATGGCTTCATTAGTTTTCTGAACCATTTCTGGTTCCAAATACTTCCTTTCCCCCATCTCATCCCAATGAATGGGCGACTTACACTTCCTTCCATAAAAAATATTGTATGGAGCTACTCCAATTGTTAACTGATAACTATTGTTGTATGAGAATTCAATCAACGGGAGGTACTTACTGTAACGCCCTGCATTTTGGGTACCTTTAAACGAATCGGGTCGGGATTTTTTTCCCCGAGTTAAGAATATTATTTTAAATAATATTATATTTGTTTGGAATTTATTTCCATGAGTTATTGCTAGCCAAATTATGAATTTTGTGATTAAAAGTCAAGATAAGACTTTTGATCTTAGACCGACACAAAAACCCTAATCGGGTAAAAATCTCGGAAAATAAAATGAAAAACTATGGAAAATATATTTTGGGCATAAAATACATTCATAAAAATTAAATTTTGGTCAAAAATAATAAACAGAATAGGAAATAGAAATTTTAGGGCGTTTTGTGTTAAAATGCTTAATTTTACCGAATTGGGGAATTTTATTCCATAAATGGACCTTAGGTTAAATTGTATTGTGTTATTAGTTAGATTAAATGTGAGAGAAATTTAATTTAATTATTATATGTTAAGTTTTATTATTAAATCTTTATATGAGTGAAAAAGGTTATAGAAAGTCATTTTGAATTTTTCTTCTTAGGAAATATTTATTAACCATTAAAAAATATAATAACATAAATAAAATAAATAGTGTCTGGCCATGTGGAGGAAATAAATTGGGTAGACCAAATTGTTTTAGTTTTAATTCCCATTTAAATTAGGGTTAATGGCATTAAGTGGTCTTAGTAAAAACACTCAAGTGTTTTAGATATTTTAGAGTAGTCTAAACTCTTCCAACCCCCCAAAACCGACCCCCCTCTCAAAAATCACTCTCATCTTATTGAAAAATTCTCTCTCAAGTTTTCTCTCCCTTTTCAACCATCAAGAACACTAAGAAAGCTTGGAAGCTTAAGCTTTGGTCTAGGAAGAGTTTCCCTAAGGTAAAGTTTCAAAAAACGTGACTTTTGTAAAGTTTTTAACCATAGATCTTTCAATAGCTAACTATATATGTTGTTGGGGGAGTTGGTTAAGGTTTTGAAAGAGTTTTGAAGGATTCAAAGCTAGTAGAAACATCAAAACCTAAAGCAAGAACAACAAGAGGTAACAAATTTACTTTTTGTGGTTGTAATTGTATGGTTTTTTATTTTTAAGAATTATTTTGTATATTTAATGCTTAAAGTTTCTTCTTGGTGATATAATAAGGCTATGGTAGTTGCTTTATAATTTTTATGATGCTTGTATATTGATCTTTGAAAATAGGGACCCAAAATCCCCAAGGGTTTTGTTGAAAACCCTACAAAAAGACAAGTTTTGAGCTGTGACTTCCAAGGGGTCAAGCATCCACTGTATAATTATTTTGTAAAATTAAATTGTACTGTGATGTTTCTGATATAGAATACATAAAATTGAGCTTTTGAAACACTAAAAAACGTTTAGAAATGAGTGAGTTATGCTATTTCAATGTTTAGGTAAGAAACTGTTTTTTTTTTTCGTATTCTTAAATTTGGGACCAAGTTTGGACAGCCTATAGGTCAAATGAACCTAGTTTTTTTTCTGAAATTTGGTGGACATATTCTTGGCATAACCTAGTATTCCATTGTAAAATTTGGTAACAAAATAATGATCCGTTTGAGAGTTATTAAGTGCTAAAGTTTGGAAAAAAAATAAGGATTTGAAAATAAGGTCATTTTTACTTCAATGTTTGGAAAATATTTTTCACCAATAAAAAATGCTCATTTTGACCTAAGATTTCACAAAAACCTAAATTGCATACCAAATATGGAATTTAGAAATTTTGGTAGCAATTGGGTAAGTAAATTTCAAGTTATGACCTAACAAAGTATGTAGTTAAAATGTGAAAAATGAGGTTTTCACATTTAGTGCAAAAATGAGATTTTGGAACTTAAGATAAAAGTACATTTTTGCATATTGCAAGATAAAAACTTGGTAAGTCTTAAAAACATTTTGACCTAAAATACCACTTTGAGATTAGTGAGAATTATTTTTATTGAAGAATTTTTATTCTTTCTAAAAATAAAAGATTTAATTCATTATTAAGTTGATAAATTAAAAGAGGGTTTAAAAGCCCTATATTTTGAGAAAATAATTAAGTAAATTATTTTTCTAGTAAGCAGACTTGATTAATTGACTTAGGAGAATTAACTAGTGAAGATAAGAAATTATTAACGGTTTCTCCTAATTAAGTTAAAATTAGGCGATTTTCTTAAAACAGTTTTTAGAGATTAAAACCTTAAGAAAAATAAAAGGAAAATTAAGATGTTATTTTCTTGAAAAATAATTGAGGAATTTAATTAGTATTTTCTGGATATAATACCAGCTAAAATCTTCTATATATTTAACTGACTTGTTGAAAGTACGGGTTAATAGCGATACTTTTCAAGAATAAGATTTTTAGCGGATAGTGAGAAATTACTATTGCGATACCCGAGCTTAAGTATCGAGACCATAGGATAGGTCTCCCCGAGACTTAGGGTTTAGTCTCAAATTTTTTAATATGAATTTATTTAATGGGTTTAAAACCAAATAAGGATCATTAATCCTTGCAAATGATTTTTAAAATGACCAAATTGCCCAAAATAATAATAATAATGAATTATGAAGTGCCATGATTAATCCGAGTATACTGTATGGATAATTACAGTATTTGCTAAGCATAACTGGACTATACATTAGAGAGTGAAATCCTGCTAAGAGCTAAGGACTCCAAGTAAGTCAACTTCTATTGTGTGGCTACAACATGAAACGACTATTGTATTGTATGTTAGTATAGAGACACATGCACATATATACAATGTCGTAGAAAGTTTGCATAGAGACGTTATTCTAGTGGGTGCTGATTTAGAAAATATGACCGATAGATATTCGTAATATTCTAGACAGTTGATCCCCGTCACATTGCTTGATTTTATTATGTCCGGTTCATTACCGCGACGAGTGGCCAAGAGGCGAGGATTGCTGGTTTAAACCTAGGGGTGCCAAAATGAATGGGACCTAGGGGCCTGTCATGCTTACTTAATCAATGAACACTTAGAACCTGAGCAAGTGCTCTGATAAGTTATTCCCAGATAGTAGCTATGAATATTGGCCATTCAGTGAGAGTGCCTAGAGATACTAGGGGTTGCCAAGTTTGAGTGAGGCTGAACACCCTAGGGGCAACTGCTCACCAGCACTACTGATTAACATAGAAGTCTCTGTAAACCCGTCTAACTTCGATTACACTCTTGAATAGTAGCAATGCCCTAGGTAACTTAATGATTACCCTTGTGAGGGATTTACTCTTGGATAAGTAGTGATGCCCTAGGTAACTTGATGGTTACCCTTGTGAGGGATTTACTCTTGGATAAGTAGCAATGCCCTAGGTAACTTGATAGTTACCCTTGATGGGGATATTTATTGGCTAGATCTTAGTGTTGAGACTCGGTTCTCTCTTACAAATTAGCATTTATGCTGGAGGGCGTGTTTACGCTCGAATTATTGGAAATTGTCGAGCGTTGGTCTCTAATTATATTGTGATATATTATATCTGCTTGCTCTGGGATTTTCTGAGTGCAGGGATTTATCTGTTTATCTGTAATAGTTTGCCATTGGCTATCAGGCATGACCATAAGTTTGCCAGGACGCGTTTGCTTTCTTGAAATTGATTGTTTAGGGTCCGGATGGATCCGGAACCCTAATTCTGTTATGATATTGTTACCAGTGGTTAGTGACCTCTTGTCTTCTTTGCATGCTTTTGTTTTAAATTTGAACTAACTAAGCATTTTTGCTTACCTAGTTGTTTCCTGTGGTAGGTAAGAACAAGGCAAAGGTAGAGCAATGAGCGCTGGAGTCTACCTTGTGAATGTACATGTGGACCAACCTTTTGGGAAGCAGTTTTGTTTTTGGAAATGTTGTGTTATTTTCATAAACTAGGCTCACTTTACTCTTCATAAACTATGTTTGTATTAAATGTTAAGTATGCCCATACGGCTTTTAAAAAGATTTTTTTTTATATACGGGTTTTTGAGACATTTTGTCAAATGAAAACGTTTATATTTCCGCATTATCGAGTCTTGAAAATCTGGGTCGTTACACTTACTCCAAGACCCCTCGAAGTCTAGCACACATGCTCTAAGCATGTCCTCCAATACCTAAATTGTCCTCTCAGACTTCCTGTCTGTCTAAGGATGTACTGAACTTCAACTGAGTCCCTATAGCCTTCTGCAAACTACCCCAAAACTTGGAAGTAAATATGGGATCCTGGTCCAATACTATAGACTTTGGAATCCTGTGGAGACGTATGATCTCCCTCACATATAGCTCTACATACTGGTCCACAATATAGGTTGTCCTCACTGACAGAAAGTGAGTTGACTTGGAATATTTGTCTACTATCACCCATACCGAGTAATGTTGCCCCGCCGTCCTGGGCAAGCCTCCTACAAAGTCCATGATAATATCTTCCCACTTCCATTCAGGCATACCTAAAGGCTGTAATAACCCTACTGGCCACTGGTGTTCAGCCTTCACCTACTGGCAGGTTAAACACTTTGCTATGTAATCGACCACGTCTTTCTTCATCCCAAGCCACCAGTACAACGACCGTAGATCCTCATACATCTTCGTGGTGCCTGGATGTAGTGAGCATGGTGTGGTATGAGATTCATCGAGAATCTCTAGTCTGATACCCGTATCCATCAGATTACAGATCTGATCCTTATATCTCAACAATTTCATCTCCGAAATAGAGTAATCCTTAGCTACTCTAGCTAAGACATCGGCTCTAATCTCTTGCAACCGTGTATCACCCATATGGCCCTCTTTTATCCTCTCCAAGAGGGTAGACTGCAAAGTAATATTGGCCAACTGACCCACTACCAATTTTATCCTCGCTCTGGTCATATCTTCTTCTAATTCCTTCGATATCTGTTTCGAGCTAAACAACTCTCCTGGGCCCCTTCGGCTCAAAGCATCTGCCACCATGTTGGATTTTCGTGGGTGATAAAGGACGTCGCAATCATAATCCTTTACCAACTCTAACCAATGTCTTTGTCTCATATTTAGGTTCTTCTGAGTGAAGAAATACTTCAAACTCTTGTGATCGATGTATATCTCGCACTTCTCTCCATACAAATAATGTCACCACAATTTCAGTGCAAAAGCTCCAAATCATGGGTAGGGTACTGTTGCACATATTCCTTCAGCTGTCGCGATGCGTAAGCAATAACCTTCCCACTCTACATCAACACACATCCTAACCCTAGTCTCGATGCAACATAATACACTATAAACTTGTCCCCATCAGAAGGAAGAATTAGTACCGGAGTAGTAATCAATCGTTGCTTCAGTTCCTAGAAACCACCCTCACATTTATTTGACCATGCGGACCTCTAATTCTTCTGTGTCAACTCAGTCAATGGTGTGACAATCTTCGAAAACCCTTCCACGAACCGTTTGTAATATCCCGCTAACCCAAGGAAACTCCTAACCTCCAAGGCGTTCCTTGTCCTCGGCCAATCCCTAACCGCTTCTACCTTGGCCGGATCTACCTTAATCCCATCTCCACTAACAATATGTCCAAGGAATGTTACCTCTGGTAGCCATAACTCACACTTCCTAAATTTAGAAAACAACCGGTGCTCCCTTAATCTATGCATTACCAATCAGAGATGCTGCTCATGCTTTGCCCTTGAACGAGAATAAACCAGGATGTCGTCGATGAAGACAATTATGAACTGATCTAGGTAATATTTGAGCACCCTGTTCATCAGATCCATAAACGTTGCTAGGGCATTGGTCAATCCAAATGACATGACTAAGAACTCATAATGCCCATACCTCGTGCAGAAAGCTGTGTTTGGGATATATCCTCAGCTGGTGATAACCAGATCGAAGATCAATCTTTGAGAATAATGCCTTGCCCTGCAACTGATCAAACAGATCATCGATCCTTAGTAGTGGGTACTTGTTCTTGATAGTCAAATTGTTAAACTCACTGTAGTCTATGCACATCCTCAAGGTCCCATCCTTCTTCTTCACAAACAAGACTGGAGCACCCCATGCTGAGAAGCTAGGTCTAATAAATCCCAGATCCAACAACTCCTGTAACTGTATCTTCAACTCTTTCAGCTCTGCCATAGCCATTTTGTATGGTTCCCTCGACACTGGTTCGGTACCCGACGCTAACTCAATGACGAACTCGATCTCCTAGTGCGACGATATTCCCAGTAAGTCCTCAGGGAACACATCCAAGAACTCACATACCAATATAGTCTCCCTTAGCCCCACTGGCATGAACCTAGTGGTATCCACCACACTGGCTAGAAAACTTATACAACCTCCTCGTAATAGGTCTCTGGCCCTCAACGCTGATACCATGGGAATGCAAGGTCCATGCATAATATCAAAAAAAATGAAGGGGTCCTCACCCTCAGGCTCATAAGTCACCATCTTTTTCCTACAGTATATAGTTTCCCCATATTCGACTAACCAATCCATCCCAAAAATCATGTCAAAGTTATCCATATCCAACTCAATCAAGTCTACTGATAGTTCCCTGCTGTCCACCAGCATTAGCAGTGCCCTAATTCATCTCTTAGATACTACCAGTTCCCTTGTAGGAAATATAGTCCCAAACCCCACAAAATAATACTCACTAGGCCTACACAATCTATCGATCACCTTGCTAGAAAAAAATGAATGTGTAGCACCAGAGTTAATTAATATAGTATATGAAGTGCCAGTGCTAGAAAGTTAATTTATCACCACTGAGGAACTAGCCTCAGCCTGAGTCAAGGGGAACACTCGAGCTGGAGTCAAACTGTATGCCTTCCCTTATTCTTATTTCTTCAAAGTCGAGCAATCTTTCTTGAGGGGCCCAATCACCCCTCACAAGTAACAGGCTTTCGCCCGACATTTGCCCAAATGACACTTCCTACATCTAGCACATTCTAGGTAGCTTCTTTATGTCTCACCGCCACCCTGGCGGCCACCCTGGACACTCTGATCCCTCCTATCAGGACCGAGAGTGGTTGAGGTGTCAGAGGTCTTCCTCTTCTGATCGCAAGGGCCTCCGCCCCTACCAGTTCCTATAAGTGGAGGCACTACCCCTCGAACATCCCGTCTTGCAGCGCTCTCCCTCCAAATCTTGTTATCTGCCTCCTCAACGGTGACAACCTTCGCAACAACCTTGACATAAGTCGTCTCCTCAGGTACTAATGTGATCCACACATCTAGGGCTATCATAGCACTCAGTCCTTGACCAAACCTGTCTTGCCTTGCTGCATTTGTAGGCACTAGATCAGGTGCAAACTTTGCTAATCTGTCGAATTTCAAGGCATACTCAGTAACTGTGATGCTGCTTGTACCAAAATGATGAACTCATTCACCTTTGCCGCCCTGACGACAATAATGTAGTAATTTTTGTTAAATAGATCTCTAAACTCATCCCAACTCATGGTAGAAACATCTCGAGTTTGGGACGCCACCTCCCAACGAATATGGGCATTATCTGGAAACATGTAAGTGGCACAGGCCACCCTATCATTACCTACCACCCTCATGATGTCTAGGATGGAGGTGATTAGACTCATCCACTATTCAGCCTTAAGTAGATCTGGTCCTCCCTCAAAGATTGGTGTAATGACACAACTAATTCTAAGACTTTGGACCATTAAAACTACTATACATAGACACTAGTTTCAAGAAAACATACATAAGAAATATTCACAAACTTTATTAAAATCTCTAAGTAAATGTTGAAATACATAAATAAGCAGTATGGGATCCCATTGTTTGAAAATAAAACATAACTCTAAACTTTAAATGAAATTGTTTATAAACAAAGTGCGGAAAATACATAGAAACATAATAAAAAGACTGAAAATAACATCGTCCTCGAATCGTTCAAGCAGTCCACCGAATCCATTCTTCCTCAATAAACAACCCAAAGCTGCCAATAATCCTTCCGCCGCCATACCTATTTTCCTATACACATAAAAATAAAAGAATGAGCCTAATGCCCAGCAAGGAAAATCTACTAATAACATAAAACATAAACATATACTATAACATATGTCATATACTACTACAATGGCCATTATACTACTTGGGGCTTGTTAACTAAACAAGTCATATGCCCAATAGATTTGTGGGGCTTGCTAGCTAAGCAAGTCACATGCCCATAAATTATTGGGGCTTGTTAGCTATACAAGTCATATGCCCAAGGTCTATCAATGTACATAATCTAACATTACATAACATAACATAACATAAGATTACATATAAACATATGAAATTCTATCCTATCTTCCTTACCAAAACTGGGATGTGAGAACAAGGACGGGATTTGGAACACTCCTAAAACCAACAATAAAAATGTGAGTGTTTCTAAAGAAAAAGATGATCAAGAAATGAACTAAACCACCAAGATGAAACTTACCGAAAAGAAACCTTAAGTTCAAAGAACTTTAATACCTAACCAAGAGTGGAAAACAACGAGTTAGGATTTGAGTAGAGAAACTAATGGAAATTAAAGAGTCATACATAATTGAACATAAGATTAGGAATACCTTTCAATATACTAGAACCGAACTACACCTTGATATAGAAAAACACACTATTTATCTTACTTCCCAAGTGTTTTTAAAGCTTAAAATGATAAAGCTTATAACCCAACCCAAGTGTTTATCACTCTAAAGTAAACCTAGGAGCTTGAAGGCTCTGAACACAGCTTGAAGAATGAGAGAATTGGTTGGGTACTAGGTCCTATTTATAGAATTCAAGGAGTGAAAAGATCTTCTTTTAGATTGAATAAAAATAATGAATATTACTTGAAAAGCATTTGAATATTCGTTCAGCTGAGGCTTAAGACTCGGTCAAAATGTTAAGAGGCTTGCTAAGAGGTTAAGGAATGAAATGAGCTCGGCCGATATATTGCCCATTGTAGGCGATATATCGCCTGGGCTTATATCTCGAGGGTTCGTCGATGCATTTGTGCGAAGTTCACGTGTTTTCGTATTCCCTGTGTGGTGATATATCGCCCCCATAGCTGTGATATATCGACATATGCTGAAATATTATACACATGATTGCACTTTTTCAGCTTAATTTGAATTGGGAAAACAACTTCGATTGAGTCATAATACGATTTTAAAGGTGTTGGCAGGTTATGGGGTTTTCAAATATTTCTTTTATAAAACTATTCATAAAAAATGCTTAATTTCTCAATAAACATGCACACGACAAGTGTCATGATGTTATTAGTTCTATCTAAACCTTATAATAACATCTTTATAATCTGCTATATTAATCAAACCTTATGTTATAATTAATATTCTTAAACTATAGGTTAAACTTATAAAATCTATAAGTGTTGCTAGGAGTGTTCAACTAAGTCCCGCCTTGAACCAAAATCCACAGAAATAAACATACTATAACTACTACTATCTATTACTACTACTACTATCTAACTAGCTAAGTAAAATTCTGGGACTCTACAATTCTCCCCTACTAAAAAGAATTTCGTCCTTGAAATTTACTTACCAAACAATTCCAGATACCGGGCTTGCATGTCCTCCTCCAACTCCCATGTTGCCTCCTGTTCAGAACTATTACTCCATAGGTCTTTGACTATCGGAAAGCTCTTGGACCGTAACTGCTTCATCCCTCTATCTAGGATGCTAACCGCTCATTCCTCGTAACTCAAGTCTTTCTGGAGTGCTATCGTATCGTGCTTGAGGACGTGAGATGGATTTGACACATATTTACAAAGCATCGAGATGTGGAACACATTATGGCTATCTGCTAAAGTTGGCGGTAGGGCTAATCTATATGCAAGTGCTCCCACTTTGTTCAATATCTCAAAAGGACCTATAAACTGGGGACTAAGCTTGCCTTTCTTCCCAAACTGCTTTACGCCTTTCATAGGAGATATCTTTAGGAAGACTTGATCTCCGACTTTGAATTCCTCATCACGCCGCTTGGCATCCGCATAACTTTTTTGATGGCTTTGAGCAGCAATCATACGTTTTCTAATCAACGCTACTGCTTCCTGAGCTTTCTTAACAGAATCGGGACCAAGAAGCTGCCTTTCTCCTACCTCATCCTAATGTAACGGTGATCGACACCTTCTTCCATAAAGTAACTCATAAGGTGCCATCCCGATCATTGACTGGTAGCTATTGTTGTAGGAGAATTCGACCAGTGGTAAGTACTTATTCCACGACCCTTCGAAATCAAGTACACAAGCGCGCAACATATCTTCTAAAATCTGTATTGTATGCTCAGACTGGCCGTCGGTTTGAGGATGAAATGTCGTACTAAGACTTAACTTAGTACCCATGGCTTGCTGTAAACTTCCCCAAAATCTTGATGTAAACATCGATCCTCTATCGGATACTATTGTCTTAGGGATTCCATGCAACCGTACTATTTCTTGGACATAAATGTCTGCGTATTGATCTGCTGTGTATGAAGTCTTAACAGGCAGGAAATGAGCTGACTTGGTTAGTCTATTTATTACTACCCAAGCTGAATCATGCAACTTATTTTTTCATGGCAAACCCGTCACGAAATCCATGGCTATATCATCCCATTTCCATTCTGGTATGCTAAGTGGTTGCAATAAGCCTGCAGGCCGCTGGTGTTCTGCTTTCACTTGCTGGCATACTAAACATTTAGACACAAATTCTGCTATATCCTTCTTCATTCCTGGCCACCAATATATTGCCTTGATGTCATGAGTAATCTTGGTCAACCCTGGGTGAACTGAGTATGGGGTACTGTGCGCTTCTTCTAAAATAGTCATCTTAATCCTTTGATCATTTGGCACGCATACCCGATCCTTATATCTCAATAACCCTTGACCTGATATTGAGAAATCTGTGGCCTTCCCTTCTCTAACGACATCCATATGTGCTACTAACGTGTCATCATGCCCTTGCCCAATCTGTATTTCTTCTAGCAGATTTGACTGGATAGACAAGTTAGCCAGCTTACCAATGACTACTTCTATTCTGGCATCGATCAGCTCCTGCTGTAGTGGCTTTTCTATTCTGTCTAGTGCTGCTAGACTTCCATAACTCTTCCTACTTAGCGCATCAGCAACTACGTTTTCCTTTCCTGGGTGGTATAGGATTTCCCAGTCATAATCCTTCACTAGCTCTAACCACCTGCGCTGCCTCATGTTGAGCTCCTTCTGAGTGAAGTAGTACTTTAAACTTTTGTGGTCTGTATAAATCTCACACTGTTCTCCGTAAAGATAATGGCGCCAGATTTTTAACGCAAAGACCACCGCTGCCAACTCCATATCGTGTGTTGGATAACGTTGCTCATACTCCTTTAGTTGCCTTGAGGCGTAGGCTATCTCCTTGTCATTTTACATCAGCACACAACCCAACCCTTGCTTCGATGCATCACAGTAGACTATAAACTTGTCGTTGGGTATTGGTACATAGAGTACTGGTGCTGAGCACAGCTTATCTTTAAGCAACTGGAAGCTCTCTTCACACTTATCAGTCCAGTTGAACCTTTGTTGTTTCCGGGTCAGGTTGGTAAGCGGAGTGGCTATCTTAGAAAAGCCCTCTACAAACCTCCGATAATAACCTGCTAATCCCAGAAAGCTTCATACTTCTAATATGTTCTTTGGTGTTGGCCAATCCTTCATAGCCTCTACCTTAGATGGGTCTACAGCAATTCCGTCCTTGGATACTATGTGGCCGAGAAATGCTACTTGTGAAAGCCAAAATTCGCACTTCTTGAACTTGGTGTAAAGTTGATGCTCCTTTAGTCATAACAAAGTCATCCTTAAATGTTCCTCGTGCTCGACTTCATCCTTTGAGTACACCAAGATGTTGTCGATGAACACTACGACAAATTTATCCAAGTAATCCTTAAAGACCCTATTAATTAAATCCATAAATGCGGCTGGAGCATTGGTAAGACCAAAAGACATAACTAAGAACTCATAATATCCATAACGAGTTCTAAAATCTGTCTTAGGAATGTCCTCTTCCCGTACCTTGAGCTGGTGATACCCGGACCGTAGATCAATCTTTGAAAACACGGTCGCGCCTCGGAATTGATCGAACAAATCGTCAATCCAGGGTAGCAGGTACTTATTCTTAATCGTCACCTTATTCAGCTGGTGGTAATCTATGCACATTCGCATGCTTCCATCCTTTTTCTTCACAAAGAGAACCGGTGCTCCCAATGGCGAATGGCTCGGTCTAATGAAACCTAAGTCTAGGAGTTCTTATAGCTGTGTCTTTAACTCCTTGAGTTCTGTAGGTTCCATCTGGTATGGTGCCTTGGAGATAGGCTCGGTGCCCGGTACTAATTCGATGGTGAAGTCTATTTCCCGAGTTGGCGACAACCCTGGCAAGTCGTCGGGAAATACTTCTAGGAATTCTTTTACAATACGGACGTCTCCAACCTTTAGTGGTGTTTCCTTTACCACATTTATGATGCTGGCTAAGAATGCTTGACATCATTTTTCTATCATCCTTTGAGCTTTAAGAGATGATATTTGTGGTGTGCGTAGTCCTGAAATCTGTCCCATGAAGCACAATCTCTGCCCGTCAGGAGTCTCGAACGTCACTTTCTTGTGTTTGCAGTTGATGGTTACGCCATGCCTTGCTAAGCAGTCCATGCCTAGTTTCACGTTGAAGTCTTTG